>NC_140996.1:111585600-112185600 GCF_052327205.1 Somniosus microcephalus
AGAAAGAAAAAGGGTAAAAACAGAGCAGGCCCCCCCCTTCACCCACCCCCCTTCACCCCCCCACTTCAACCCCCCCTTCACCCGCACCCCTTTCCCCCACCCCTTTCTCTCTCTCCTTCCCGCTCTCTCTGTCTCTGTCTCCTTCCCTCTCTCTCTCTCTCTCCTTCTCTCTCTCTCTCTCTCTCTCTCTCGCTCTCTCCTTCCCTCTCTCTCTCTCTCCTTCCCTCTCTGTCTCTCTCTCTCCTTCCCTCTCTCTCTCTCTCTCCTTCCCTCTCTGTCTCTCTCTCTCTCCTTCCCTCTCTCTCTCTCTCTCCTTCCCTCTCTCTCTCTCTCTCCTTCCCTCTCTCTCTCTCTTTCCCTCTCTCTCTCTCTCCTTCCCTCTCTCTCTCTCTCTCCTTCCCTCTCTCTCTCTCACTCTCTCCCCTTCCCTCTCTCCTTCCCTCTCTCTCTCTCCTTCCCTCTCTCTCTCTCTCTCTCTCCTTCCCTCTCTCTCTCTCTCCTTCCCTCCCTCTCTCTCTCCTTCCCTCTCTCTCTCTGTCTCTCTCTCCTTCCCTCTCGAAACGGGGCGATACCGAATTTCTAGCCCTCTCCCTCTCTCTCCCCCCAATCTCTCTCTCAATTCAATTCAATTCAAATCGCTTTATTGGTATGATAAGGTACATCTTATGTTGCCAAAGCATCGAAAAACATTCATGGTTGAACACATAAACACAGATCTATCCATACAGTGTATAAACAGATATATCCCTGAGTGTATAAATATACATTCATATAATTTGTATATACTCTTCTTATATTTAGTGGTTGTCCCTCTGTTTATGGCAAGCTGTAATATAGTGTGCCGCTAAGGTTACACAATTTCTCTCTTCCCCTAGTAGGTATGGGAGTTTTTGGTCGTCATTCAAATTTCTGAATTCTGGGCATATTTTTGTGAATTTTGGGTAGAAATTCTCCCTTATGCCCTGATATTTTCTACAAGCTGTGAGGAAGTGCATCTATGGCTCCACCACTCCCTGACTGCAGTGAGAGCATATCCTGTCCTCTCTTGGTAGCCGGGTCTGCCTGTGTCTACCTTTTTCGATCGCCAGGCTATGTTCACTAAGTCTGTACATTGTCAAGGTTTTTCTCAGTTTGCTATCCTTTACCATGGTCAGGTAATCAGCCATGTTGTATTGTCTGTTTAGGGCCAAGTAGCAATTGAGTTTGTTTTGGGTTTTTGTTGTTTCTGCCCAATATGACAGATATTTTTCCTTTTGCTTAGTGATGATTGTGTTGGGTCGAATTCTTTGTGTTACGCTGTCACTGTCCTGGGCTGGTTATTGTTGGTAGTGTTAGTAGTTACTTCACTGAGTCCCAGGACTAGTTGACTGAGGGTATTCTTCTTTATGGTCCTCTCTTGGCATTTCAGGGCTTCGTAATGATAGCAGTGGGGGTTGCTCATTTTTAGGTGTTTCCAAAATTTGGTGGCTCTTTTTTGGATAGTGATTATTAATAGATATTGGCCTAGTTCTGCCCTGCATGCATTGTTTACGGTTTTCCTTTGAGTCCGGAGGATACTTTTACAGAATTCTGCATGTAGGATCTCAATTGGGTGTTTGTCCCATTTTGCAAATTCTTGTTGTGTTAGCGGTCCCCACACCTCACTGCCATAGAATGCAATTGGTTCAATTACTGATTTAAACATTTTGAGCCAAATGCTAATTGGGATTTCTATTTGGATTGATTTTTTAATGGCATAGAAAGCCCTTCTTCCTTTCTCTTTCAGTTCATTCACAGCCAGATGAAAATTTCCCGTAGAACTGATTTTTAAGCCCAAGTATGTGTAGTTAGTGGTTTGTTCAATTTTGGTTGTTCCTAGTGTGAAATTTATTTTGGGTCCCTGATGTCTGGATCTTTGCTGGAACACAAGGACTTTGGTTTTTTGGGGATTTATTGTCAGGGCCCAGGTCTGGCAGAACGACTCCAGCAGATCCAGGTTCTGCTGTAGACCCTCCTTAGTTGGTGACAGCAGAACCAGGTCATCTGCATAGAGGAGGAATTTAACCTTTGATTTATATAGGGTGAGGCCGGGTGCTGTAGATTGTTCAAGTAGTTTTGCCAATTCATTTATGTAAATATTAAAGAGTGTCGGTGAGATGGGCGAGCCCTGCGTCACCCCACGCCCCTGTGGGAAGTATTTTGTTTGTTTGTCTCCAATTTTAACTGCACATTTATTGTTTGTATACATTGATTTAATTACATCATATGTTTTTCCCCTACCCCGCTTTCGATAAGTTTCAGGAATAGACCGTCGTGCCAGATGGAATCGAAAGCCTTCTGGAAATCTATAAAGCATGCGTAGATTTTGCTTTTGTTTTGATGAACATGTTTGTCAATTAGGGTCTGTAGGGTGAAGATATGATCTGATGTTCTATAGTTTGGTAGGAATCCAATTTGGCTTTTACTCAAGACATTGTGCTCCTCAAGGAAGTTTATAAGTCTTTTGTTTATGATACTACAGAATACCTTCCCCAGGTTACTGTTTACAGATGCCTCGATAGTTATTTGGGTCAACTTTGTCCCCACTTTTGTATATGGGCGTTATGAGTCCTTTGTTCCATATAGTTGAAGAGTTTTAGGATAGCCAGTTTCATTTTATCGTCTGTGTGTTTAATCATCTCGCTTAGTATGCCGTCTGCACCGCAAGCTTTTCCTGGTCGCAGGTCCTTGAGTTTTTCAACTAGTTATTTTTCTGTTATTATGGAGTCTAGCGGGTTTTGGTTATCTTTTATGGCCATTTCGAGCTTTTCCAGTTTTTTGCATATTTGGTATTGCTCTGGCCTTGGTGTGTTTTTCTGGTATAATTTTTCAAAGTTGTTTTCCCATGTGTCTCCATTTTGAATGGCCAATTCGCGTGTTGTTTTTTGTGTAATGTATTCCAGTTGTCCCAGAAACAATTGGAATCAATGGATTCCTCAATGGAGCTGAGTGTATTCTTAATATACTGCTCTTTTTTGGTTCTGAGTGTGTTTCTGTATTGTGTTAGTGTCTGACAATAAGTAAGGCATAATTCCTCGTTTTCTGGCTGTCTGTGTTTTTGGTTTGATATTTTTCTAAGTTTTTTCCTCATGTTATGGCAATCTGGGTCAAACCATTTTTCATAGTTTTTTGTTTTGGGTTTGTTCTTGCGAGCTTTCAAGTTTGACCTTGTTGCCAAATTATCAAAAATATTATTTAGGTTATTCACTGCCCGGTTTACGCCTTCTTTATTGTGAGTGTATATGTTTTACAGAAAGGTGTCCAAGAGAGCTTGAGTTGATTGATTGCTAATTGCTTTCTGGTATTTTTCCGTGCTGTTTTTGGCCCATCTGTACGATTTTTTGGTGTTGTACAGCTTACTGGGTTGTGTTTCTGTGTTGGTTGTTTCTGTCTTTTTAAGATACATAGTAATTTGACTGTGGTCTGACAGTGTTGTTTGTGGTTTGACTGTGAATGCTCTGAAAGAGGATGGGTCCAAATCCGTAATCATATAGCCTACGGTGCTATAGCCAAGAGGTGAGCAATAGGTTGATCTTCCTAGGAGGTCTCCCATGAACCTACCATTGACAATGTACAGACCCAGGCTTCGACAGAGCTGCAGGAGCTGTTTTCCGTTAGTATTTGTCTGTTTGTCGCAGTTATGCCTGTATGGATGGGAAGGGATATCGAAGTGGTTATTCCCGAATATGTAATTGTTTCCCTGATTATTGGTGAAGTCTGGTTCTTCGCCAGTTCTTGAATTGAGGTCACCACAGATCAACACTTTCCCCTGGGCCTGGAATTGGATAATCTCCCTCTCAATGTTGGAGAAGGTGTCCTCTTTAAAGTACGGGGATTCCATTGGGGGGATATAGAGTGCGCAAATGAAAACATCTTGAGTGTTAGAGATAATCCCCCTCTCAATTTTGAGCCACATGTGGTTTTCGCCCTTTTTTATAAATTTGATGCAATTCTTAAGCTCTGTTTTAAACCAAATCAGTATGCCTCCAGAGTCTCTGCCTTGGATTACTCCTGGCAATTTATTGGAGGGGACCACCAGCTCTGTGTACCCTTGGGGACGGCCAGTGTGTCCTTCTCCTCTATACCAAGTTTCCTGTAAAATGATAATATCCAGATCTTTAGTTTCATCTATGAACTCTGGGGTCCTACTCTTCACGTCAAGCACCAAAGAGCGTAGACCTTGGATATTCCAGGTCGAAATATATAAGGATTTCATGTTAAGTTTGATCTTTTACTATGATAGGTTAAAGAATTCCGGCCTAGAAATTCAGTCGCGTTTGCGCCCACTTATTGGCTAAAGAGTGGTTTGCGCCGGAAGTTTTTTAGTGCCCGAAATTCAGTTGGTCCCTAAAATCGGCGTTAGCCGGTAGCGCTGCGCCGGCACCGATGACGTCATCGGTGTGCGCAGTGCCCTGGTTCCAACGCGATTCCGTGCCGACGGCCAAATTCAGTTGCGGCCGCCTCGCCCATAGCGGCCGCAAACAGCGTTTGAAAAACGGGGCCTTGCAGCTCCGAGAGGCCGGCGCATAAAGGTGGAGGGGCGGGCGGCCGCTTTCCCGGCGGGCGCCTGGCCGCACCTCCCTCCCCGGACTCCTGCACCACCCCCCCGCGGCATTGGTGTCTGACTCCCGCGAGCCCGTCACTTCTCCGTGGTGCCGGGCTCATTTGCTGGTAGAATCCAGCGGCGATCTCACGGCTGCAGGCAGCTCCTCCTTAAGAGAAGGAGGAGGCCAGCAGTACCCCAGCCTGCCGCACCGCATCGGGTGCCGCAGCGGCAGCTGGATGCCTGAAATTGACTTTCATCGCCCCAAGCGAGGCGGCCAAACCCTGCAATAGCGCCCGCTCCGTCTTGGGGCGCCGCAACTGAATTTCAGGCGGGCGCTACGGGAATCCGGGCGAGCGCTAAATTTCGGGCGCTAAAGACCTGGCGCGGCGATAGCGAATTTCTAGGCCTATATGTGTTTGTCGTGTCTAAACGGGGGAAAAAAAGATCATCTCAATTGTCTATAAATGCTAATACTACTTGGTTACAACTCTTTCTAGTAACTAGTCCTTAATTTTTTTTTTCATTTTCTGATCCATAAGGCGGATGCTGCTGCATGTCTGCCTAGTGTCTCTTAATGGATTGTCTCTGCCTGAGGTATTGCGTACGCCCTGTGCATCTCTCCCTCTGTCTGTCTGGGGGCGGTCCTGTTCCCCTGTAGGACAGGAGTGGTGCAGGTCTGACATTGTTGTTGTGCATGGGGATCCTCTCTGATCCCGGTTGGTGTGGTGGTGGTCTCTGTAGTAGTCCTGGTATGTACCCCGCTGATCTCTGGTGGTCGGGGGGGAGTCCCTCCTGGCGTCTGGGTATGGACCTGGTTAAAAGCGACGTCCTTCAGGGCTTTAGCAAAGATCGATATTCGTTTCCTGTGGATATGGACGCGGTCGTGAAGACATTCCACATCGAGGGTGGGGTGTTGGGCCAGGTGCACGTTGTGTTTTAATTCACAGTCTCTTGCTATGCTGGCATTTATCTCATGAATTGTTTTGTTGTTAAAGTCTGTTCTCGGCAATATTGTGGAAACAGTGATTCGAGTGTTTGGGAATGTATTGCTTGCCTTCTCAATCACTGCTCTGAGCGATGTTGCTACCCCTTTCTGCTGGGCCTTTAGGTCATTTGTGCCAGATGGTATTATTATGTGTTGGGGGGAGCCTAATCGGGTTTTGGTCAGCCATTCCAGGGCTCTGTCTGTTGTTGGGCACCGGATCTTTTTTACTATATGTCTAGGGAAGAGCTTTTTCTCCCATAGAAATTTCCCTTTTGAGTCTATGAGTATTACGATGTCAGCCTTGTTGGTGTTTACTGTCTGGTGGCTTTCGCCTGAACTCATAGGTTGTGTGTTGGACTGGGGTGGTCGTGTCTGGTGTGTGCGCTCCTCTTATGAGCGGCTCGCTTGTGGTTCCACAGTGGTGGGGGAAGACTGAGCTTCAGTATGCTGGTCGGTCTGTGTGGCACCCCCTGTATTGTGTGTCTGCTGCTGTTGTTCAGTGTGGGAGTGCAGCTGTTCAGTCGGGCTCTGTATTGTCTTATCTCTAGCCTCTGGCTGCTGGGCTAATGGTGCTATCTCTCCCCTATGGCTCTCTTTGTTTTTCTGCAGCTCTTTCACCTGATTCCCAAGTAGATTCAGCTCTCTCCTGTATCTCTCCCTCTCTTGCTTTTGTTCATGTTTCAGTTTAAGGACCTCCTCTCTAAGTTTAACCAGCTCAGTCTCCAACTGGTTAAATTTATCCTTTAGTTGTATCTGGCTGTGTGATCCCAGGGTGTGTGTCCAGTCGGCGCTGGAGGGCTCACTCACTTCCTGGCTAGGCTGCTCTTCTCTTGGTGAGCTGGAAGTGGTAGGGGGAGTATGTGTGGCTTCCTCCCTGGTAATTACGCTGGGGTTGGTCAACTGTACCATGTGGCTGTGGGGCCCCGGGGTGAGTGTCTGGTTAGAACTGTGTGGCTCGCTCACCTCCTGACCAGGCTGATTTACTCCTGGTGAGTTGTCAACGGTGGGGGGAGTGCGAGTCGCTTTTCCCTGTTAGCCACTCTGGGGCTGTTCCTTCCCCTCTCAGTTATTTCTTTCAGTGTCTTGAAGGCCGTTTCAAAGTCGTTGAGGTTGCCTTCCACCAATATTGTTCCATTATTGTATATGTTGACAGTCGTGGTTGCACTGTCCGGGTCCCCTGATTTCTTAATTTTCAGTTTGGACCCATTAGCGGCTCTTTCCTGCTTAACCCTGGTATAGTGTGATTTTATTGCTGTGATCCAAGCCGCTGACTGATCTGAGTAAAAAATGAGATTACACTTTTTCCCAGTGCTGTACCAGTCAGCAAAAAGAGTTTCTGGTTTTGCTCTCAGCTGCTCTTGCTTAAGCGATTTTTTAGCATTTTTTTGGTGTTGGGGGAATCTGGAAGAGTTTGCTCTCAGTGTGCCTCGGGAGCTGCTGTGGCTCCTCTGATTCGCTCATTTTTAGTATTGTAGAGGTAGAAAATATTGTTGACCTTAGAATAAGCTTTTCTGGGGCCCCGGGTTTGGTGTTTCCCTCTCCCGGCTCGCGAACTTTCCCAGGCCCCGGACTCGCTTACTCTCCAGGCCCTCCCCAGGCCCCGTACTCACTGTCCTGGTCTGCATCTGGGATTTGCTGTTTCCCGGTGTCTCCCGGCTGCTCCCCTCCCCCTCAGAGGTCTCTGAGCCTCTGTCTTGGCCCGGCTCCTCGGGCCTTTCCCTGGCTTCAGGCTCCCTCCCCAGGACGTGTACTCACTGTCTGCGTCTGGGAGCCGCTGCCTCATGGTGCCTTCGGGCTGCTCCCCTCTTCCTTAGAGGTCTCCAGGCCTCTGTCTCGGCCCGGCTCCTCTGGCCTTTCCCTGGTTTACGGTCCTGTGTTCCGGCCGCCGTTCAGGACTTGCGCTCCGACCTCCGTTCTGGCCCCGTGCGGCCTCCGTTGAGGAGTCGCGCTCCGGCTGTTGTTCTGGCCCCGTGCGGCCTCCGTTGAGGAGTCGCGCTCAGGCTGCTGGTCTGGCCTCGTGCGGCCTCCGTTCAGACCTCGCACTCCGGCTGCTGTTCTGGCCCCGTGCGGCCGCTGTTCAGATTCTTCCTTGGTGTGTATATTCCTCTCCTTCTTCTGTCTTTTTGCTTGGCTTTTTTTCTTTCTGTTTTCTGCTTTCTATGGTTTTTCTTTTTCGGGTCCCGTCTTTGGCGCTCCTTTTTTTTTTGCGGTCTTTTTCTTCTTTTCTTTCTGTGCTTAAACTAAGTTAAACTAACCTTAAACTTAAACTAGACTAAACTAAACTAAACTGAACTAACTTAGCTAGAATTTATACCTCTTAAAACTTGAAATGTAACTTTTTTTCCCCACTTTAAACACTAAAAAACATTAAAACTCAGCAGCTCATCTTTCGTGCGACCTCCCCTCTCTTTATCTCTCTCTCTGTCTCCCAGTCTCTCTCTCTCTCTCTACCCCAGTTTCTCTCTCTCTCCCCGTCTCTCTCTTTCTCCCCCTCAGTCTCTCTCTCTCTATCTCCCAGTCTCTCTCCCTCCTCCAGTCTCTCTCTCAGTCTCTCTCTCTCTCCGTCTCTCTCTTTCTCCCCCTCAGTCTCTCTCTCTCTATCTCCCAGTCTCTCTCCCTCCTCCAGTCTCTCTCTCAGTCTCTCTCTCTCTCCGTCTCTCTCTCTCCTCCAGTCTCTCCCTCCTCCAGTCTCTCTCTCTCTCCCCCCAATCTCTCTATCTCTCTCTCTCTGTCTCCCAGTCTCTCTATCTCTCTCTCTCCCCAGTCTCTCTCTCCCTTCCCCCGTCTCTCTCTCTCTCTCTCCCCCCAGTCTCTCTCTCTCTCTCTCCCCGTCTCTCTCCCCCAGTCTCTCTCTCTCTCTCTCTCCCCCAGTCTCTCTCTCTCCCCAGTCTCTCTCCTCTCTCTCCCCCAGTCTCTCTCTCTCTCCCCCCAGTCTCTCTGCTCTCTCTCTCTCTCTCCCGTCTCTCTCTCTCCCCCAGTCTCTCTCTCTCTCCCCCTGAGTCGCTCTCTCTCTCCCCCCTCAGTCTCTCTCTCTCTCTATCTCTCCATCTCTCTCTCTCTCCCCGTCGCTCTCTCTCCCCCCTCAGTCGCTCTCTCTCTCCCCCCGTCTCTCTCTCTCCCCCCAGTCTCTCTCTCTCTCTCTCCCCGTCTCTCTCCCCCAGTCTCTCTCTCTCTCTCTCTCCCCCAGTCTCTCTCTCTCCCCAGTCTCTCTCCTCTCTCTCCCCCAGTCTCTCTCTCTCTCTCCCCAGTCTCTCTCCTCTCTCTCCCCCCAGTCTCTCTGCTCTCTCTCTCTCTCTCCCGTCTCTCTCTCTCCCCCAGTCTCTCTCTCTCTCCCCCTGAGTCGCTCTCTCTCTCCCCCCTCAGTCTCTCTCTCTCTCTATCTCTCCATCTCTCTCTCTCTCCCCGTCGCTCTCTCTCCCCCCTCAGTCGCTCTCTCTCTCCCCCCGTCTCTCTCTCTCCCCCCCAGTCTCTCTCTCTCCCCCCAGTTTCTCTCTCTCCCCCAGTCTCTCTACTCTCTCTCTCTCCCCTGTCTCTCTCTCTCCCCCAGTCTCTCTCTCTCCCCCTCAGTCGCTATCTCTCTCCCCCCTCAGTCTCTCTCTCTATATCTCCCCAGTCTCTCTCTCTCTCTCTCTCTATCTCCCCATCTCTCTCTCTCTCCCTCTCTCCCCCAGTCTCTCTACTCTTTCTCTCTCCCCGTCTCTCTCTCCCCCCAGTCTCTCTCTCTCCTTCCCTCTCTGTCTCTGTCTGTCTCTATCTCCTTCCCTCTCTCTCTCCTTCCCTCTCTCTCTCTGTCTCTCTCTCCTTCCCTCTCTCTCTCCTTCCCTCTCTCTCTCACTCTCCTTCCCTCTCCCTCCCCTCTCTCCCAAACCTCTATCCCTCCCCTCTCTCCCCCTCTCCCCCCTCTCCTCCCTCCCCCCTCCCCCACCTTCTCCCCCCTCCGCCACCTTCTGCCCCCTCCCTTCCCTACCACCCCTCTCCTAACCCCCTCCCCTCCCCCCGCTCCCCCCTCCTGCTCCCCCCTCCCCTTCCCTCCCTCCGCCTCCACCCCTCCCCCTCCTCCCACACCGCCCCTCCTCCCCCCAGTCGCTCTCTCTCTTCCCCCCAGTCACTCTCTCTCTCTCTTCCCCCCAGTCGCTCTCTCTCTCTTCCCCCGTCGCTATCTCTCTTCCCCCCAGTCACTCTCTCTTCCCCCCAGTCACTCTCTCTCTTTCCCCCAGTCACTCTCTCTTCCCCCCAGTCGCTCTCTCTTCGCCCAGTCGCTCTCTCTCTTCCCCCCAGTCACTCTCCCTCTTCCCCCCAGTCGCTCTCTCTCTTCCCCCAATCGCTCTCTCCCTTCCCCCCAGTCGCTCTCTCTCTTTCCCCCAGTCGCTCTCTCTCTTACCCCCAGTCGCTCTCTCTCTTCCCCCCAGTCACTCCCTCTTCCCCCCAGTCGCTCTCTCTTCCCCCCAGTCGCTCTCTCTCTTCCCCCTAGTCGCTCTCTCTCTTCCCCCAGTCGCTCTCTCTCTTCCCCCCAGTCGCTCTCTCTCTTCCCCCAGTCGCTCTCTCTCTTCCCCCAGTCGCTCTCTCTCTTCCCCCAGTCGCTCTCTCTTTCCCCCCAGTCGCTCTCTCTCTTCCCCCAGTCGCTATCTCTCTTCCCCCCAGTCGCTCTCTCTTCCCCCCAGTTGCTCTCTCTCTTCCCCCCAGTCGCTCTCTCTCTCTTCCCCCGTCGCTGTCTCTCTTCCCCCAGTTGCTCTCTCTCTTCCCCCCAGTCGCTCTCTCTCTTCCCCCCAGTCGCTCTCTCTCTTCCCCCCAGTCGCTCTCTCTCTTCCCTTCCAGTCGCTCTCCCTCTTCCCCCCAGTCGCTCTCTCTCTTCCCCCCCAGTCGCTCTCTCTCTTCCCCCCAGTCGCTCTCTCTCTTCCCCACAGTCGCTCTCTCTCTTCCACCCAGTCGCGCTCTCTCATCCCCCCAGTCGCTCTCTCTCTTCCCCCCATTCGCACTCTCTCTTCCCCCAGTCGCTCTCTCTCTCTCTTCCCCCCAGTCGCTATTTCTCTTCCCCCCAGTCGTTCTCTCTCTTCCCCCCGTCGCTCTCTCTCTTCCCCCCAGTTGGTCTCTCTTCCCCCCCAGTCGCTTTCTCTCTTCCCCCCGTCGCTCTCTCTCTTCCCCCCAGTCGCTCTCTCTCTTCCCCCCAGTCGCTCTCTCTCTATCATCCCCCCAGTCGCTCTCTCCCTTCCCCCCAGTCGTTCTCTTTCTTCCCCCAGTCGCTCTCTTTCTTCCCCCAGTCGCTCTCTCTCATTCCCCCAGTCGCTTTCTCTCTTCCCCCCAGTCGCTCTCTCTCTCTTCCCCCGTCGCTTTCTCTCTTCCCCCCAGTTGCTCTCTCTCTTCCCCCCAGTCGCTCTCTCTCTTCCCCCCAGTCGCTCTCTCCATTCCCCCCCAGTCGCTCTCTCTCTTGCCCCCAGTCCCTCTCTCTCTTCCCCACAGTCGCTCTCTCTCTTCCCCCAGTCACGCTCTCTCTTCCCCCCAGTCGCTCTCTCTCTTCCCCCCAGTCGCACTCTCTCTTCCCCCCAGTCGCTCTCTCTCTCTCTTCCCCCCAGTCGCTATCTCTCTTACCCCCAGTCGTTCTCTCTCTTCCCACCGTCGCTCTCTCTCTGCCCCGCAGTCGCTCTCTCTCTTCCCCCCAGTCGCTCTCTCTCTTCCCCCCAGTCGCTCTCTCTCTTCCCCCCAGTCGCTCTCTCTCTTCCCCCATTCGCTCTCTCTCTTCCCCCGTCGCTCTCTCTCTTCCCCCCGTCGCTCTCTCTTCCCCCCAGTCGCTCTCTCTCTTCCCCCCAGTCGCTCTCTCTCTTCCCCCCAGTCGCTCACTCTCTTCCCCCCAGTCGCTCTCTCTCTCTCATCCCCCCAGTCGCTCTCTCTCTTCCCCCCAGTCGCTCTCTTTCTTCCCCCAGTCGCTCTCTCTCTTCCCCCCAGTCGCTTTCTCTCTTCCCCCCAGTCGCTCTCTCTACCCCCCAGTCGCTCTCTCTCTCTTCCCCCCCAGTCGCTCTCTCTCTTCCCCCCAGTCGCTCTCTCTCTTCCCCACAGTCGCTCTCTCTCTTCTACCCACTCGCGCTCTCTCGTCCCCCCAGTCGCTCTCTCTCTTCCCCCCATTCGCACTCTCTCTTCCCCCCAGTCGCTCTCTCACTCTCTTCCCCCCAGTCGCTATCTCTCTTCCCCCCAGTCATTCTCTCTCTTCCCCCCGTCACTCTCTCTCTGCCCCCCAGTCGCTCTCTCTCTTCCCCCCAGTCATTCTCTTTCTTCCCCCAGTCGCTCTCTCTCATTCCCCCAGTCGCTTTCTCTCTTCCCCCCAGTCGCTCTCTCTCTTCCCCCCAGTCGCTCTCTCTTCCCCCCAGTCGCTCTCTCTTCACCCCAGTCGCTCACTCTCTTCCCCCCAGTCGCTCTCTCTACCCCCCAGTCGCTCTCTCTCTTCCCCCCAGTCGCTCTCTCTTCCCCCCAGTTGCTCTCTCTCTTCCCCCCCAGTTGATCTCTCTTCCTCCCAGTCGCTCTCTCTCTTCCCCCCAGTCGCTCTCTCTCTTCCCCCAGTCGCTCTCTCTCTTCCCCCCAGTCGCTCTCTCTCTCTTCCCCGCAGTCGCTCTCTCTCTTCCCCCCAGTCGCGCTCTCTCTTCCCCCAGTCGCTCTCTCTCTTACCCCCAGTCACTCTCTCTCTTACCCCCAGTCGCTCTCTCTCTTCCCCCCAGTCGCTCTCTCTCTTCCCTCCAGTCGCTCTCTCTCTTCCCCCCAGTCGCTCTATCTTCCCCCCGTCGCTCTCTCTCTTCCCCCAGTTGCTCTCTCTTCCCTCCAGTCGCTCTCTCTCTTCCCCCCAGTCGCTCTCTCTTCCCCCCAGTCGCTCTCTCTCTTCGCCCAGTCGCTCTCGCTCTTCCCCCCAGTCGCGCTCCCTCTTCCCCCCAGTCGCTCTCTCTCTTCCCCCAGTCGCTCTCTCCCTTCCCCCCAGTCGCTCTCTCTCTTTCCCCCAGTCGCTCTCTCTCTCTTACCCCCAGTCGCTCTCTCTCTTCCCCCCAGTCGCTCTCTCTCTTCCCCCCAGTCGCTCTCTCTCTTCCCGCCAGTCGCTCTCTCTCTTCCCCCCAGTCGCTCTCTCTCTTCCCCCCAGTCGCTCTCTCTCTTCCCCCCAGTCGCTCTCTCTCTTCCCCCCCAGTCGCTCTCTCTTCCCCCCAGTCGCTCTCTCTCTTCCCCACAGTCGCTCTCTCTCTTCCACCCAGTCGCGCTCTCTCATCCCCCCAGTCGCTCTCTCTCTTCCCCCCATTCGCACTCTCTCTTCCCCCAGTCGCTCTCTCTCTCTTCCCCCCAGTCGCTATTTCTCTTCCCCCCAGTCGTTCTCTCTCTTCCCCCCGTCGCTCTCTCTCTGCCCCCCAGTCGCTCTCTCTCTTCCCCCCAGTCGCTCTCTCTCTTCCCCCAGTCGCTCGCTCTCTTCCCCCCAGTCGCTCTCTCTTCCCCCCAGTCGCTCTCTCTCTTTCCCCCGTCGCTCTCTCTCTTCCCCCCAGTCGGTCTCTCTTCCCCCCCAGTCGCTTTCTCTCTTCCCCCCGTCGCTCTCTCTCTTCCCCCCAGTCGCTCTCTCTCTTCCCCCCAGTCGCTCTCTCTCTATCATCCCCCCAGTCGCTCTCTCCCTTCCCCCCAGTCGTTCTCTTTCTTCCCCCAGTCGCTCTCTTTCTTCCCCCAGTCGCTCTCTCTCATTCCCCCAGTCGCTTTCTCTCTTCCCCCCAGTCGCTCTCTCTCTCTTCCCCCGTCGCTTTCTCTCTTCCCCCCAGTTGCTCTCTCTCTTCCCCCCAGTCACTCTCTCTCTTCCCCCCAGTCGCTCTCTCTATTCCCTTCCAGTCGCTCTCTCTCTTCCCCCCAGTCGCTCTCTCCATTCCCCCCCAGTCGCTCTCTCTCTTCCCCCAGTCCCTCTCTCTCTTCCCCACAGTCGCTCTCTCTCTTCCCCCAGTCACGCTCTCTCTTCCCCCCAGTCGCTCTCTCTCTTCC
Organism: Somniosus microcephalus; assembly: GCF_052327205.1. Taxonomy (NCBI): domain Eukaryota; kingdom Metazoa; phylum Chordata; class Chondrichthyes; order Squaliformes; family Somniosidae; genus Somniosus; species Somniosus microcephalus. Next base: position 111,599,133 of record NC_140996.1, read on the forward strand.
CCCCAGTCGCACTCTCTCTTCCCCCCAGTCGCTCTCTCTCTCTCTTCCCCCCAGTCGCTATCTCTCTTACCCCCAGTCGTTCTCTCTCTTCCCACCGTCGCTCTCTCTCTGCCCCGCAGTCCGCAGTCGCTCTCTCTCTTCCCCCAGTCGCTCTCTCTCTTCCCCCCAGTCGCTCTCTCTCTTCCCCCCAGTCGCTCTCTCTCTTCCCCCCATTCGCTCTCTCTCTTCCCCCGTCGCTCTCTCTCTTCCCCCCAGTCGCGCTCTCTTCCCCCCAGTCGCTCTCTCTCTTCCCCCCAGTCGCTCTCTCTCTTCCCCCCAGTCGCTCACTCTCTTCCCCCCAGTCGCTCTCTCTCTCTCATCCCCCCAGTCGCTCTCTCTCTTCCCCCCAGTCGCTCTCTTTCTTCCCAGTCGCTCTCTCTCTTCCCCCAGTCGCTTTCTCTCTTCCCCCCAGTCGCTCTCTCTACCCCTCAGTCGCTCTCTCTCTCTTCCCCCCCAGTCGCTCTCTCTCTTCCCCCCAGTCGCTCTCTCTCTTCCCCACAGTCGCTCTCTCTCTTCTACCCACTCGCGCTCTCTCGTCCCCCCAGTCGCTCTCTCTCTTCCCCCCATTCGCACTCTCTCTTCCCCCCAGTCGCTCTCTCACTCTCTTCCCCCCAGTCGCTATCTCTCTTCCCCCCAGTCATTCTCTCTCTTCCCCCGTCGCTCTCTCTCTGCCCCCCAGTCGCTCTCTCTCTTCCCCCCAGCCATTCTCTTTCTTCCCCCAGTCGCTCTCTCTCATTCCCCCAGTCGCTTTCTCTCTTCCCCCAGTCGCTCTCTCTCTTCCCCCCCAGTCGCTCTCTCTTCCCCCAGTCGCTCTCTCTCTTCACCCCAGTCGCTCACTCTCTTCCCCCCAGTCGCTCTCTCTTCCCCCCAGTCGCTCTCTCTCTTCCCCCAGTCGCTCTCTCTTCCCCCCAGTTGCTCTCTCTCTCCCCCCAGTTGCTCTCTCTTCCTCCCAGTCGCTCTCTCTCTTCCCCCCAGTCGCTCTCTCTCTTCCCCAGTCGCTCTCTCTCTTCCCCCCAGTCGCTCTCTCTCTCTTCCCCGCAGTCGCTCTCTCTCTCTTCCCCCAGTCGCGCTCTCTCTTCCCCCAGTCGCTCTCTCTCTTACCCCCAGTCACTCTCTCTCTTACCCCCAGTCGCTCTCTCTCTTCCCCCCAGTCGCTCTCTCTCTTCCCTCCAGTCGCTCTCTCTCTTCCCCCCAGTCGCTCTATCTTCCCCCCGTCGCTCTCTCTCTTCCCCCCAGTTGCTCTCTCTTCCCTCCAGTCGCTCTCTCTCTTCCCCCCAGTCGCTCTCTCTTCCCCCCAGTCGCTCTCTCTCTTCGCCCAGTCGCTCTCGCTCTTCCCCCCAGTCGCGCTCCCTCTTCCCCCCAGTCGCTCTCTCTCTTCCCCCAGTCGCTCTCTCCCTTCCCCCCAGTCGCTCTCTCTCTTTCCCCCAGTCGCTCTCTCTCTCTTACCCCCAGTCGCTCTCTCTCTTCCCCCCAGTCGCTCTCTCTCTTCCCCCCAGTTGCTCTCTCTCTTCCCCCCAGTCGCTCTCTCTCTTCCCCCCAGTCGCTCTCTCTCTTCCCCCAGTCGCTCTCTCCCTTCCCCCCAGTCGCTCTCTCTCTTTCCCTCAGTCACTCTCTCTCTCTTACCCCCAGTCGCTCTCTCTTTTCCCCCCAGTCGCTCTCTCTCTTCCCCCCAGTCGCTCTCTCTCTTCCCCCCAGTCACTCTCTCTCTTCCCCCCAGTCGCTCTCTCTTCCCCCCAGTCGCTCTCTCTCTTCCCCCCAGTCGCTCTCTCTCTTCTCCCCAGTCACTCTCTCTCTTCCCCCCAGTCGCTCTCTCTGTTCCCCCCAATCGCTTTCTCTCTTCCCCCCCCAGTCGCTCTCTCTTTTCCCCCCAGTCGCTCTCTCTCTTCCCCCCAGTCGCTCTCTCTCTTCCCCCCAGTTGCTCTCTCTCTCATCTCCCCAGTCGCTCTCTCTCTTCCCCCCAGTCGCTCTCTTTCTTCCCCCAGTCGCTCTCTCTCTTCCCCCCAGTCGCTTTCTCTCTTCCCCCCAGTCGCTCTCTCTTCCCCCCAGTCGCTCTCTCTTCCCCCGTCGCTCTCTCTCTTCCCCCCCAGTCGCTCTCTCTTCCCCCCAGTCGCTCTCTCTCTTCTCCCCAGTCGCTCTCTCTCTTCCCCAGTCGCTCTCTCTCTTCCCCCAAGTCGCTCTCTCTCTTCCCCCCAGTCGCTCTCTCTTCCCCCCAGTCACGCTCTCTCTTCCCCCAGTCGCTCTCTCTCTTCCCCCCAGTCGCTCTCTCTTCCCCACGTCGCTCTCTCTTTCCCCCCCAGTCGCTCTCTCTTCCCCCCAGTCGCTCTCTCTCTTCCCCCCAGTCGCTCTCTCTTCCCCCCAGTCGCTCTCTCTCTTCCCCCCAGTCGCTCTCTCTCTTCCCCCCAGTCGCTCTCTCTTCCCCCCAGTCGCTCTCTCTCTTCCCCCAGTCGCTCTCTCTCTTCCCCCCAGTCGCTCTCTCTCTTCCCCCCAGTCGCTCTCTCTCTTCCCCCCAGTTGCTCTCTCTTCCCCCCAGTCGCTCTCTCTCTTCCCCCCAGTCGCTCTCTCTCTTCCCCCCAGTCGCTCTCTCTCTTCCCCCCAGTCGCTCTCTCTCTTCCCCCAGTCGCTCTCTCTTCCCCCAGTCGCTCTCTCTCTTCCCCCCAGTCGCTCTCTCTCTTCCCCCCAGTCGCTCTCTCTCTTCCCCCCAGTCGCTCTCTCTTCCCCCCAGTCGCTCTCTCTCTTCCCCCCAGTCGCTCTCTCTCTTCCCCCCAGTCGCTCTCTCTCTTCCCCCCAGTCACGCTCTCTCTTCCCTTCCAGTGGCTCTCTCTCTTCCCCCCAGTCGCTCTCTCTCTTCCCCCCCAGTCGCTCTCTCTCTTCCCCCCAGTCGCTCTCTCTCTTCCCCCCAGTCGCTCTCTCTCTTCCCCCCAGTCGCTCTCTCTCTTCCCCCCAATTGCTTTCTGTCTTCCCCCCGTCGCTCTCTTCCCCCCAGTCACTCTCTCTCTTCCCCCCAATCGCTCTCTCTGTTCCCCCCAGTCACTCTCTCTCTTCCCCCCAGTCGCTGTCTCTCTTCCCCCCAGTTGCTCTCTCTCTTCCCCCCCAGTCGCTCTCTCTCTCTCCCTTCCAACAACAGCATGCCCTCAAAAAAGCCTCGGCACCGCTGGGCACTCCAGCTAGTAATGACATGTAATAATTTTAAAAAACCTCTGTAGCAGCAGAAATAATTCTAGAATCTGAAGGCCAGTGTGAAACTGAAAACTGTTAGAAGTGTATACCAAAGTTACACCTTTCAGAACTGCTGGAATAAGGTAATTATGCAAAGAAGATATGCTTTAAGCACCTGTAATTTAGAAAATAATGGAATGTGGGAATAGCCCGGATTTTGCTCTCAGCGGCGAACAAACGGCACTGGCCGTGAAGGGAAAATCTGTTTTGAACATCCCTAACAACAAGAAGAACTTTAATGATAGCTAAATCACATTAAACTGCAAGCTGAGAAATAGGAATATAAACGAATATTAACAGACATTATGGGCTGGATTTTACCTGCCGAGATGAGTTGGGGGGCGGGACTGCTGCCTTCCGGGTTCTAGTCCCGCCCCCAGCAACATCTGATGCGCACTCTTTTCCTCTGATTGGCCTTGCTGGCCAATTAAGGGAAAGCTAGTGTCAGATGACGTCAGTTGATGACGCTTCATCTGCCAGTTTTCTTAAAGGGACATGAGCCATTCATTTTTGACAGATGATTTGACAGTGTTCGACAGCATTGAGGTACTGTCAAACACTGACAATCACTATACAAAGGTGAGCCCTTACACCTAAGCTCTCCAATGACTCTCTCCTTAGGATAAGACAGATGGCAGCTGCAGGTGAGGGTACAGAAGTGATCTGTCACTTTTCCCAATGAGGTGAGGCCACACAAACACTTCAAAGCTTGTCACCTGCAGAAAAATCTAAACACTGTGGCAGAACCACCAGAGGATTACGGACAATTGTATATAATTCCTTTTACAGCAATGTAGTACAGCTGGGGGCTGCACCTTTAATGTATCTGTTAACTGCACTAGGGCTTCTTTCCTGCACTCCGCGTGATGACGTCCTGCCATCCGTCACGTGATCTCTCAACGGCGGGAAGAACGTGATGACGTCATGACGTCAGAGCTCGGAACCTTCTAGCAGTAGAGCTCGGAACCTGCTAGCAGTTGAGCTCGGAACCTGCTAGCAGTTGAGCTCGGAACCTTCTAGCAGTTCCAGAGAGGCTTTCAAGCAGACCAGACCTATTTGCATTGTATCTTACAGTTTCCTGTACAGCTTCATTTGTTCATTAAATTTTATTGTTTTTGATTTTCTGAGCCGATCTCAATTCTTCGGCTAGGAACCCCAGTTCCTACATTGGTAACCCCGATTTCTTCGAACAATTTTCGTTGAAGTTACATCATGGACACGAACGCCGTCACCCTCAAACTGCCGCAATTTTGGGAGCAACAACCGGCTGCGTGGTTTTTCCAGGCGGAAGCCCAATTTGCAATCCGGGGAGTAACAGCGGATTCGGCCCGTTATTATTACGTGGTCTCCGCCCTCGACAGCGCCACGGCCTCGCGGGTCATCAGCCTCCTCGAGAGTCCACCGAACGATGGCAAGTACGAAGCTTTAAAAGCACGTTTACTGCAGATTTTTGGTCTGTCCAAGTCGGAACACGCTCGCAGACGTATCTCCATGCCCAGCCTCAGGGACTCAAAAACCCTCAGAGCTCATGAGCCAAATGCTCACGCTTTTGGGCTCGGAATCGCAACGTTTTCTGTTCCGCAAGCTGTTACTCTGTCAACTACCAGAGCCAGTACAAACGGCCTTGGCCAATTCCGCGATCACGGATTGTGCTGAACTCGCCGCGGAAGCGGATAAAATATTCACCGTCTCACAACAATCTTGTACAGCCACGAGGCGCCAAAACTATGCTGAACTCGCCTCAGAGGTGGATAAAATATGCTCCTGCACACAGCCATGTTGTGCAGCCACGAGGCGCCCATCCCCCACAAGAGCGAATCCTCCTCCTCCTCCTGCAGGCTGGTGTGCATACCACACTCGTTTCGGCACGAAGGCCAGAAATTGCCGTCCGCCCTGCAGTTTCTCACCAAAAAAAAAACCTACCTCAAACTAGCGGTTTCTGAGAAGATCAATAAGGCCTAAGGGCCGCAGGGAAACTCCTATACATTACAGACTCCCTGTCAGGGCGACATTTTCTCTGTGATACTGGCTCCCAGTGCAGTATCCTACCAGCGTCGAAGCTAGATCTTCAATCCGGTGGTCAAGGTCCCCCCCTCGAGGCAGCCAATGGTGCGGTCATTCGCACGTTCAGAAAGCGTAGGGTCCAGTTGAGTTTTGGCGGCCAATGTTTTGTTTCGGAGTTCATCACGGCGAAAGTCTCACAGGCCATCCTGGGGGCAGATTTCTTCTGCGCAAACGGGTTTCTCGTCGATGTCCGACACTGCCGGCTATCAGTGCCTCCAGTTTTCACTCGGTCCCCTGCCACCGAAGCACCGCGATGTCTTGGTCAGTTGCCTGTGCAGTCCCATCTCCAAATGAGTTCTCTCGTCTTCTCAGTGAGTTCCCAGAGCTCCCCAGGCCCACATTTTCTTCTTCAGTCGCAAGGCATGGTGTGGCGCACCACATTACCATGACAGGATCCCCCGTTTATGCGAGAGCTTGAAGGCTGGAACCCGGTAAACTCGCGGCCGCCAAGGCGGAGTTCCATATAATGGAACGCCTGGGTATTATTCAACGTTCGAATAGTCCTTGGTCCTCGCCATTACATATTGTTCCTAAGCCGGGCGGCGGATGGCGACCATGCGGCGACTACAGATGCCTGAATGAGGCTACCACACCGGATCGGTACCCAATTCCTCACATTCAGGATTTTTCGGCCCATCTGGCAGGGAATTCCATCTTTTCCAAAGTAGACCTCGTCCGAGGCTATCATCAGGTGCCCATGCATCCTCAGGACGTCCCCACAACTGCCGTCATCACACCTTTCGGGCTCTTTGAGTTCCTTCGTATGCCGTTTGGGCTGAAGAATGCAGCACAAGCCTTCCAACGTCTCATGGATTCCGTGTTGCGCGATCTGCCGTTCATCTTCGTCTACCTAGACGACATCCTTATTGCCAGTAACAGCACGAAAGAACACATTACGCACTTGCGTACCCTTTTTTCTCGTCTCAGCCAACATGGCCTTATTATCAACCCAGCCAAGTGCCAGTTTGGGTTGCACAGCATTGATTTACTGGGACACAGAATCACCTCAGAAGGCGCCGTCCCACTGGCCACGAGAGTGGAAGCAGTCACCTCGTTCCCTCTTCCTCAGACCGTCAGGGCCCTCCAGGAATTTCTGGGAATGGTCAATTTTTATCATCGGTTCATCCCCAAGGCGGCATTGTTGATGCAACCTTTGTACGAGGCCCTCAGAGGTAAATCGGGCAAAGACCCGATCGATTGGACACCTCAGATGGACCAGGCTTTCCTCGACACTAAGAACGCTTTGGCTGCTGCGACCATGTTGGCACATCCCCTTCTGGGTGCAACCATTGCCCTTACCACCGAAGCATCTGATTATGCCATCGGGGCAGTACAGGAGCAGTGGGTTGATGGCACATGGCAACCACTGGCTTACTTCAGCCGCCAATTGTGGAAGAACGAACACAAGTATAGTACTTTTGATAGGGAGTTGTTGGCATTGTTTCTGGCCATCCGCCATTTTCGCTTCCTACTGGAAGGACACCCATTCATGGCTTTTGTAGACCACAAGCCACTTACTTTTGCGATGGCCAAGACAGCGGAACCATGGTCGGCACGGCAACAACGTCATCTTACGTACATATCTGAATTTACAACCGACATACAACATGTCTCGGGCAAAGACAACCTGGTGGCGGATTGTCTCTCCCGCGCCCAGCTCCACGCAGTACACCTGGGAGTCGACTATGTTGGTTTGGCAAAAGAACAGAAGGCAGACCCTGAAGTGCAGGCATACCAGACCACACCTTCCAGCTTACAAGTGGCTGATGTCACTTTCCAGGCCGCAGGGACCAAACTCCTGTGTGACATCTCGATGGGCATCCCACGTCCAATCGTTCCAGTCGAATGGCGCAGGAGAATTTTCGACACTATCCACGGGTTGTCACACCCTGGCATGAGAGCGTCACAACGACTCATGGCAAAGAAATTCGTCTGGAAGGGCTTGCATCTCGATGTCCGTGACTGGACCAATACCTGCATGAGTTGCCAGAAGTCCAAGATACAACGCCATGTTAAGGCCCCAGTCGCCACTTTTCCGGTTCCGGAGCGTCGATTCGACCATGTGCATGTGGACCTGGTTGGTCCTCTCCCTTCCTCTCGCGGGTACACTCACCTGCTCACCGTGGTAGACCGCACCACCAGGTGGCCAGAGGCAATTACTTTGGTTGCCACCACAGCGGCAGACGTCTCCAGAGCCTTCATCTCGTCGTGGGTAGCTCGGTTCGGGTTACCGACTGACATCTCCTCCGACCGGGGGCCTCAATTTACCTCTGAGCTTTGGAACGCCGTAGCTCAAGGTTTGGGCACAAAGCTTCATCGTACCACCGCCTACCATCCACAGGCGAACGGTCTGTGTGAAAGATTCCACAGGTCCCTTAAAGCCGCACTGCGTGCTAGTCTCCGTGGGCCTAGTTGGGTGGACAGGCTCCCTTGGGTGCTGCTAGGTCTTCGCACGGTGCGACCTGCATTCTTCTTCAGCAGAGCTGGTTTACGGCCAACCACTCAGAGTGCCTGGCGATTTTCTTCCTCCTCACACGGAACCCTGGTCCCCAGCTCAGCAGCTCGTCAGCCACCAGGAAGTGGCTAGGAATTTCATCCCAGTGCCGACGTCGCATCATGACCTGCAGTGCTCTCATGTCCCGGTGGATCTTAAGAGCGCAGAATACGTGTTCATTCGGCAGGATGCTCGCAAAAACCCGCTCAAACCACCTTACACAGGTCTGTTCCGCGTCATCTCGTCAGGTGACAAGTCCTTCACAGTCGACGTCGGTGGTAAGCCTGACCACATCTCCATCGACCGGTTGAAACCGGCGCATCTGGATCTGAGTGAACCAGTCGTCACCGCTCAGCCGCCTCGTCGTGGTCATCCACCGTTGACTGCCGGTCCAGTACAGCCACAGTCATCCGCCGAGTCGCCAGTGCCCGCCTCACCGGGTCGACCACAGCCGGCCTCTTCTTCTCCTCCGCCTGCGGCATCATCCCAACTACAGCCAATGGCCAGTTCATCTTCTAGCGCTCCGTTCCAGCTGCTGGGGTATCGCAGTTGGTTGGACAGACTCGTCAGACCCCCTTCTCGCCTTACCTTCTCTGTTGAAAGCAACTCTGGGGGGGCGCATGTGGCGGAACCACCAGAAGATTACGGACAATTGTATATAATTCCTTTTACAGCAATGTAGTACAGCTGGGGGCTGCACCTTTAATGTATCTGTTAACTGTACTAGGGCTGCTTTCCTGTAGTCTGCGTGATGATGTCCTGCTGTCCGTCACGTGATCTCTCAACGGCGGGAAGAACGTCATGGCGTCATGACGTCAGAGCTCGGAACCTTCTAGCAGTAGAGCTCGGAACCTTCTAGCAGTTCCAGAGAGGCTTTCAAGCAGACCAGACTTATTTGCATTGTATCTTACAGTTTCCTGTACAGTTTCGTTTGTTCATTAAATTTTATTGTTTTTGATTTTCTGAGTCGATCTCAATTCTTCGGCTAGGAACCCCAGTTCCTACAACACATTAAAAATGACTTTCCCAACATTTCCTTACCTCTGATACTCACCAGTGTCCCATTGCATCCTTCACACCACTTCTGCAGCTGTCATCTATACACAAACATTACAGCAGACCCACAGCATGCCTCACTTACCCTGGCGGGGTTCCCCAATGTCGGGAAGCCTGCAGCAGAAGTCTCAAAATGGGAAAAAGCCTCTCAACTGCCTGTTAACTACCTGTTAACATGCAGTTAAATGGCTGTAATCATCTTCCCGCCGCTAGGAGTTGGATCCCTGTGCAAATCGGGGACCCGACTCCCGGGAAGATTGGTTGGAGGTGAGTTGGGAGCAGGTTTGAGACCCGCTCCCATTCTTCTTGATTATCCCAGCAGTCCCACCTCCAGACCCGCCTCCTCAGGGCTGGTAAAATCCAGCTCTATCTGTCAGACAAGGGCAGCTGGCAACCAAGGACAAATCTTGGGTTGCTATGGGCTCAGCAGGACGAAATGGTACAGCCTTGAGGTAAGACACCATTAGGCAGCACAAGTGACATGCATGATGAAGTAACCCTGCTAAATTTGAACCAACCATGAACAACAAGGTGTATCGGCATGCCTGAAGGAACCAATCATTGAGATTTGCATGTGAGAATCACAAAGGAAATGTGGACACAAAGGGCTGGAAATTTGTTATAGCCAAGGGCAGTGTTTAGATTAAAAAAGGTTAAGCTGCGCCACCTGAAAATTGTCTAGGATTCAAGCACAATTCGTGCTAACTCCTCATTAAAATGATTGTAGTCATCATTCTCATCTAAAAACTCAAGCTCATTGGCATTACACTGAAAAGCTGGATCAATATCGGGGGCAGTCTAATTGCAAGTCATGATTGCCACAGGCTTTTTCCATTACTTAAAGGGGAGGTTCATTGATGCTGCAGCACCCTATTCTCGGCATTGTTGGGTGTGCAGCTGCCCCAACAGCAAAGCAAACACCAGTCAGAAGACATCTGTAGCAACCGTGGCAGACCAGGGGAGAGAGACCATAGTTTCTCCAGTGAAACTCTTCAGGCGTTGGTTTTCACAATGGAGAGAAAGTGGGTAGTCCTCCGCCCGACAACTGGCAGGAGGTCCTCGCCACAAGTCTGTCGCACTATGTGGAGGGAGATAGCGGACCACGTCACGGGCAGCACTGTGGTCCCCAGGACCGACACCCAGTGTAGGAAGAAGTTTAACGACCTCACACGGGTGGTCAGGGTGAGTGAAGGCTTCAACAAATGCTACATACCACCATCTGTACCACAAGTTTCACACATTGCTCGGTGCACCACACCAACAGCATTCACCCACCAACAATTTCTACCTATCAACACTCATACCCACATCTCACACATTGCGCACAATGATAGCTACTCAACTATGACAGGCACATCACCCAAACACATTGCACAACACTCAATGACACACTTCCCTTGTTCTTGCAGGCTAAGGTCGCTCACAATAGCTGGGAGCAGGAGCGGACAGGCGGGGGCCAGATCGAAATGAAGAGCTGAGAAAGCTGGAGACTCGAGTGCTGGAGATCATTGGATGCCAGGTCATCGGCACTGTGTTGTTGACCCCCTTGGGGACAACAATGATGTGGTCATTCCTAATCCTTCTTCTCACATCCCACTTCCCCCTCAGGCCACAATCTTTTCTCACTTTCAAGCTATTCATGCTGTATGCATGCATTTCTGGCTTCCTGCCCCCCTCCCCTCACCATAACCTGACTCATGTGCTTTTCAGCTTTCAGATAATCAGCAAACACCCGAGCAGACTGTCCCCGAGGGCACCGCAGAGAGCAAGGAGGGAGAAGAGGAGAAAGAAGAAGGCATTGCATCACTGCATCTCTCACTCACAGGCACCAGCTCAGATACTGGCACTACGTGTTCTTTAGAGGCTAGTGTAGTAGCGGGATCTGCACAGGGTGATACACTGGGAATGAGCGGGCTGCAACAAAGCCAGGGGGAAAGGGTAGCTCGGGGCCAACTCCCTGGAGAGCGACGGGTTCTGCTGCACAGGACTCAGAGGAGGACCTCGATAGGGAGGCCTTCAGAAGAAGGGTGATGGGCATGCACACGGAAATGATAGGTGTAATGGCAAGTCTGCCAGAGAGCCTCTCGGCAATGTTAAGGAGCATGGAGGAGTCTGCCTCCAACATTGCATGGGGCCCTGTACAGAGCATGGAATCCAGGATTTCCAGTCTGAAAATGATGGTATATGCCCAGAGAGACTGTGGTGACCCAGACATGATGGCGCACATGGTGAGCAATGTCACAGCTTCCATTGAAGCACAGGTGGAAGCGATGCAATGTCTTAGTGCTGTAATGCAGTCTATGCTTGGTGCCCTCGATTCTCAGACTGCTCTCATGCAATCTCTGCTTGAAGCCGTAGCGTATGTACCTTTAAGAGCCCCTGTGTACTGTAATACCGGTAGTGACCACTCGGGTATATAAGCCTGTATAGCGTCTTGTATCTTTTAGTTCACCTCCAGACTTTGTTCAGTAAACACCTGTTAAACCAACTCCTGCATTCCGTGTCTCCATTAACACACGGATACAACAGTGGCGACGAATTGGAAATGGACTTACCTGCAATTCGGCAGCACCTCAAGTAGATCGATTCCTCAGACGAAGGTCGAAGAAAAAAAAACTGTGAGTTCACCAGCCAGCCGGGCTGGTGGCAGGTACTGCACTAATCCTTCCTGGGGGGCAGGCTGGGGCTCGATCGGGTGGCTCTGCAGCGGGGCCGAGCAGCGAGTTGGAAGGTGGAGGCAAACAGAGACGTATTGTGGAGCACTCGGGAGACGGCCGGCGCTGCAAAGCAGGTCGGCGTTCGGACCAAGCAGAGGGAGGGAAAAGTCCCAGACAGTCCGGCGGGAATGAGTCTCCAACTATTAAAAATATCTGTGTAAATAAAAACCGCGGAGAACAGCGTTGTCAGCAGCGGCAGCGGCGGGAAAGCGCAGGAGGCGCCATTTTTTCTCGGAAGGGAAGAAAGGAAAGCGCGGGAGGCGCCATTTTTGATTTTCAGGATGCCTAAGACTGGCAATATTACTGCTTTCGATAGTGATATGGAGGATTGGACCACATATGTGGAAAGAGTGGAGGTATATCGCACAGCGAATGAAGTAGAGGATGATAAAAAGGCATCGGTACATCTAAATCTGATGGGCGCAAGGACATACGGGCTGTTACGAAACTTAATCACTCCAGCCAAACCGATGGACAAGAACTTTAAGGAGATTGTTGATACCCTACAGGAGCACTTAAACCCAACACCGCTGCTGATAGCGGAACGATTCAAATTCTTCAGGAGGAATCAGCACAAGAATGAAAGTAACGCTGATTACCTCACCGAATTAAGAAAGCTGTCAAAGCACTGCCAATTCGGGGCAGGACTGGCAGATTCTCTACGAGACAAATTCATCTGCGGTCTCCTAAGTGAAGGGACACAGAAAAGGCTACTTTCTGAGAAAGATTTGACACTGGACAAGGCTTTCAGTGTGGCTGTATCATATGAAACAGCAGCAAGAGGAGCTGCAGAGATACAGCAAAAGCCACAGGACTTCGGCACCCATGAAATGACACGGGGTTTCGAGAGATGTTATCGCTGCGGCAGATCCACCCATGACCAGAGGGACTGCTGGTTCAAGGACAAAGCATGCAGGCAATGCGGAAAGATGGGACACATTGCACGTGTATGCCGATCTGGAAACAAAAAATCCACTGACAGAAAAAAAATCAATAAGGAAAAGTACAGAAAGGTACAAATGATGACGGACAGTAGCTCCGAAGACCAGAAGAGCGATAGCGACTCCAGAAACAAGAGACTAAGCTGTCTCAAATTACATAATGTAATTGCCAAAGAAGATTACCAGACCATTTGGGTTACCCTCACGATAGCGGGGTCCCCAGTTAAAATGGAGCTAGATACAGGATCAGCTCTGACCGTCATAAGTCGACGGGATTACGAGCGGCTATTTCCGCATATATCTTTGAAAGACACATCCATTATCTGGAAGACATATACGGGGCAGAAAGTATACCCCAGAGGGAAAATAAGGGTGCCTGTTGTGTACAACGGCAAGGAAATACAGAAGTTGTATTTATACGTTCTGCAAGATGGTGGTCCACTGCTGTTGGGACGTGAATGGATCAGGAAGATACGTTTAGACTGGCACTCCATTCAGGCACTGACGATGACCAGTAAGAAAAAAAATGATGATGACGTCACACCTGAACGATTAAAAGACATCTTGGCCAACGCCAAAGAAGTGTTTCAACAGGAACTAGGAACCTTGAAAGGCATCACCGCCTCAATAAAAGTAGAAGATGCGGCAATTCCCAAGTTTTTAAGGCAAGGCCGGTGCCATACGCAATTCGTCCAGCAGTCGAGGCAGAGCTGGAGAATTTGGAAAAGGCAGGCGTGTTATCCAAGGTAGATTGGAGCGAGTGGGCAACACCCATCATCCAGGTCATGAAGAAAACGTTGAATAATGATAAATCTGAAGAACAGAGAAAAATTTGCATCTGTGGGGACTTCAAGGTGACTGTAAACCCGGTCCTTCACACGGTACAGTATCCTCTTCCGAGGATAGAAGATATTTTCGCCTCACTATTCGGAGGGAAACGTTTCACCAAAATTGACTTGGCACAGGCATATCTACAGATGGAGGTTGAGGAGACCTCTAAAAAGTATCTCACGATAAACACACACAAAGGCCTGTACCAGTACAATCGACTGGTTTTCGGAGTAGCATCAGCTCCAGCTATCTGGCAAAGAGCTATGGAGCAAGTCCTGCAAGGGATTCCAGGGGCTCAATGCTACCTAGACGACATCCTTGTAACAGGAGAAAACGACAACGAGCACCTTGCCAATTTGGAGCAGGTGCTCACTAGGCTGAGAGAACGGGGCCTACGAGCAAATCGCCCCAAGTGCAAATTTTTCCAGAAACAAATATCATATTGTGGCCATATAATTAACGAAGAAGGGTTGCATAAGTCACGTGAAAAAATTGAAGCGGTCATAAAAGCCCCAGCACCTGAAAATGTCTCACAATTAAGGTCGTTCCTGGGATTGATAAATTACTATCATAAATTTTTACCGAACTTCTCAACTGTTCTGCACCCTCTTAACGCACTGCTACAAACGGGAGTAATTTGGAAATGGAGCGAAGACTGTAAACGTGCCTTCCATAAATGCAAAGGCTTGATCACGTCCAAGGAAGTGTTGGCTCATTACAACCCATCACTCCCAATCAGACTGGCGTGCGATGCATCCCCTTACGGCGTAGGAGCGGTATTATCACATAGATTCCCTGATGGCTCGGAGCGGCCGATAGCTTTTGCGTCACGCTCATTGAACTCAGCTGAGCGTAACTATGCCCAGATCGACAGGGAAGCACTCAGCCTGGTGTGGGGAGTGAAGAAATTCAACCATTACCTACACGGACAAAAATTTACCTTGTTGACTGACCATCAACCCCTCGTCTCCATATTCAACCCTAAAAAGGGCGTTCCCATTATGACAGCGCAAAGGCTACAGAGGTGGTCCCTTTTCCTAGGGGCACACCAATATGACATAGAATACAAAGGATCAAAACAGCATGGGAATGCTGACGGTTTATCACGCCTACCGTTGCCAACAGTAGAAGAGGCACCTACAGTGGACCCAGTGGAGATGTTCCACTCAACCATAGTAGAATGTCTACCAGTAACGAATTCTACCATTGAAAAGGAAACGAGAAATGACCCGACTCTCTCACGAGTCTACGATTTAACGGTGAAGGGATGGCCAGCACATGGCGAACCACTGTTGCCAGCATTCTCGCAAAGAAGAGAACAGCTGTCAGTGTGCCGAGGACCTTGATGTGTGGATCCAGAGTGGTGATTCCACCCAAACTCCAGGATAAAGTGCTAAAGGAGCTTCACGAGGGGCATCTGGGTGGAGTGAAAATGAAGAACCTAGCCAGAGCGTTTGTGTGGTGGCCAGGTATCGATGGAGACATCAAAGAAATGACCAAGAGCTGTCTAGGATGCCAGAAGGTCCAAAACGCCCCACCACAAGCCCCTCTACATCCATGGGAGTGGCCCTCATCTCCATGGCAAAGGGTACATATCGACTTTGCTGGTCCATTTATGGACTCAGTGGGCTAAAAATTCGGTATCGCCGCGCCAGGTCTTTAGTGCCCGAAATTTAGCACTGGGCCGGATTCCCCTAGCGCCCGCCTGAAATTCAGTAGCGCCGCCCCAAGACGGAGGCGGGCGCTATTGGAGGGTTTGGCCGCCTCGTTTGGGGCGAAGAATGTCAGTTTCCGGCGCCCAGCTGCCGCTGCGGCAACCGATGCGGTGCGGCAGGCTGGGGTACTGCAGGCCTCCTCCTTCTCTTAAGGAGGAGCTGCCTGCAGCCGTGAGATCGCCGCTGGATTCCCCCGTCAAATGAGCCCGGCACCACGGAGAAGTGCCGGGCTCGCGGGAGTCACACACCAATGCCGCGGGGGGGTGGTGCAGGAGGCCGGGGAGGGAGGTGCGGCCAGGCGGCCGCCGGGAAAGCGGCCGGCCGCCCCTCCACCTTTATGCGCCGGCCTCTCGGAGCTGTAAGGCACCGTTTTGCAAACGCTGTTTGCGGCTGCGACGGGCAAGGCAGCCGCAACTGAATTTGGCCATCGGGACGGATTACCATTGGAACCGGGGCGCTGCGCACACCGATGACGTCATCGCTGCCGGCGCAGCGCTACCGGCTAATGCCGATGTTAGGGACCAACTCAATTTCGGGCGCTAAAAAACTTCCGGCGCAAACCACTTTATAGCCAATAAGTGGGCGCAAACGCGACTGAATTTCTAGGCCAATGTTCTTAATCGCGGTTGATGCACACTCCAAGTGGCCGGAGGTAATAAAGATGTCCTCCACCACCACGGAAAAAACCATCACAGTATTAAGGACCATATTTGCCAGGAATGGGCTGCCTGAACATTATCTGTTCTGATAATGGACCGCAATTTGTGTCCGAAGAATTCAGGAAGTTCTTAAAAAACAATGGGGTTAAGCACTACACGTCCGCCCCATACCATCCCGCCACCAATGGATTAGCTGAAAGGTTTGTCCAGACCTTCAAGAAGGCCATAAAGGCCATGGGTAATGAAGACATAAATCTACAACATAAGGTAGATAACTTCTTGTTTGCGTACAGGAATGCAACACATGTGGTTACAAACCAAACTCCCGCCATGATGTTTTTCAATAGAAGACTAAGATGCCGGCTGGATTTGATCAAGCCAAACATCAGAAGGGGCGTAGAGAACCGGCAATTTCAAGGCATGAATGAAAGGCCAACTAGAACCTTCCAGATAGGTCAACAAGTTTTGGCCCGGGACTACCGTACCGAGAAATGGCAGCCTGGAACTATTTGCATATGACTAGGACCGCTGATGTATACCGTGGACATTGGAGAAAGCATAATAAGGCGCCATGCTGACCAGATCATAGAGTCATCTGAAAAGGGACAACCTACACCACAACTCTATACGCCTAATGATGAAGCAGAGATATCCATAGTATCTACCTCCGATCCGGTGATACTGGAATCAGATGAACCCGACACTGGCATTCAAGCCGAATCAACCTTGCCAAAAGAACCTACTACACCACCGAAAACTACTACACCACCGAGGCGTTATCCGGACCGAGTCAGGAAGCCTCCAGAGAGACTGACTTATAATTGATTAACTGCAGCAAATGTGTAGATTATTGTTCTTGTAAACATGTTAATTAATGATTACTTAAAATGTTATGCACTAATTATCTAAAAGGGGAGGAATTGTAGTGTATGTACCTTTAAGAGCCCCTGTGTACTGTAATACCGGTAGTGACCACTCGGGTATATAAGCCTGTATAGCGTCTTGTATCTTTTAGTTCACCTCCAGACTTTGTTCAGTAAACACCTGTTAAACCAACTCCTGCATTCCGTGTCTCCATTAACACACGGATACAACAGAAGCCACCCAAGCTCTGACTTCTGCCATCATGGCTGGGTTTACCACTGTCAACCGGGGCTTTCACTGTGTCGCAGCAGGCCAGCAATCTGTGCTCCAACAGATTGCTAGGAATGCTTAGGCCCCGCCCTGGGGGAGTGGCAGTGGGTCAGTCAAGCAGGAACCTGCTGTCCTTTCTCAGGATGACAACATTCCTACTCCCACCACTGCCACTCAGCCATTGCCCTTGCCGCTGCCCGTCAGCCAGCCAGGCTAGACTGCTGCCGCACATACTGAAGTGGTGCAGTCTACAGCCGGGCCTTCTAGGTCCATAACTAGTTGAGGTCGTCTTGCAAGGTCATCTGAAGTGTCTCGCACGGAAACTCAGCAGCCTTCCACCAGTCATGCTACAGCCACTAGGAGAGCACTGCTTAGGAGCACTGGATCAGAAAAGGGCACATGAAAGACAGACACTAACTGATTGCACAAGGGTGATTAGTTAATAATATTCATTTAAATATGTGTGAGATGATTATAGATAAATTTATTAATTGTGTTTGCAATATTTTGTAGTGTCTCTCATTTCAGCTTTGTGCCCAGGAGAACGCTGTGATATGACGTGAGACAGGGATGATGATGATGATGATGGGGATGTGGTGAGCAACAGGGATCTGGGGTTTCAGTCATGCGAATCGGAGTCTGATGAGGTTTTGAAGAGGTGACTAAAGTAGTGGACAGGGGAATGTCTATGGATGTTATTTATATGGACTTCCAGAAGGCATTTGATAAAGTCCCACATAAGAGACTGTTATCTAAGGTAGAAACCCATGGAATTGAGGGCAAATTATTGAACGGTTAGGAAATTGGCTGAGCGGGAGGAGACAGAGAGTAGGGATAATGGGCAGGTACTCAAATTGGTAGGATGTGACTAGTGGTGTCCTGCAGGGATCTGTGTTGGGGCCTCAATGATTCACAATATTTATTAATGACTTAGATGATGGCATAGAAAGTCATATATACAAAATTGCCGATGACAGAAAGATAGGCGGCATTGTAGGCAGTGTAGATGAAAGCATAAAATTACAAAGGGATATCGACAGATTAAGTGAAAGTGCAAAACTGTGGCACATGGATTTCAATGTAAGCAAATGTGAGGTCATTCACTTTGGGCCTAAAAAGGATAGAACAGGGTACTTCCTAAACGGTGAAAAGTTAAAAACAGTGGATGTCCAAAGAGACTTGAGGGTTCAGATACATAGATCATTAAAATGTCATGAACAGGTACAGAAAATAATCAAACAGGCTAATGGAATGCTGGCCTTTATATCCAGAGGACTAGAGTACAAGGGGGTAGAAGTTATGCTGCAGCTGTAGAAAACCCTGGTTAGACCACACCTGGAGTACTGTGAGCAGTTCTGGGCACCACACCTTAGGAAGGATATATTGGCCTTGGAGGGAGTGCAGCGGAGGTTTACCAGAATGATACCCGGGCTTCAAGGGTTAAGTTACGCAGAGAGATTACACAAATTTGGGTTGTATTCCCTAGAATTTAGAAGGTTAAGGGGTGATCTGATCGAAGTTTTCAGGATAGTAAGGGGAACAGATAGGGTAGATAGAGAGAAACTATTTCCGCTGGTGTAGGGTTCTCAAAATTTCCACATTCCCCAAAAGTTATGGATAAAGGGACCCTGTATGGACAAGTTGTTAAAAAGGGTACCCAAAATGGCTTCTGCAACCTCGTGACCAAAAGTACAGGATTTTAAAAGCAAGGCCCTGCAAAAAGGCAGGCACTTTTCAAAACCTGAAACGAAACCTAAAATGCATGAATCTGTGAAAAGACTTTGTGGAGCCAGACAGCTAAGCAAACACAGAATATGCATTCATTCACCTTGGAACAGATCAGGTCAGAATGGGCCTAATCGAAGCCATTAGGTTTCTGCATATATAATCGGTAACAGCTCACAGTAGCCATCAAGCCAGGGTGAGGACAATTAAATTTCATAAATAACAAACAGCCAGGACATTGGAGCCATTATACCAGGAGACAACCACCCCAGAAGTCGTTAAAGTAAATGTCTGTAATCATTTTAAACGAGCCCACCAAAAGTTAGACAAAGGACTGACCTGATTTGGCACGCAGATATAGGATGAAGAACCGGGTATAATTGTAGGCCCACCAGTAGGCCAAGGGAGCTGAACGCTGGACGCTCTCTCTCTCTTGCCCCTCCGGCTTGCTTCTTGACTCTCGTGCCCGGGCCTCGTGGCGGGCTCTCTTCTCACTCCCCGCGCTGCTCAACACCAAGGACGCCCATTACTACACCGAGGGCCGAACGCGGGAGGAGAACGAGACCCGAATTCGAAAACACACAGGACATATGGGCCACAAACGGGCAGACGAGACGAGACGAGACGAGACGAAGAAAACGGTAAACCGGTAAAGGCAGAGAAGGGCAGCGGAAAGACGCGCTGGGGGACAGACGCCTAGTTATAAGCTGGCGTTTGACGAATAAGTTGGCGTTCGAAGCATGGATAGCAGCGTCCATGACAAATAAACTGGCGTTCGAAGAATGGGTAGAAAAATCAGTTTGACAGTATAAACCGCCAACCGAGCCCCAACCGTTTTAAAAAACCCGTCAGCAACTAAACCACCCGAGGAAGAAGAAGACCCATCACGACTCGACGAAGACGTGACTCGACGACAACGTTAGCTGAGGAAAAGGAGGGTGATTCGCATAAACAACTCCATCGCCGCGCCCTGTGACCACGTGGCGACGAAGTGCCCCAAAGGACAGCAAGAACAGACCCCAAAACTCACAACCGTTAAAAGTCAACAGGTTTTGAATTGGTGAGCATAAATCCCTGGCCCCTCATAGTTTAATCTAGTTAGGTATAGGGGGTGGGATAAGGATAAGGGGATTTTTAATGTGTTTGTTCCCTCGATGTGCCGTGTGTTCCCCATTCCCAAATAAGTGTATTATTTTTATATGCCTGTAATTATCTTAGTAATTCTCAGTATTGTGATTTTGTCTTGCCTTTAATAAAAATTACGGTTTTCTTGCACCGAACCACTTGTCTACTCGGTTTTTTTTCTGTATCGCCGCCTGTACCTAAGTCCGGTGTCTAGAACCCAGGGGGTGTGGAGCGATTCGAACCGCTCAGAGACAGTCAGGGGCAGAGCTGACTGGGCACACGCCAAAAAACCCCTACACTGGTTGGGGATTCTAGGACCAGGGGGCATAGCCTAAAAATTAGAGCCAGATCTTTCAGGAGTGAAATTAGGAAACACTTCTACACACAAAGGGTGGTAGAAGTTTGGAACTCTCTTCCACAAACGGCAATTGCTGTGAGATCAATTGTTAATTTTAAATTGGAGATTGATAGCTTTTTGTTAACCAAAGGTATTACGGGATATGGGCCGAAGGCGGGTATATAGAGTTAGATCACAGATCAGCCATGATCTCATTGAATGGTGGAACAGGCTCGAAGGGCTGAATGGCCTACTCCTGTTCCTAGGTTCCTATGAACCGGTCACGGACAGCCCATCCGGAAGGCCGATTGTCTGGCTGCCTCCCCCCTCCCTCCTGTTCCTCTTCCTCCTTGTCCTCCTCGTCCTCCTCCTGAGGTGGTCCCTGGTGGCTAGGGCACAGCCAAGTTGTGCAGCATGCAGCAGATCACCATGAAATGGGACACCTGCTCAATATCTACCTTTTTCACTGCAGTCGGTTAGCTCAGACATCTCCTAGTCTAACAGAAAAAAGATGTCTAAAGATTCAACAAACTACGAGTGAACATCGGTTTAGCCAACCAGGCTCTTGAAAACTCCAGTACAAGTCTACTTCTGCGTCTTATTTAATTTGTGTATTAGTGGCTAAATAAAAGATAATCCCTGTGAGAGAAAGTGGACTCGATTTTAATTCCCAAGGCGGGTTGAAGTCGGATTGCGTGGTGGGCGGGTTCTGGAGCCACTTCCGGTAGGATCAGCTGCTGATGTCTGATTTTGATTCAATGAGGTTGTTGATTTCAGTGGGGCGCGCTGGCTGGTACAAAAAGTGCGATCAGGTCGGCTGGCCGCCTCTGATGATGTCATCATAGCAGCTGCTTTTAAAGCTGCCATTCAGGCTAAGCCTTTCTCTTCTGGTTTCTGAGGCGCATTGATATTGATCTTCAAGCAATGACTTCTTCCAGAGGCAAAGCAGCTCCTCGATTTAATGATGACTCCCTCCATGCTCTTGTGGATGCTGTCAGAGGGTGCAGGGAGATTCTCTTCCCTCCTGCTGACCAGAGGAAGCCTCCTCACCAGACCAAGGCAGCCTGGCTACACATTGCTGAGGAGGTCAGCGCAAGAGCCATATGTTCACGCTCATGGATCCAGTGCCGAAAAAGATTTAATGATCTTGTGCGAACATCAAAAGTGAGTATCTCATCACACTTGCCTTCAATCTGCTTCCCTTCTCTTCTCATCACTGGTGTTGTAAGCCTGCTCCTCCACATACCACGTTACTCTTACTTCCCTTGCCCTCTTACCTATCCATCTCTGACTCTGCACTGAATCACTTCAGCATCCTGCCTTTGCACCCCTTAGACTTGCTTTCACTGTTATGCAGTAACAACAACTAACAACGCACAGGGAGCTTCTTCTTCTTCTTAAGCAGTCCCTCGGAACCGAGGATGACTTGCTTCCACACTGAAAATGAGTTCTCAGGTGACTGATGAGTCCAATGCGGGACCTACAGTCTCTGTCACAGGTGGGGCAGACGGTGGTTGAAGTGGCGGGTGGGTGGGGTGCTTGGGTTGACGTGCGCTCCTTCCACTGTTTGCGCTTGGCTTCCACTTGCTTCCAGCGAAGAGGTTCGAGGTGTTCGGCGCCTTCCTGGATGCTTCTCCTCCACTTTGTGTGGTCTTGGGCCAGGGATTCTCAGGTGTCAGTGGGGATGTTGCACTTTTTCAAGGAGGCTTTGAGGGTGTCCTTGAAGCGTTTCCTCTGCCCACCTGGGGCTCTCTTGACGTGTTGGAGCTCCGAGTAGAACGCTTGTTTTGGGAGTCTCGTATCGGGCATGCGGACGATATGGCCCATCCATCGGAGCTGATCGAGCGTGGTCAAAGCTTCGATGCTGGGGATGTTGGCCTGAGCGAGAACACAGATGTTGGTGCACCTATCCTGCCAATGGATTTGCAGGATCTTGCGGAGGCAGCATTGGTGGTAACTCTCCAATGCTTTGAGGTGCCTGCTGTACATGGTCCATGTGTCTGAAGCATACAGCAGGGTGGGTATCACTACTGCTCTGTAGACCATGAGCTTGGTGCTGGGTTTGAGGTCCTGGTCTTCAAACACTCTCTTCCTCAGGCGACCGAAGGCTGCACTGGCAAACTGAAGGCGGTGTTGGACTTCGTCATCGACGTCTGCCCTTGTTGACAGTAGGCTCCCGAGGTATGGAAAGTGGTTCACATTGTCCAAGGCCTCGTCATGGATTTTGATAATAGGAAGAAGTAAGAAGAACTGTGTGGCGGGGCAAGTTGGTAGAGGACCTTTGTCTTATGAATGTTTAGTGTAAGGCCCATGCTCTCGTACGCTTCGGTGAAGGTATTGACGATGGTTTGGAGTTCGGCCTCAGAGTGTGCGCAGATGCAAGCGTCGTCTGCATACTGTAATTCGATGACAGAGGATGGGACGACCTTGGATCTGGACTGGAGGTGACGGAGGTTGAACAGTTTCCCATTTGTTCTGTAGATTAGCTCCACTCCAGCGGGGAGCTTACTGAGGGTGAGATGGAGCATTGCAGCCAGGAAGATCGAGAAGACCGTTGGTGTGATGACACAGCCTTGCTTGACCTCGGTCCATATGTGAATTGAGTCTGTGGTGGATCTGTTGGTCAGGATCACGGCTTGCATGTCATCGTGAAGCAGGCGGAGGATGGTGACAAACTTTTCAGGGCAGCCAAATTTGAAGAGGACACTCCATAATCCCTCATGGTTGATGGTGTCGAAGGCCTTTGTGAGGTCAAAGAAGGCCATGTACAGCGGTTGGTGCTGTTTCCTGCATTTCTCTTGTAGTTGACGCGCGGTGAAGATCATGTCCATTGTGCCCCTTAGTGGGCGGAATCCGCATTGTGACTCTGGGAGGAGCTCTTCAGCCTCTGGGAGAAGGCGATTGAGGAGGCTTCTTGCGATTACTTTCCCTATGGCAGGCAGCGAGCTCCTCTGTAATTACCACAATTGGACTTGTCACCTTTCTTGAAGATAGTCATGATTACGGCATCTCTGAGATGCTCTGGCATGCTCTCCTCCTTCCAAATAAGAGAAATGAGTTCATGTATTAGTGCCAATAGTGCTTCTCCGCCATGTTTTAGTGCCTTGGCAGGGATTCCATCTGCTCCTGAGGCCTTGTTGTTCTTGGATGGCCTTTTCAACCTCATGCCGGGCTGGGGTTGTGCTGAGGTGGTGACAGGTAGCATGCTGCGGGATGGAGTTGAGGACACTTGCGTCGAAGACAGAGTCTCGGCTAAGCAGATCTTCAAATTGCTCCTTCCAGCAGGCACGGACTGCCTCTCTGTCCTTGATGAGTACCTCTCCGTTCTTGGCCCGCAGTGGGGTAGGACCTTGGGTGCTTGGGCCGTAGGTGTTCTTGACTGCGCTAAAGCATCTATGCATGTCGTGATTGTCGACTAGCTGCTGGATCTCCTGCACTTTCTCCACCCACCATCTGTTCTTTAGGTCGCGAGTTTTTTGTTGAACCTCGGCCTTCAGGCGTCTGTAAAGCTGTTTTCTTGCTCTCGAGTTCTGTTGCTGTTTCCAGATCAGGAATGCCTTGCGCTTGCGACTTATTAGCTCCTGGATTTCCTGGTCATTCTCATCGAACCAGTCTTGGTGTTTCCTGGTCGAGTAACCGAGCGTCTCTTCACAGGTGCTGATTATGGAGGCCTTGAGTGCAGACCAGGCGCTGTGAACACTCTGGGCTCGATTTTGTCAATGGGAAGATTTTGGAGGCAGGACTCCCGCTTTTTGGGTTCTAGTCCCGCCTCCATCGACTTGTGGCCAACCCACGCTATTTTCCCTTGATTGACCTTGTTAAGCTCACCCAGCGGGCTCAGCAGGCCAATTAAGGGGCACCTAGTTACTGGTGACATCAGCGACGGACATTTCATCTGTCAAGAGCTTTTGACAGATGAAAAATCAGCATTTGACAGCTCTGTGAAGCTGTCAAACACTGACAATCTATCTTCTAACTTGAGTCCCTCTACTCAGACTCAGTTAGAGAGCTCTCCAGACCAGAAAGCAGAGGCTGCAGCTTTTGACAGTTCAGCGGCCATTCTGCTTTCTGTGTCGGTGAGCTGAGGGACTCCCGAGAACTGAACGAAGGAGGCCTGCAGGAGAAAGTAAAGGTAAGTGAAACTTATTAAAACACTTTGCACTTACCTCACACACTTACCTCTGCACACATGCACCCATCACTCACCTGTACAATGGACATCTCGACCCCTCCAACCCCTGCAGACCAACGGTCCGCCTCGCTAACTTGGCATGGTTCGGAGCCGTCAGACAGCCCACACTTCAGGGCTAAAAATAGGGATTAGGCAAAAAACTGCCTGTTAACTAGCTGTTAACAGGCAGTTAATTGGCACTAATCCCCTTCCCGCCTTGGGGAGGTGGCTCCCAGCACAGATCGGGTACCTGCCTCCTGGGACATTGGCACGGCGGCAGGTTGGGGGCAGGATGGGTTCCTGCCCCCCGATTCTGCAATTATCCAACCACTTCCGCCTCCAAACCAGCCTCCTCGGGGCTTGGAAAATCGAGCCCTCTGTGTCTCTGAATCATCAGGTTTGATGTGAGGCGCAGGCTGAATAGGGCTTTCTTAGCAGGGTCTTTGAGTGTTCCAGCATTGATTTTCCTGCAGCATTTCTTCTGTTGCCACCGCTGTTTTGGGGCTACGTTGATGGAGATGACAGAACGGATTAGGCGGTGGTCTGTCCAGCAGTCGTCAGCTCCTGTCATGGCGCGGGTGATGCACACATCCTTATGGTCCCTCGCTCGGACGATGATGTAGTCCAGCAGGTGCCGGTGGTGGAGCGAGGGTGTTGCCATGAAGCCTTGTACTTGTCTCTCTGACGGAACAAGGTGTTGGTTAAGTGTGATAACTCCATTGAGTGGAACAAGGACTCAAAGAGGCAATATCGTAGAATTAACACGAGTGCTTTATTAACAACTGGGAAACACGTTTACAGACAGCCTGCATCAGCATCCTGGCATTCCACCTTGTGCTGACCTATACAGGAAGCAAACCTCTGACCTTAACAGGAATCAAACCTCTGACCTTAGTAGCAGTATTGGCTACAGCACCACCTGGTGGATAACCTTAATCATAACATCCCAGATTACTATATCCCTCCTCCCTTAAGATTTCAGTTTGAATTTCTTAACAAACAACCATTCCTGAGGGTCACATAAGGAGTCTCCATTCATCATGTTCCATACTTGATAAATCTAACAGTTCAGTATCAATCTCTCTGGTGGCTTGCGAGTCCTTTGTGAACGTCTAACAGTAAAGTCCCTGCTTGTTTGTGATGAAGCCACCAGCTGCTCCTGAGCAGTGCTCAGAGTATCTGACTCTGCAATGATGGTTTCCTCTTGACGGATAGGTTCCTGTGGAATTATCTCTGTCCCTGGTAGTGGCACCACAGATGCACTTGGATAACTGGGGGAAACACTGTCTTCAGTCATTGCATCTGGAACCTTCATTTCAATTTTCCCTTGTCTGGGAAGTATCTGATCTATATGTCTGTGTACTACCCTACCATCTCCCAACATAACCTTGTATGATACTGGACCTGTCATTGAGTCTATGAAGCCAGGAATCCACTTTGGTCCATAACTGAATTTCCTGGTAAGGATCGCATCTCCTTCTCCAAAACTTTGGCTCTTTGTTCTTTTGTCATGGTTCTCTTTTTGTTTGTTTTGTCTGTTTTCCATTTTCCTTTTTAGGTCTGGGTGGACAAGGTCAAGAGTGGAGCGTAGTCTACGACCTAATAACATCTCAGCAGGAGAGAGTCCTGTGGTGGATTGAGGTGTTATTCTGTAGCTGAACAAAACCCGTGACACTTTGGCTGCTAAACTCCCTTCTGCACTTTTTTTCATCATCTCCTTAAATGATTGTACGGCTCTCTCCGCAAATCCAATCGAGGACGGATGATATGGAGCCGAGGTCACCTGCACTATGCCATTTTTTCTCAAGAACTCTTTTGTCTCTGTACTCACAAAACAAGTGGCATTGTCACTCACCACGATCTCCGGTAGCCCTTGATTACTGAAGCTCCGATGCAGGCAGTCTATAGTAGTAGTGGTGGAAGCAGAATTTACAGGATAAACATCCATCCATTTGGAACGTGCATCAATGATTATGAGGAAAATCTTCACCATGAATGGACCCGCATAATCTAAGTGCAATCTTCTCCATGGTTTATCCGGCCACTCCCAGGGGTGGAGAGGAGCCGCTGCTGGTGCCTTCTGGTGTTCCTGACAAGTGCTGCATGTCTTGACTAGACTTTCTATCTCCTCATCTAGCTTTGGCCACCACAAGTAACTCTTAGCCAAGGCTTTCATACGCGAGACCCCAGGATGACACTGATGTAGTTGCTCTAGGATAGATTGTCGTGCTGGCCGTGGAATACTCACTCATGCTCCCCACAACACGCAACCATCCTGCACACTCAGCTCTGTTTCCCTGACACTGTAGGGTGTGAAGTCAGCCCCTTCCGGATGCTGTGGCCATCCCCTCACCACATATTCTCGAACTCTAGACAGTACTGGATCTTTACCTGTCCATGTTCTTACTTGCTCTGCAGTCACAAGTGCCATGTCAGTGTCCTCCAACATCAACACTCTGTCCTCTGGAGCTGCACAGATAGGTGTACCTGGCAGTGGAAGACGGCTCAAGGCATCTGCGTTCCCATGGTACTTGCCTGCCTTGTAGACGATGACATACTCATATGCCCTCAACGTCACTGCCCACCTCTGGATCTGGGGTGACACCATCTGTGGAACTGCTTTCATTTCGTTGAAAAGAGAGAGAAGAGGTTTATGATCGGTGCATATGGTGAACTTCCTGCCATATATGTACTTGTGGAATCTCTGTAACCCAAACATTACTGCTAACCCCTCTTTGTCTAACTGGGAATAGTTTTTTCCGCTGGTGTTAGAGTTCGGGACATAAACCCGCTTGGTCTTCCAGTTCCATCTTCCATGCAGTGTGAAAGAACTGCCCCCACCCCGTAAGAGAATGATGTCTTTCTCTGCATTGTAGTGAACCAGCACATCCGACGACAGCATCAGTTTCTTGGACTGTTCAAATGAAACCCCCTGCTCCTCTCCCCACTGCCACTGTGTCTCCTTGCGCAGTAGTTTGTGAAGAGGTGCTAACACAGTTGACAAGTTTGGTAAAAACCTGTTATAATAGTTCAGCAGTCCCAGGTACGCTTTTAACTCAGCCACATTTGTAGGAGCAGGGGCGTCCTGCAGTGCTTGTACCTTCTCCTTGAGTGGATGGAGCCCGGTGGCATCCACTCTGTGTCCCAGGAATACTGTCTCATTCCCCAGGAAAGTGCACTTACTCCTCTTGAGCCGGAACCCTGCCCTCTCCAATCTCTGTAGTACCTCTCTCAGAGTGCTCAGATGCTCCTGCTTGGTTCTTCCCGTCACCAGAATGTCATCCAAATAGATGGAAACATGTGGAATCCCTTGCAGTACACCTTCGATTGTCCTCTGGAAGATAGCTGGACTAGATGAAACACCAAACGGTAAGCGGTTATATGTAAACAAGCCCTTGTGTGTATTTATGGTGACATACTTCTTTGATTCGTCATCCAGTGTAATCTGCAAGTAGGCATGACTCATATCCAACTTTGTGAATTTCTTTCCTCCAGCCAGGTTTGCAAAGAGATCCTCTGTTTTGGGAATAGGATACTGCTCTAGTTTGGACACCCGATTGACAGTCAATTTATAGCCTCCACAGAGTCTTACCGAATTGTCCAGTTTTAAAACAGGTACTATGGGAGCTGGTCATTCCGAACATTTCACCAGCTCCAGTATGTTCTCTCTCAATAGACGGTCAAGCTCAGCCTCTACCTTTGGCTTCATGGCATAAGGCACAGGTCGTTGTTTAAAAAACCTTGGCGGTGCCTCCTTGTCTACATAAATCTTAGCTGGGGGGCCATTAAATGTGCCAAGTTCCTCCTTGAACACACTCTCATGTTCACTTAACACTTCTTGCAAAGTCAACTCTTTGCCCGCATCTATTTGATGTACTGCTCCCCAGTCTAATTTAAGTTCCTTTCTCCAGCCCCGACCTAACAGGTTTGGTCCGGTACCCAATACTATAACTACAGGTAGCTGTTCCACTGTGTCCCTGTGTTGGACAGTTACCTTAGCTGTACCTAATGTCACTACTCGTTCACCTGTATATGTTTTAAGATGCAGGGAGCAAGGCTTTAACTCTGGAACTTTTGCATGGTTCCACAATTTTGAGTACTCTACCTTGTTCATTATGGTCACGCCGCACCCTGTATCCACTTCAAAGTTCACCTTAGAGTCATTTACTGTCAGTTGCAATGTGATAGAAGCCACTTTTGAAATGTTCTCTAACATGCTATACATTATGAACATGTCCTCTTCTTCCTCAGCTTCCCCCTGATGTGGTGTGCTCCATGTTTTTTCACTTCTCTCCCTTGGTTTTGCTGTCCTCCCCCTTTTTGTTTGGATTCCTCCACAGGTGATTTCACCCTGCAAGCTCGTTTTATGTGTCCTTGTTTCCAACACTTGTAGCACTTTTCCTCCAGAAACCGGCATTCACTCGCCAGGTGATCGCCCTTGCATCTATAACATGCCTTCACATGCTCATGTTGTGGTTTCTGATGCATGTTCAACTTGTGCACAACAACCTGACCTGCAACTTGCGTAGCATTAGCCCTGTCTGAACCCTGTATTTCTTTTACATCTCGGTTCGCTGTCTCTATGGCTTGAGCAAGTTCCAATGCTTTTTCATAGGTAAGCCCAGTCTCGGATAATAATCTACGCTGCATTTGGTTGTCCATAATTCCGCAAACTAGCCTATCTCGCAGCATTTCCTTCAGGTTGTTCCCATAATTGCAATCTTGTGCTAATTTACGCAACACCGCTACATAGTCCATTACGCTCTCTTCCTCTTTCCTGTTCCTTGAAATAAACTTGAACCGCTGTACAATCTCACTAAGCTTAGGGTTGAAATGTTCTTTTAGCAAAGCCACTAATTCAACAAATGATTTGTCTCCAGGCTTTTCAGGACTGAGCAGATTTTTCATCAAACTGTAGGTTTGGCTTCCCACTGAACTAAGCAGAATGGCTTTCCTTTTTCCGGCATCATTTATTTCATTTGCTTCGAAAAAAATAACCCAACACTTCACAGTATTCTTCCCAGGTTTGTGCTTGAATATCAAAAGCGGAAACCGTTCCTATCGTGGCAGCCATGCGCTCTTCCAGCTTGTAGCTAACTTTAGCTCGTGATTTTGTTGTTTAAACGTCCCGGCAGACTTTTCTTCTTTATGCAGGGTCCTTAAGTTGCCTCGTCACCAAATGTGATAAATCCGTTGAGTGGAACAAGGACTCAAAGAGGCGATATTGTAGAATTAACACGAGTGCTTTATTAACAACTGGGAAACACGTTTACAGACAGCCTGCATCAGCATCCTGGCATTCCATCTTGTGCTGACCTATACAGGAAGCAAACCTCTGACCTTAACAGGAAGCAAACCTCTGACCTTAGTAGCAGAATTGGCTACAGCACCACCTAGAACATACATAAGAACATAAGAAATAGGAGCAGGAGTAGGCCAATCGGTCCCTTGAGCCTGCTCCGCCATTCAATAAGATCATGGCTGATCTGATCCTAACCGCCAATCCACTATCACAGAACCATCTCCTGAATCTAACAGAATTAGAGACACGAAATAGGAGCACGATCAGGCTACATGGCCCCTGGGCCCGCTCCGCTACCCACAGGGCCATGACCGATCCGAACCTAGACTCATGTCCAAATTCCTGCCCGCTCCCCATAACCGTTAATTCCCTTTACTTCTAGGAAACTGCCTATTTCTGTTTTAAATTTATGTAATGATGTAGCTTCTACAGCTTTTTGGGGCAGCATATTACATGGACCTACCACCCTCTGAGTGAAGTAGTTCCTCCTCGTCTCAGTTTTGAAAGAGCAGCCCCTTATTCTAAGACTATGCCCCCTAGTTCTAGTTTCACCCATCATCGGAAACATCCTCCCCGCATCCACCCGATCCAACCCCTTCACAATCTTATATGTTTCAATAAGATCGCCTCTCATTCTTCTGAACTCCAATGAGTAGAGTCCCAATCTACTCAACCTCTCCTCATATGTCCATCCCCTCATCCCCGGGATTAACCGAGTGAACCTTCTTTGTACTGACTCGAGAGCAAGTATGTCCTTTCTTAAGTATGGACACCAAAACTGTACGCAGTATTCCAGGTGCGGTCTCACCAATACCTTGTACAACTGAAGCAATACCTCCCTATTTTTATATTCTATCCCCCTAGCAATGAAAGCCAACATTCCATTGGCCTTCTTAATCACTTGCTGCACCTGCATACTAACCTTTTGAGTTTCGTGCACCAGGACCCCCAGATCCCTTTGTACTTCAGTACTTTCCAGTTTCTTGCCATTAAGATAATAACTTGCTCTATGATTTTTCCTGCCAAAGTGCATAACCTCACACTTTCCAGTATTGTATTCCATCTGCCAAATCTCTGCCCACTCACTTAGCCTGTCTATGTCCCCTTGCAGGTTTTTTATGTCCTCCTCACTCACTACTTTCCCTCCCATCTTAGTATCATCTGCAAACTTTGATATGTTACACTCGGTCCCCTCCTCCAAATCGTTAATATAGATTGTAAAGAGTTGGGGACCCAGCACTGACCCCTGCGGAACACCACTAGTTACTGATTGCCAGTCTGAGAATGAACCATTTATCCCAACTCTCTGCCTTCTGTTAGATAGCCAATCCTCTATCCATGCCACCTGGTGGATAACCTTAATCATAACATCCCAGATTACTATATTAAGACAAGGCCATGTTCTAAGCATTTTGTCAGGAGAAGGGTACCATTGGAGTTGGCTTTCCCTACTCCCTCTCTGCCGAGCTAGCTTCCTCTTGGCACCTTATCCCATCTTCATCTGCCTCAAAGCTTCTATGGTAGGGATTATTCAAACTCACTCCATCACTGTGGCTAAAACACAGCTTGTGTCCTTCCTTGCAGGAAAAGATAGCCCTAAATAAGAGGGAGAGAGCACTGACTGGAGGAGGAACACCTACCCTTGCAACATTGACAAGTGCTGAGGAGGCTGCATACGAGATTGTTGGAGGTGGCGAGGACCTGGAAGTGGGTGATGGAGAGATGGGCACACTAGAGGAAGCTGGTGACATAATAGAGCTTCATCCCTCTCAGACTGCAATGGCATATGATGTTCATAGAGAATCACGTTGTATCATCTGCTCAAAAGGCTGTGTCTGCTACATCAATATCAGATGTCTAAATCATGCCTTTATTCTCCCACAGGACCATTGAGCATCCCCCTCCCCATGATCCAGGATGAAGAGCTGGACAACTCCTCAGAGGAACCTGAAGTCTCTGAGGGAGCAGCGTCACCAGGACTCAGCGCACCCAGCACCAGCGCAGCAACGTACACCTCGGTGGGGCCCTCACGAGTTAGAGTAGTGTTACCACCTGGTCTATCACAGCGCACAAGTGAGCATCAGCAGAAGGTGGAGACAGCGACAGCAGTGGAGAGTCCTCGGCGGAGGTCGCAGCAATCTCCTAGCTCTGCTGAGCTGCATGCAGACGCTGTGCCTCTGGGGCCATCCAGAAAAAGAGCTGTTCATGAAATACAGGAACAAGTGCAGGTGGCTCTGGAAGGGTTTGCCTCCAGGGTTAGTACGAGTGTGGATAGAATGGAGGTGTCCATCTCTAACATCAGCACTGCTGTGGTGGAGGCAATGGCGCATGAACGCACCACCATGGATAGGATGGCAACCTCCGTGGAAAAGCTGGCTACCTCCATGGAAAGGATGGCTACCGCCATGGAGGAAATAAGTTGCTAGAGTCACAAAAACATGGTGACAGTTCAAAATAGAATGTCATTTCTGGAGGAGCAATGGGCAGCTATTGAGCAGAGAGACCAGAGCTTCATGGACGTCCTTGTGATGAGGACTGCCAGTGCAGATACAGGTCCTCATGGTCCCCCTGATGTGTAACAAGGTGCTCTCCAGCCACTTGCCAGCACTGAGGTGCGGCTGATCCATGAGAGGGATGTTGTTGGCAGGACAGAAGGAAGTGTGGGCTCCTCTCAAAGCGCTCACACGATCATGCCACTGCGGAGCCCTCGGTCAGAGACCCACTTTGTGGAGACAACTGAGATGGTCGTTTCAGCCCCTGCACAGCCGCAGGAAGAGCAGACTGTTGAAGAGCACTCCCAGGCTCCCAAACCCAGAGGACGTCCGCCAAAGGCGTCTAAGCAGGCGCAGCATCCTAGTCAGCAAGGTGCCTCTACATCTGCTGAAGCCACAGGGGAAGCACCATGTAGAAGCATGTGTAAGAGAAAGATTAAGCACTTATAGTCACAAGGGGGCTCACTTAGGTGATTTGTCTTTTTTATCTGACTGTTGTTGGTTTATTATCCTTTTGTCATGTGTAAAAGAAAAATTATGGAAAACAGTTGATTGTATGGCCTATGTGTTCTGGGAAATGGCAAAAGCACATTGAGTGCTCAGGGCAACTTGCTTTTGTAATGCTGATGGTGTAAGTGATAGGAAATAACAGGATATAGCAGAGATGATGTATGGCATTGGACAAATATCGCCTGCAATTACAGAGCCATATGGTAGCCACCTATGGTTGAAGAGTAAGCTTATGCGAATGTGGCATGGCAGTGTGTATACCCTGCTTGACAGACAGCAGTGAACTGGAGGGATGCTGCATTGGTCACAACAGGGCACACAAGGCTCCCCTCGTTTTCCTCCTCTTCCTCTTCCCAGGAAGATCTGTGCTGAGCCACGCGGCTGCTGCTCCTCCGATTATGAGGACCAGGATGAGAGGGCATAAATGTTTCCCATCCCCTTGATATAGATTTCATTTGAGGCAACAAGGTTGCAAGCGCACAGTTGAAGTGGCCTGAAATTATTCCATTCAGGTCACACTACAGATGGGTGTCAGCTTGAACAGTCACAAGGTCAGTAGATGTGCAAAATCTTATAGAAACATAGAAGATAGGAACAGGAGTAGGCCATTCGGCCCCTCGAGCCTGATCCGCCATTTAATGAGATCATGGCTGATCATCCAAATTCAGTATCCTGTCCCTGCTTTCTCCCCATATCCCTTGATCCCTTTAGCCTTAAGAAATATATCTAACTCCTTCTTGAATATATTTAATGAATTGGCCTCAACTGCCTTCTTTGGTAGAGAATTCCACAGGTTCACCACTCTCTGGGTGAAGAAATTCCTCCTCATCTCAGCCCTAAATGGCTTACCCCTTATCCTTAGACTGTGACCCATACCTACAACCGCAAAGTTGTTGCATTTGAATGTCAGTCATGTTTCAGGGACTCCACCAATGCATACACATCATGTCCTCCAGCAACTCATTTCCTTGAACCTGGCCTGTTTCTGACAAGTTAGGAAACAAGAGCCAGAAGCACAAAAATGGGAAACCACTATCAAAATAGGATTAGCAAGGCAGTGAACAGGCAGTTAACTGCCTTAACTACCTGTCCCACCGGTTCCAGTTGGGTTAGTTTGGGAGCAGCTAAACAGACACTCACAAAAATCAGGTGGGGCGGGATGGAGGCGGGTTGGGTGTCTGAAGCTATTTTTTCCGATTTTCGTTACAGACCCGCCACCAAACCCGCCTCCTCAGGGCTATTAAAATCGAGCCCAGTGTATCCGTGTGTTTTTATTAAGGCAGATTCAAGTCCACAAACCCAACTCTAACACCCAATGTGGGAGGTGTGAAAGTCATAAATAATTCCTGCAGCCATTCTTTACACATACACTTGCCCACAGACTTTCTATGGGCTTGTGCACTGGAACTTATTAGCAATCCAAAACAGCATGCCACCCTGTACGGGGGTTCAGGGACCTGTGTGAACAGAGCACGCGCCTGTGCATCTCCTTAACAAATCAGATTGAAGAATCCTTACTGAGCCACGCAGTGTTTGAACCAACAAAGTATAAGTTAGAGTAGTTAATTCAATGCCAAATCATGTACAGAATGCAAAATAAAGAGAGGGAATGAAAGCTGTGATTAAGAGAGAGAGATAAGAGACAGAAAGAACAAGTAAAAAAAAATGTAATTTAAATGTTTTGGCCTAGAAATTCGGTTATGTAGCACCCATTGTTTGAGCAGTATGGGTGCCGAATTGGGGCCAAAATGATGTCTGAGGAGCTCGCCCACACTTCTGGTGTGGGCCGCACCGGACGCCATCTTGGTGAGGGCAGTAGGGAGGTTGTTAGGAGCGTGCACCGGAAGTATGGTAAGTAGGCAGATCATGACATCAATCAGCATGCCATTTTTGTCGTAATCGCTGGAATTAACGCCCTGTGTTAACTGCGCACAGCTGAACATGCGTTCAGCAGCAGGCTAGACCACACCACCAGCACTATTTAAAGGGATCATCAACAACTTTCAGGTAACTTGTTTCTTGATTTCTACTGGCTCTATGTAAGTTTGTGGAATTGTTTGGAGCTTGCCAGAGTTATTTAAAGTTAATGAGGTGACAGGGAGTGGCGCCGCAAGTGGAGAGGGCCTTGCTTCTTACTTCAAGGGTTCTGGTCAGATCATTGGCTCCCAGTC
This sequence comes from Somniosus microcephalus, assembly GCF_052327205.1. Classification (NCBI taxonomy): domain Eukaryota; kingdom Metazoa; phylum Chordata; class Chondrichthyes; order Squaliformes; family Somniosidae; genus Somniosus; species Somniosus microcephalus. Next base: position 111,633,832 of record NC_140996.1, read on the forward strand.
ATAGGTGCTCTAGTTGTCATCCCCCTTGGCCTGCAGCATGACATGGAGATGAAGCAGAGGCAGCAACGAAGCGGACAAGCTGCTCATAGATGGAGGAGGAGGAGCGGGAGAAGGGCTCTCAGCAGGAGGCCTTATTCACCTAGGGTCTTCTGAGAGCAATTCTCTTACCTTAACCTGAGCCTGGAGCTATGACTGAGGCATCTGTGTGTTACGGAGGAGGTGCTCACAGAACTCTGCCACCTCTTGCAAACAGACCTGCAGCATCACACAAGGGCAAGGAGAGCACCGCCAGTGGCTATGAAGGTGACTGTGGCACTGAATTTCTTCGCGTCGGGATCCTTCCAGGCTGGAGCAGGCAACATCTGTAACATCTCCCAGCTTGGCGTCCACTGCTGCATAAGAGAGGTGAAGATGCTCTTTATGCTAGGAGAGGGGACTTCATTGACTTCTCCCTAACCTGAGAGAAGCAGACAGTGCATGTGTCTTTGCCAGGATAGCGGACTTTCTCATGGTGCAGGGCACCATCAACTGTACGCACGTGGCTTTGCAGGCACCGTATATATATATATATATATGCTGAGATGTACCGTAACCGCAAACGTTACCACTCGCTGAATGTGCAGTTGTTGTGCAACCATGCTCAGCACATCATGATGGTGAAAGCCCAGTATCCTGGCAGCAGTCATGACGCTTTTATTCTGTGCCAGTCCGCTGTTCCCTCAGTCTCTGAGCCACCATGAGAAACTAGAGGGTGGCTATTGGGTGATAAGGGCTATCCCTTGACCACCTGCTTATGGCTCCACTCCGCAAACCAACCACAGGTGCCAGCATGCGTACAACGAGAGCCATGCTGCCACGTGAAACATTATAGAGCAGACCACTGGGGTGCTGAAGCAAGGGTTCCGCTGCCTGGATCACCCTGAAGGAGCCCTACTGTATTCATGGTGGTCTGCTGTATCCTCCACAACCTGGCCACCATGAGGGCACAGCCCTTGCCACCAGGGATACGGCCACCAGCTCAGGAGGAGGAGGAAGAGAAAAAGTGTGGATTAATTAAGGAAATCCAGCACAGATTTGTTAAAGGCAAATCGTGTTTAACTAACTTGATTGAATTTTTTGATGAAGAAACAAAGAGGGTTGATGAGGGCAATGTGGTTGACATGGTGTACATGAACTTCCAAAAGACATTCGATTAAAGTGCCACATAATAGGCTTGCCAGCAAAGTTGAAGTCCATGGAATAAAAGGGACAGTGGCAGCATGGCTACAAAATTGGCTAAGTGACAGGAAACAGAGAGTAGTGGTGAACGGTTGTTTTTTGGACTAGAGGAAGGTATTCAGTGGTGTTTCCCAGGGGTCGGTACTAGGAACACTGCTTTTCTTGAAATATATTAATGACTTGGACTTGGGTGTACAGGGCACAATTTCAAAATTTGCAGATGACACAAAACTTGGAAGTATAGTGAACAGTGAGGAGGATAGTGATAGACTTCAAGAGGACATAGACAGGCTGGTCGATTGGGCGAACAAGTGGCAGGTGAAATTTAACGCAGAAAAGTGCAAAGTGATACATTTTGGTAGGAAGAATGAGGAGAGGCAATTTAAACTAAAGGCTACAATTCTAAAGTGGGTGCATGAACAGAGAGACCTGGAGGTATATGTGCACAAATCATTGAAGGTGACAAGGCAGGTTGAGAAAGTGGTTAAAAAAAGCATAAGGGATCCTGGGCTTTATAAATAGAGGCATTGGACTCGATTTTCATCAGGCCGTTGAGGCGGGATTAGAGGCGTGTGGGGGGTTAAAATTGCAAAAACTGGTGGGCGGGCCCAACCCCGCCTCCAAGCAATTTCCATTAAATCGTGTCTAATGGTCCCGTCTCCATCCCGCCTCCAAGAAGCAGGATATGCCGTTAAGGCCTTAACAAGCACTAAATTGCCTCTATAATGCCATTTTGAAAGGCCTTTGTGATTTTAACTCTTTTCCCACATGAAGCACGCCTGTTCTGACACATGACAGTGAAACCTGGTGGGGAGCACAATTGGATTGCTGACTATTAGCTGCAGCTCCACCATTAAAGAGGATATTTGATCAGCCATCATTTGCAGGTGGCAGGACTTTGTTGTCTCAGGTCTGGGGGAACTTTTAGAAGGCATAACAACAGCTGTGGAAGTTTGGAGCCTGACACCCATCTCCAGTGTGACCTCCTGGGAAACCCCTCTCGCCACCTTCACTGAGCGCTTCCTCAACTGAGGCATATACCAAGTAATCCTAAGCCCTCAATATGGAAGTCCCATTCGCGAAATGACACACGCCACAACTACAGCAGTAGCCATCAGATTTTTTATTTACAGTAATCATCTGATGGCTTTTTAACATAAAACATCAAATTTCACCCAAGTGACTACCCTTGTGACTATTTGTGCAGTATCTTTCTCTTACGCATGCTCCTACGTGGTGCTTCTCCTGTGGCTTCAGCAGATGTGGAGGCTCCTTGCTCACTTTCTTGCTGCTCCTGTCTCGACACCTTTGGTGGGCGTCCTCTGGGGTTGCGAACCTGTGAAGGCTCGTCAACAGTCTGCTGCTCCTGCGGTTGTGCAGGGGTTGAGACACCGATCTCAGGTGGGTGTGGACTCTGGTGGGGCTCTGACCAAGGGCTCTGCAGTGGCATGGAAGTGTGAGCGCTTGGAGAGGAGCCCCCACTTCCTTGACGTCTGCCACCAACTTCCCTCTCATGGGTCAGGTTCCCCTCAGCGCTAGCAAGTGGCTTGAGAGCACCGTGCTGCACATCAGGGGGGCCATGGGGACCCGTATCTGCACTGGCAGTCCTACTTAGAAGGACTTCCATGAAGCTCTGGTTTCTCTGTTCAATAGATGACCATCGCTCCTCCAGAGATGTCATTCTATTCAGAACACTCACCATGTTTTCTGAACTCTGGCGACTTATCACCTCCATGGAGGTTGCCATCCTTTCCATGGTGATGCGTTCATGCGCCAATGACTCCACAAAGGCTCTGCTCATGTTCGCAATGGACTCCTCCATTCGCTCCACACTCGCAGTGACCCTGGAGACAAAACCTGCCAGAGACTCCTGCACCTCTTCCTGGAGTTCCAGCACCGCTCTTCTTCTGGATGGACCCGGACACAGAGGGTTGACATGCAGCTGAGCTGAGCTGGTAGAGTACTATGCCCTCCGACTAGGACTCTCCACTGCTGTCCCTATCTCCACAATCTGCTGATGCTCACTTGTGAGCTGTGATACACCAGGTGACAACACTACTCTATCTCGCGATGGTCTCACCAAGGTGCGAGTGTCTGCGCTGGTGCTGGGTGCGCTGAATTCTGCTGACGCTGCACCCTCAGAGGTTGCAGATTCCTCTGAGGAGTCTGGATGCTCAGGCTCTTCCTCCTGGCTAGTGGGGATGGGTGCTTGCGATGGTCCTGTGGGGGAGTAAAGGAAAGAGTCAGAGATGTGATGCCAAGGTTACATGCACATTGCATATTGCAATAAGTCCATCTGTTAGAGCTTCAGAATCATTATCAGTGACTCATGCAATGTCATTGAGAGAGATGGAAAACTATTCTGTCACCAGCTTGCTGTGATGCACCCGTCTGTCCATTCCCCACTTGCGCATCGTCCTCCACTCCCACGATCTCCAGGACCGCATCCTCCCAGGGGGTGAGGTGGGCTACTGAGGGTGGCCGTCCTCCTGTCCTCGCTCTTTCTCTCTTATTGTGAGCTCTCTTTTCCTGCAATGAGGGAGACAAGTGGAGGTTGAGTGAGAATGAAGGAGTGAGTGTAGAGAATCCATAGCATAGATGCTTAGAAGGAGACAAAGATGGAGTGAGGTGGCAAGACCAAGGGTGTCGCTGTGTGTTGTCAGTTGTTTTCATAGCATCACAGTGATAGGGAGTGTGAGCTCTGCATAGTCGAATAGTTAGGTGAATGTGACCATAGAGAGAGAGGGAATGGGTAAGGATGCATGGGTGTCAGTGTCAAGTGGGATGTGGAGGAAGAGATTGCTAAAGCTGAGTGCTGGTGAGGAGAGGCAATGGGGATCCAATTGAGGGTGATGGGAAATTCATACTCACTTTTCCAGTGCGCAGGTCATGAAATCTCTTCCTGCACTGAAGCCAGGCTCTGCAGGTTACTGACAAGGAGTTGACCTCCTTTGCCACCTGGAACCACACAGCCTTGGTTTGCTGGGGAGGCTTCTTCCTCCCTGAAGGGAAGAGCACCTCTTTATGTGCTCTTGCTCCCTCCACTAAAGCCTGCAGGGCAACGTCATCGAGGCGGGGTGCAGACTTGGTCTCTGGCTGGCCATTCTTCCTGCAGGTGCCTCTCACTGCAAAGGCCAAAGGGTTGGCAGTCTGCAGAAGAAGCAAGGCTTGTTGCAGACTTTAAATGCAGCAGCAATGATGGCGTCATCGGAGGTGACTTTCAGACAGGAAAAACTCATTGGCCATGGGGTTCCACACGTTGGAACTCAATTGGCCAATTAAGTTAAAATAGCAGAATTTTCCCACATCGATTTAGAATCGGATGGCTAACACGGATTACACGACCCCAGCCAGCCCCAGTATCAAAATCCAGCCCACAGAGTACAAAAGCAAGAACGTTATGATGAACCTTTATAAAACACTCGTTCGGCCTCAACTGGAGTATTATGTCCAATTCTGGGCACCATACTTTAGGAAGAATGTGAAGGCTTCAGAGAGGGTGCAGAAAAGATTTACAAGAATGGTTCCAGGGATAAGGGACTTCAGTTACATGGATAGACTGGAGAAGCTGTGGTTGTTCTCCTTTGAGCAGGGAAAGTTGAGAGGAGATTTGATAGAGGTGTTCAAAATCATGAAGGGTCTAGACAGTGTAGATAGAGAGAAACTGCTCCCATTGGCAGAAGGGTCGATGTAGTGTATGTACCTTTAAGGGGGAGAACTACTTTTTACAGCTCCTGTATCCTGTAGTACCGGCAGTGACCACACCTGTATATAAACCCTGAGTGGTGCTCTGTACAGTCAGTTGCAGTTTGAACCCTCATTCAGTAAACACCTGTTGATCGTTCCCTGCAGTCTTTGTCTGATTATTGAAGGACACCACATTAAGATACCCGGATCGAACATTGGCGACGAGAAGATTCGAACCTACCTGCATCTCTGCATCACCTCCCAGGGATTTGCTCCTGGAGAACAGTGGAAGGAGGTCGAGTCCAGAAGCACGGGCATCGCAGGGGAGGCTGTCGAGAGCCAGGCTTGGCCTTCCAGCCATGGTGGTCCAGTGAAACGGGCTGGCAACTGGTACTGCGCAGACCCATTCCGGACAGCGGCGGCTAGAGCCGACCGAGCAGCACAGAAAGGGCCGAGCAGCATCGACGGGGGAGAGAGAGAGGGCAGAGCGCACGGGGCGCAGCTGGTGTTCAAGGGCCGAGCAGCGTCAATGAGAGAGAGCAGAGCGCAGCCGGTGTTCGGGACCGAGCGGCGTCAACGGGGGAGAGAGGCGAGAGAGAGCAGAGCGCAGCCGGTGTTCAGGGGCCGAGCAGCGTCAACGGGGGAGAGAGGTGCACAGGAAAACGCGAGGTGCAGCCATTGCCACGAGGACCGCAGAGAATGGCGTTGGCAGCAGCGCACGAGGCCCACAGGGCGTCGCCATTTGCCAGGAGGACCGCCGAGAGCGGCGTTGGCAGCAGCACGGGAGACGCCATTTTAAGCCGCTGCGGGGAAGAAAGGAAAGTGCGGGAGACGCCATTTTAAGCCAGTCTAACCACACCCAAAAATGCCGAAGAGTGGCAGTATCACAGCGTTCGACAATGAAGTCGAAGATTGGACGACATATGTCGAACGCATAGAAGTATACTGCAAGGCGAATGAAGTGCCAGATGACAAGAAGGCGCAGGTATTGTTGAATTCAATGGGTGCAAAAACGTATGGCTTACTACGAAACCTAGTAACCCCAGAGAAGCCAGTAGAAAAGGGTTTTGAAAACATAGTGTCAATCCTACAGGACCACTTAAACCCCACACCGCTGCTGATAGCAGAAAGATTTAAGTTTCACAAAAGGAACCAGCATAAAGATGAAAGTAATGCTGAGTATTTAACGGAACTGTGTAAGCTATCGAAACACTGCCAGTTTGGAACGGGACTAGCAGATACTTTAAGGGACAAGTTTGTGTGTGGGCTTCAAAGTGAAGGAACCCAGAAACGGCTTCTATCAGAAAAGGATCTTACGCTGGACAAGGCTTTCAGCATGGCAGTATCACACGAAGCAGCCGCACGGGGCGCTGCAGAGGTACAATGGAGACCGCAAGAATATGGCACAAATGAAATGTCATACGGAACATTGAAGTGCTATCGCTGCGGCAGAACAACACACGACCATAATGATTGCTGGTTCAAGGACAAAGTGTGCAGACAGTGTGGAAAAGTAGGACACATAGCAAGAGTCTGCAGGTCGGGATAGAAAACCAGCAGCAAGAAATCTCCACAGGAGAAGTACAAGAAGGTACATAAGGTGACGGAGAGTAGTTCAGACGAACAGAAGAGTGATACAGACTCCGGAAGCAAGGAGCTGGGTTGTCTGAAACTACATAATGTGATCAAAACGGAGGATCACCAAACTATCTGGGTCACGCTCAAGATAGCCGGAGTCCAAGTGAAAATGGAATTGGACACAGGATCAGCCCTAACAGTTATAAACCGAAGGGACTACAAGTGGCTATTCTCACATATACCCTTGAGAGATACAAAGATTGTCTTGAAGACGTACACGGGGCAAAAAGTCTACCCCAAAGGAAAAATAAGGGTGAACGTTCTATATAACGGCAAGGAAACACCAAAAATGGACCTATATGTATTGCCAGATGGAGGACGACCACTACTAGGACGTGAATGGATCCGGAAGATACAGCTAGATTGGCATTCCATACAAGCACTGACTGTACATGCCAAAAAGGATGACGACGTCACACCTGGACGACTGTCAAAAATGCTAACTGATGCACAAGAAGTGTTCCAGCAGGGACTCGGAACACTAAAAGGCATAACAGCGACGATCAAAATAGAGTAAAATGCAAGCCCAAAGTTTTTTAAGGCCAGACCGCTACCTTATGCGATCCGCCCAGCCGTCGAAGCAGAGCTGGAAGGTTTGGAACGTTCAGGAGTACTGTCCAAAGTGGACTGGAGCGAGTGGGCTACACCCATCGTTCCTGTAATGAAGAGGTCGTTGAGTAATACGCCTGGGGAACCAAAGAAGGTTCGCATCTGTGGGGACTTTAAGGTGACAGTGAACCCAATCCTTCACACGGTACAATATCCGCTTCCGCGGATGGAAGATATTTTCGCCTCGCTATCTGGAGGGAAACGCTTCACTAAGATTGACCTGGCCCAGGCGTACCTGCAAATGGAGGTAGAAGAAGCCTCGAAACAGTACCTCACGATCAACACTCATAAAGGGCTCTACCAATACAACCGGCTGGTGTTCGGGGTAGCATCAGCTCCGGCTATTTGGCAAAGGGCAATGGATCAGGTCCTGCAAGGGATTCCAGGGACCCAGTGTTATTTGGACGACATCCTGGTCATGGGCGAAAATGAGAGTGATCACCTTGCCAACCTGGAGCAGGTGCTCACTAGATTGAAGGAATATGGGCTCCGAGCTAATCGCCACAAATGCGAGTTTTCCAGGAGCAGATCTCGTATTGTGGCCACGTTATGGATAAAGAGGGGTTACATAAGTCCCCTGAAAAGATTGAGGCAGTAGTCAAGGCTCCAGCACCGGAAAATGTGTCACAACTGAGGTCGTTCCTCGGGCTGGTGAACTACTACCATAAGTTCTTGCCGAATTTGTCTACAGTACTACACCCGCTGAACACCCTACTGCAAACGGGGGTACCATGGAAGTGGAGTGACGAATGTAAACGAGCTTTCCAGAAGAGCAAAACATTGATCACATCGAAAGAGGTGTTGGCTCATTTCAACCCAGCACTACCAATTCGGTTGGCGTGTGATGCATCACCCTATGGCATTGGAGCGGTGCTGCCGCACAAATTCCCGGATGGCTCGGAGAGGCCAGTAGCCTTTGCGTCTCGGTCACTAACCTCAACCGAGCGTAACAACGCCCAGATTGACAGGGAGGCCCTCAGCCTAGTGTGGGGAGTGAAAAAGTTCAATCACTAACTGCACGGGCAGAAGTTCACCTTGCTGACTGACCACCAATCACTTGTCTCCATCTTTAATCCAAAGAAGGGCGTTCCGGTGATGACTGCGTAACGGCTACAAAGATGGTCCCTTTTTCTAGGGGCACACCAATATGATATCGAGTATAAGGGCACGAAACAGCATGGAAATGCTGATGGGCTATCACGCCTGCCACTGCCTACTGCGGAGGAAGCACCAGCTGTGGATCCTGTCGAAATATTTCATTCGATTATAATTGAATGCTTGCCAGTAACTAACGCTGGCATAGAGAAGGAGACCCGAAATAACCCGACACTGTCTCGGGTATATGATTTGACGGTGAAGGGATGGCCAGCACATGGCGACTCACTGTTGCCAGCATTCTCATCCAGAAGAGAACAGCTGTCAGTATGCCAGGGGACCTTGATGTGTCGATCCCGAGTGGTAATTCCACCCAAGTTAAGGGAGAGAGTGCTCAATGAGCTTCACGAAGGTCATCTGGGAGGGGTGAAAATGAAAAGCCTTGCTAGGGCTTATGTGTGGTGGCCGGGGATCGATCAGCAAATCGAGGACCTGACAAAGAGCTGCTCAGGATGCCAGAAGGTCCAAAATGCACCACCACATGCCCCTCTACACCCATGGGAGTGGCCCTCATCTGCATGGCAACGGGTGCATATTGATTTTGCTGGTCCATTCATGGACTCAATGTTTTTAATAGCCATGGATGCGCACTCGAAATGGCCTGAGGTGATCAAAATGTCCTCCACCACCACGGAGAAAACTATTGCAGTCCTACGAACCATTTTTGCCAGGAACGGCTTGCCAGAGCAGATTTGCTCTGATAACGGACCAGTTTGTGTCCGAAGAGTTTCGAAGATTTATGAAAAGGAATGGGGTAAGGCATTGCACATCTGCCCCGTATCATCCAGCCACAAATGGATTGGCTGAGAGGTTCGTACAAACCTTTAAAAAAGCAGTAAAGGCCATGTGCGGTGACGACATTCCACTGCAGCATAAGGTGGACAATTTCCTGTTAGCCTACAGAAATGCGACACATGCAGTCACCAACCAGGCCCCGGCCATGATGTTCTTTAACCGAAGGTTGAGATCTCGTCTGGATTTGCTCAGACCAAACGTACGAAGAGATGTTGAGAATAAGCAATTCCAGCACATCAATGTGAAGCCGACAAGGAGCTTCAATGTAGGGCAACCAGTCTTGGCCTGCGACTACCGAACAGAGAAATGGCAACCAGGAACGATATGCACACGGCAGGGGCCACTAATGTACACAGTGGATGTTGGGGACAACATTGTGAGACGCCATGCTGACCAGATCCGAGAGTCACAGGAACGAGTCAACCCCATGTCTCGGCCATACATACCTGGTGAGGAACCCAACGTACAGGTCGCATCTACCTCAGAAACAATAGCTTTGGAAGCTGATGAATCAAATGACGACAGGGTGTTAGAATCACCTCCGCACCAAGAGCGAGACACTCGGGAAAGGCGTTATCCAGAAAGAATCAGGAAGCCTCCCCAAAGACTGAATTTATAAATAGACTATTTCCAGTTAATGTTGCATGTTTAAAGTGTTAATTGTTATTAGTTTGATACTTAATTATTAAATGAGTGTTATGGTACTGTTAATCTAAAAGGGGAGGAATTGTAGTGTATGTACCTTTGAGGGGGAGAACTACTTTTTACAGCTCCTGTATCCTGTAGTACCGGCAGTGACCACACCTGTATATAAACCCTGAGTGGTGCTCTGTACAGTCAGTTGCAGTTTGAACCCTCATTCAGTAAACACCTGTTGATCGTTCCCTGCAGTCTTTGTCTGATTATTGAAGGGCACCACATTAAGATACCCGGATCTAACAGTCGAGAACCAGAGGACACAGATTTAAGATGATTGGCAGAAGAACCAAAGGCGACATGAGGAAAAACTTTTTTATGCAGTAAGTGGTTCAGATCTGAAATGCACTGCCTGAGGGGGTGGTGGACACAGATTCAATTGTGGCTTTCAAAAGGGAGTTAGATAATCCTGACATCGGTGGTGGGGGAAATGCTAGAGTCCATTATAAAAGATGTAATAGCAGAGCACTTGGAAAACAGTGACAGGATCGGACAAAGTCAACATGGATTTACAAAAGGTAAATCGTGCTTGACTAAGCTACTGGAATTTTTTGAGGATGTAACTGGTAGAATAGATAAGGGAGAACCAGTGGATGTGGTCTATTTGGACTTTCAGAAGGCTTTCGATAAGGTCCCGCATAAGAGATTAGCGTGTAAAGTTAAAGCACATGGCATTGGGGGTAAGGTACTGACTTGGATAGAGACAGGAAGCAAAGAGTTGGAATAAACTGGTCTTTTTCCGAGTGGCAGGCAGTGACTAGTGGGGTACCGCAGGGATCGGTGCTAGGACCCCAACTATTCACAATATATATTAATGATCTAGACGAGGGAAATACATGTAATATCTCCAAGTTTGCAGATGACACAAAGCTGGGTGGGCGTGTGTGCTGTGAGGAGGATGCAGAGAAACTCCAGTATGATTTGGACAGGTTAGGTCATTGGGCAGATGCATGGCAGATGCAGTATAATGTGGATAAATGCGAGGTTATCAACTTTGGTGGCAAAAACAGGAAGGCAGATTATTATCTGAACGGCAATAGATTGGGAGAAGGGGAAGTGCAATGAGACCTGGGTGTCCTGGTGCAACAGTCGCTGAAGATAAGCATGCAGGTGCAGCAGGCGGTTAAGAAGGCAAATGATATGTTGGCCTTCATAGCGAGAGGATTTGAGTACAGGGGCAAGGATGTCTTGCTGCAGTTGTACAGGGCCTTGGTGAGACCACACCTTGAGTATTGTGTGCAGTTTTGGTCGCCTTATCTGAGGAAGGATGTTCTTGCCATGGAGGGAGTGCAGCGAAGATTTGCTAGACTGATACCTGGGATGGCAGGAATGACGTATGAAGAGAGATTGGGTCGATTGGGCTTATACTCGCTGGAGTTTAGAAGAATGAGCAGGGATCTCATTGAAACTTATAAAATTCTAACAGGACTAGACAGACTAGATGCAGGAAGGATGTTCCCGATGGCGGGGGAGTCCAGAACCAGGGGTCACAGTCTAAAGATAAGGGGTAAGCCATTTAGGACAGAGATGAGGAGGAATTTCTTCACTCAGAGAGTGGTGAACCTGTGGAATTCTCTACCACAGAAGGCAGTTGAGGCCAATTCACTAAATATATTCAAGAAGGAGTTAGATATATTTCTTAAGGCTAAAGAGATCAAGGGATATGGGGAGAAAGCAGGGACAGGGTACTGAATTTGGATGATCAGCCATGATCTCAATAAATGGTGGAGCAGGCTCGAGGGGCTGAATGGCCTACTCCTGCTCCTATCTTCTATGTTTCAATGTAAGTATCTGAAGGAAAAATATTTGCAGGGCTACGGGGAAAGGTCGGGGGAGTGGGACTAGCTGAAGTGCTCTTGCAGAGAGCCAGCACAGGATCGACAGGCCGAATGGCCTCCTTCTGTGCTGTAGCCATTCCATGATTCTATAATTCTATGAAAGAGAAGGTAGAGGGGGAGGAAGAGGAAGCGGAAGAGGAGGAAGCGGAAGAGGAGGAGGAGGAAGCGGAAGGAAGGAGGCAACCAGGACAGCCCCTTTCAGGCCGGGACATCTGGGATCGAATCATCCGCCTGCGTTAGAGTGGATGTAATCCCAATTCCCCATTCAACATTAATGCCACACCTTACCTTACCTCTGTTAATAACCATCACGGCATCCTCTTTGCCACAATGCTGAAATAAAAGCCACCACAAAGCTAACATTCCAATCCAACTTTATACATATATCCATCCAATATTACATAAAAAAATCAACTAATCACCCATGTGCATTCCCTTAGTGACTGCCTTGCGTGTGTCTTTGCATGTCCTAGTGCTCCTATGCAGTGCTACCCCAGTGGCTGCAGCATGGTTGGTGGAGGTCTGCTGACTTTCAGTGAGGGAGACTGCAGATGGCCTCGCGGGATGACCTTAAGGAGCTCTGGGCCTAGAAGGCCCGTTTTTGGACTACACCACCTTGGTATGGGCGGCAGCAGTCTGAGCAGGCGGTTGATAGGCAACAGCAAGGGCACTGGTGGAGTTGCAGTGGTGGGAGTGAATGCTGTCATCCTGAGAGCATCCTCTATGGATCCATTGCCACTACCCCAGGGCAGTGCCTCAGCAATCCTAGTAATCTGCTGGAGTACAGACTGCTGGACTGCTGTGACACCCTGCAAGCCCCTTTCAATACTGGTAAACCCAGCCATGATGGCAGCCGTCTGTGCTTGCAAGGCAACAAGTGAGCTTGCATTCAGTCTGCACTTCCATTGCAGCACACAGACGTTGGGTGGTTTCTGCTTCTGCAGCAATGGAAGCAGAGACTTCGACCATCAGACATGGCATGGTGGTTGGGTCCACAATGTGTGTTAATGGATCTGCCCACCACTTCCATGCTGGAAAGGATGGGCCCCAAGCTCTGCCCAAAGCCCTGTGCAAGGCTGGAGCTGGACTCCTCCATGTTCCTTCACGTTGCTTTCAGGCTTGCTGGCAGGCCTGTCAATGCGCCAAGCATTTCATTGTGCATATCCATCAGCGTTCTTCTGAAGGCTGCCCCATCATCGTCTTCATCTGAGTCCTGTGCAGCCTCGCTATCCAGGGAGCTGGCACCTGAGCTACCCTTTCCCCCTGCCCAGGCTGCAGGCCACTTGTGCCCGGTGTCTCACTAGGTGCAGATCCCACGTCAAATTATCCTCTAAAGTACGCTGAGTGTCAGTAACTGAGCTGGTGGCTGGGAGTGTGAAATCGAGTGATGGTGTTTCTTCATCGTCTTCACTCTCCTCTCCCTCTTCATGTTGAGCCATTGGCTGGACATGCTGGATTTCTTGGGTGTCTGAAATGAGAAAGGCACAAGGATAGGGTTGTGGTGAGGGGATGGGGGCGGAAGCAAGAGGTGCATGCTTACACCATGTGCAGATTGTAAATCAGAAGAGACTATGGGAAGAGGGGGAAGTGGAATGTGAGAAGGAGGATAACGGATGAGGATACCAGCATCTTCTGTTCTTTCAGCCCTGCTGCTGGCCATGGGCTCAGCCATACCCCTGCCAAGAATGGCCAGCACCATCTCCTCCAAGGGGGTGAGGTCATGCAAGTGAGACTGTCCCCCGCCGGCTAAGGTCTGTCGCCACCAGTTGTGAGCCATCTTTTCCTGTAAGAGAAAGGTAAATGTGTCAGTGAATGTGGTGTAATGTGTTTGGGTGATGTGCCCATCATGGTTGAATAGCTGAGAGTGTGTTCAAGCTATGAGATGTGGGTGTGAGGCTTGCAGCAGTGGTAAGTGTGTGCGAGTGAGGTAAAGTTATGAATGTGAGTTGTGTTTGGTAGAGATTGTTGGTAGGTGAGTGATGGGGGTGTGGTGCATTGAGCATTGTGTGAGGCTCGTGGTGGGATATGGCATTTGAAGATGAATTCGCTGACCTTGACCACTTGTGTGAGGTCATTAGACTTTGTCCTGCACTGATTTCAGAACCTCGGGGTTAAACTGCTGACATTTACCACAGTGGCTAACTGCTCCCACTGCAATCTGGTCTGTTGCCTGGAGGGCCTCCTGGCCCCCTGTGGAAAGAGGACCTCTCTCCTGGAGTTAACCTCCTGGATCAAGTCCTCCAGTGCTGCACCTGATAACCTTGGAGCCCTTTCACTGGCCTGTTGAGCCATTATTCAGACGTATTCTTTCTGACCATTGCCTCCACAACCAGTTCCAGCAGCTTCTGCAGGCAGAATGCATCTTCCCTTTAAGAGGTGCAGACTGCCTTTAAGAAGTGGAGACTAGCTTTAATTGGAATTAGCCTTGCACGAACTTGGACCCTGTTCAGCCTTTCAGTAGCGCGTCCAGCGCTGGGCTGAACGCTACAATCATGTAAATTAGCAGGCTGCATGAGGTTTGCGTGCTGCCTACAGTTCTCTCTCTCATAGAGTCATAAAGTCGTAGAGTCATTACGGCACAGAAGGAGGTCATTCGGCTCATCAAGTCCATCCCAGCTCTCTGTGGAGCAATCCAGTCAGTCCCATTCCCCTGCTCTATCCCCTTAGCCCTGCAACTTTATTTCTCTCAAGTGCCTATCCAATTTCCTTTTGAAATCATTGATCGTCTCCGCTTCCACCACTCTCGTCAGCAGCGAGTTCCAGGTCAGTACCACTCACTGCATAAAAAGTTCTTCCTCACATCCCCCCTGTATCTCTTGCCCAAAACCTTAAATCTGTGTCCCCTAGTCCTTGTACCATCAGCTAATGGGAACAGCCTCTCTCTGTCTACCTTATCCAAATCCGTCATAATCTTGTACACCTCTATCAAATCTCCCCTCAACCTCCTTTGCTCCAAGGAGGACAACCCCAGTTTCTCCAACCTAACCTTGTAGCTAACCTGGAACCATCTGGTAAATCTCCTCTGCACCCCCTCAAGGACCTTCACATCCTTCCTAAAGTGTGGTGGTCAGAATTGGACACAATATTCTAGTTGTGGCCTAACCAGAGCTTTATAAAGGTTCATCATAACTTCCCTGCTTTTGTACTCAATACCTCTATTTATGAAGCCCAAGATCCCATATGCTTTGCTAACTATTCTCTCAATATGTCCTGCCACCTAAGGGACCTATGCACATTAACTCCCCGGTCCCTCTGTCCCTGCACACTCTTTAGAACTGTGCCATTAAGTCTATATTGCCTCTCCCTATCTCTTCTGCCAAAATGCATCACCTCACACTTCTCTGTATTAAATTTCAGCTGCCACTTGTCTGCCTATTCTGCTAGCCTATCTATGTCCTGTTGCAGTCGATTGGTATCCTCCTCACTGTTTGCCACACCTTCAAGTTTGGTATCATTGGCAAATTTTGAAATTTTACTCTGTATTCCAATATCCAAGTCATTTATATGTATCAAAAAAGTAGTGGTCCTAGCACTGACCCTGAGGAACACTGCTGTCTACCATCCTCCAGTCTGAAAAACAGCCATTTACCACAACTCACTGTTTTCTGTCCTTAAGCCAATTCCTTATCCAAGCTGACACTGACCCTTGTATTCCATGAGCCTCAATTTTGTTAACCAGCCTTTTACGTGGTACTTTGTCAAATGTTTTCTTAAAATCCATATAGGCAACATCCACTGCATTCCCTTCATCAACCTTCGTGTTACTTCATCAAAATATTCAATTAGATTAGTCAAACACGATCTGCCTTTTACAAATCTGTGCTGGCTCTCCTTAATTAACTTAAATCTCTCCAAGTGCCTGTTAATTTTTTCCCTGATTATTGTTTCTAAAACCTTACCCACCACTGATGTTAAACTGACCGGCCTGTAGTTACTAGGATTGTCCTTACAATCTTTCTTGAACAAGAGTGTCACATTTGCCACTTTCCAATCCTCTGGTACCTCCCCCGTATCTAGGGAAGATTGGAAGATTATGGCAAGCCCTCCACGGATGTTGCCTGACCTGCTGAGTATTTCCAGCATTTTCTATCTTCTCAGAGACCTTCCTTTACCATCTGAGGCCTTGCAAGCATCCAGCAGCACTCCCTGCACCTCCTGCACACTTAAATAACTTTTAATATGTATTGCACCAAGCCACTACTTCAATAAAATAAAAAAAATCCAGTCCAAAAGCTTAAATGCAAACTTACCTAAACAATATGTGTGTCCATTTAAGAGATGCTGACAGCTACTGAATACTGGTTGTCATGGCACGCTTAGGACCCAGCGCTGAACTCAGTGCTAAGGTCGAAGTTCGTTGAGGTGACATTAAATCATTGATGCACACCGACTGACATCACCCTTTCTTAATTTAAATTTCCAGGGCCAGTACTGCTATTGGCAAAATGGCAGCTGCCAAGTCCCATGCCAGAGAAGGGTGCTAAAGGGGCGGTGAAAACTTATGGTGGTAAGTGACCCAATTTCTAGTCCATAGACCTTATAGAGCATCTTAAAGGAGTAGAGAGAGTTGAGCGCTAGGTTGGGAGGTTTAGGGAGGGAATTCTACAGCTTAGGGCCTTGACAGCGGGAAAGGTTTGCTTCATCAGACAATCTTTTGGGACTCAGATTGCACCCAGGTTTTATGGGTTGGGCTTGTACTGTGGGCGGAGCTCACAAAATTCAGAGAGCCACATTAGATTTTAATATATAAATAATGCTGTGCATGCCAGTACCACAGCCTCATTATTCGGCCACAAATTGTGCCTTGCAAAATCAGCTGCTCAGCGAATCAGGTATGACCTTAGACCTGAGCATGTGAAGCCATAACAGTAGTGCAGTGCCTTACAAAATTTACCCTATAAGATAATGCACACTGGATCAGAAGACAGGAAGCAGGTGCAAGCAATGAATGTTGAAAATATTAACAAAAGTGGAGAAGGTAAAAGGACTGGGGTGTGATTATTGGTTGCTCACTGAATGTAACCTGTTACTGTAATATGAAATGGGTATTAACAAAGCTAATCCAGTAACAGGACGCATCTTGAGGGCCAGCACTAATATCTAGAAAGGTGCCCTCAGTGCCCCTGACTTTTTCACTCTCTCCCTCCTCCAACTTCTGCCCTCTTGCCTCACTCCCTTTCACTCCCAGGCTACTCTGGAGCTCCAACCTTGTTACTGCTTTAAGTGATTTTGGCCATTGCATACTGTGGGTAAAATTCCGGCTCTCAGGTAGGAGCAGCACGGGTCTTGTCCATGCTGATTTTCATCTGCAAATGTGGAAACACAGACCATGCCCTCAAAACACTGGCACCAGAATCAAATACAGATACAGGAAACTTTGTGCTATCCGGCACCGACGGGACCGAGCTGTTGCCATTCCCTCAAAACTGCCGGACACACCAGCGTTAATGTTGAAGCATACGGAGCTTTTCATCTCCATATCTGACAACAAACACTGTTGCTTAGCAACAGCTTCTAAACAGTCGGCCCGTACCTTGGAAGCGTCTCTCTGAAGCTGTTGCTAAGCTACAGAGACTTTGCAGAGCCTGACTGTTGGGAAAAAAAAGCCACGAGAAGAAAAAAACCTAACAAAACGGCTCCTGATTTTTGCCGGTGGCTCGAGCTTGCCGGACATTTAGCCTCCGGATAACACAAAGTTTCCTGTATATGACAATGGGATAACCCAACCTGAACAAAAATTGTTCAGCAGGGACCCAGCCCAGGCTCTGAGTCTAAATGTAACTCTCAACATTAAGCAGTAGAAAGAAACTTAAAGGAATTTAAAGCAACAGAACAATGCACTAACATATTTTCCCTCCAAATGTTTTCCCTTTTCTGCTCTCCTCTCCTGAAGGCACTGATTGATATTAGGGTATGGTTACATGGCAAAAGCAGCCCTCCAGTATGTTGCCCAAGTGAACATTCTTTATTTGTGAGCTTAAATAGTGAAAGTTGCTTGCCTATTCAAATGTGGGAGGTGCTCTAGTTAAGCCTGTGCTGTCCTTAGTCTACATGTAAAGTATAAAGATTAAAGACTAAGCCAAATCCTAATCAAACTCTCATTCAATGTCCACACATGTGCACTTTACCCACTCGGCCACCAGGGGAGATACGAACATTTATGCAACACATGCAGCAGTTTCCTAGCTTCCAAAGTCCATGCTAGCATTATTCTGTTTGTGTACCTTTTAAACAAGGTTGCTGTGGAACATACGGACAAAGCAAACAGGCATTATTTATTGAAAAAATTACCGTTAACCTTCATACAGTGATGATATCACCATTCTCCAATCATTAAGCTAACTATTAAAGTTCATTAGTAGCATCCAGTATAATGTTTTAAAATCATTCAGAACACAGTGTACTATGACAACTGTGAAGACCCACATAAGCACCAAAGGTACAAGAATAGGTAGGCCAGGTAGAAAAATCCTTATAGCTCTAATAACCTTAATAAGCATTTCCTAATATAAAACATTCACTCGCATTAAACTAATTCTGCAGAGCAAGTGGTTTTAGGAGATGACACACAGGATGGGGTCCGTGCCTGATAACAGACATTACTCACTAACACTTTGTGGGAACAGACAAGA
Source organism: Somniosus microcephalus (assembly GCF_052327205.1). Classification (NCBI taxonomy): domain Eukaryota; kingdom Metazoa; phylum Chordata; class Chondrichthyes; order Squaliformes; family Somniosidae; genus Somniosus; species Somniosus microcephalus. Next base: position 111,652,100 of record NC_140996.1, read on the forward strand.
AATGTACTAGGCATAAGGCCAGATGGTCAGGAGACAACATGACCTACAAAGACTGAATAGAGATGTTCCGAAAGGAGATAAGGAAACAAAGGCCATGCCATGCTTTCCTATGCAAAGGGAACAATGAACAACAGATAGCTGGTACTGTGCAGTTGCATTTAAAGGGGAAACATAAGGAGCATTACTTACGCGGTGACTTAATAGGTTAGTATACTCACATATTAACTAGACATAGGTAGGATGCATTGACATTATAGCATCATATTAGAAGGACATAATTAACCCTATGAAGTTGAAATGCTGTGGCTTGGGGTTAAGGGCTATCCTCTGCACACTTGGTTCATGACTCCACTCAGGAACCCACCTTTAGTCACCAAACTGTGCTACAAGCAGATCCACGGGCCAACTAGAGTCCTCATCGAGCAGACCATTGGAGTCCTTAAGCAACAATTCTGTTGCCTGGACAGGTGTGCTAACTTCCTCCAACACAGCCAAGAGAGAGTGTCACGCATGCTGCATTCTTTATTCTGCAATAGAGACAATGCATGAAACCACCATTAGACGAGGATCTTCAGCAAGATGAGGGAGACAACATTGATGGTATTCATGATCGTGAAGAAGTGGAAGGGCGCCACCAGCAGCATGCAGCCAAAGCGTTTTGACAGCAGCTCGGTGAAGAGAACGTCAGCTGAACAATCCCTGCCCTCCTGCATTAACAGTTATGTCCAACATCTATCCCAGGCCTTCCACCCTCCAATAAACCACATCCGCCCTAAAACCAAATCTGATACAATTGTCATCTAACATTGTAGGATCACAAACTACTACAGGAACACTCTGCTCACAAAGATTTCAAAAAGCTTTATCATTTCATTGGCTTATACAGATGCCTACAAGGTAATTATCATCCAGATGTGAGCAAATAATGCCCGTCTTAAATGATCTCTTACCTATTCTACTACTCCTTGCAGGTGCGCCCTCGGTTTCTTCAGCATGGGAGGCTGCTATGCCTCATACAAGGGCTCTTGGGAGACTCATGGTCAGTGACCTCTAAGAGCTCGTACTTGAGAGAGTGCGGCAGCAGACGACAGCACCTCAGCAGCTGCTGGGACAATTCTGGCACTGAGGAGAGCCTTGGTTGAGGGGGATGACACGGCTTCAGAGGTGCTGTCATCCTGAAAGAGAGCAACAAGTTCTACTACCATTGCACGACTGCCCCTCCTGTCGGGTTGTGGCTCAGCACTTCCACTGATCTGTAGGAGAACAAACTGTAGGAGATCCGTGAGCCAATTAATGCCACTCTCCATTTGGTCTCCCAGCCTGTCCCAGATATGGTGGTGTAAATTTTTACTCCAATCTAACAGTACTTAGAGTTCGGACCCATATTGGAACAGAAAACTCGAGACAAAGATTTCAGGGTAACTATTCTTTACTTAAAATCAACAACGATTACAAGCAAGTACAAGCATACATATGTATTAACACCAGCGAGTGATCAGTTTGGCGACGATTGTAGTTGGCCAGTAGTTGTTTGTAAGAACATAAGAAATAAGAGCAGGAATAGGCCATATGGCCCCTCGAACCTGCTCCGCCATTCAATAAGATCATGGCTGATCATCGACCATAACTCCACTTTCCCGCCCGATCTCCATATCCCTTGATTCCCCTAGAGTCCAAAAATCTATCTATCTCAGCCTTGTATATGCTCTGGGGATGAGAATTCCAAACATTCACAACCCTCTGAGTGAAGAAATTCTTCCTCATCTCAGTCTTAAATGGCCTACCCCTTGTCCTGAGACTATGCCCCCTAGTTCTAGACGCTCCAGCCAGGGGAAACAACCTCTCAGCATCTACCCTGCAGTCACCTCTCATTCTTCTAAACTCCAGAGAGTATAGGCCCATTCTACACAATCTCTCATCCCAGGAATCAATCTAGTGAACCTTTATCTACCCTGCTAATTACATCCTCAAAAAACTCGAATACATTTGTCAAACACAATTTCCCTCTCATAAAGCCATGTTGACTCTGCCTAATCATGTTATGATTTTCTAAGTGCCCTGATACTACTTGGATTCCAGCATTTTCCCAACGACTGATGTCAGGCTAACTGGCCTGTTCCGTTTTCTCTCTCTCTCTCCTTTCTTTAGTGGTGGTGTTACATTTACAACCTTCCAATCCGCTGGGACCGTTCTAGAATCTAAGGAATTTTGGAAGATCAAAACCAATGCACCCACCATCTCTTCAGCCATCTCTTTTAGAACCCTGGGATGTAGGCTGTCAGGTCCAGGGGATTTGTCGGCTTTCAGTCCCATAAGTTTCTCTAGTACTTTTTCTCTACTTTATATTCATTACGTTAAGTTCCTCACCATCATCAGACCATTTTTGGTATGCTTTTTGTGTCTTCTACTGTGAAGACAGATACAAAATATTTGTTTAACGTTTCTGCCATTTCCTTATTCCCCATAATAATTTCTCCTGTCTCAGCCTCTAAGGGACTAAAATTTACTTTTGCTACTCTTTTCCTTTTTACATACTTGTAGAAACTCTTATAATCTGCTTTTATATTTCTTGCTAGTTTTCTCTGATGTTCTATTTTTCCCCTTTGTATAATTTTTTTGGTCATCCTTTGCTGGTTTCTGAAACTGTCCCAGTCCTCAGGCTTACTACTATTCTTCGCAACATTATAAGCTTCTTCTTTCAATCAAATGCTATCCTTAACTTCTTTAGTTAGCCACGGTTGGATCACTTTTCCCGTGAAGTTTTTGTTTCTCAATGGAATGTATTTTTGTTGAGAATTATGAAATATTTCTTTAAATGCTGGCCACTGTTTATCTACCACCATACCTTTTAATCTATTTTTCCAATCTACCTTAGCCAACTCTCCCCTCATACCTATGTAATTGGCTTTATTTAAGTTTAAGACTCTAGTTTTGGACTTAGGCAAGTCACTCTCAAATTAATGTGAAATTCTATCATATTATGATCACTCTGCCCCAGAGGATCCTTTACTATGAGATTGTTAATTAACCCTGTCTCATTACATAATACAAGGTCTAAAATAGTTTGGGTGGAGATAAGGAATAATAAGGGGAAAAAGTCACTAGTGGGCGTAGTCTATAGGCCTCCTAACAGTTGCAACTCTGTTGGTCGGAGTATAAATCAGGAATTGTTGGGGCTTATAATAAGGGAACAGCTATAATCATGGGGGATTTTAACTTTCATATTGACTGGACAAATCAAATTGGGCAGGGCAGCCTTGAGGAAGAGTTCATAGAGTGCGTTAGGGATGGGTTCCTTGAGCAGTATGTTACTGAACCAACCAGGGGGCAGGCAATCTTAGATCTGGTCCTGTGTAATGAGACAAGATTAAAAAAAAATGTCCTAGTAAAGGATCCCCTTGGAATGAGTGACCATAACATGGTTGAATTCCAAATTCAGTTGGAGGGTGAGAGAGTTGGATCTCAAACCAGCGTACTAAGCTTAAATAAAGGAGACTATGAAGGTATGAGAGCAGAGTTGACTAAAGTGGACTGGGAAAATAGATTAAAGTGTAAGACAGTACATGAGCAGTGGTGTACATTCAAGGAGATATTTCACAACTTTCAAGAAAAATATATTCCACTGAGGAAAAAGGGGCGTAAAAGAAAAGACAGCCATCTGTGGCGAAGTAAAGTAATAAAGGATAGTATCCGACTGAAAACAAGGGCATATAAAGCAGCCAAATCTAGTGGGAGGATAGAAGATTGGGAAGCGTTTAAAAGCCAACAAAGAATAACTAAAAGATTAATTAAGAAAGGGAAGATAGATTATGGCATGGTGGCATAGTGGTTAGCACTGTTGCCTCACAGCGCCAGGGACCCGGGTTCAAATCTGGCCTCGGGCGACTGTCTGTGTGGAGTTTGCACATTCTCCCCGTGTTTGCGTGGGTTTCCTCCGGGTGCTCCGGTTTCCTCCCACAGTCCAAAGATGTGCAGGTTAGGTTGATTTGGCTATGATAAATTGACCCTTAGTGTTAGGGGATTAAATACGTGGGGTTACGGGGATAGGGTGGGATATGTGTCGGTGCAGGCTCGATGGGCCGAAATGGCCTCTATCTGCACTGTAGATTCTGTGATACTGTGAATCTGTGATTATGAAAGTAAACTAGCAAAAAATATAAAAACAGATAGCAAGAGTTTCTACAGTTATATAAAAAGGATGGCTAAAGTGAATGTTGGTCCCTTAGAGGACGAGACCAGGAAATTAGTGGTGGGGAATATGGAGATGGCAAAAATGCTGAACAAATATTTTGTATCAGTCTTTACAGTAGAGGACACTAAAAATATCCCAACACTAGACAAACAGGGGGCTATGGGGGGGGGGGAGGAGTTAAACACGATTAAAATCACTAAGGAGGTGGTACTCGGTAAGATAATGGGACTTAAGGCGGATAAATCCCTTGGACCTGATGGCTTACATCCTAGGGTCTTGAGAGAAGTAGCGGTAGGGATTGTGGATGCATTAGTGGTAATTTTCCAAAACTCCCTGGATTCAGGAAAGGTCCCAGCAGATTTGAAAACTGCTAATGTAACGCCCTTATTTAAAAAAGGGAAGTACACAAAAGGCTGTAAACTATAGGCCAGTTAGCCTAACATCTGTGGTTGGTAAAATGTTGGAGTCCATTATTAAGGAAAAAGTAACAGGACATTTGGATAAGCATAATTTAATCGGACACAGTCAGCATGGCTTTATGAAGGGGAAGTCATGTTTGACAAATTTGCTCGAATTCTTTGAGGACATAACAAACAGGGTGGATAAAGGGGAACCAGTGGATGTGGTGTATTTGGACTTCCAAAAGGCATTTGACAAGGTGCCACACAAAAGATTACTGTACAAGATAAAAAATCATGGGATTGGGGGTAATATACTGGCATGGGTGGAAGATTGGCTATCTAACAGAAAACAGAGAGTTGGGATAAATGGTTCATTCTCGGGTTGGCAATCAGTGACTAGTGGTGTTCCGCAGGGGTCAGTGCTGGGACCCCAACTCTTTACAATCTATATTAACGATTTGGAGGAAGGGACCGAGTGCAATGTATCCAAGTTTGCCGACGATACAAAGATGGGAGGGAAAGCAGTGAGTGAGGAGGACATAAAAAACCTGCAAAAGGACATAGACAGGCTAAGTGAGTGGGCAGAATTTTGGCAGATGCAATATAATGTTGGAAAGTGTGAGGTTATGTACTTTGGCAGAAAAAATCAAAGAGCAAGTTATTATCTAAATGGAAAGAAACTGCAAAGTGCTACAGTACAAAGGGATCTGGGGGGTCCTGGTGCATGAAACACAGAAGGTTAGTATGCAGGTACAGCAGGTGATCAGGAAGGCCAATGGAATCTTGGCTTTTATTGCAAGGGGGATGGAGTATAAAAGCAGGGAAGTCTTGCTTCAGTTATACAGGGTACTGGTGAGGCCACACCTGGAATACTGCGTAGTTTTGGTTTCCATATTTAAGAAAAGATATACAGGAAACTTTTTCTTATCCAGCACCGACGGGACCGCCGTGGTGCCGGTTCATCAAAAATTCCGGATAACCGAGAGCTATAGTGAAAGATACGGAGAGCTGAGAGCTCCGTATAAAGCAACAAACCCTGTTGCTTAGCAACAGGTGCAGAACAATGGCCACAAGTTCCAAGCACCTCCGTAGCTTAGCAACAGCTGCAGCCACACCCTTGCACAGCAACAGATCGAGGAAGGCAAGTAATAAAACTTACCTGAACCTACTCCTGAATCTTGCCGGTTAACCGAGATTTCCAGTTATTTAGGTGCCGGTAAATCGAGAGTTTCCTGTACTTGCTCTCGAGGCAGTTCAGAGAAGGTTCACTCGGTTGATTCCGGAGATGAGGAGGTTGACTTATGAGGAATGGTTGAGTAGGTTGAGCCTCTACTCATTGGAATTCAGAAGAATGAGAGGCAATCTTATCGAAACATATAAGATTGTGAGGGGGCTTGATCGGGTGGATGCGGTGAGGATGTTTCCACTGATGGGTGAGACTAGAACTAGGGGGCATAATCTTAGAATAAGGGGCTGCCCTTTCAAAACTGAGATGAGGAGAAACTTCTTCACTCAGAGGGTAGTAAATCTATGGAATTTGCTACCTCAGAGAGCTGTGGAAGCTGCGACATTAAATAAATTTAAAACGGAGATAGGCAGTTTCCTAGCTGATATGGGAGTTAGGGGTTACGGGGAGCAGGCAGGGAAGTGGACGTGAGTCTAGGTTCGGATCAGCCATGATCCTATTGAATGGTGAAGCAGGCCCGAGGGGCCGTATGGCCTACTCCTGCTCCTACTTCTTATGTTCTTATGTTCTCATGTAAATAGCCTGTTCCCTGGTTGTTTCCATGATGTATTGTTCTAGGAAACTGTCCCGAATGCATTCCATGAACTCGTCTTCCAGACTACCTTTGCCAATTTGATTTGTCCAGCCTATATGAAGATTAAAGTCCCCCACAATTATTGCATTACCTTTGTTGCAAGCTCCTACTATTTCTTGATTAATATTCTGCCGCACTTCCAGCCTAAGAGTCAAAGTTGTACTTACTCCCCACCCCCACTCTAAGTAGTATAGCAAAATACTGCGGAAGGGTCCCAGACCTGAAACGTTAACTCTGTTTCTCTCTCCACGGGTGCTGCCTGGCCTGCTGAGTATTTCCAGCATTTTCTGTTGTTATTTCCCACTCTAAGTAGTTTGAACCAAATGTTTCAAAATGTTGTACACCCTGTAATTTAATGTTACAATGTCTGATTAACTGTCACTTTTCAGTCTGTAATGGTTTAATATTGTCAACAAACAATAATCTTCCATTTTATAAAGCAGTGTTACAAATCCAACAGTAAATTGTCTTTTTTTTAAGATAACTGTGATTGTGAAGAAATTTATCAGTACAAACATACAGAGATAAATAAGAGAACAGTCTTTACCTGACAAATTTCGCCTTATTCCCTAGATTCCTTGATTCTGATAAAAATACAGTTTTCTACTATTACTTCTCTGTAGATTGAAAGGCTGCTTGGCCAGTTACAACTTGTCAGTAGAAAACTCTCTCTTCATACTGATTAAAAAGCGGTGATTTTCCTCTGCCTGGAACCCCAGATACATTTATTGTTATAATGCAAAGCAGAGGAAAAATAGGTGGAGACTGTCAACATGGATCCTCACCATGGTTGAACTGCCTGCATACCCCACATTGTTTTTGGATAGGCTGCAATGTGTAGCACCTTAACGGAGTCTTGTTATTTAAATAACACGGGGAGTCAAATAATGAAATTGATACCCACAACCAGTTTTCCTCTATTTCCACTGGTTGCAGGCTGCCCCATACAAAGTAGTCACTGAGTGCTGGTACGGTGAATGCTGGTACGATGACTGCTGGTACGGGGAGTGCCGGTACACTGAGTGCCAGTCTAGAGAGTGCCAGCACGGAGAGTGCCGGTACAGTGAGTGCCGAAACATTAAGCGACGGTACACTAAGTGCCGGCACAGTGAGTTCCAGTACGGTGAATGCCGGTACCATGAGTGCCGGTACCGTAAATGCCAATACGGTGAGTGCCAGTACGGTGAGTTTTGGTATGGTGAGTTTCGGTACGGTGAGTGCTGGTACGGTGAATGACAGTTTGGTGAGTGTATGCTGGTGCAGTGAGTGCCAGTAAGCTGAGTGCCAGTGCAGTGAGTGCCGGTACAGTGAGTGCCAGTATGGTGGGTACCGGTATGGTGAGTGCCGGTACGGTGAGTGCCGGTGTGGTGAGTTCCGGTAAGTTGAGTGCCAGCACGCCCGAGTACCAGTATGGCGAGTCTTCTTCTTAGGCAGTCCCTCCGAACCGAGGATGACTTGCTTCCATACTAAAAATGAGTTCTCAGGTGACTGATGAGTCCAATGTGGGCCTACAGTCTCTGTCACAGGCGGGGCAGACAGTGGTTGAAGGAGCGGGTGGGTAGGGTGCTTGGGTTGACGTGCGCTCCTTACGCTGTTTGCGCTTGCTCCCAGCGAAGCGACTTGAGGTGTTCGGCGCCTTCCCGGATGCTTCTCCTCCACTTTGTGCGGTCTTGGGCCAGGGATTCCCAGGTGTCAGTGGGGATGTTGCACTTTTTCAAGGAGGCTTTGAGGGTGTCCTTGATGTGTTTCCTCTGCCCACCTGGGGCTCTCTTGCTGTGTCGGAGCTCCGAGCAGAGCGCTTGTTTTGGGAGTCTCGTATTGGGCATGCGGACGATGTGGCCCGTCCATCAGAGCTGATCGAGCGTGGTCAAAGCTTTGATGCTGGGGATGTTGGCCTGAGCAAGAACTCTGACATTGGTGCGCCTATCCTGCCAATGCATTTGCAGGATCTTATGGGGGCAGCGTTGGTGGTACCTCTCCATGCTTTGAGGTGCCTGCTGTACATGGTCCATGTGTCTGAAGCATACAGGCGGGCGGGTATCACTACTGCTCTGTAGTGCATGAGCTTGGTGCTGGGCTTGAGGTCCTGGTCTTCAAACACTCTCTTCCTCAGGTGACCAAAGGCTGCACTGGCACACTGAAGGTGGTATTGGACTTCGTAATTGGTGCCTGCCCTTGTTGACATTCGGCTCCCGAGGCATGGAAAGTGGTCCACATTGTCCAAGGCCTCGTCATGGATTTTGATAATCGGGGAGCAGTACTGTGTGGCGGGGGCAGGTTGGTAGAGGACATTTGTCTTACGGATGTTTAGTGTAAGGCCTATGCTCTCGTATGCTTCGGTGAAGGTGTTGACGATGGTTTGGAGTTCGGCCTCAGAGTGTGCGCAGACGCAAGCGTCGTCTGCATACTGTAATTCGATGACAGAGGATGGGACGATCTTGGATCTGGACTGGAGGTGACGGAGGTTGAACAGTTTCCCATTTGTTCTGTAGATTAGCTCCACTCCAGTGGGGAGCTTACTGAGGGTGAGATGGAGCATTGCAGCCAGGAAGATCAAGAAGAGCGTTGGTGCGATGACACAGCCTTGCTTGACCCTGGTCCGTACCTGAATTGGGTCTGTGGTGGATCCGTTGGTCAGGATCACAGCTTGCACGTCGTCGTGAAGCAGGCAGAGGGTGATGACAAACTTTTGAGGGCAGCCGATATTGAGGAGGACACTTCATAATCCCTCGCGGTTGATGGTGTCGAAGGCCTTTGTGAGGTCAAAGAAGACCATGTACAGCAGTTGGTGCTGTTCCTTGCATTTCTCTTGTAGTTGACACGTGGTGAAGATCATGTCCATTGTGCCCCTTAGTGAGTGCCGGTACGGTGAGTGTCAGTGCAGTGAGTGTCGGTACAGTGAGTTCCGGTAAGTGGAGTGCCAGCACGCTGAGTGTCAGTGCGCTGAGTGCCAGTACGGTGAGTGCCAGTACGGCAAGTGCTGGTACACTGAGTGCCAGTATGTTAGGTGCCAGTATATTGAGTGATTGTACAGTGAGTGCCAATACGGTGAGTGCCAGTACAGTGAGTGACAGTACGGTGAGTGACAGTACGGTGAGTGACAGTACGGTGAGTGACGGTATGGTGAGTGACAGTACGGTGAGTGACAGTACGGTGAGTGACGGTACGGTGAGTGACGGTACGGTGAGTGACGGTATGGTGAGTGACGGTGCAGTGAGTGCCAGTATGGTGAGTGCAGTACGGTACGGTGAGTGATGGTGCAGTGAGTGACAGTACATTGAGTGACAATACGGTGAGTGACGGTACGGTGAGTGACGGTGCAGTGAGTGCCAGTACGGTGAGTGCAGTACAGTGAGTGCGGTACAGTGAGTGCGGTACAGTGAGTGCGGTACAGTGAGTGACGGTGCAGTGAGTGCCAGTACAGTGAGTGACGGTGCAGTGAGTGCCAGTACAGTGAGTGCCGGTACAGTGAGTGCGGTACAGTGAGTGATGGTGCAGTGAGTGCCGGTACAGTGAGTGCCGGTACAGTGAGTGCCGGTACGGTGAGTGCCAATACGGTGAGTGCTAGTACGTAGCAACATAAGAAATAGGAGCTGGAGTAGGCCATTTGGCCCTTCTAACCTGCTCCACCATTCAACAAGATCATGGATGATCTTCTACCTCATATCCACTTTCCTGAACTACCCCCATATCCCTTAATTCCCTTATTTCCCAAAACTTTATCGACCTCTGTCTTGAATATACTCAACGACTGAGCATCCACAGCTCACTGGGGGGAAAATTCCAAAGATTCACAGCCCTTTGAGTGAAGACATTTCTCCTCATCTCAGTTCTAAATGGCCGACCCCTTATTCTGAGACTGTGACCCTGTGTTCTAAATTCCCCAGCCAGGGGAAACATTTTCTCAGCATTAGCTCTGTCAAGCCACTTAAGAGTTTTATATGTTTCAATTAGATCACTTCTTATTCTTCTAAACTCTAGGGAATATAGACCTAGTCTACTCAATCTCTCCTCATAGGGCAATCCCCTCATCCCAGGAATCAGTCTAGTGAACCTTCGCTGCACTCCCTCTAAAGCAAGTATGTCTTTCCTTGGATAAGGAGACCAGAACTGTACAAAGTACTCCAGGTGTGGCCTCACCAATACCCTGTATAATTGTAGTAAGACATTCTTACTCTTATACTCTAATCCCTTTGTAACAAAAGCTAACATACTTTTTGCTTTCCTAATTGCTTGTTGTACCTGCTTGTTAACTTTCTGTGATTCATATACAAGGACACCCAGGTCACTCTGAATGCCAACATTTCCCAATCTCTCACCATTTAAAAAATACTCTGCTTTTCTATTTTTCCTACCAAAGTGGATAACATCACATGTTTCCACATTATATTCCATTTGCCATGATTTTGCCCACTTACTCAGCCTGTCTATATCCCATTGAAGCCTCCTTGCACCCTCCTCACAACATACATTCCCACCCAGCTTTGTATCATCAGCAAACTTGGATAAATTACATTTGGTCCCTTCATCCAAATCATTGATGTAGATTGTGAATAGCTGGGGCCCAAGCACCAATCCTTGCAGTACCCCACTAGTTACAGCCTGCCAGCTCGAAAATTACCCGTTTATTCCTACTCTCTGTTTTCTGTCTGTTAACCAATCCTCAATCCATGCTAGTATATTACCCCCAATCCCATGAGCCCTAATTCTGTTTAATAACCTCTTGTGTGGCACTTCATCGAATGCCTTCTGAAAATAAATACACCACATCCACTGGTTCCCCCTTATCTAGTCTGCTAGTTACAACCTCAAAAAATTCTAACAGATTTGTCAAACACGATTTCCCTTTCATAAATCCATCTTGACTCTGCCCAATCCTATTATTATTTTCTAAGTGCCCTGTTACCATGTCCTTAATAATAGATTCTAGCATTTTCCCTACTACTGATGTCAGGCTAACTGGTCTGTAGTTCCCCATTTTCTCTCTCCCTCCTTTCTTAAATAGTGGAGTTACATTTGCTACCTTCCAATCCACGGGAACCATTCTAGAATCTATGGAATTTTGGGAAATGACAACCAATGCATCCACTATCTCTATAGCCAACTCTTTCAAAACTTGCGCCCAGGCTCTCCAGAGACTCTTTCCTTAGGATAAAACAGATGACAGCTGCAGGTGAGTTTACAGAAGCGATCTGTCACTGGTGAGAGAGGTTCTCCCAATGAGGTGGGACTATACAAACACTACAAACCTTGTTACCTACAGAAAAGTCTAAATACATTAAAAATGATTTTCCCAACATTTTCTTACCTATGAAATTCACCAGTGTACCATTGGATCCTTCACACCACTTCTGCAGCTGTCATCAATACACAAACCTTACAGTAGACCCACAGCACGCCACATTACCCTGGCGTGGTGTCCGGATGTCGGGAAGCCCGCAGTCAACCTGTCAAAATTGAAAAAAGCCTCTTAACTGCCTGTTAACTACCTGTTAAAAGGCAGTTAAGTCTCTACAATCCTCTTCCCACCGCTAGGTATCGGGTCCCTGCGTAAATTGTGGACCCGACACTTGGGAAGATTGTATGGAGGTGGGTTCGGGATCCACTGTCAATCTTTGCAATTTTGCCAGCAGTCCTGCCTCCAAACCCACCCCGAGCACTGGCAAAATTCCCCCCGAAGTATTTGTTTAATTTCTCTGCCATTTCCTTATTCCCCAGTATAATTTCTCGCGTCTCAGCCTGTATGGGACCCACATTTACTTTCACTAATCTTTTCCTTTTTACATACCTATAGAAGCTTTTACAGTCTGTTTTAATGTCTCTCACTAGTTTACTCTCATATTCTATTTTCCCTTTCTTTATCAATTTCTTGGTCCTCCTTTGCTGAATTCTAAAATCCTCCCAATCCTCAGGCTTACTACTCTTTTTGGCAGCATTATAAGCCTCTTCCATTGATCTAATACTATGGGCTCAATTTTGCCATTGGTGGCAGGTTGGGTGCAGGTCAGGAGGTCAGCGGGTCCTGATCCCTCCTCTGCTGTCGGGCGGGATAAAATTGTGATTTTGCCCTAATTGGGCAATTGATTCCTTGCGTGTGCGCTCCCCTGGCATTAGCTCTGTCAAGCCACTTAAGAGTTTTATATGTTTCAATTAGATCACTTCTTATTCTTCTAAACTCTAGGGAATATAGACCTAGTCTACTCAATCTCTCCTCATAGGGCAATCCCCTCATCCCAGGAATCAGTCTAGTGAACCTTCGCTGCACTCCCTCTAAAGCAAGTATGTCTTTCCTTGGATAAGGAGACCAGAACTGTACAAAGTACTCCAGGTGTGGCCTCACCAATACCCTGTATAATTGTAGTAAGACATTCTTACTCTTATACTCTAATCCCTTTGTAACAAAAGCTAACATACTTTTTGCTTTCCTAATTGCTTGTTGTACCTACTTGTTAACTTTCTGTGATTCATATACAAGGACACCCAGGTCACTCTGAATGCCAACATTTCCCAATCTCTCACCATTTAAAAAATACTCTGCTTTTCTATTTTTCCTACCAAAGTGGATAACATCACATTTTTCCACATTATATTCCATTTGCCATGATTTTGCCCACTTACTCAGCCTGTCTATATCCCATTGAAGCCTCCTTGCACCCTCCTCACAACATACATTCCCACCCAGCTTTGTATCATCAGCAAACTTGGATAAATTACATTTGGTCCCTTCATCCAAATCATTGATGTAGATTGTGAATAGCTGGGGCCCAAGCACCAATCCTTGCAGTACCCCACTAGTTACAGCCTGCCAGCTCGAAAATTACCCGTTTATTCCTACTCTCTGTTTTCTGTCTGTTAACCAATCCTCAATCCATGCTAGTATATTACCCCCAATCCCATGAGCCCTAATTCTGTTTAATAACCGCTTGTGTGGCACTTCATCGAATGCCTTCTGAAAATAAATACACCACATCCACTGGTTCCCCCTTATCTAGTCTGCTAGTTACAACCTCAAAAAATTCTAACAGATTTGTCAAACACGATTTCCCTTTCATAAATCCATCTTGACTCTGCCCAATCCTATTATTATTTTCTAAGTGCCCTGTTACCATGTCCTTAATAATAGATTCTAGCATTTTCCCTACTACTGATGTCAGGCTAACTGGTCTGTAGTTCCCCATTTTCTCTCTCCCTCCTTTCTTAAATAGTGGAGTTACATTTGCTACCTTCCAATCCACGGGAACCATTCTAGAATCTATGGAATTTTGGGAAATGACAACCAATGCATCCACTATCTCTATAGCCAACTCTTTCAAAACTTGCGCCCAGGCTCTCCAGAGACTCTTTCCTTAGGATAAAACAGATGACAGCTGCAGGTGAGTTTACAGAAGCGATCTGTCACTGGTGAGAGAGGTTCTCCCAATGAGGTGGGACTATACAAACACTACAAACCTTGTTACCTACAGAAAAGTCTAAATACATTAAAAATGATTTTCCCAACATTTTCTTACCTATGAAATTCACCAGTGTACCATTGGATCCTTCACACCACTTCTGCAGCTGTCATCAATACACAAACCTTACAGTAGACCCACAGCACGCCACATTACCCTGGCGTGGTGTCCGGATGTCGGGAAGCCCGCAGTCAACCTGTCAAAATTGAAAAAAGCCTCTTAACTGCCTGTTAACTACCTGTTAAAAGGCAGTTAAGTCTCTACAATCCTCTTCCCACCGCTAGGTATCGGGTCCCTGCGTAAATTGTGGACCCGACACTTGGGAAGATTGTATGGAGGTGGGTTCGGGATCCACTGTCAATCTTTGCAATTTTGCCAGCAGTCCTGCCTCCAAACCCACCCCGAGCACTGGCAAAATTCCCCCCGAAGTATTTGTTTAATTTCTCTGCCATTTCCTTATTCCCCAGTATAATTTCTCGCGTCTCAGCCTGTATGGGACCCACATTTACTTTCACTAATCTTTTCCTTTTTACATACCTATAGAAGCTTTTACAGTCTGTTTTAATGTCTCTCACTAGTTTACTCTCATATTCTATTTTCCCTTTCTTTATCAATTTCTTGGTCCTCCTTTGCTGAATTCTAAAATCCTCCCAATCCTCAGGCTTACTACTCTTTTTGGCAGCATTATAAGCCTCTTCCATTGATCTAATACTATGGGCTCAATTTTGCCATTGGTGGCAGGTTGGGTGCAGGTCAGGAGGTCAGCGGGTCCTGATCCCTCCTCTGCTGTCGGGCGGGATAAAATTGTGATTTTGCCCTAATTGGGCAATTGATTCCTTGCGTGTGCGCTCCCCTGGCCCAATTAGTCTTTTGGGTCTGAAACTTGCCTCTGCTAACGTCATTTCTCCAGCTGCATTTAAGGCCTCCAAGCAGCATTGCTTCATTTTGCGCCTATGTTCTTCCAGAGTGACAACTTCTTAAAGTGTGTGCCACTGCTGAAATGTCCAGCTCAAGGCCCAGGGCCCCACCTCGTTTCAATGATGACTCCCTCCATTCTCTGGTGGAGGGAGCCAGAGTTCAAAAGGAGGTGCTCTTTCCTTCCTCTGGCAGGAAAAAACCTCCCCAGCAAACCAAGGCTGTGTGGCTGCAACTGGCTCAGGAGGTCAGCTCCAGATCAATGTGCAGCAGAACCTGGCTGCAGTGCCGAAAGAGGTTCAATGACCTTGTCCGCACAGGAAAAGTGAGTAGACCATCACCTTTACCCTCATTCTGCTTCCCATCTCCTTTCAGCACCAGCACTCTGCATTGCCAACCTACTCCTGCACATCCCACTTTACCCTTACATCCCTTGCACCCTTAACCATCCCTCTCTCTCTATGTACACAATCACTTCACTATTCGACTATGCTGCCCTCACACTCCCTATCACTGTTATGATATGACAACAACCAACAACACTCAGGGAGGGCCCTTGGTATTTGGACCTCACTCCATCTTTGTCTCCTTCTAAGCATCTCTGCTATGGATTCTCCACACACACTCCATCATTATCACTCAAACTCCACTTGTGTACCTCATTGCAGGAAAAGAGAGCCCACAATAAGAGGGTAAAGGCGAAGACAGGAGGAGGGCCACCCTCAATAGCCCATCTCACCAGTGCTGAGGAGGCAGTCCTAGAGATCGTTGGAGCCGAGGAGGATCTGGAAGTGGGGGACGGACAGACAGGCGCATCAGAGTAAGTTGGTGACAGAATAGTTTTGCATCTCGCTCATTGACATTGCATGTGTGACTTATATGACTTCTGATGCTCATACAGATTGACTTATGATCATCTGCACAAGTCCATGTGCATGCTACATAAATATCACATGTCTAACTCATGCCTTTACTCCCCCACTGGACCATTGACAGCCCCCCTCCCCACTGTCCAGGAGAAAGAGCCTGAGCTGGAAGACTCCTCAGAGGAACCTGCAACATCTGAGGGTGCAGCATCAGCAGAATTAAGTGCACCCAGCACCAGCGCAGATACACACACCTCAGAGGGGCCTTCAGGAGATAGAGTTGTGTTGTCACCTGGTGTATCACAGCTCACAAGTGAGCATCAGCAGATGGTGGAGACATGGACAGCAGTGGAGGGTCCTCGTTGGAGGCTGCAGGGTGTTCCCAGCTTGGCTCCGCTGCATGTGGACCCTGTGCCTCCGGGTCCATCCAAGAACAAATGCAGGAGTCTCTGGCAGGTTTTGTCTCCAGGGTTACTGCGAGTGTGGAGAGGATGGAGGAGACCATCTCTAACATGAACGCACCACTATGGAAAGGATGGCAACCTCTGTGGAAATGATGGCTACTTCCATGGTAAGAATGGCTACCCCTCTGGAAAGGTTGGCAATGGTAGAGGAGAGGATGGCTACAGCCATGGAGGAACTAAGTCACCAGAGTCTGGAAAACATGGTGAATGTTCTGAATAGACTGACATCTCTGAAGGAGTGATGGCCAGCTATTGAGCAGAGAAACCAGAGCTTCATGGAAGTTCTTTTGAGTAGGATTGCCAGTGCAGATATGGGTCCTCATGGCCCCCGTGATGTGCAGCAAGGTGCTGTCAAGCCACTCATTAGCACTGAAGTGGGGCTGACCCATGAGAGGGATGTTGGTGGCAGGCAACAAGGAAGTGGGGGCTCCTCTCCAAGTGCTCACACTCCCATGCCACTAAATAGCCCTCGGTTGGAGCCCCACCAGAGTCATCACCCAACTGAGATGGGCATCTCAGCCCCTGCACAGACGCAGGAGGAGCCGACTGTTGCCGAGCCCTCAGAGGCTTGCAAACCCAGAGGATGCCCGCCAAAGGTGTCAAAGCAAGAGCAGCATGAAAGTGAGCAAGGTGCCTCCACATCTGGTGAAGCCACAGGGAAAGCACCATGTAGAAGCACGTGTAAGAGGAAGATAAAGCACAATTAGTCACAAGGGTAGTCATTTGGGTGTTAAGTTCAGTTGCATTCATTTTTTGTCATAGCCATCCTTTTGTGCATTGAATAAACAGAAGTGATGGCAAACAGTTGAAGTTCTGGCCTATGTGATCTGGGAAATGAAACTTGCACATTGAGGGCTCTGGGCGACTTGCATTTGTAATGATGGTGGTGAGATTGATAGGAACCCACGGGTTCTTGTCCATTGTCTATGGTCCGATAAGAAGGGGCCAGTCACATGTGTTTGATTCGTCTACCTAAGCGAATCTGGCAAAGATTAGAGCATCCCTTGCAGCAATGTGCTCGCGTGCTACTGCAGCTGGCTCACCCGCCTCCACAAGGTCTTCCTCCTCCTCCTCCTCCTCCTCATCTGAGGAGGCTATGCACTGAGCCACTTGTTCCTTAGGCAGCTGCAAGCCATGATGCTGTGCAATGTTGTGCAGTGCACAGCAGACCACGACGATTCTGGAGACCCTGGCTGCTCAATACTGTAGAGCTCCACCTGATCTGTCAAGGCGTCTGAATCACATCTTCAGCAAGCCGATGGTTTGCTCGATGATGGATATGGTCGAAATGTGGCTGCCATTCTAGCGCTCCTCAGTTTCATTCGATGGCCTCCTCAATGGTGTCATCAGCCACGTCTTCAGGGGATAGCCCTTGTCTCCAAGTAGCCACCCAGAAAGTTGGAATGGCGGATTGAACAGCAGAGGCACACTAGGCTGCCGAAGGATGAACGAGTCATGACAAATGCCAGGGTACTTCGCGCAAACATGCAAAATGTCCTTCCTGTGGTTACACACCAGCTGCACGTTGAGGGAGTGGAAGCCCTTGCGGTTGACAAAAACAGCTGGGTTGTGATGGGGTGCCCCCATCTGTGCAGTCTACGATGCCCTGCACCCTTGGCAAGCCTGCCATATTTGCAAAGCCAACCACACGTGCGGTTACACTTGCTTGATCCGTCGAGAAGTGTATGCAATTGTGCACCTTGGCAAAGAGGGCATCGGTTACCTGTGTAATGCAAGTGTGTGCAACCGACTGGGAGATGCTGTTGATGATCCCTGGAAGGACCCTGAAGCAAAAATATTGAGTGCGATGGTGACTTTGACAGCTGCTAGTAAGGGGTGTCCACCCGCTCCTCTGTGCTCCAGGTGTTGGTGCAGCATTGCGCAGATGTCAGTGATTACCTCTCGCGAAATCTCAGCCGCCTTTAGCACTGCTGCACAATCATGTTTAGGAAGCTGCTCTTCGGCCTGTAGACCCTGTGCTGGGGATATCTCCTGCTGCGACGTGCTTCCCTGCGCTGATGCCTTCTGCCCTGTGCAGCTTCAGGTGGATGAGCAGCAGGTTGGCGCTCCTGTTGTTGCTGCTGCTGTTGTTCCTCGTTCTGCTGCTGCCACGGCTGCTCTTCCTCCGAATCTGAGGAACAGGATGATAGGAAATAAATGGTTCCCATGCTGCTGGTAGATTTCTCAGTTGAGGAAGCACTCAGTCAATGTGGGGAGAGGGTTTTCCCAGGAGGTCACACTGGAGATGGGTCTCAGCTGTGACTGATCTCTTGACTTCGACGTCGTCTTCAGCAATCTGACTTGGCATATCTGGTCTTTCTGGCCATGATCTCTCTGTTTCCAGCAGATAACTTGGGCCTTGTATCCAAGTTTCACTCCTCATGAAGTTTTCAGCCTTCAACCCCCGTGAGGCTTGATCTGCTGGGTTTAATGAGGTGTTTACATACCTCCATTGAGATGGTTGTGTAGCTTCTCTAATGGATGAGATTCTGTTTGCTACGAAGGTCTTGAAGTGTATCTTCTCATTCTCTATATACTTCAGCACCGTCGTGCTATCCGTCCAGAAGACAGATTCTTCTAGTGGGGGTTGTAACTCTTTCCGCATCACCTTGTCAACTTTAACTGCAACAACCGCTGCCGTCAACTCCAGTCTCGGGATGGTGACCTGCTTCAGCGGAGCCACCCTGGATTTCCCCATGAGGAAGGAACAATGTTTCTGGCCCTTTTGATTTGTCAGCAAGAGGTAAGTAGCCGTGCCATAGCCGTCCTCACTGGCGTCCGAGAAATGATGTAGTTGAGCCGTCTTTGTAACTCCAAAACTCACAGGCCTGATGCATCTGCTGACGTTGAAGCTAGAAAGTTGTTGCAAATCTGTCAACCATCTGAGCCATCTCTGAGCTTGAGCTTCTAGGATATCTTCATCCCAACCTCTCTTGTCTCTACACAGCTCTCGTAGGATCAGCTTCACCGGCAGAATGAGTGGTACCAGGAATCCAAGAGGGTCATAGATGGAACTGACCACGGAGAGAATCCCTTGTCTTGTGGATGGTCTTTCGTTCACCATTATTCTGAAATTGAACGTGTCTGACTCAATGCACCATTGTACACCAAGAGCTCGCTCGATAGGAAGGACACCGTGGCTCAGGTCCAGATCTTTGACTTCAGTGGCCCTTTCCTTTTCTGGGATAGAAGCTAGAACTGCTCTGCTGTTGCTTATCCACTTAGTCAGATGAAATCCTCCATTCGAACACAGAGTTCTAAGGTCTCTTGACAGTGCAATGGCATTGTCTTCTGTTGACACGGACTTCAGACAGTCATCGACGTAAAAGTTTCTGAAGATTGTCTCCACAGCCTCTGATGGTGCTTTGCCTTTGCCATCTTCTGCAGTTTTTCCTGAGCACGTACCTTGCACAGCTGGGAGATGATGTGGCTCCGAACAAGTGTACAGCCATTCTACATTCCACCATAGCTTGACTAACGTCGCCATCTGGCCACCAAAGGAAACGCAGAAGATCAGCATCTTCATCAGGGACTCTGACTTGGTAGAACATTGATTCTATATCTGCCATCATGGCAACGAGCTCTTGTCTAAACCTCGTCAAGACGCCAATGAGGGTATTAGTAAGATCAGGACCTTGAAGCAGCTGGTCATTCAGTGAAGTTCCTCTGAATGAGGTGGTGTAGTCAAACACTACACGGATCTTTTTCTTCTTTGGGTGATACACACCGTGATGAGGAATGTACCAGACCCTTCCATCGTCTCTGTTCAACTGTTCCTCGGGCACTTTTACAGCATAGCCTTTCGCTGAGATGTTTCTCATGAAGCCTTTGTAGTCTTCGTGAAAGTCGGGGTCCTTGTTCAGCTTTCTCTTTAGACTGATGGCGCGCTGCTCTGCTATGCAGCGATTGTTCGGCATCTTCGCGGTCTGTCTTCTCAGTGGCAAACCAATGTGATAGTGGCCATCAATGAACTGTGTAGACCTTGTCATCAAATCCATGAACTGATGGTCTTCTTGTGACATCTCTGTCTTTTCCTCACAGCTGCGTTCTGAAAAGTCTGCGTTGAACTGCTGTATCAACAGCTCTTCAATGCTTGCGATAGAGATACGATTAACTGTTACATTTTGTCGTTGCTCCTTGTTCGACTTGTTGCCATCATCTCTCCTTACCGGTCCATTGACTGCCCATCCAAGGGCTGTCCTGACGGCGTAGGGTCCGTCATCCTTGCTGTTTATCACCTGCCATGGCTCCATAGTTTTGGAGGCATTGGTTCCAATTAATAGGCCAATTTCTGCTTCAATATATGGGAGACGCACCTTTTCCAGGTAAGGCCATCTCTCCACATCCTTCTGCAGGGCTAAGTTCCCTATTTTAACAGGAATCTCCCTCTGTGTGAAAACATTAGGCAGGTCTATGAAGTCCATCTCTTCAAGTCCACACACTTCTAAGTCTGACAGGATATAACTTTGCATTGACTTCTCATGACCCATGGTGCGTAATAGGATTTCTGTTCTTCTGCCTCTAACGTTCAGCTGTCGCATGAGTGATTCTGTGCAGAACGTTGCTGAACTACCTGGATCCATGAAGGCATAAGTCTCCACAAACTTCTCACTCCTCTTAGACTTGATCTTTACAGGTACGATGGCAAGAATACAATCACTGTCACCGGCCCCAGTGAATCCACAAGTCTCTGGTTCTAGCGACACCAGAGCACTTGAAACAACCTGCTCGTCGGTATTGTTTTCTTCATTCTTCTTAGAGACTTGTTCTTCTTTGTGGATATGCAGCAGACTGGGATGTTTCCGAGTGCACTCTCTGCATGTTGTTCTTTGCTTACAGTTTCTACTCAGGTGCCCCTGAGAGAGACATCCAAAACATAGGCCATTGTACTTCAGAAATTCGATTCTGTCTTTATGTGGCTGTGCTTTGATGTCACTGCAGAAATCCAATGTATGATTCTTCTGGCAGAATAAACATGACTTCTGAAAGGCATTAGCAGGCGTCACTGTGCTGCTCTTTTTGGGAGATGAGTTCTGAGACTTTTCTTCCCCAGCCTGAGTGACGATAGTTGCAAAGCTGCTTCCCCTGGAACCACCTTTCCTGAGAGTCTTTGATTCAGCAGGCTTGGCTCTCACTCTTCCATCAGTAGTTGGGCTGACATCCTGGATGTTTCCAAACAATGGGTCCCTAGCAATTTTAGCCTGTTTGTCTATGAAATTCACTAAGTCTGCAAACCTGGCTCTACTTTTCCATCTCTCCATTATCTCAAAGGCTGTTCTTCTCCATTGTTCTCTCATCCTGTAAGGAAGCTTAGAGATGATGATTCTCATAGTCGTAGGATTGTCCATCTCTTCCATGAATTCAACATCCTCCATGGTGTTGCGACATCCTATGAGAAAAAGAACATATGTGTTCAATGCCTCCCCGTCCTCCGATCTGATCTGTGGCCACTTGGTAGCCTTTTCAATATATGCAGTGGCTATCTTCAGCTCGTTACCATAGTGCTCCTGCAGCAACTTCCTGGCTTCTATGTATCCCCGGTCCGGTCTCATGTGTTCACAGCTTCTGACCAGGTCTTGTGGTTTACCACTGGTGTACTGTCCCAGGTAGTACAACTTATCACTGCTGCTCTCTGTTTTGGAGTCAATGGCTTGTTCGAAGGATCTAATGAAGGGCTTATACTTGAGTGGGTCACCTTGGAACACTGGTATGTCTCTTTGAGGGAGTCGAAACAGATTCTGTTGTTTTACAAGCATCTCTGTAATTTCGTTCTGACGTTGCATCACTCGGTATAGGCTTCTCCCTGTGTCTTCAGGCCTCTGGTGGTCATCAGCAGGGTCTAGTCTAGACCGTCTGATGTCTGGGGTAACATCACGTGCTCCTGTTAGTGGAGAGGCCTCTCTTCCACGCTGCAATGCCAGGAGATGGCCTTCAGACTCTCTTTTAACTCTTGAAGGTGCCCTGGATCCAACTCTGTGTGACAACATTGACTGGCAGTATTTGTTCATGCCATCCTGTGAGCCTTCATAATCTTCATACACACTCAACTTGGCATCTGAGACCGCAATAGCTGTTTTTAGCTCCAGCTGTTCTTTCTTTGCCTGCAGTTGGGCCTGTTGGGCCTGCAGTTGGGCCTCTTGGGCCTGCAGTTGGGCCTCTTCCCGTTCAAGAGCTTGCTTCTCCACTAAAGATGCTGCGCGCGCCATCAACGCTGCCCGTTCAACCTCCTCTCTCATGCGTCGCGACGAGCATGTGGTAGAAGCGACTGACCTGTGTCCAGAAACAGAGCTACCTTCTTTTCGATTTTTGCTCAGTCTGGCTGAAGTCTCTGAAATGCTATCGTCTGGTCTGACTTCATCGTCATCTTTATCTTTCTCTGCTGTATCAGCATCTTGACGAATCTTTAACATCCACTGTTCTGTGGCCTTGACATAGTCCTTAATGCTGGATGATTTAAGATCAAACCAGTTGCGCTGATCAGCATTTCCCTCTTCTTCAGACAGAAGTGCTAATACATCTTCATTGAGTACATTAAATTCTTCATGCAACTTGGAGAAATCATAATGCATTATGTCTTCAACTTTCTTAATATTAGCATTATCTTCCATGAGACAATCAATTATCTTCATTTTTCCAGTTATCTGAGCTAATTTAGCCCTCCTTGCACCTATGCTTCTATGTAACTTCTCTTCCATTGCCTTTGGGGTGAGCTTTACTTCCCTCTTTTGGCCAACAATCCTTCTGGCTGGGGGAAGCTCCTCACGGCTCCATAAGGCCTTGGCCATTTTACCCGCAGCTCTTATTTAGCTTCTCAATAGAATGAACAAAGCAAGTAACAGTCACTGTACCTTCGCTTTCTTATATTGTCGTCTGGCTCCGTGACCATTCATGTATATACGTTCGCCGACAATTCCGTCCTTTCCTTCTTAGGGAGCTAGTTTTTGACTAATGTAGTGGCGCTTCGTAATTTCCAAACATGCAGCCACTGAGCTTTGAGGCTTTAGCAACGAGTAGACGCGTGTCAAAATAAAACGTTCCAAACCATACCTTTGTCTTTAAACTGTTTACTGTAACACCTTACAAACAGAATTACAAAGCAAAACACGTTTAAACGCACACGTTCAAAAACTGTATTGCTCCAGCCCTCAAAGCTTCTGCCTTCTCCAGCCTCATGGTGCTTGAGCTGTAAAATGGCTGGATACCATGTGACAAGCTTAAGGACTGTACCATTGTAGCAAGAATAAAGGGGGTCACTCAGCCTATACTATTGTAACAAGAGGGGGTTTCTCAATACAATAAGTCAGTCAGATAAATTAACTGTATTATACTATTTAACCAATATTTTCAAGTATTTTCTTTCTTAAACTTTCATGACTCTTACATATTCCATGAATTCATCCTCCACACTATTACTGCAAATTTGGTTTGCCCAGTCTATTTGTAGATTAAAGTCCCCCATGATTACTGTATTACCCTTGCTACATGCGTCTCTAATTTCCTGATTTATACTCTGCCCGACATTACAACTACTGTTTGGGGGCAATAAACAACTCCCACCAATGTTTTCTGCCCCTTGCCGTTTCTTAGCTCCACCCAAACTGATTCTACTTCTTGATTTTCGGAGCTAAGATCCTTTCTCTCTGCTGTCTTTATCCCATCCTTTATTATCAGAGCTACCCCTCCTCCTTTTCCATTTTGCCTATCCCTTCTAAAAGTTATGAATCCTGGAATATTTATTTCCCAACCTTGGCCACATTGCAACCACATCTCCGTTATGGCTATTAGATCAAACCTGTTCATTTCTATCTGCTTTTCGGACTGGAGGAAGGTAAATAGTGGTGTTCCCCAGGGGTCAGTACCGGGACCACTACTTTTCTTGATCTATATTAATGATTTGAACTTAGATGTACAAGGCACAATTTCAAAATTTGCAGATGACACAAAACTTGGAAGTACAGTGAACAGTGAGAAGGATTGGGATAGACTTCAAAAGGTGGAATGGGCGGACATGTGGCAGAGAAGTGACTCGACGACTTCCCCATGTTTACTCACACATTTCCTTTTTCAGTTTGTAATATAATTCTGGGCCTATCACTGTAGATCTTTTCACACTGTTTCAACAAGTCCGAGAGAGTAGATTTTGCAAAACTGACATGTTATGGCATGTTGCACTGGCTCATTTTTGGTAGCCCATTGATATTGTTCAGGGGGTCAATTTTCATTCTGAGTGACATTTCTTTCCTCATTCCAGTCATGTTTGCTACTGCAGTGGGTGTTTAGTATAAACTGTAACCCCACACTACTTATTATAAGGGCTGAAGTACACAAATAGAAATTGGAACTTAAAGAGGTTCTATTTACTTATGATTGTTCTTTCTTCAGTGCACCTTAATGAGGTGCTATTTACTTATACAAAAGCAAAATACTGGGGATACTGGAAATCTGAAATAAAAACAGAAAATGCTGGAAAACACTCAGCAAGTCAGGCAGCATCTGTGGAGAGAGAAACAGAGTTAACACCGGCGTTTATGCTCCACTTGAGCCTCCTCCCGTCTTTCCTCACCTAATTCTATCAGCATAACCCTGTATTCCCTTCTCCCTCATATGCTTATCTAGCCTCCCCTTAAATGCATCTATACTATCCGCTTCAACCACTCCTGTGGTATCGAGTTCCACATTATCACCACTCTCTAGGTAAAGAAGTACCTTCTGAATTCCTTAATGGATTTCTTGGTGACTATCTTATATTCATGGCCTCTAGTTATGCTCTTCCCCACAAGTGCAAGCACTCTCTCTGTATCCACTTCATCAAAAACCTTTCATAATTTTAAAGACCTCTATTAGGTCACCCCTCAGCCTTCTCTTTTCAAGAGAAAAGAGCCTGTTCATCCTTTTCTGATAGGTGTACCCTCGCATTTCTAGTACCATCCTTGTAAATCTTATTTGCACCCTCTCCAGTGCCTCTATATCCTTTTTATAATATGGCGACTGCAATTGTACAAAAGCAAAAGCAAAATACTGCAGATGCTGGAAATCTGAAATAAAAACAGAAAATACTGGAAATACTCAGCAGGTCAGGCAGCATCTGTGGAAAGAGAAACAGATTTAATGTGTCAGGTTGATGAACTTTCATCAGAACTGGAAAAAGTTAGAGATGTAACAGATTTTACTCAAGTGCAGGGGCAGGGAAAGGGGGAGGGGAGGAAAGAACAAAAGGGAAGGTCTGTGATAAGGATGAAGGCAGAAGAGATTAAATGACAAAAGGTATGATTGTACAAAGCAAAAGGAGATGTAATGGGACAAGTAAAGAAACAAAAGATGAGTCTAGAAGAGGTGTAAATGGGAATAGCAGAATCATCAAGAACTGCCATGTGAAAAAATAGGGGCAGAGGTCATGATCTGAAATTGTTGAACACGATGTTGAGTCCAGAAGGATGTATAGTGCCTAATCGAAAGATGAGGTGCTGTTCCTTGAGCTTACTTTGAGCTTCATTGGAACAGTGTAAGAAGCCGAGGACAGAGAGGTCAAAGTGGAAGTGGAGTGGAGAATTAAAGTGACAGGAGTCCAGAACCTCGGGATCACGCTTGTGGATTGAATGGAGGTGTTCCGCAAAGCGGTCACCCAATCTGCATTTCTTCTCCCCAATGTTTTTTTTACTCATTCACAGGATGTGGGCGTCGCTGGCAAGGCCAGCATTTATTGTAAATGTAGAGGAGACCGCATTGTGAGCAGCGAATACAGTATACTAAATTGTAAGAAGTACAAATAAAACACTGTTTCACCTGGAAGGAGTGTTTGGGGTCCTGGACGGTGGGAAGGGAGGAGATAAAAGGGCATCCCCTGCGCTTGCATGGGAACGTGCCGTGGGAAGGGGATGGAGTGTTGGGGGTGATTGAGGAGTGGACCAGGGTGTCGCGGAGGGAGTGGTCCCTTTGGAGTGCTGAAAGGGGAGAGGAGGGGTGATGTGTTTGGTGGTGGGATCAAGCTGGAGATGGCGGAAATGGTGTGATTTGATTTTAAAGCATTGATTTTATTTAAACTTACAAATGCATTGGTTATTCAGTGTATTCAAGTGCTGCCCAGATTTTTATGTCAGATTTGCTCCTCGACCTGCCCTGGACCGTAGACAAACAAATCTAATGTAACGTACATTTGACTTATGGGACCTGTTCTTTTAGGCCATATCCTGGCGCTGCTGCAGCCAGGATGGGATCTTTGTTTACAGACAGTCGGTTCCTCTCCGAACAGCTGGCCCCCTGCGCTTTTCTGCCTCCTGTTGCTGGCGGTGGCATTGCTGAAGCTGCTGGCCCACAGTCTTCCCCCCCCGCCCCCCCTCCCCGCTGCAGTGCACAGCTGCTGCTGTTGCCACCATGGTAACCATTCACCGCCCCATTCAGCAGCACCTGCCCACTCCGCACCGGCTCACACTCCATCCGACCGATTGGGGGTTTTCTCGTGGACAGTCTCTACGGACCCCAGTTTGAGAACCGTTGTCTTAGAAGACTCTACACTAAACATGTCTAACCAAGGCAAGGCAGCAATCAACAAAGCCAATACAATGTTGAAGTAACATGGCCAAAAACAGTTGAATACAAGTTGGAGAAAGTCATGATGAAACTGTATAGTGCTCTGGTCAGACCAGACCTTGAGTACTTAACTGTGTCCAAGGCACAAGGAAGACATTCAAGTGTTGAAGATAGTACAGAGATGAGCCACAAAATTGATTCCTGATGTCACAAGCCTAAGATAAGAGGAAAGACTTGGGCCTGGAAATTGGACATCGACAAAAACCTGCCAGTGTCACCGCGGCCTCGGGTTTACGCCCACTGAAAAGGGCCGCAGTGCTACCGGGCAAAAATTTGTGCTGGGGGCTAAAGATTTTTAGCCCAGCACTAAATTACAGTGTAACGCCCTCCTGGTGGTGTTAGTGGAGGCATCCGACCCGAAGTCCCCATCCAGGAGCGGTGTTGCAGCTTCTTACAGTCTCTGGGAGCGAGGTTGTGGCGCTCGCAATGAATTGTGGGCAATTAAAAGGGCTATGACTTAAAGGGGCAATGTGTTAAGAACTAATAAAAATTTAAATAATGTGGAAAAAATTTATTTTTCAGCCCTCACTGCCTTTCAAAAAAAAAATTAAAGGAAGTCCCAAATAGAGGTCTTCAACACTTGAACCCAAATTCCCTTCCGTGTGGTGAAGGTACTCCCACAGTGCTGTTATGGAGGGAGTTCCAGGATTTTGACCCAGCGACGATGAAGGAACAGAGATATACTTCCAAGTCAGGATGGTGGGTGACTTGGAGGGGAACTTAGAGGTGGTGGTGTTCCCATGTGCCTGCTGTCCTTGTCCTTTTAGATGGTAGAGCTCACGGGTTTGGGAGGTGCTGCCGAAGAAGCCTTGGCAGGTTGCTGCAGAGCATCGTGTAGATGGTACACACTGCAGCCACGGTACGCCAGTGGTGGGGGGGAGTGAATGTTTAAGGTGGTGGATAGGGTGCCAATCAAGTGGGCTGCTTTGTCTTAGATGGTGTCGAGCTTCTTGAGTGTTGTTGGAGCTGCACTCATCCAGGCAAGTGGAGAGTATTCCATCGCATTCCTGACTTGTGCCTTGTAGATGGTGGAAAGGCTTTGGGGAGTCAGGAGGTGAGACACTCACCGCAGAATACCCAGCCTCTGACCTGCTCTTGTAGCCACAGTATTTATGTGGCTGGTCCAGTTAAGTTTCTGGTCAATGGAGATCCCCAGGATATTGATGGTGGGGGATTTGGCGATGGTAATGCCATTGAATGTCATGGGCTGGTGGTTAGACGCTCGCTTGTTGGAGATGTTCATAGAGTCATAGAGTTATACAGCACAGAAAGAGGCCCTTCGGCCCATCGTGTCCACGCCGGCCATCAAGCCCTGTCTATTCTAATCCCATTTTCCAGCACTTGGTCCGTAGCCTTGTATGCTATGGCGTTTCAAGTACTCATCTAAATGCTTCTTGAATGTTGTGAGGGTTCCTGCCTCTACCACCTTTTCATGCAGTGAGTTCCAGATTCCAACCACCCTCTGGGTGAAAAAGTTTTTCCTCAAATCCCCTCTAAACCTCCTGCCCCTTACCTTGAAACTATGCACCCTGGTTATTGACTTCTCTATTAAGGGGAAAAGTTCCTTTCTATCTACCCTATCTATGCCCCTCATAATTTTGTACACCTCAATCAGGTCCCCTCTCAGCCTTCTCTGCTCTGAGGAAAACAACCCCAGCCGGTCCAGTCTCTCTTCATAGCTGAAGCGCTCCAGCCCAGGTAACATCCTGGTGAATCTCCTCTGCACCCTCTCCAATGCAATCACATCCCTCCTATAGTGTGGTGACCAGAACTGCACACAGTATTCCAGCTGTGGCCTAACTAATGTTTTGTACAGCTCCATCATAACCTCCCTGCTCTTATATTCTATGCCTCAGCTAATGAAGGCAAGTATCCCATATGCCTTTTTAACCACCTTATCTACCTGTCCTGCTACCTTCAGGGATCTATGTACATGCACACCAAGGTCCCGCTGATCCTCTGTCCTTCCTAGGATCCTACCATTCATTGTGTATTCCCTTGCCTTGTTTGTCCTCCCAAAATGCATCACCTCACACTTTTCAGGGTTAAATTCCATTTGCCACTGTTCTGCCCATCTAACCATCCCCTCTATTTCGTCCTGTAGCCTGAGGCTTCCCTCCTCGCTATTTACCACTCCACCAATTTTCGTGTCGTCTGCGAACTTACTGATCATACCTTCTACATTCATATCTAAATCATTAATGTACACTACAAACAGCAAAGGACCCAGCACCCATCTCTGCAGTACACCACTGGACACAGGCTTTCAGTCACAAAAACAACCTTCGACCATCACCCTCTGCCTCCTGCCACTAAGCCAATTTTGGATCCAATGTGCCAAATTGCCCTGGATCCCATGGGCTCTTACCTTCTTGACCAGTCTCTCATGTGGGACTTTGTCAACAGCCTTACTGAAGTCCATGTAGACTACATCAACTGCACTACCCTCATCCACACACCCAGTCAACCCCTCGAAAAATTCAATCAAATTGGTCAGACATGATCTCCCCCTGACAAAGCCATGCTGACTATCCCTGATTAATCCCTGCCTCTCCAAATGGAGACTAATTCTGTCCCTCAGAATGTTTTCCAATAATTTCCCTACCACTGATATTAGGCTCACTGGCCTGTAATTCTCTGGTTTATCCCTACTACCCTTCTTGAACAATGGTACTACGTTAGCTGTTCTCCAGTCCTCTGGCGCCTCCCCTGTGGCCAGAGAGGTTCTGAAAATTTGTGTCAGAGCCCCTGCAATCTCCTCCCTTGCCTCACACAGCAGCCTGGGGTACATCCCATCAGGGCCTGGGGATTTATCCACTTTTAAGCCCGCTAAAACCCCTAGTACCTCCTCCCTCTCAATACTAATTTGCTCAAGTATATCACAATCCCCCTGCCCGATTTCTATGCCTGCATCACCCTTCTCCATAGTGAACACAGATGCAAAATATTAATTTAAAACCTCACCTACATCTTCCGGCTCTACACACAGATTGCCACTTTGGTCCCTAATGGGCCCTACTCTTTCCCTGGTTACCCTCTTGCCCTTAATATACTTATAAAACACCTTGGAATTTTCCTTTATTTTGCCCGCCAGTGTTTTTTCCATGCACCCTCTTCACTCTCCTAATTTCTTTTTTAAGTACCCCCCTGCACTTTCTATACTCCTCTAGGGCTTCCACTGTTTTTAGTTCTTTGTATCTGCCAAAAGCCTCCCTTTTTTTCATAATCCATTCTTGTATATCCCTCGACATCCAGGGTTCCCTGGGCTTGTTGGTCCCACCCTTGATCTTTACGGGAACATGTTGGCATTGTAGTCTATTTCCTTTCTGAAAGACTCCCATTGCTCTGATGTGGATTTTCCTACAAGTAGCTGATCCCAGTCCATTTTGGCCAGATCCTGCCTTATCATATTAAAATCGGCCTTCCCCCAATTTAGAACCTTTATTTCCGGTCCATCTTTGTCCTTTTCTACGACTACCTTAAATCTCAAAAAATTATGGTCATTGTCACCAAAATGCTCTCCTACTGACACATCTACCACTTGCCCGGCTACATTCCCTAGAATTAGGTCCAGTACTGCCCCCTTTCTACATGCTGGCTCAAAAAGCTCTCCTAGATGCACTTTAAGAATTCCGCACCCTCTAAGCCTTTCACTCTGACTATCCCAGTTAATATTGTGGAAGTTGAAATCCCCTACTACTATTACCCTATTATTTCTACACTTCTCTGAGATTTGCCTACATATCTGTTCCTCTATCTCCCCCTGACTGTTTGGGGGCCTATAGTACACTCCCAGCAAAGTGCTTGCCCCCTTTTTGTTTTTAAGTTCTACCCATATGGCCTCATTAGGGGAACCTGCTAAGATATCATCCCTCCTTACAGCAGTAATTGACTCCTTGATTAATATTGCGACACCCCCTCCTCTTTTACACCCCCCTCTGTCTCGCCTGAAGATTCTATACCCTGGAATATTGAGCTGCCAGTCCTGCCCCTCTTTCAACCATGTCTCTGTGATAGTAACAATATCATACTCCCATGTGTTTATCAACACCTTCAATTTATCTGCCTTACTCGCAAGACACCTTGCATTAAAATAAATGCCATCCAGCCTTGCCATACTCCCTTGTGCCGTTACATATTTGCTCTGCCTTCTAGGCTGATGTGTTTTTTACTCTATATTTGGCTGTGCATCACCCCCTACTATAGCTCCACTCCGTATCCCATCCCCCTGCCAAGTTAGTTTAAACCCCCACCCCACCCCAAACAGTACTAGCAAACCTCCCCGCAAGGATGTTGGTCCTGTTCCGGTTCAGGTGCAACCCATCTGACTTGTACAGGTCCCACCTTCCCCAGAAGCAGTACCAGTGATCCAGGAAACTAAAGCCCTCCCTCCTGCACCAACTCTTTAGCCACACATTCATCTGCTCTATCCTCCTATTCCTATACTCACTAGCACGTGGCACCGGGAGTAATCCAGAGATTACAACTTTTGAGGTCCTGCTTTTTAATCTGCTACCTAGCTCCCTAAATTCTTGTTGCAGGACCTCATCCCTCTTTCTACCCGTGTCATTGGTACCTGTGATAAATCCATTAAATGGAACAAGGACTCAAAGAGGCGATATTGTAGAATTAACACGAGTACTTTATTAACAACTGGGAAACACATACATCAGGCCTGCATCCTGGCATTCGACCTTGTGCTGACCTATACAGGAAGCGAAACCCCTGACCTTAGCAGCAGCATTGGCTACAGCACCACCCGGTGGACAACCCCAACCATAACAACCCAGATCACTATATCCCTCCCCCCTTAGATTTCAGTATGAATTTCTTAAACAACCATTCCTAAGGGTCGCATAAGAAGTCTCCATTCACCATGTTCCATACTTGACGAATCTAACAGGTCAGTATCAATCTCTCTGGTGGCTTGCGAGAACCTTTGTGAACATCTAACAGTAAAGTCACTGCTTGTTTGTGGTGAACCCACCAGCTGCTCCTGAGCAGTGCTCGGAGTATCTGACTCTGCAACGATGGTTCCCTCTTGACGAATGGGTTCCTGTGGAATTGTCCCTGTCCCTGGTGGTGTCACCACAGATGCACTTGAATAACTGGGGGCCAACCTGTCCTCAGCCATTGCATCTGGAACCTTCATTTCAAATTCCCCTTGTCTGGTAAGTATCTGATCTACATGTCTGCGTACTACTCTACCATCTCCCAACATGACCTTGTATGATACAGGTCCGGTCATTGAGTCTATGAAACCAGGAATCCACTTAGGTCCATAACTGAAATTTCTGGTAAGGACCGCAACTCCTTCTCCAAAACTTCGGCTCTTTCTCCTTTTGTCATGGTTCTCTTTTTGTTTGTTTTGTCTGTTTTCCATTTTCCTTTTTAGGTCTGGGTGGACAAGGTCAAGAGTGGAGCGTAGTCTACGACCTAATAACATCTCAGCAGGAGCGAGTCCTGTGGTGGATTGAGGTGTTATTCTGTAGCTGAACAGAACCCGTGACACTTTGGCTGCTAAACTCCCTTCTGCACTTTTTTTCATCATCTCTTTAAATGTTTGTACGGCTCGCCCCGCAAGTCCATTTGAGGACGGATGATATGGAACCGAGGTCACCTGCACTATGCCATTTTTCCTCAAGAACTCTTTTGTCTCTGTACTCACAAAACAAGTGGCATTGTCACTTACCACGATCTTCGGTAGCCCTTGATAACTGAAGCTCCGACGCAGGCAGTCTACAGTAGTAGTGGTGGAAGCAGAATTTACAGGATAAACATCCATCCATTTGGAATGTGCATCAATGATTATGAGGAACATCTTCCCCATGAATGGACCCGCATAATCTAAGTGCAATCTTCTCCATGGTTTATCCGGCTACTCCCAGGGGTGGAGAGGAGCCGCTGCTGGTGCCTTCCGGTGTTCCTGACAAGTGCTGCATGTCTTGACTAGATTTTCTATCTCCTCATCTAGCTTTGGCCACAAGTAACTCCTAGCCAAGGCTTTCATACGCGAGACCCCAGGATGACACTGATGTAGTTGCTCTAGGATAGACTGTCATGCTGGCTGTGGAATAATCACTCGTGCTCCCCACAACACGCAACCATCCTGCACACTCAGCTCTGTTTTCCTGACACTGTAGGGTGTGAAGTCAGCCCCTTCCGGATGCTGTGGCCATCCCCTCACCACATATTCTCGAACTCTAGACAGTACTGGATCTTTACCTGTCCATGTTCTTACTTGCTCTGCAGTCACAAGTGCCGCGTCAGTGTCCTCCAACATCAACACTCTGTCCTCTGGAGCTGCACGGATAGGTGTGCCTGGCAGTGGAAGACGGCTCAAGGCATCTGCGTTCCCATGGTACTAGCCCACCTTGTAGACGATGACATACTCATATGCCCTCAACGTCACGGCCCACCTCTGGATCCGGGGTGACACCATCTGTGGAACTGCTTTTATTTCATTTAAAAAAGAGAAAGAGGTTTATGATCGGTGCATATGGTGAACTTCCTGCCATATATGTACTTGTGGAACCTCTGTAACCCAAACATTACTGCTAACCCCTCTTTGTCTAACTGGGAATAGTTTTTTTCCGCTGGTGTTAGAGTTCGGGACATAAACCCTATTGGTCTTTCAGTTCCATCTTCCATGCAGTGTGAAAGAACTGCCCCCACCCCGTAAGGTGAAGCGTCACAAGAGCGAATGATGTCTTTCTCTGCATTGTAGTGAACCAGCACATCCGACGACAGCATCAGTTTCTTGGACTGTTCAAATGAAACCCCCTGCTCCTCTCCCCACTGCCACTGTGTCTCCTTGCGCAGTAGTTTGTGAAGCGATGCTAACACTGTTGGCAAGTTTGGTAAAAACCTGTTATAATAATTCAACAGTCCCAGGTAAGCTTTTAACTCAGCCACATTTGTAGGAGCAGGGGCGTCCTGCAGTGCTTGTACCTTCTCCTTGAGTGGATGGAGCCCGGTGGCATCCACTCTGTGTCCCAGGAACACTGCCTCATTCCCCAGGAAAGTGCACTTACTCCTCTTGAGCCGGAACCCTGCCCTCTCCAATCTCTGTAGTACCTCTCTCAGAGTGCTCAGATGCTCCTGGTCGGTTCTTCCCATCACCAGAATGTCATCCAGATAGATGCAAACATGTGGAATCCCTTGCAGTACACCTTCGATTGTCCTCTGGAAGATAGCTGGACTAGATGAGACACCAAACGGTAAGCGGTTATATGTAAACAAGCCCTTGTGTGTATTTATGGTGACATACTTCTTTGATTCGTCATCCAGTGTAATCTGCAAGTAGGCATGACTCATATCCAACTTTGTGAATTTCTTTCCTCCAGCCAGGTTTGCAAAGAGATCCTCTGTTTTGGGAATAGGATACTGCTCTAGTTTGGACACCCGATTGACTGTCAATTTATACTCTCCACAGAGTCTTACCGAATTGTCCGGTTTTAAAACAGGTACTATGGGAGCTGCCCATTCCGAACATTTCACTGGCTCCAGTATGTTCTCTCTCAATAGACGGTCAAGCTCAGCCTCTACCTTTGGCTTCATGGCATAAGGCACAGGTCGTTGTTTAAAAAACCTTGGCGGTGCCTCCTTGTCTACATAAATCTTAGCTGGGGGGCCATTAAATGTGCCAAGTTCCTCCTTGAACACATTCTCATGTTCACTCAACACTTCTTGCAAAGTCAACTGTTTGCCCGCATCTATTTGATGTACTGCTCCCCAGTCTAATTTAAGTTCTTTTATTATCCAACCCCGACCTAACAGGTTTGGTCCGGTACCCGATACTATAACTGCAGGTAGCTGTTCCACTGTGTCCCTGTGTTGCACAGTTACCTTAGCTGTACCTAATGTCGCTACTCGTTCACCTGTATATGTTTTAAGATGCAGGGAGCAAGGCTTTAACTCTGGAACTTTTGCACGGTTCCACAATTTTGAGTACTCTGCCTTGTTCATTATGGTCACGCCGCACCCTGTATCCACTTCAAAGTTCACCTTAGAGTCATTTACTGTCAGTTGCAATGTGATAGGAGCCACTTTTGGAATGTTCTCTAACATGCTATACATTATGAACATGTCCTCTTCTTCCTCAGCTTCCCCGCTGATGTGGTGTGCTCCATGTTTTTTCACTTCTCTCCCTTGGTTTTGCTGTCCTCCCCCTTTTGGTTTGGATTCCTCCACAGGTGATTTCGCCCTGAAAGCTCATTTTATGTGTCCTTGTTTCCCACACTTGTAGCACTTTTCCTCCAGAAACCGGCATTCACTCGCCAGGTGATCGGCCTTGCATCTATAACATGCCTTCACATGCCCACGTTGTGGTTTCTGACGCATGTTCAACTTGTGCACAACAACCTGACCTGCAACTTGCGTAGCATTAGCCCTGTCTGAACCCTGTATTTCTTTTACATCTCGGTTCGCTGTCTCTATGGCTTGAGCAAGTTCCAATGCTTTTTCATAAGTAAGCCCAGTCTCGGATAATAATCTACGCTGCATTCGGTCGTCCATAATTCCGCAAACTAGCCTATCTCGCAGCATTTCCTTCAGGTTGTTCCCATAATTGCAATCTTGTGCTAATTTACGCAACACCGCTACATAGTCCATTACGCTCTCTCCCTCTTTTCTGTTCCTTGAATTAAACTTGAACCGCTGTACAATCTCACTAGGCTTGGGGTTGAAATGTTCTTCGAGCAAGGCCGCTAATTCACCAAATAATTTGTCTCCAGGCTTTTCAGGACTGAGCAGATTCTTCATCAAACTGTAGGTCTGGCTTCCCACAGAACTAAGCAGAATGGCTTTCCTTTTTCCGGCATCATTTATTTCATTTGCTTCGAAAAAATAACCCAACACTTCACAATATTCCTCCCAAGTTTGTGCTTGAATATCAAAAGCGGAGACCGTTCCTACCGTGGCAGCCATGCTCTCTTCCAACTGGTAGCTAACCGTAGCTCGTAATTTTGTTGTTTAAACGTCCCGGCAGACTTTTCTTCGTTATTCAGGGTCCTTTAGTTACCTCATCGCCAAATGTGATAAATCCATTAAATGGAACAAGGACTCAAAGAGGCGATATCGTAGAATTAACACGAGTACTTTATTAACAACTGGGAAACACATACATCAGGCCTGCATCCTGGCATTCGACCTTGTGCTGACCTATACAGGAAGCAAAACCCCTGACCTTAGCAGCAGCATTGGCTACAGCACCACCCGGTGGACAACCCCAACCATAACAACCCAGATCACTATAATACCAATGTGAACCACGACCTCTAACTGTTCGCCCTCCCCCTTCAGAATGCCCTGCAGCCTTTCAGTGACATCCTTGACCCTGGCACCAGGGAGGCAACATACCATCCTGGAGTCACGTCTGCGGCCACAGAAACATCTATCTGTTCCCCTTACGATAGAATCCCCTATCACTATTGCTCTCCCACTCTTTTTCCTTCCCTCCTGTGCAGCTGAGCCACTCATAGTGCCACGGACTTAGCTCTTGCTGCATTCCCGAGAAACCATTGCCCCCAGCAGTATCCAAAATGGAAAATCTGTTGGAGAGGAAGATGGACCCAGGGGACTCCTGCACTAGCTTCCTAGTTCTTTTACTCTGTCTGGTGGTCACCCATTTCCTGTCTGCCTGTGCACTCTTCACCTGCGGTGTGACCACCTCATTAAACGTGCTATCCACGAAGATCTCAGCTTCACGGATGCTCCACAGTGACTCCAGCTGCAGCTCCAGCTCCGAAACGTGGATTTCGAGTCGCTGCAGCTGGAGACACTTCCTGCACATGTGCTTGCCCTGGACACCTAAAGTGTCCCTGACTTCCCACATAGCACAGGAGGAGCACTCCACACAGCTGAGCTGCCCTGCCATGTCCTACCCTTAATTTACTCCCTTTAAATTAAAGAATATTAAATACACTAGAGACCTTACTTCCGTTTGAACACTACTTACTCTAAACTAGAGATCTTACTTGACTTTAACGACTGGACTGTAGAAATACTCACCAGGTCCTACTTACCAATCAGCTGCTTCCCTGGTTGTGACGTCACTTTATCGGTTTTGCAGTTGTCGTTGTTTGACTGCTCCCGCTCTAGGACTCTTTCCTTGGTGTAAGTAAGAACCAATCCCTATAGGGTGAAAAGTTAGGAAAAACAAAGGCGAAGCAAGGGAGCTCCTCCTTCGACTCCTCACCTAACTCCCTGACTCACCCAACTCGCAGCACTCTGTTTAAACCGCACTCAGTCTCTGCGCTCAGTCTCCACCCAGGGCCACTCTTGCTGCCTCTGCCGCCAGTGAGTCATTGCCTGGCACTTGTGTGGTATGAATGTTACCTGCCACTTATCAGCCCGAGCTTGAATATCGTCCAGATCTTGCTGCATGCGGGCATGGACTGCTTCCTTATCTGAGGAGTTGCGAATGGCACTGAACACTGTGCAGTCATCAGCTAACATCCCTACTTCTGACCTTATGATGGAGGGAAGGTCATTGATGAAGCAGCTGAAGATGGTTGGGCCTAGGACACTGGGAACTCCTGCAGCGATGTTCTGGAGCTGCGATGATTGACCTCCAACCACCACAACCATCTTCCTTTGTGCTAGGTATGACTCCAGCCAGTGGAGCGTTTTCCCCATTCCCATTGACTTCAGTTTTACTGGGGCTCCTTGATGCCAGACTCGGTCAAATGCTGCCTTGATGTCAAGGGCAGTCACTCTCACCTCACCTCTAGAATCCAACTCTTTTGTCCATGTTTGGATCAAGGCTGTAATGAGGTCTGGAACTGAATTACAGCCTTAGCCCAAACATGGACAAAACTGGCTGGATGAATCAAGATGGGTTGAATGGTCGTCGACCATTATTATCTCGCGATGTTATAAATTGTTTTGCAAGAAAGTTTATCATGGAAACAACAGAAATAATATACAAAAGGCTTGTGCTTCTCATTCCAACACACCGCTTCTCCCTCCTCCCATTATTCCTATTACTAATCACTAACCATACGCTCAAAGTGCAATTTGCGTGTTGCTGGTGTTGTGTGAAGTGCTGCAGTTGTTCCTCTCAGCGAACAGCAGAAAGCCGCCTCGCGCAGGTCAGGTGGGTGTGAGTGAGCGAGCGCGCGGCCGCCGCGGGAGCAGAGGCTTTGAGCGACTGATTGCTGGTCACAAACAGCCTGGGTTCGGGAGACATTCCTCCGGTTAAAGCATCCGCAGCATGAGGTCAGCGAGTATTCCTTTCCGTGCAGCATTACTGCTGGCTCTCACCGCTTTCGGGTCCCTTTCCAGTTCCGGTGAGTACCTGTTACTTTTGTTCTTTAGATTATAACGTACTAAGACGGATCAGAATCTCCATAGCAGAAAGTTTTAATTTTATACCTTTTACCTCTGATAAAAGGCACAGGAAACGTAGGTTTTTTCGAAAAGGCGGAAGTACATTGTGGTACGAGTGCTGACAAGACATATTTAATATTGAAGGATCCCAGTCTTCCTAAAAAAAGTGTTTAGCCAACTTTTTTGAGGAAAGGTCAGTGCCATGTTGTCATGATGCAGTGTGTATTCCGTAACGTTTCCATTATTGCTTTGTGTTTGTAAATAGACACCGACAAGTGTGAAGTAGGGGGTGGTGGGGCTGAAGAACTGCTGGAATTTGTAGTCAGACCAACCAGTTTAGTTCTAGTTTACGATTGTTAATACATCTATTATTTGCAGTACGAAGGATTGCTGTACTAGTCACTAAATGCACAAACGTTTTATGCTGCTATTCAATTATGTATCTAATATCTTCAAATTAATTGGGTTTAAGGGTGACAACATTTCATACCAAGACTGTGTTAAGATCACATACAGTTATTTGCAATGCACATCTAAGGCTACGTTAAAAGGTTATTCACTTTATTTTATGACAAACGTTATTTGGTGTAAATGACCTCATAAGTGTTATGCAAGCCTCTTTAGTTTCAGAGTAAACAAAGAACGCTGTTTATACAATAACTATCGTCCAAATATTTGGATAACATTTCAGTTATTTTGAAACAAAAGCAAAATACTGCGGATGCTGGAAATCTGAAATAAAAAAAGAAAATGCTGGAAATACTCAGCAGCTCAGGGGATAGGGGAGTGAACCAGGGTGTCGCGGAGGGAGCGGTCCCTTCGGAATGCTGAACGGGGATGGGAGGGGAAGATGTGTTTGGTGGTGGGATAAATGGCAGAGGATGATCCGTTGAATTTGGAGACTGGTGGAGTGAACAGTAAGGACAAGGGGAAACCTATCGTGGTTCTGGGAGGGAGGGGGAGGGGTGAGAGTAGAAGTGCGGGGAATAGAACTGACACGATCAATGGACATAACCATGGTAGAGGGGAATCCTCAGTTGAGGAAGAAGGAAGACGTATCGGAAACACTAGTATGGAAGGTGGCATCGTCCGAGCAGATGCGGCGGAGACGGAGAAACTGGAAGAATGGAATAGAGTCCTTACAGGAAGCAGGGTGGGAAGAAGTGTAGTTTAGGTAGCTGTGGGAGTCAGTGGGCTTATAGTAAATGTTTGTCAATAGCCTATCCCCAGTGATGGAGACAGAGAAGTCGAGGAAGAGAAAGGAAGAGTCGGAGATGGACCATGTGAGGGAAGGGTGGAAATTGGAAGCAAAGTGAATGAAATTTTCTAGTTCGGGGCGAGAGCAGGAAACAACACCAATACAGTCATCAATGTACCAAAAAAACATATTTTCCCTCCCCTCCCCTCCCCTTTTAGCATTCTGAAGAGACCGCTCTTTCCACGACGCCCTGGTCCACTCCTCTCTCACCCCCAACACCCCTTCCCACGGCACCTTCCTGCGCAGGAGATGCAACACCTGCCCTTTTACCACCTCCTTTCCCACTGTCCAGGGCCCCAAACACTCCTTCCAGGTAAAACAGGGATTTACTTGTACTTCTTGCAATTTAGTATACTGTATTCGCTGCTCACGATGCGGTCTCCTCTACATTGGAGAGACCAAACTCAGATTGGGTGACCACTTTGCGGAACACCTCCGTTCAGTCCGTAAGCGTGACCCCAAGCTTCCGGTCGCATGTCACTTTAATTCTCCACTCCACTCCCACTCTGATTTCTCCATCCTCAGCCTCTTGCACTGTTCCAACGAAGCTTAACGTAAGCTTGTGGAACAACACCTTATCTTTCGATTAGGCACTTTACAGCCTTCTGGACTCAACATCGAGTTCAACAATTTCAGACTATAACCTCGGTCCCTATTTTTTTTTCTCTCACATGCAGCTGTTGATGATTCTACCATTTACACCTCATCCAGTGTCATCTTTTGTTTCTTAACTTGTCCCATTACCATCTCCTTTTGCCTTACACCATCATCCCTTTTGTCTTTTAATCTCTTCTGCCTGCCATCTTATCACAGACCTTCCCTTTTGGTCTTTCCTCCCCTCCTCCCTTTCCCTACCCCTACACTTGCTTAAAAATCTGTTACATCTCTAACTTTTTTCAGTTCTAACAAAGGGTCATCAACCTGAAACGTTAACTCTGTTTCTCTCTCTGCAGATGCTGCCTGACCTGCTGAGTATTTCCAGCATTTTCTGTTTTTATTTTTAGTTATTTTGAATCCATGTTATAACCACCATAGAATCATACAGCGCAGAAGGAGGCCATTTGGCCCATTGTGCCTGTGCCAAGGCTCTCTGAAAGTGCAACCAGTTCATCCCACTTAACTGCTCTTTCCCCATAGCCCTGTAAATGTTTCCTTTTTAAGTAGAGATCCAATTCCCTTTTGAAAGTTACTGTTAAATCTGCTTCCACCTCCCTTGCAGGCAGTGCATTCCAGATCATCATAACTCTTGAGTTTTAAAAAAATTCTCCTCATCTGTCCCCTGGCTTTTTTGGTGCTTTATTTCAAATCTGGAGTACTATTTACTTTAACTGTACAAAATAAACTATTTTTGCAAATTCACAAATGTATGCTTGACTCAATTTTCAGACTATTAAAGGTAAAACCAATCTTACTAGTAAGCACTCCTAGCACAAAAAATGTTCCCTATTTCTAAACTAGATTCAGCAGCTTTTCCTCGAGCACAAAGCGGAACTAAAATGATTTGGTAGTCCTTGCTAGTAGGATTGCAGTGTTAACACCAGTAGATCACTAAGCCAGAAATTTAAACCAGGACTCTGGCAAATTAATAAAATCTATTATTTTTGTTACTCTGGCTTATGTATACCACAATTTTGGACCAAAGGATTACTTTGACCTGGTTCTCCACAAACCGTTCTTCATAAACAGTACTCCTTAGAGACTATGGAGTAGCATTAATTTATTCTCTATTTGGGCCTATGAGCCTTGGCTGTATGGCCCATGAAGCCTTAATGACTCATCCTTCTAAAGTATGTCTGCTCCCTGTGTCTACTGTTTCTGTTTTTTTTTATGTTGCTAGGTTCATGTTTGAATTTGGCACAGGTGGTGGTTTGTAAAGGCCTGTTTTAAGATGAATCCTAAATGCACCAATGAAGAATTTGTGCTGAGTACAGAATTTTATGAAATGCCAATCCTGATAAATTTAAACAGATGAAGCCAATGACACAAAAATATAACTGGCATTTGGGTTGGAACCTGTGACCTTAGATTAGAAATGCATTGCACCTCTGAAGTTGATATTTATGTTTGCAAGTTAGACAAAGAAAACACTTCCAAAAACATTTAAATGAAAAAGCTGTTTTAAAGTGGGTACAGGAACAGAGACCTGGGGGTGTATGTACACAAGTTTTTGAAAGTGGCAGGATAAGTTCAGAAGGCTGTTAAAAAGGCAGATGGGATCCTTGGCTTTATAAATAGAGGCATGGAGTACAGAAGCAAGGAAGTTATGCTAAACCTTTATAAAACACTGGTTAGGCCCAGCTGGAGTATTGTGGCCAATTCTTGGCACCACACTTAAGGAAGGATATGAAGGTTTTAGAGAGGGTGTAGAGGAAATTTACTAGTGTGGCACCTGAGATGAGGGACTTCAGTTACGTGGAGAGACAAGAGAAACTGGGGTGGTTCTCCTTAGAGCAGAGAAGGTTATGGGAAGATTTAATAGAGGTGTTCAAAATCATGAAAGGTTTTAATAGAGTAAGTAAGGAGAAACTGTTTCCAGTGGCAGAAGGGTAGGTAACCAGAGGATACAGATTTAAGGCAATTGGCAAAAGAACCAGAGGTGACGTGGAAACATTTTTACGCAATGAGTTGTTATTGTATGGAATGCACTGCCTGAAAGGGTGGTAGATGCAGATTCCATAATAACTTTCAAAAGGGAATTGGATAAATACTTGAAGGGCAAAAATTTACAGGACATTGGGGAAATACCAGGGGAGTGGGACCAATTAGAGAGTTCTTTCAGAGAGCTGGCAGAGGCACGATGGGCCAATTGGCCTCCTCCTTTGTTGTGTCATTCTATGATTTACAACTGCAACATGCATTTATGTAGTGTCTTTATTGTAGAAAATTATTCCAGAGTGCTATTGAGTTTTTAGATCCATGTGCTCCACTATAAGCCTGAGCTTGGGGAAAATAACTCATCTGGGATTTCCACCAAAAAGGTTGGCATTGGAACACTACAGTATTTTAATATTTTTCTATAAGCAAAAGCAAACTTCCTTTCCGACAGTTTGTAAAAGTGTAGGCCCACTTTTTTGCCGACTAAGAGCTGGTGTTTTTGTCATGTTGATGCCTCGTGCAAGTGATCTCACAACGTATTTGACATGACTTACATGACCATGTTGTAAGCAAACTAAAAAGTTTACGAAACACACTCAAAATAATGTAACTTTTTTGAAGAAGCTTTCCTTGTGAGGCCTTTACCGAGCTATACTTTTTCTAGGTTCATAAACTGAGTGCACAACGACTAATTTGACAAGTCTTGTGTGGATTCTGGTCAACCTTATTAGTACATGTCCAAATCCTCCCGCTCATTACTATGTCTTGCTTGTTTTCAGTGACCAACGCTGATGCTTGTGAAAAGTATGCAACCTCTTGCTATGTGCCTCACATCGTAAAATAAAACAATTGCAAATATTACACCCTTGCTCAAAAATGGGGAGAGAGATAAACCCGGTAACTACAAGCCAGTCCGTATAATGTCAGTGGTGGGAAAACCTTGAGACAATAATCTGGGACAAATTCAGTTGTCACTTGGAAAAACATTGGGTTAATAAATGAAAGCCAGCACAGATGAGTAAAAGGTCAATTTTGTCTGACAAACTTGATTGAGTTCTTTGAAGTAATGGAGAGTGTTGATGATAGTGCAGTTGATGTTGTGCATATGGACTTTCAAAAGGCGTTTGATAAAGTACCACATCATAGAGTTATTAGCAAAATTGAATCCCATGGGATTAAAGGGGCAGTGGCAGCGTGGTTATGAAATTGGCTAAGGGACAGAAAGCAGAGAGGAGTGGTGAAAGGTTGTTTTTCAGACTGGAGGGAAATATACAGTGGTTTTCCCCCAGGGATCAGTATTAGGACCACTGCTCTTTTTGATAGATAATGACCTGGACTTGGGTGTACAGGGCATAATTTCAAAGTTTACAGATGACACAAAACTTGGAAGTGCAGTAAACAGTGAGGAGGATAGTAGCAGAGTTCATGAGGATGTAGACAGACTGGTGGAATGGGCAGGTTAAATTTAATGCAAGAAGTGTGAAGTGATTCATTTTGGAATGAAGAATGAGGTGAGGCATTCTAAACTAAACGGTACAATTTTAAAAAGGGTGAAGGAACAACGAGACCTGGGGGTTTAAGTACACAAATCTTTGAAGGTGGCAGGATAAGTTGATAATGTTTAAAAAAAAAGCATAAGGAATCCTTGGCTTTATTAATAAAGGCATAGGCCTAGAAATTGGCGCCAAGCTCACCTGTGCGCCAGAATTACCGCTCCGGATGGAGCCGCTTGCGCCAGCCCGATATTCAGTTTGAGCGCCCCAAACGGAAGCGGGGCGCTGCTCGAGGCGCCCTGCGTCCCTCTTGGGGTGCTGAAACTGAATATCGCAGCACAACGTGCCGCAGCGCCACACGCTGTGGCACGGCGCGCTGCGGTACTGCAGGCCTTCCTCCCCTTCTTAAAGGGGAGGGGCCTGCACCAGCGCGATCAGAGATCGCGAGTGCTGGCAAAAGAGCCCGGCACCGAGGAGAGGTGCCGGGCTCTTGGGACACAGCTGGCACTGCCTGGGGGTGGTGGGGTGGGGGGGGTGGTGGGGCTCAGAGGCCGGGGACGGCGGCGCGAGGAGGTGCTGGCAGGCGGCCAGCAAAAAAAAATGGCCGCCCTGCACCTCCCCTTTAATTGGCGCCACTACCGCCGCAGGTCGGCCCCCCTGAACCGGTCGCAGATTGCGACCGCCGTTACAGCGGGGGGGCGCTACCCAATATCGTGATCGGGGCGGTAGCGGGGTGCTGCGCACACCGATGACGTCATTGGTGGCGGCGCAGCAGTACAGGCTAACGCCGCCATTAGCGCCCCGCTAAATTTTGCGGGGGGCGTGGCCAGTGGCGCTAAAGCGACTAAGTGCCCTCTTTGGGTGCTAACTGGTGGCGCAGCCCACCGAATTTCTAGGCCATAGCGTACAAAAAGCAAAGAAGGTATGGTAAACCTTTACAAATCACTGGTTAGGCCTAGCTGGCATATTGTTTCCAATTCTGGGCATCATACTTTAGGGAGGGTACAGAGGAGATTTACTAGAATGGTACCAGAGATGAGGGACTTTAGTTATGTGGAGAGACTGGAGAAGCTGGGATTATTCTCCTTCAAGCAAAGATGGTAAAGGGGAGATTTAATGGAGGTGTTTAAAATTATGAGGGATTTTTTAAAAATTGTTTATGGGATGTGGGCGTCGCTGGCAAGGCCAGCATTTATTGCCCATCCCTAATTGCCCTTGAGAAGGTGGTGGTTGTTATGTCCGTGTATCTTAATGTTGTGTCCTTCAATAATCAGACAACAAACTGAAGGGAACGATTCAACAGGTGTTTACTGAATGAGGGTTACTCTAGAACTAATTGTACAGAT
Organism: Somniosus microcephalus; assembly: GCF_052327205.1. NCBI lineage: Eukaryota > Metazoa > Chordata > Chondrichthyes > Squaliformes > Somniosidae > Somniosus > Somniosus microcephalus. The sequence continues at coordinate 111,696,819 of NC_140996.1, forward strand.
CACTCCTCAGGGTTTATATACAGGTGTGGCCACTGCCGGTACTTTACAGTATACAGGAGCTGTAAAAAGTAGTTCTCTCCCTTAAGGTACATATACATTACAATTCCTCCCCTTTTAGATTAACAGTACCATAATACTCATTTAACAATTAACATTTTTAATATACAATGTTATATGAAAATAGTCCATTCATGTATTCAGTCTCTGGGGAGGCTTCCCGATTCTTTCTGGATAACGCCTTTCCCGAGTGTCTCGCTCTTGGTGCGGAGGCGATTCTAGCACCCTGTCAGTTGATTCATCAGCTTCCAATGCTATTGTTTCTGAGGTAGATGCGACCTGTACGTCGGGTTCCTCACCAGGTACGTATGGCCGAGACATGGGGTTGACTCGTTCCTGTGACTCTAGGATCTGGTCAGCATGGCGTCTCACAATGTTCTCCCCAACATCCACTGTGTACATTAGTGGCCCCTGCCGTGTGCATATCGTTCCTGGTTGCCATTTCTCTGTTCGGTAGTCGCGGCCAAGACTGGTTGCCCTACATTGAAGCTCCTTGTCGGCTTCTCATTGATGTGCTGGAATTGCTTACTCTCAACATCTCTTCGTACATTTGGTCTGAGCAAATCCAGACGAGATCTCAACCTTCGGTTAAAGAACATCATGGCCGGGGCCTGGTTGGTGACTGCATGTGTCGCATTTCTGTAGGCTAACAGGAAATTGTCCACCTTATGCTGCAGTGGAATGTCGTCATCACACATGGCCTTTACTGCTTTTTTAAAGGTTTGTATGAACCTCTCAGCCAATACATTTGTGGCTGGATGATACGGGGCGGATGTGTAATGCCTTACCCCATTCCTTTTCATAAATCTGCGAAACTCTTCGGACACAAACTGTGGTCCGTTATCAGAGCAAATCTGCTCTGGCAAGCCGTTCCTGGCAAAAATGGTCCGTAGGACTGCAATAGTTTTCTCCGTGGTGGTGGAGGACATTTTGATCACCTCAGACCATTTCGAGTGCGCATCCATGGCTATTAAAAACATTGAGTCCATGAATGGACCAGCAAAATCAATATGCACCCGTTGCCATGGAGATGAGGGCCACTCCCATGGGTGTAGAGGGGCATGTGGTGGTGCATTTTGGACCTTCTGGCATCCTGAGCAGCTCTTGGTCAGGTCCTCGATTTGCTGATCGATCCCCGGCCACCACACATAAGCCCTAGCAAGGCTTTTCATTTTCACCCCTCCCAGACGACCTTCGTGAAGCTCATTGAGCACTCGCTCCCTTAACTTGGGTGGAATTACCACTCGGGATCCACACATCAAGGTCCCCTGGCATACTGACAGCTGTTCTCTTCTGGATGAGAATGCTGGCAACAGTGAGTCGCCATGTGCTGGCCATCCCTTCACCGTCAAATCATATACCCGAGACAGTGTCGGGTCATTTCGGGTCTCCTTCTCTATACCAGCGTTAGTTACTGGCAAGCATTCAATTATAGTCGAATGAAATATTTCGACAGGATCCACTGCTGGTGCTTCCTCCGCAGTAGGCAGTGGCAGGCGTGATAGCCCATCAGCGTTTCCATGCTGTTTCGTGCCCTTATACTCGATTTCATATTGGTGCGCCCCTAGAAAAAGGGACCATCTTTGTAGCTGTTGCGCAGTCATCACCGGAACGCCCTTCTTTGGATTAAAGATGGAGACAAGTGGTCAGTCAGCAAGGTGAACTTCTGCCCGTGCAGATAGTGATTGAACTTTTTCACTCCCCACACTAGGCTGAGGGCCTCCCTGTCAATCTGGGCGTAATTACGCTCGGCTGAGGTTAGTGACCGAGACAAAGGCTACTGGCCTCTCCGAGCCGTCCGAGAATTTGTGCGACAGCACCGCTCCAATGCCATAGGGTGATGCATCACACGCCAACCGAATTGGTAGTGCTGGGTTGAAATGAGCCAACACCTCTTTTGATGTGATCAATGATTTGCTCTTCTGGAAAGCTAGTTTACATTCGTCACTCCACTTCCATGGTACCCCCATTTGCAGTAGGGTGTTCAGTGGGTGTAGTACGGTAGACAAATTCGGCAAGAACTTATGTTAGTAGTTCACCAGCCTGAGGAACGACCTCAGTTGTGACACTTTCTGGTGCTGGAGCCTTGACGACTGCCTCAATCTTTTCAGGGGACTTATGTAACCCCTCTTTATCCAAAAACGTCATAATCATAATCAACTTTATTGTCATTGTTAGTGCACAAGTGCAGTACAACGAAATGTAGGCTTGCGGCTCCCGAGTGTGTACATTTAGATTAAGACATTTAAACATTCAACATTCATTTGGCTTGTAATACATGAACATGAACATAACCATAATAAAGTGCATTGGCAGATGTGCAGGCTTTAGAGTTTATTTGTGGAGTTCAGTAGGATGACAGCCCTGGGAAAGAAGCTGTTCCGAAATCTGTTCGTTCGGGTGCGAATGCATCTGTAGCATCTCCCAGATGGCAGGAGGGTGAACAGACTGTGGCTGGGGTGGGTAGGGTCTTTGATGATGGTCCGTGACCTCCGTAAACAGCATTTCTGGTATATGTGCTCTATGGTCGGTAGCCGGGTGCCGGTAATGCGTTGGGCAGTTTTGACTACCCGCTGCAGGGCTTACCGGTCATAGTAGCTACAGCTGCCATACCATACTGTGATACAGTTCATCAGGATGCTCTCTATTGTGCAGCGGTAAAAGTTAGAGAGGATCAGGGGTGACAGGTTACATCCCTTCAGCCTCCTTAGGAAATATAGGCGCTGCTGGGCCTTCTTCACCAGAGAGGAGGTATTGAGGGACCAGGAGAGGTCTTCCGTGATGTGGACTCCGAGGAACTTAAAGCTGTCCACCCTTTCCACCACAGCCCCATGGATGTGGATGGGGGTGTGACTTCCGCCTTTAGACTTCCTGAAGTCCACAATGATTTCTTTGGTTTTCTTGATGTTAAGGGCCAGGTTGTTATCAGCGCACCACTTCACGAGATGCTGGACCTCCTCCCTGTAGGCTGACTCATCGTTGTTGGTGATCTGGCCTACTACCGTGGTATCATCCGCAAACTTGATGATGGTGTTGGAACCATGAACAGCCACACAGTCGTGGGTGAAGAGGGAGTAGAGGAGGGGGCTCAGCACACATCCTTGTGGGGCCCCTGTGTTCAGGGTCAGGCCACAATACGAGATCTGCTTCTGGAAAAACTCGCATTTGTGGCGATTAGCTCGGAGCCCATATTCCTTCAATCTAGTGAGCACCTGCTCCAGGTTGGCAAGGTGATCACTCTCATTTTCGCCCGTGACCAGGATATCATCCAAATAACACTGGATCCCTGGAATCCCTTGCAGGACTTGATCCATTGTCCTTTGCCAAATAGCCGGAGCTGATGCTACCCCGAACACCAGCCGGTTGTATTGGTAGAGCCCTATATGAGTGTTGATCGTGAGGTACTGTTTCGAGGCTTCTTCTACCTCCATTTGCAGGTACGCCTGGGCCAGATCAATCTTAGTGAAGCGTTTCCCTCCAGATAGCGAGGCGAAAATATCTTTAATCCGCGGAAGCGGATATTGTACCATGTGAAGGACTGGGTTCACTGTCACCTTAAAGTCCCCGCAGATGCGAACCTTCTTTGGTTCCCCAGGCGTATTACTCAACGACCACTTCATTACAGGAACGATGGGTGTAGCCCACTCGCTCCAGTCCACTTTGGACAGTACTCCTGAACGTTCCAAACCTTCCAGCTGTGCTTCGACAGCTGGGCGGATCGCATAAGGTACCGGCCTGGCCTTAAAAAAAACTTTGGGCTTGCATTTTCCTCTATTTTGATCGTCGCTGTTATGCCTTTTACTGTTCCGAGTCCCTGCTGGAACACTTCTTGTGCGTCAGTTAGCATTTTTGACAGTCGTCCAGGTGTGACGTCGTCATCCTTTTTGGCATCTACAGTCAGTGCTTGTATGGAATGCCAATCTAGCTGTATCTTCCGGATCCATTCACGTCCTAGTAGTGGTGGTCCTCCATCTGGCAATACATATAGGTCCATTTTTGGTGTTTCCTTGCCGTTATATATAACGTTCACCCTTATTTTTCCTTTCGGTTAGACTTTTTGCCCCGTGTATGTCTTCAAGACAATCTTTGTATCTCTCAAGGGTATATGTGAGAATAGCCGCTTGTAGTCCTTTTCGGTTTATGACTTAGTGCTGATCCTGTGTCCAATTCCATTTTCACTTGGACTCCTGCTATCTTGAGCGTGACCCAGATAGTTTGGTGATCCTCTGTTTTGATCACATTATGTAGTTTCAGACAACCCAGCTCTTTGCTTCCGGAGTCTGTATCACTCTTCTGTTCGTCTGAACTACTCTCCGTCACCTTATGTACCTTCTTGTACTTCTCCTGTGGAGATTTCTTGCTGCTGGTTTTCTTTCCCGACCTGCAGACTCTTGCTATGTGTCCTACTTTTCCACACTGTCTGCACACTTTGTCCTTGAACCAGCAATCATTATCGTCGTGTGTTGTTCTGCCGCAGCGATAGCACTTCACTGTTCCGTATGACATTTCATTTGTGCCATATTCTTGCGGTCTCCGTTGTATCTCTGCAGCGCCCCGTGCTGCTGCTTCGTGTGATACTGCCATGCTGAAAGCCTTGTCCAGCGTAAGATCCTTTTCTGATGGAAGCCGTTTCTGGGTTCCTTCACTTTGAAGCCCACACACAAACTTGTCCCTTAAAGTATCTGCTAGTCCCGTTCCAAACTGGCAGTGTTTCGATAGCTTGCGCAGTTCCGTTAAATATTCAGCATTACTTTCATCTTTATGCTGGTTCCTTTTGTGAAACTTAAATCTTTCTGCTATCAGCAGCGGTGTGGGGTTTAAGTGGTCCTGTAGGATTGACACTGTTTTCAAAATCCTTTTCTACTGGCTTTTCTGGGGTTACTAGGTTTCGTAGCAAGCCATACGTTTTTGCACCCATTGAATTCAACAATACCAGTGCTTTCTTGTCATCTGGCACTTCATTCGCCTTGCAGTATACTTCTATGCATTCGACATATGTCGTCCAATCTTCGACTTCATTGTCGAACGCTGTGATACTGCCACTCTTTGGCATTTTTGGGTGTGGTTAGACTGGCTTAAAATGGCGTCTCCCGCGCTTTCCTTTCTTCCCCACTGCGGCTTAAAATGGCGTCTCCCGCGCTGCTGCCAACGCCACTCTCTGCGGTCCTCGTGGCAATGGCAGCGCCTCGCGTTTTCCTGCACGCCTCTCTCCCCCGTTGACGCTGCTCGGCCCTTGAACACCGGCTGCGCTCTGCTCTCTCTCGCCTCTCTGCCCCCGTTGCCGCCGCTCGGTGCTGAACACCGGCTGCGCTCTGCCCTCTCTCCCCCGTCGACGCTGCTCGGCCTTTTTCTGTGCCGCTCGGTCGGGCTCTAGCCCGTCGCTGTCCGGGAAGGGTCTGCGCAGTCCCTGTTGCCAGCCCGTTTCGCTGGACCACCGTGACTGGAAAGCCAAGCCTGGCTCTCGACAGCCTCCCCTGCGATGCTCAAATCTCCGCTGGATGACTGGGCGGTTGCCCGTGGTCGACGCCCGTGCTTCTGGACTCGACCTTCCACTGTTCTCCAGGAGCGAATCCCTGGGAGGTGATGCAGAGTTGCAGGTAGGTTCGAATCTGCCTCGTCGCCAATGTTATGTCCATGTATCTTAATGTTGTGTCCTTCAATAATCAGACAACAGACTGCAGGGAACGATTCAACAGGTGTTTACTGAATGAGGGTTATTCTAGAACTAACTGTACAGATCACTACTCAGGGTTTCTATACAGGTGTGGCCACTGCCGGTACTACAGTATACAGGAGCTGTAAAAAGTAGTTCTCTCCCTTAAGTGGTGAGCTGCCTCCTTGAACCGCTGCAGTCCATGTGGTGAAGGTACTCCCACAGTGCTGTTAGGTAGGGAGTTCCAGGATTTTGATAGAGTAAATAGGGAGAAACTGTTTCCACTGGCAGGAGGGTTGGTAAGATTTAAGGTAATTGTCAAAAGAGGGGAGGGGAGATGAGGAATTTTTTCACGCAGTGAGTTGTCAGGATCCAGAACGCACTGCCTGCAAGGGTTGAGGAAGCACATTCAATAATAACTTTCAAAAGGGAATTGGATAAGTACATGAAAGGGGGGAAAAATGGCTATGGGGGAAAGAGCAGAGAAGTGGGACTAATTGGATATCTCCTTCAAAGATTTGGCACAGGCACGATGGGTGAATGGCTGCCTTCTGCGCTGTATGATTCTTTGATTTCTAAATATTAATTTCTACGGTGCAATCTATGTTGATGTTTCTGTGGGAAGCAAACAGTTTACAATAGTCTGACCTTGACACTGCTGCTGTGATACAGTAACATGTTATACTAGCAAATTGTTGTCAGTAATAATAGTTGCAGGCGATATGTTGAGTGAGTTTAAGTCAACCTTGTTATTTGTACATGTACACCATCCACGCCTCCTTCCCCGCCCCAACCATACTCAAAATTTTGGATGAAATTTGCAACAGGTCAGATATCTCGTACTTCACTCGTCTGCACTCTGTTCCAATATAGTAGCAGTGTAAGTGTGGCTGCTCTTACTACTGAGAATTGTAAAGGTACATTTTTGTAAACAAAATGACATGGCAAGAATGGATTGTGTCAGTGAACACTATGTTCTGGGAGTGATGGGCACGGAGCTGGGAGGTGGCATCATGCTTGAGGGGAAATGGAGTTGGGAGATGGGGTGCTGGTTGGAAAGAACAGATGGATTGAGGATGGGGTTTTAGAAGACGGGTGTGATGACATCAGTTTTGACTGGAAGTACCGGAGGTTAGTAACAGTTGATGTTGGTTAGCATGGGGCAGGTAGGGAAGTTAAGTGGTAAGGGGCTAGAAGGAGCAGAAGATGAGTCTCGTGAATGAGATGAGGTTGGAGAGGGCAGAGAGGCAGTGGGTGAGAACTACAAAGAGACATATCATGGGTTAGATTGGGAGGAGGCTTGGGGCAGGAAGTGGCAGAGGTGGCTGCTTGGATGGTCTCAGTCTTGGAGATTAAGAACTTTGTGAGCTCCTTGCATTTGGTGTTTGAGTTGAGGGTTCAGAGGTTGGGTTTAAGGATATGGTTAGTTGTGGAGAAAAGGAGCCTGTCTTGTTCTTCAGGATGATTCTGGAGTAATGGGTGATTTTTGGATGAGGAAAGTGAAGAATGGCAGTTCTCAACATGGTAAGCCAGATCTGACAATTGATGAATTGGTCAGTTGCTCTATCTTCCACCCTTTGACTTGAGGGAGTGAAGAGAGGGGATATACTGGGGGAGCAATAAGGGGAGAAGACAGTGATTCATTTAAAAAATATTTTAAAACTTCAGTTTGTCAACTCTGTTATATAATATAGTTGTTTAGCAGTGCTAAGCAAATAAAAATGTGTTACCAAATAATAAAAATAAAGCAAAACACTGCGGATGCTGGAAATCTGAAATAAAAACAGAAAATGCAGGAAATACTCAGGTGAGGCAGCATCTGTGGTGAGAGAAACAGAGTTAACGGCCCAGAAATTCGGGTCGGGGGCTTCCCACGGGTGCAAGCCCCCGACCTGCACTTACCTAGCGCGCCGGCCGTTGAGCTGTGGGCCCACGTGGGATTCCGATCTTGGGCCTCCTTCAACTGCCGGCGTGCAGTGCTTGCGTATCCCAGGACCGCAGTTAGTTCGATGCGTCCCCTGGGATCACGTGGGCCATGGAGAGTCAATGGTAGCAGGGAATGCTTCATTCATAAGTTTGACAGGAAGAGCTGTCAAATCTATAAATACTATAAGCCCCAAAACATCACTAAAACTTCAAATACATTTTTTTTAAAACATCACATTTTTAAAATAACTATAAATTACATGAAATAACTTTTAAACAATTTAAATTTTTGAAAAAATTAATTACATTTTCTAACGGGGCTAAAAATAAACATACCTTTCTTTAAAGTATTTAAAAATAATAAACCTGTGGAAAAAAATGTTTTAATTTTAATTAATTCACCACTTACCTTGTTAAAAGCAGGCTTTGCGCCTGCTTTTTAAAAGTGTAACTCCTGGAGACTTACCCTCCCGGGAAAACCTGCAAAAAAAAACGTAAGTTCAATGCGCACGCGTTCGACCTGTGAACCCCTTCTTTCAGGGGAACGGAAGTGCCGGTTTCCCGCACATGCACGAAACCGGCACTTTCATTGGGCCTACGTGTGAGTACCCTGTGCGTACTCACGCGTTGGGACCCGAATTTCTGGGCCAACGTGTCAGGTCAACGACCTTTAGTCAGTACTGGAAGAAGTTAGAGATGTAACAGTTTTTAAGCAAGTACAGAAGCAGGGAAGGAAAGAACAAAAGGGAAGGGCTGTGACAGGGTGGAAGGCAGGAGTGGTGAAATGACAAAAGGGACGATGGTGCACGGAAAGGGGTGGTAATGGGACAAGTAAAGAAATAAAAGATAGGTCCAGAGGAGCTATAAATTGCAAAAGCAGAGCCATTACCAGCACCTGCTGTCTGGATAAAATGGGAGCAGCGGCTAAGCTGAGGTGCTGTTCTATGAGCGTCCGTTGAGCTTCATTCGAACAGTGTAGGAGGCCGAGGTCAGTGTGGGAGTAGGATGGAAAATTAAAATGGTAAGCGAACGGAAGCTCAGGGTCACGCTTGCTGACTGAACGGAAGTGTTCAGCAAAGATTGGGTGATCTTGTGGAAGCTGACCCTGTGTCTGCAGGTTATGATGCTAAGGGACAGTTTGCAGTTGAGAAAGAGGAGGGGGTTGAAGATAGATCCTTGAGGAGGTAATGGTGCGGAGGTGGGAAGAGAAGCTATTGCTGAAGCTATCTGGCTGTGACCGGATAGGTAAGAGTGGAAACAAGCGAGGGCAGTCATACTGAGCCGTACAACGTAGGAGAGGCATTGGAGGAGGATGATGTGGTTGCATGTGTCGAAGGCAGCAGACACATCTAAGAGGATGAGGAGGGACATTGCACCATAGTCACAGAGGATGTCATTTGTGACTTTGATTATAGCCGTTTCAGTGCTGTGACAGGAGAGAAACATGATTGAAGAGATTCAAACATGAAGTTGCGGGAAAGATGGGTACGGATTTGGGAGGTGGCAACAACATGTTTGAAGACTTTGGCGAGGAAAGAGGTTAGAGATGGGGTGGTAGTTTGTAAGGACTGAGGGGTTGAGGATGGATTTTTTGAGGAGTGGTTGATTGACAGTTTTGAAAAGGATTAGAACAGTACCTAAGGAGAGAGAAACGTTTACAATGTCAGCCAGTAAGTGCCAGAAAGGAAATTTGGGTGAACAGCAGGTTCGTGGGAATGAGCTCAGAGGCAAGTTAAACTATTTTATGACATCGCGGGAAAGACTGACTTCATGTGGGAGCATAAAGTATCAAAAATCATAACACTTGTGTGGTTTGATAATTATAGAAGAAAAAGATCCTACAGTTGCCATATGCTCACCTACCCTAATACATGTCTTTCTCTTTGAGGCTGCTGTGACTGCTAACAAGATCATAGCTTCTCTGTAAAACTGGGAGCAAAAAACAGAATAACTGTTAAGCGGACCTAAGTTACAGGAAGATTTAAAATTCATAGGCAGTGAAAAATAAAAGCCTTATCACACTACCTTCGAGATTAGATTAAACAAAAAATCAACTGAAATATAGCCTACATTAAACAATATAAATCATGAAAATTGTGCATACATCTCTGCTGATTTTAGAAGGATTCACCTCCAGGCTAGATTTGTTTGCTAATAATGGTGTAGTGTATGTACCTTTAAGAGGAACTATGTTTTTGAAGCCCCTGTATACTGTAGTACCAGTAGTGACCACTCGGGTATATAAGCCTGTGTAGCGTCTGGTGTTCACCTCCAGACTTTGTTCAGTAAACACTTGTTAAATCAACTCCTGCATTCCGTGTCTCCATTAACACACGGATCTAACAGTGGCGATGAGTTAAAAACGAACTTACCTGCAATTCGGCAGCACCTCAAGGGGATCGATTCCTCAGACGAAGGTCGAAGCCAGAAGCAAGGAAAAGAAAAAAAAACTCTGGTTTCACCAGCTAAACGGGCTGGTGGCAGGTAGTGCACTGATCCTTCCTGGGCTGCGGCGGGCTAGAGCTCGATCGGGTGGCTCTGCAACGGGGCCGGGCAGCGAGTTGGGAAGCAGAAGCAAAGAGAGACAGAGAGTGGAGCACTTGGGGCGGCCGGTGCTTCAAAGCAGGTCGGCGTTCGGACCGAGCAGAGGGAGGGGAAAGTCCCAGAGGGTCCGCTCCACGACTGGAACGGTTCTCCAAGTAACGGAGAAACTATTTAAGAGATATATATAAAAAAAAAAAATTAAAATAGAAATACCGCGAAAAGCTGCAGGTCACAACAGGAACCGCGGAGAACAGCGTTGGCAGTGGCGGGAAAGCGCGGGAGGCGCCATCTTAACTCGGCGGGGAAGAAAGAAAAGCGCGGGAGGCGCCATTTTGATCCATCGGGGACGGAGGAAAAGCGCGGGAAGCGCCATTTTAGATTTTCAAGATGCCGAAGACTGGCAATATTACTGCTTTCGATAGTGATATAGAAGATTGGACCACATATGTGGAAAGAGTGGAGGTATATTGCAAGGCGAATGAAGTAGCGGATGATAAAAAGGCATCGGTACTTCTAAATCTGATGGGCGCAAGGACATACGGGCTGTTACGAAACTTGATCACTCCAGCCAAACCGATGGACAAGAATTTTAAGGAGATTGTTGATACCTTACAGGAGCACTTAAACCCAACACCGCTGCTGATAGCGGAACGATTCAAATTCTTCAGGAGGAATCAGCACAAGAATGAAAGTAACGCTGATTACCTCACCGAATTACGAAAGCTGTCAAAGCACTGCCAATTCTGGGCAGGACTGGCAGATTCTCTACGAGACAAATTCGTCTGTGGTCTCCTAAGCGAAGGAACACAGAAAAGACTACTTTCTGAGAAAGATTTGACACTGGACAAGGCTCTCAGTGTGGCTGTATCATACGAAGCAGCAGCAAGAGGAGCTGCAGAGATACAGCAAAAGCCACAGGACTTCGGCACCCATGAAATGACGAGGGGTTGCGAGAGATGTTATCGTTGCGGCAGATCCACCCATGACCAGAAGGACTGCTGGTTCAAGGACAAAGCATGCAGGCAATGCGGAAAGATGGGACACATTGCACGTGTATGCAGATCTGGAAAAAAAATCCGCTGACGGTAAAAAGGTCAATAAGAAAAAGTACAGAAAGGTACAAATGACTGACAGTAGCTCCGAAGACCAGAAGAGCGATAGCGACTCCGGAAACAAGAGACTAAACTGTCTCAAATTACATAATATAATTGCCAAAGAGGATTACCAGACCATTTGGGTTACCCTCAAGATAGCGGGGTCCCCAGTCAAAATGGAGCTAGATACAGGATCAGCTCTGACCGTCATAAGTCGACGGGATTACAAGCGGCTATTTCCGCATATACCTTTGAAAGACGCATCCATTATCTTGAAGACATATATGGGGCAGAAAGTATACCCCAGAGGGAAAATAAGGGTGCCTGTTGTATACAACGGCAAGGAAATACAGAAGTTGTATTTATACGTTCTGCAAGATGGTGCTCCACCGTTGTTGGGACGTGAATGGATCAGAAAGATACGTTTCGACTGGCACTCCATTCAGGCACTGACGGTGACCAGCAAGAATAAAAATGATGATGACGTCATACCTGGACGATTAAAAGAAATCTTGGCTAACGCCAAAGAAGTGTTTCAACAGGAACTAGGAACCCTGAAAGGCGCCACCGCCTCAATAAAAGTGGAAGATGCGGCAATTCCCAAGTTTTTTAAGGCAAGGCCGGTGCCATACGCAATTCGTCGAGGCAGAGCTGGAGAATTTGGAAAAAGCAGGCGTGTTATCCAAGGTAGATTGGAGCGAGTGGGCAACACCCATCGTCCCGGTCATGAAGAAAACGTTGAATAATGATAAATCTGAAGAACAGAGAAAAATTTGCATCTGTGGAGACTTCAAGGTGACTGTAAACCCGGTTCTTCACACGGTACAGTATCCTCTTCCAAGGATAGAAGATATTTTCGCCTCACTATCCGGAGGGAAACGTTTCACCAAAATTGACTTAGCACAGGCATATCTACAGATGGAGGTTGAGGAGGCCTCTAAAAAGTATCTCACGGTAAACACACACAAAGGCCTGTACCAGTACAATCGACTGGTTTTCGGAGTGGCATCAGCTCCGACTATCTGGCAAAGAGCTATGGAGCAAGTCCTGCAAGGGATTCCGGGGACTCAATGCTACCTAGACGACATCCTTGTAACAGGAGAAAACGACAACGAGCACCTTGTCAACTTGGAGCAGGTGCTCACGAGGCTGAGAGAACGGGGCCTACGAGCAAATCGCCCCAAGTGCGAATTTTTCCGGAAACCAATATATTGTGGCCATGTCATTAACGAAGAAGGGTTGCATAAGTCACCTGAAAAAATTGAAGCGGTCGTAAAGGCCCCAGCGCCTGAATGTCTCACAATTAAGGTCGTTCCTGGATTAATAAATTACTATCATAAATTTTTCCGAACTTATCAACTCTTCTACACCCTCTTAATGAACTGCTACAAACGGGAGTAGTTTGGAAATGGAGCGAAGACTGTAAACGTGCCTTCCATAAATGCAAAGGCTTGATGACGTCCAGGGAAGTGTTGGCTCATTACAACCCATCACTGCCAATCAGACTGGCGTGCGATGCATCCCCTTACGGCGTGGGAGCGGTATTATCGCATAGATTCCCTGATGGCTCTGAGCGGCCGATAGCTTTTGCGTCACGCTCATTGAACTCAGCTGAGCGTAACTATGCCCAGATCGACAGGGAGGCAGTCAGCCTGGTGTAGGGGCTGAAGAAATTCAACCATTACCTACACGGACAAAAATTTACCTGGTTGACTGACCATCAACCCCTCGTCTCCATATTCAACCCTAAAAAGGGCGTTCCCATTATGACAGCGCAAAGGCTACAGAGGTGGTCTCTTTTCCTAGGGGCACACCAATATGACACAGAATACAAAGGAACAAAACAGCATGGGAATGCTGACGGGTTATCGCGCCTACCGTTGACAACGGTAGAAGAGGCGCCTACAGTGGACCCAGTGGAGATGTTCCACTCGACCATAGTGGAATGTCTACCGGTGACAAATTCTACCATTGAAAAGGAAACGAGAAATGACCCGACTCTCTCACGAGTCTACGATTTAACGGTGAAGGGATGGCCCGCACATGGCGAACCACTGTTGCCAGCATTCTCGCAAAGAAGAGAACAGCTGTCAGTGTGCCGAGGAACCTTGGTGTGTGGATCCAGAGTGGTGATTCCACCCAAACTCCAGGATACAGTGCTAAAGGAGCTTCACGAGGGGCATCTGGGTGGAGTGAAAATGAAGAACTTAGCCAGAGCGTTTGTGTGGTGGCCAGGTATCGATGGAGACATCGAAGAAACGACCAAGAGCTGTCTAGGATGCCAGAAGGTCCAAAACGCCCCACCACAAGCCCCTCTACATCCATGGGATTGGCCCTCATCTCCCTGGCAAAGGGTGCACATCGACTTTGCTGGTCCATTTATGGACTCAATGTTCTTAATCGCGGTTGATGCACACTCCAAGTGGCCGGAGGTAATAAAGATGTCCTCCACCACCACGGAAAAAACCATCACAGTATTAAGGACCATATTTGCCAGGAATGGGCTGCCTGAACAGATCTGTTCTGATAATGGACCGCAATTTCTATCCGAAGAATTCAGGAAGTTCTTAAAAAGCAATGGGGTTAAGCACTACACGTCCGCCCCATACCATCCCGCCACCAATGGATTGGCTGAAAGGTTTGTCCAGACCTTCAAGAAGGCCATAAAGGCCATGGGTAATGAAGACAGAAATCTACAACATAAGGTAGATAACTTCTTGTTTGCGTACAGGAATGCAACACATGTGGTTACAAACCAAACCCCCACCATGATGTTTTTCAATAGAAGCCTAAGATGCCGGCTGGATTTGGCCAAGCCAAACGTCAGAAGGGACGTAGAGAACCGGCAATTTCAAAGCATGAATGAAAGGCCAACTAGAACCTTCCAGATAGGTCAACCAGTTTTGGCCTGGGACTACCGTACCGAGAAATGGCAGCCTGGAACTATTTGCACACGACTAGGACCGCTGATGTATACCGTGGACATTGGAGAAAGCATAATAAGGCGCCATGCTGACCAGATCATAGAGTCATCCGAAAAAGGACAACCTACACCACAACTCTATACGCCTAGTGATGAAGCAGAGATACCCATAGTATCTACCTCCGATCCGGTGATACTGGAACCAGATGAACCCGACACTGGCATTGAAGCCGAATCGACCTTGCCAAAAGAACCTACTACACCACCGAGGCGTTATCCGGACCGAGTCAGGAAGCCTCCAGAGAGACTGAATTTGTAATTGATTAACTTCAGCAAATGTGTAGATTATTGTTCTTGTAAAAATGTTATTTAATGATTACTTAAAATGTTGTGTACTGTTTATCTAAAAGGGGAGGAATTGTAGTGTATGTACCTTTTAAGAGGAACTATGTTTTTGAAGCCCCTGTATACTGTAGTACCAGTAGTGACCACTCGGGTATATAAGCCTGTGTAGCGTCTTGTGTAGTTTAGTTCACCTCCAGACTTTGTTCAGTAAACACTTGTTAAATCAACTCCTGCATTCCGTGTCTCCATTAACGCACGGATCTAACAAATGGATGTATCTGGGCAATAAGCTATAAGAAAGTAGAGGCAATCTGTCAAATAAACCCTTCCAGTCTCTATTCCAGCTGTGATGTGAAGGCATGATTTTTGGGGCATTTATATTATGCATGAAAATGAAAACATAGTTCATAATGTAGACACACAGTAATGTGATAAGAACATTAGAAATAGGAGCAGGAGTAGGCCATTTAGCCCTTCGAGCCTGCTCCACCATTCAATAAGATCATGGCTGATCTTGTACCTCAACTCCACCTTCCCACACTATCCCCACATCCCTTGATTTCCTTAATATCCAAAAATCTAGCAATCTCTGTCTTGAATATACTTAGCGACTAAGCATCCACAGCTCTCTGGGGTAGAGAATTCATAATGCTTTGAATAAAGAAATTTCTCCTCATCTCAGTCCTAAATGGCCAATCCCTTATTCTGAGACTGTGCTGTGACCCCCTAGTTCTGGACTCCTCAGCCAGTGAAAACATCTTCCCATCTACCCTGTCAAGCCCCTTAAGAATTTTATGTTTCAGTGAGATCACCTCTCATTCTTCTAAACTCAAGGGAATATAGGACTAGTCTATTCAATCTCTCCTCATAGGACAATCTCCTTATACTGTACCAGGAATCAGTCTAGTGAACTTTTGTTGCACTTCCTTCTAAGGCAAGTATATCCTTCCTTAGGTAAGGAGATCAAACTACACAGTACTCCAGGTGTGGTCTCACCAATGTCCTATATATTTGTAGTAAGACTTCTTTATTCTTGTACTCCAATCCCTTTGTAATAAAGGCTAACATACCATTTACTTTCCTAATTGCTTGCTGTACCTACATGTTAACATTCTGTGATTCGTATACAAGGACACCTGAATACCAACATTTCCCAGTCTCTTACCATTTAAAAAAAAATTCTGCTTTTCTATTTTTCCTACCAAAGTGGATAACTTCACATTTCTCCATGCTATATCCCATCTGTCATGTTCTTGCCCACTCATTTAACCTGTCTATATGTCTTAGCCTCTTTTCCTCCTCCTCACAACTTCCTTTCCCACCTGGCTTTGTTTCGTCAGGAAGCTTAGATACATTACACTCGGTCCCCTCATCTAAGTCATTGATATAGATTGTAAATAGCTGAGGCCCACGCACTGATCCTTGTGGTACCCCACTAGTTATAGCCTGCCTACCTGAAAATTACCTGTTTATTCCTAGTCTCTGTTTTCTGTCCTTTTAACCAATCCACAATCCATGGTAATATACTACCCCCCACCAATCCCATGAGCTCTAATTTTGTGTAATAACCTCTTGTGTGGCACCTTTTATCGAATGCTTTTTTTGAAAATCCAAATACATCACATCCACTGGTACCCCCTTATCTACCCTGCTAATTATGACCTCAAACTTCTAGTAGATTTATCAAACACTGTTTGTTTCATAAATCCATGTTGACTATGCAACTGAGCTCTTTAAATGGCTTGTTAGGAACCAATTTAATGGTATTTTGAGGCTTCCTTCCAATTTTACGTGCTCTCCCATGGGTTACCTGCTGCTTGGGGAGCACGCCAGCTCACCCTGGCGTGAGTTGAGTCTGTTCTGATGAGCTGACAGCTGCAGAAGTGGTGTGAAGGATGCCATGTTACAGATGGTCAGTTTCAGAGTGCAGAAACTGTTGGATACTGCATTTGTAAGATATATAGAGATTTCTTTAGCTTGCAAGTATTTAGAGGCAACTGTATGTCCAGTCCCAGTGCCACCTCATTGGAACAACCTCTCTCACCATTGACAGATTGCTTCTGTCATCTCACCTGCAGCTGCCATCTATTGCAGCAACATCCGTGCCCTTGAAAAAAATCAGACCTTGGTTCCCTGAATCCTTCCACGATCAGCCCCAACATCACCAGGCACACTAACATCACCAATCTTCTCCACCATCACCTGATGCTGCACAGGACATCAGCCCCTGACAACATTGCTGCCCGGGAGGCCAGCGATGGCATCACCATGGCCAGATTTACTTCACTTTGACGCTGTAAACCCTGGCTGCCACATGATGCTCCAGGTTCACACCATCCCATACCAGCACTGTAAAGCATCCCTTTTAATGTCCAAGCCATTCCATGCACACTCATCACTATAGTGGGGGTGGGGGTGAAGTTATGTCTCATCATTCACTGGAACTCAGTAAGACACTTCTCAAGGTGCACACAGATCTGCCCAATAAGGGGCAATGTTGAAAATATAGATTTCACTGTATGACAACACATTACCAGAAACTTCACATGGACATTGGCTAAACCTCTCAAGTGCCTACCCTTGTGTGGTGTTCGTTGGTAAGCTTGCAGTAGGATGAGGGTGAGTGTAAGGGGTGTCTAGTGAGATGGGGAAGTGATAATGTAGATGGAGCGGGTTGAGTGGAGGTGCAAGGTAAGTTGGTGTGAGTAAGGAAGTGCAGGCGAAGGGTATGGAAGGCAGCGTCCTGGGGATGTGTTGAGTGGCACAGCAGGATGAGTTTGACTGTGGCTTTGCAGTAATGTTTCGTGATCCACTGAGATCATTGAAAGGTTAGCGCCACTGCAGCCAGGGACTCCTGACCACACCCCTGCTTTTGCCCTCCTGTGCAATGTGCAACCAGGCTACGTTGTGTCCTGGGGAGGTCTGTTCCACCCTTGGAAGGGAAGAGAACCTCCCTGTGTGCTGTGACCCCCCTCCCGAAGCATATGGAGGGAGTCATTGGAGAGCCAGGGTGCAAGTGTCCACCTTTGTGCAGTGCTTGTCAGTGTTTGCAGCACCTCAATGCTGTCAAACACTGACAGAACAACTGTCCAACTCAATGTGGCTGTGGTCCCTTTAAGGAAACCAGCTGATGACCCATCATCAAATGATATCATCAGACCCGCTTCCTGTTAATTGACCGGGAAGCCCGCAGGGCTGACTTAATGAGGCCAATCAAGGGAAAACCCCTTTGACAGAGTGGCTGCAGCTGGGAGCGGGACCAGAACCTGGAAACCAGCTCTCCCGACACCACTGAGAGAGTCCAGCCCAAAGTATTTATTTAATGTCTCTGCCATTTTCTTATTCCTATTATAATTCCCCCTGTCTCTGCCTTTAAGGGATTTGCATTTACTTTTGCTATTCTCTTCCTTTTTACATAGAAGCTTTTGCAATATGTTTTTATGTCTCTTGCTAATTTACACTCTCTTTTTAATCAATTTCTTGGTCATCCTTTGTTGAATTCTAAAATCCTCCCAATCCTCAGGCTTACTATTCTTTTTGGCAACATTATAAGCCTCTTCCTTTAATCTAATACCATCTTCAACTTCTCTTGTTAGCCACGGTTGGACCACTATTCCCGTGGGGTTTTTATTTCTTTGGGGGAAGTGTATATTCGTTGTGAATTATGAATTAATTCTTTAAATGTTTGCCATTGCTTATCTACCGTCATTTTAAAATCTAGTTTCCTAATCTACCTTAGCCAACTCTCCCCTCATACCTATGTAGCTTTTTTTTTCAGATTTAAGACCCTAGTTTTGGATTTGACTAAATCACTCTCAAACTCAATATAACATTTCTATAATATTGTTGTGGCGGTACCACCGTTTGTACCTTACAAAAAGACACATAATTCCGTTTAACTTACCTGTTGGGGCCATTGCCCCTTTAAGGCGCGCGCTGACGTCATGTCACGTACGACATGACGTGCGTGCGGCAGCTGCCGGCCCGACTCGGCCATCCAGCACGGCCGCTGGCACAGCCTGGCCTAGCGTCTTCGGCCGCATCGGCCAGCCGCCGGGAGCCGGGAGCCACGCGATCTTCCGCTCACGCGGCAAGCACCGGCACAGCCCGGCCTCGCGACTTCAGCCTCAATGGCCAGCGACGCAAAGACGCGCATCACGTGACGCCCTAAGCGCGGGAAACGCGAACGTGATGATGTCACAACACAAACGCGATGATGTCATCACGCTCCCCACAGGACTGCGAAGTCCGTCCTCGTGGAGTCCCCGCTGGGACAAGACCTATACCACGGTGCTCCTACAGTCAGCCATCTTACCTGCCATCTTACCTGATGTAATTAGTCTGTTCCTGTAAATAAACAACTTGTTAATAGTTTGTCGAAGTCAAACTCTCTTATTTAGTGGCGATCTACACGAACCGCTACATTGGTGACCCAATGACATGAGTACGGGAGCTCATCAATTCCAACGTTACAATTGGTGAACCCGTATCCATGAACGATTTTCACGGTAGCAACGCGCGCCTGAACCTAGTCTTCCCACAAGACGACCAACGCACAACCGACGAACAACCATGGAACAGCAGCCGCCTCACTCCGCCAAAGGCGACCCCGTCTTTGCGAACATATTCGCAAAGTAAGCGCAGCCTGGAGCAGATCCCATTTGACACGGACAAACCTCAACCGGACCCCGTTCGTTTTTTTTTGTGAGCAATTTTCACAAAAGCACGCCATGGAAGCACCAGCTGGTTTGCTGTCGCTACCGCACTCCAGGGAGCCACAGTCTCCCTCATGCTTTATACCGGTAGAAGCCCCGTTCAACGAGAACGTCGATGCGGCGCTGACCACGCACTTGCTCACGGTCTCCGTACTCGTCTTTCCTACCGCCACACGGATCGTCCGCCTCTACGTCCACAGCAAGTATAAATCTCTCCAAGCGCGGGGTACAGCATGTTCGGGCCCACAAAATTGGAGCGTGCCCTGCGGGGATACCACGAGGACTCACCCCCGCGAAACAAGAGGACCCATCCCTCGTGAAAAACGACGACTCCTTCGCCGACGACGCACCAGCCCTTCAGCCTGCTGGTTGTGTTACCTACTACACTATTCGGCGTGAACAAAAGGCGTGCCGCCCTCCCAGCTGTGTTCTCCTAAATCTACACTGTTACAAGTTTTGCCGCCCTCCAGGCAGAGTTAACCCCTTCTGAAAGCAACAACAACCTGGACCGTTGCCGCCCTTTCTCCAGTTGTCCCTTTAACAAACGCAAACGTCTACTGAAGCTGCACACATCGAGGACTGGTCCAATGGGCATCCTGCGGCCGCAATCAGCCACGTGAAAGTTGCTAGCCTCACCGATCACAGGTTAACGCAGTAACTCTTCACCCTCTGTTGTGTTAACGTCGTAGCACTATGGCATGCACCATTCTGCATGTTCCAGCCTCCTGAAGGTTTCGCTCACCTGTCGGTGAGTTCACTCACCTCGCCTGTCAAGTCCTTCTGGAACGTTCGTTTGGCGTTCCTGCAGAGTTTGTTATAACAAGGACTTATTCCAACATCAACAGAGTCATCGCCCGCATCCGCCCAACCTGCCCGTCACTCTGACGAGGCCTGCTGTTTAGCACGTCTCCACAGTCCTTCGCCTGACGGATACACTTTATTCGCCACGACGCGCGTACGGATCCCCTCACGAGCAGCATCTTCGGAACTCGCTCGCCAAGCCGAGACAACACGACCGCCGAGACCACCAGCTCGTCAGACCATCTCATCTTTGGACTTTCGTTAAAGCGAATTCTGGGGGGGCCCATGTGGCGGTACCACCGGTTGTACCTTACATAAAGACACAGGCCTAGAAATTCAGTTGGTAGCGCCAGCGATTTAGTGCCTAAAGAGCCCAAGAATTGGGGCGTTACCCAATTTTCGGGCAGGCGCAGTGAATATAGCGCCATCTCCCATATGGAGTATCCTTTTAGCGCCGGCGCTAACTCTTTGCGCGCGGGCGCAGGCAGATCATGACATCATTTCAGTGTGCAACGCCTTTTTGGCGGACCGGATATTCGGTAGCGCCCGCAACCTTTCCACCTGGCGCTATTAGTGACAGTTGGATGGAGCATTCCCAGGCCCTTCTCGGACTTGGGCGCTATTTAAAGGGGACAGCACTAGTATAAAAGCTGCAGCCATTTGGGCTGGCCATTCTGATCGTTGCTGGAGAGAGTTGCTGACCTTCTGTTGGACAGTGCTTTTCTCATTGAGCCTTTGGAGGCACTGGCATTGGCAGCTTGAGGGCCCGGCTCCCGAGCTGGTGATGCAGCATCTGAAAGCAGGGAGGTGGAAGAGTGGCTTTAGCAAAAGGACAGCTTGGCAGCAAGGGATGCCAGATTGCGGCAAGGCTATGACATGGGTCCACAGTGAGAAAGCATGCTGGCGGGGGGAATAAGTGGAAGGAGACAGTTGTAAAAGGTGAGAACCTTACCATCGCTGTCGACAATGGGGTCGGCAGCTGCAGTGGTTACAGGACCACTCAGACGTCCTCCAAGAATCTGGTGGACTCTCTCCTCGAGATCCGTGAGAGTGACTACTTGTGGAGGTCCTCCACCGGTGCGAAGTTGGTCTTTGCCAATCTTCGCCAGCTTGGACTGCAGGGGAAAGGAGGGAAAGTTATGTTACCTGATGCCCTGAGTGATCATCTCATGCCCCCCATGGTGCAAGAGCCCTTACATGATGCCTTGAGTCAAATGTGCATGTGTGTGCCCAGAAAGGGCCATGGGTGCTTGCTGGCAGATGGCCAATGGGGCACAGGCCACCCTGTAGCCATAAAGTCAGGTGCAAATGAAGGGATGCAGAAGTTTGCATAAACAACACCCACCCTCACGACCCGAGTGAGGTCGTTGAATTTCTTTCTGCATTGGACAGGGCTCCTGTTCACCATGCTGCTGGAGTTGACCCTCTGGGATACATCCCTCCAAGCTCGTCGGTAGTCCTTATGATTCGGCCTCCTGCCATTGTCTGGGTAGAGAACATCTCGCCGGCGCTCCACTGCGGCCACCAATTGCTCCAGAGCCTCATTGGTGAAGCGCTCTGCTCTCTGTCTCACCTTCTCCATCTGGTCCAAGTTTTTAGCGCCAGAGAAGGGCCTGCGCCGATTCTGAGGCCTGCAAGGCGCAGAGTGTGGATGCTGAAGCTGACTGACCCACCCCTTTAAGAGCTGGCCGGCGCCTGGAAGTCTCGTGGTCATCGGTAATTGAGAGCACCTGCGCTGTGCCCGTCCGCTCCGATATTGGGTTGCGCCAGAAGTTTAGCGCCTTAGGAGTCCCGTGTAATGCCTGAATTTGCGCCTCAGTCACCTTATGGGGCGATGCAACCCAATATCGAGCCAGGTGGCGATAAGTTGCGTCTGGCTATAAACTTTGCACTGCGCCAATTCTAACGCCCCAAGCGGGGCTATACCCAATTTCTAGGCCATAATTCCCTTTAACTTACCTTACTGTATGTTTAACTTACCTTTTGAGGCCGTTGCCCTTTTAACTTGCCTGTTGGGGCCATTGCCCCTTTAAGGCGCGCGCTGACGTCATGTCACGTACGACGTGACGTGCGTGCGGCGGCTGCCGGCCCAACTTGGCCATCCAGGACGGCCGCCGGCACAGCCTGGCCTAGCGTCTTCGGCCGCATCGGCCAGCCGCCGGGAGCCACGCGACCTTCCGCTCACGCGGCAAGCACCGGCACAGCCCGGCCTCGCGACTTCAGCCTCAACGGCCAGCGACGCAAAGACGCGCATCACGTGACGCCCTAAGCGCGGGAAACGCGAACGTGATGACGTCACTACACAAACACGATGACGTCATCACGCTCCCCACAGGACTGCGAAGTCCGTCCTCGTGGAGTCCCCGCTGGGACAAGACCTATACCACGGTGCTCCTACAGTCAGCCATCTTACCTGCCATCTTACCTGATGTAATTAGTCTGTTCCTGTAAATAAACAACTTGTTAATAGTTCGTCGAAGTCAAACTCTCTTATTTAGTGGCGATCTACACGAACCGCTACATTGTGATCATTCTTTCCGAGAGGCTACTTTAGTACAAGGTTATTAATTAACCCTTTCTCAGTGCACAATACTAGATTTAAAATAGCCTGTTCCCTAGTTGGTTCCTCAACATGCTGGAAAAGAAGCTGGAAACCTGAAATAGAAACAGAAATTGTAGGAAATACACAAGTTTGTCAGCGCCTGAAAGGAGAAAAGATGGGTTCACATTTTGGGTGCGACCCTCCATAATTCAACACCTGAAATGTTAACCTGTCTTTTCTCCTTCAGATGCTGTCAGACCTGCTACGTATCCTGTTTTTAATTTTCTGTCAGTGTGGCTAGGAATGGATTCAAGTATTGAACCTTAATTGGGCAGAAACATTTGTAACATTACTTCTCTAATCAGTTTAGGGTTGATATAAAGGAAGTTGCTCAAATGTTTGTGTCCTTTGCAGCAAACAGCTTGCCTCTCGGGAGGACGCATTGATTTTTAAATTCATCACCTTCTTTCTCACTCTCTTAAAATATATGTTATAAAACAAAATTTGTTCAGCGCCAAGCTATTTATTTTTACTCAAGTCTCGACAACTGACTCTTGACTTAATCGTGGGATTTATCCGATAAGCCTCACTTGGAGAAATAAGCATATTTCATGACTTGCTTTTAATATAGTGTCTTCTGCAGGTGATACTTCATAGAATCATAGAATGATACAGCATAGAAGGAGGCCATTCAACCCTGTGCCAAATCTTTGAAAGAGACATCCAATTAGTCCTACTCCTCTGATCTTTCCCCTTAGCCCTGCAAATTTCCCCCTTCAAGTATTAATCCAATTCCCTTTTGAAAGTTATTGAATCCGCTTCCACCACCCTTTCAGGCGATGCATTCCAGATCATCATAACTCGCGTTTAAAATTTTTTTTTAAAAACTCCTCATCTCCCCTCTGGTTCTTTTACCAATTACCTTGAATCTGTATCCTCTGGTTACTGACCCTTCTGCCACTGGAAACAGTTTCTCCTTACTTACTCTTTCATGGTTTTGAACTCCTCTATTAAATCTCCCTTAACCTTCTCTGCTCTAAGGAGAACAACCCCAGCTTCTCCAGTCTCTTCACATAACTGAAGTCCCTCATCCCTGGTACCATTCTAGTAAATCTCCTCTGCACCCTTTCCAACGCCTTGACATCCTTCCTAAAGTGTGGTGCCCAGAATTGGACACAATATTCCAATTGGGGTCTAACCAGTGATTTATTAAAAATTTAGCATAACTTCCTTGCTTTTGTACTCTCTGCCTCTATTTATAAAGCCAAGGATAGCTTTTTTTTTATAAAACAGCCTTGTCACCTTGTCCTGCTGCCTTCAAAAATTTGTGTACAGACACCCCCGGGTCTCTCTGTTCCTGAATCCTCTTTAAAATTGTATCATTTAGTTTATTTTGCCTCTCCTCATTCTTCCTACTAAAATGCTTCACTTCACACTTCTCTGCATTAAATTCCATCTGCCATTTGTCTGCCCATTTCACCAGTTTGTCTATGTCTTCCTGAAATCTGTTACTATCCTCCTCACTGTTTACTACATTTTGGAGATTAGTGTCCTCTGCAAACTTTGTAATTATCCCCTGTATATCCAAGTCCATATCATTAATATATATCAAAAAGAGCAATGGTCCTAAAATCGACCCCAGGGGAACACCACTATATACTTCTCTCCCGTCTGAAAAACAACCGTTCACCACTACTCTGCTTTCTATCTCTTAGCTAATTTTGTATCCATTGTGCCACCACCCCTTTATTACCATGGGCTTCAATTTTGCTAATAACATTTGAGATGTCATAATATTATTGCATCTTCTACTCAGTTACTTTAACATGCTCCTGTTCATCCTCGTTGATTTGGACGTAGCAAATAGCAGAGTAATAGATTATATGGAAAAATGTGCATGCAGCTAACGGATCATCAAGCAAATTAGACAGCACTTTTAATAACGTTTATTGTAAAATTTGTGTGGTGCCAAAAGTGTGGAATTTTTGGTTCACTATCTGATCTTTTATGCTGTTGCTCAAGGGGCAGGCAGAGTTGGGGCAGGGCAGCAAAGTCAACTGGAAAGGTTGAGGGGGAAGGAAAAGTTAGGGTTAGGACAGGCGCCTGGGCTAGAGATTGGGCAGTTTATATCTTCAGCCAAGACAGCCTACCCCATAAAATCCTAGCAGTGATCTGTTAATGGTGTAATTTAAAAAAAAAAAAAAGTTATAAGCAGGCAAAAGGTGGTGGGGCCATACAAAGTTGGGAGAGCCTAGAAAAGTTGGGGTTGGAAAGAGTTAGGGTACAGGTGGCAAAGTCAGCTGGCAGGGCTGAGTTGAGTCTGGCTTCAGGGTAGGCTGGATTTTGGGCAGCATTTATGCTGATGAATGGGATTAGAGGCTGAGGAGGCCAAAGAGTGGATGGAGTTGGGAATGGGGAGGTGCATAGCACCATCCATGGTGGGAGGCCTGCAACTACACTGTGACAGTTAAGTGCTTACATTGGAAGTTGCTATTATAAATGTTTAACATAGGCAAACATGCGATGTTGACAAAAGTGTTACCAAAAATCATGAAAAAGAGATAGGCGCACATGCAAGACTATTTATATTATAGAATATTCCTACACTATTTAAGTAACAAATACTCCATTAGCATTCAGGTTTTTAACTATGATCTCACCTGGAACAATGGTACAAAACTGCATCTGTCTGATTTGATAGATGCTTTTTTTCTTTACAGAATTTGTACTAAATTGGTTGCCCCGATTAGATTTGTAGCTGTCATCTGGATCTATAATGGGATGTCACTTATTCTGCAGTACAGGGGGATATCAATTGGCTGATTATCCAAACTGGCTGGAACTTCTAGCAAGGCCTATATAAAGAAAATAAATACTTGCATTTACAGTATATAGCATCTTTCATAACCTCGGGACATCCCAAAGCACTTTACAGCCAATTTAAAGTGTCGTCACTGTTATAATGTGGAAACACAGCAGCTAATTTGCGCACAGCAAGCTCCCACAAACTGCAATGTGATAATAAACAGGTAATCTGTTTTAGTGTTGGCTGAGGGATAAATATTGGCCAGGACACCAGGGAGAACTCCCCTGCTCCTCTTCGAAATAATACCATGGGATCTTTTACATCCACCTGAGACGGCAAACCGGGCCTCAGTTTAACGCCTCTTGTGAAAGACAGTGCAGCACTCCCTCAAGTCTCAAGTGGGACTTGAACCTGCAACCTTCTGACAAGAATGCTACCAACTGCACCACAGCTAACACCATAAAAATTACATATAGTTTTTTCATTTTACTTTTCGGCTATCGTTAAAATTCATAAACAACCCACCCTGTTCCTCTAAAATAGTTTCTAATAATTGTGAAATTGTTCATGGCAGATTGTGATGGCTATACAGTGTCAAGTGTCCGCTTGGCCCAGTGGTTGCACTCTCAACCCGAGTCAGAAGGGCATAGGTTCAAGTTACAATTCTGTGTAGATAAAAGGCCAGTTATGTAAAACCTAAACTTATCAGTGATTTTTAATGCGTTTTCAGATAGGTTCAGGGTTTTGGAGTTCCATCGGTAACTGTTACCTAATTACCTAAAATTCTGAGTTTGTGTATTTTCCGTGATTATAAGTGATCGCTGTTCAGCTCTAATTCTCTAGATTGAAAAAAGAATGTTACGTAGCAGGAAGGCTTTGACAGTTCTTACTGACTCAAAAGGATACAAATTACATTTTTGTTGCATCTGTACCAACATTTAATGTGCTTTTTTAATGCAGGCTTTAACTTCTTTACAGGAACAAAGCAAAAATAAACCTGCATCTAGTGTCTAGGCATATAACTATAGTGCTGTATGGGGAGGTAGTAGGGAAAATGCTAGAATCTACTATTAAGGACATAGTAACAGGGCACTTGGAAAATCTCAATGTTTAGGCAGCGTCAACACTGTTTTATGAAAGGGAAATAGTGTTTGACAAATCTACTAGAGTTTTTTGAGGTTGTAACTAGCAGGATAGGTAAGGGGGAACAAGTGGATGTCGTGCATTTGGATTTTCAGAAAGCATTCGATAAGGTGCCTCACAAGAGGTTGTTGCACAAGATTAGGGCTCATGGGATTGGGGGTAACATATTTGCATGGATTGAGGCTTGGATAATGGCCAGAAAGCAGAGAGTAGGAATAAAGGTAGTTTTAGGGATGGCAAAGTGTAACTAGTGGGGTGCTGTAAGGATTGGTGCTTGGGCCTCAGCTATTTACAATCTATATGAATAACTTAGATGAGGGGACTGTGTGTAATATATCAAAGTTTGCTGATAATACAAAGCTAGGTGGGAAAGTAAGCTGAGGAGGATGCAAAGAGACTGCAAAGGGATATAGACTAGTTAAGTGGGGAAATAAGGTGGCAATTGGAGTATAATGTGGGGAATTGTGAAATTATCTGCTTTGGTGGGAAGAATAAATAAACAATTTTTTAAAAGCTTTGAGACTAGTTAATGTTGGTATTCAGAGGAATTTGGGGTCCTTGAACATGAATCACAGAAAGTTAACATGCAGGTATAGCAAGCAATTAGGAAGGCAAATGGTATGTTGGCCTTTATTGCAAGGGGGTTGGCGTATAAGAGTCAGGAAGTCTTTCTGCAATTATATAGGGCTTTGGTGAGCCCACACCTAGAGTATTGTATGCAGTTCTGGTCTCCTTACCTAAGGAAGGATATACTTGCCTTACAGGAAGTGCAACAAAGGTTCACTAGATGGATTCCTGGGATAAGGGGATTGCCCTATGAGGAGAGATTGAGTAGACTAGGCCTATATTCCCTAGCGTTTAGAAGAATGAGAGGTGATCTCATTGAAATGTATGAAATTCTTAGAGGGCTTGACAGGGTAGATGCTGAGAGTCTGCTTCCACTGGCTGGAGAGTCTAGAATTGGGGACCACAGTCTCAGAATAAGAGGTTGGCCATTTAGGACTAAGATGAGGAGAAACTTCTTCACTGAGGGTTGTGAATCTTTGGAATTGTTTACCCCAGTGGGCTGTGAATGCTCAGTTGTTGAGTATATTCAAGACTAAGATCGCTAGATTTTTGGGGATAGGGCAGGAAAGTGGAGTTGATGTAGAAGTTCAGTCGTGATCTAATTGAATGGCGGAGCAGACGCGATGGGCTGTATGGTCTACTCCTGCTCCTAGTTCCTGTTATGTTCTTAAACCCTGTCACTAGATGTTTTCGTTTCTGCGATGAATCATTTTAAAAATGCTTGTGTTAATTTTTGTTTTTTTAATATATGGTGCATTTAATATATGGGATTTCTGGCCCTTTGCGTAAATGTACAGAAGTTCCAGGAATGTTCTGTGCGGAGTAAGGTTTTGTTCGCTGCATTTTAACAGAGGTGTGAAGGCAGGGCTGTGTGTGAGTATGTTCCACTGCAAGTATGCAGCGCTGCTCAACTGCCTGATTATCGTTAAAATAACAGTAAAGTGGACAGCCTAAATGTGTTTTCCTCCAAAGCTTAACCTTTTAGTATACTGTACTTTTATTGCAATCTTGTCTTGTTACTAATGTGAAGATCACCTATTCCAAGTGGTCTTACTACTGGAGTAAATTTCAGCATCAATGTGTAGAGATCCATTTTTTGTATTGCATGGTATCGGGTTGACATCTAAGAGACATGGGACTGACACCGGATTGCATTATAAAACCAGAATTATTGTTTGTACATTGACAGTGCCCAGATTTGTAATCTCACTGGTACTGCAGTGGGTCACAGGAAGGATAAACAATGGTTGTAATTTTTAGTAATAAATGACCTTGATAAATTGAAGCCATCTGTTTGGAAAAACATTTTGTTCAAACTGGTTTGATTTCTGATTCTGACCTAGACAAATACTAGATTGAGTGTGCACACACTAGTGTGAGTATACTTGGCACCTTTTTTCAGGCACCATGGAGAACCAGCTTAGTGTACAATTAAAAGACAGATGGTGCCAAAATGCAGCTGCTACTTTATTTTAAATAAGGTTATAAGGTGGAACATAATGCTATTGTACTTTAATACATTGGCAACGTTCTTTGAGCAGAGGGTGTGTTAGTGTGCAAGAAAACTTCAGCACCCTTGAAAGCTTGTGAAGAATACCTGGCTTTTAATCTTAATTTGAACTAGCACCCTGTGTATTTAGGATCAAAGTGGAAATTATTCTCTAATTTAAATTTTGATTCAAGTATGTGTATTAGATTTCAGAAAATGTTAAATACAATTTTGACGATGTCATTTCGAAGTACAATGGCCTGGAAATTGCGGTGTCTGAGGGCGTACTGCACGCAGTACTCCAGCTGAGGTCTTGCTAAGGTTTTGTATAGATTGTGCATTGCATCTCAACTTTTATATTTTATACATTGACGTATAATCCAATATTTTTTTTATGGTCTTGTGCATTTGAGGTGCTGCTTTTAATGTCCTGTGAACCTGAACTCCCAAATCCCTTTGCTATTCCACATCACATGGCTTTCCCCCATTCAAGGTATAATTTTATTTTAACCAAAATGTGCCACCTCATTGAATCCATCTGCCACATTTTTCAGTCCACTATCTAATAAATATCCTTTTGCAGCATTCTTTCATCCTCAATTAGTGACTATACCTCCCTTTAGTATTGTTCCTCTAGGCCTATATCCGAATCATTGATGTACACAGTGATCAGAAGAGGTCCCAGTTCAGAACCCTTGACCTTCCAGAGCTCTTTCAGATACTCACCTGAGCCTAATTGCGGCTCACACCTAATTAAAATGATTGGCTCTCTTCTACTTCCATTACCTGGCTTGCTGTATGGGAGATGTAGCTGATTGGCACCCCATCCACCACCATAAACATTCACTCCCTCCACCACCGGCGTACCGTGGCTACAGTATGTACCATCTGCAAGATGCACTGTAGCAACTTGCCAAGGCTTCTTCGGCAGCATTTCCCAAACCCGCGACCCCTTCCACCTAGGAGGACAAGGGCAGCAGGTGCATGGGAACACCACCACCTCCAAGTCACACACCATCCTTACTTGGAGGTATATTGCCGATCCTTCATCGTCCCTGGGCCAAAATCCTGGAACTCCCTACCTAACAGCACTGTGGGAGTACCTTCACCACACGGACTGCAGCAGTTCAAGAAGGCGGCTCACCACCACCTTTGAGGACAATTAAGGATGGGCAATAAATGCTGGCTTTGCCAGCGATGCCCACATCCTATTAACAAATAATAAAAAAAGGATGTAAGCCCTTGGGTTGAAAACAGCAAAATTGAGTGTAAACCTGCAGGAATAAATTTAATTCTTTCCCCTCCCAAACTTTTAGTAACTCGCTCAACTCTCGCTTAATCTAAACTGTAATAAGAATTGTGACTTTTTATTAAAGATTTATTTCTAAAAAATTTTAATGACTTACAGGATAGTTATAGTGCAAGAATATTCAAGAATTAACTTGCGCAGCTGTAACCCTCAAAGAAAGGTTGATATGAATGAAACAATTTAAAAACAGACATACCTCTTACTTTTTTGTAAAATATGGCTGACTCTACTCATTTTCATACCACAGATTCTTGTATACCCATACAAAAATGATGCCCATGGGGAAACCATTCAATATGCAATTTATCCTGTCAGTCAGTGGGGTCGAATAGTTTTGAGCACCACCGTTCCAAGTAAGATGAGTAAGGACTACACGTGCAAAGTAAATTGTGTATTCAACAGCTTATCAGTAAACCTTCTATTTTTAATACAGGAAACTCTGGTATTCGGCACAGACGGTACCGGGATGGTGCCAGTTGATTAAAAATTCCGGATAACGGAGAGGGTTATCTACCAAGGCTATTTTTAACAAACAAATTTTAAAAATCAAGAAATGTGCAGTATACAGTAATTGGGTACTCACCTACAGAATGTTATGTTAAATGGATGGTGGAAGATGCTTGATTAAGTACAGTACTGCCAGTTGAGGGTAATCCATAACTTTGGCCGGAACTGCTTCTTCTGAGCACGTATCTTGGGCTTTAGTTTGAGGGACAGTTGTTCGGATAAGGCGATGATCTGTCCAGCAGTCATCAGTGCTGAACATGGCCCTAGTGACCAGAACATCACGACGATCCCTTGCCTGTACAATGACATAGTCAATGAGATGCCACAATTTTGAGCGGGGGTGCCTCCAGGAGGTTTTGTACTTGTTTTTTTGTCGGAAGTGTTTGTGATTATGAGGTTGTGCTCAGCACATTTAGTGAGAAGAAGTAGTCCGTTTGAGTTGGACTTTCCGATGCCCTCTTTTCCTGTGATGCCTTTCCATAGGTGGTAATCCCGACCGACCCTGGCATTGAAGTCCCCAAGAAGAATGACTATCTTCTTTTGGGATACCAGACAAGGTTTTATCCAGGTCAGCATAGAAGATCTCCTTTACTTCATCTAGCGAATCCAGGGTGGGAGCATAAGCACTCACAACTGTTGCCATCTGATGGTTGGATAGGGTTAGACACATTTTCATGAGGCGTTCATCGATTCCCACAGGAAATTCGGAGAGTTGGCTAACAAGTTCATTTTTGATGGCAAATCCAACTCCATGGATGCGGGGGTTTTCCATTGGCTTCCCTTTCCAGTAGAATGTGTAACCCCCCTTCTCCTTCAATTGACCACCTTCTGCTAGTCGAGTTTCAGATAGGGCCGCTATATCAATGTTGCATCGTTTCAGCTCTCTGCATACGATGGCCGTCCTTCTCTCCGGTCGATCACTTGTTGCACTGTCTACTAGTGTCCGCACATTCCATGCTCCGAAGTTCAATTTTCTGTCTTTAGGACCACATTTTGGTGACCCCTCTGGATGCGGTATACCAGACAGGGCGTTATTGTGGCAGGCTATTTTTGGGGCACCTTTTCTAGCCCCCTCCCTGTTCAGGGTGAGCAGAGCGGATCCTAAGTAGGGCTGCTCAGTCGTGGATGTAGCTGCCGGGGGGGCTCCCCTGCCTCGATCCAGGAGCCAGACGACTGAATCGGACACCCACCGCCTAGTGTGCCAGCTTGTGATTAGGAGCTTCCAGACCGCTCAATCCTGCCCCCATCACCACTTATTGATCGCCACAGGACTTTACGCTGGCGGGTTGTAGAGGTAAATGTAGATCCCTCTGAAGGACGCTTGTGCTTGGTATCTTTTAGCGTGGGGTGGTTGGTGCACAGCCAGCCACCACACGATCCTTGACAGAAAAGGGGCCAGGGTCCAGTGGCAAGGAAAAACCGAGACGACTGGAGACCCCTCTGCTGCAGCCGCCTTCACAGCCGTTGTGGTGCTTCTCGCAGCCCCTGAACCAAAGTGACAGAGTTACCACCGTCATCCGCCTGCTCCACCGTTGAGGACTTGGTATGGGTCGCACTTCATCTGGAACCTCCCCCTTGACCTTACCGCCTTGGGTGACCCTGCCAAGAGCTGTGCTCCAGACGGCATCGCTCATAGATTCACGCAAGCCTCTCCACCACGACAAGGTGGCGATCCAAGGAAAGTCCTGAGGACACTGCCATACAGCAGTGCTTTCAGGATTCCATCAGGCAAAGTCTTCCAAAGGAATACCCACATGATACTGGAGAACATTAGGAACTGCTGAAAGCCACTATCCTCAACACCTCCCAGAACATACTCTATTTCAAGTCCAGAAAACATCAGGACTGGTTTGATGAGAACGACTCAGAAATTGAGCAGCTCATAGAAAGGAAAAGGAAAGCTTTCTGCGCCTGGCAAAACAACATCAGCAGCAAGGCCAAGAGAGGCTCATGCTAGAGTTAAGGCAGATGTCCAGCAGAGAATAAGGGAGAAGAAGAACAACTGGTGGTCTCAAAAGTCCCTAGAAATACAACGTATGGCTGATACTGGGGACTCGAGGCTTTTTCAGTGCCACCAAGGCAGTTTTCGGACCAAGCTACCGTGGCTTAAACCCCTTACGCTCTAAGGACGGTTTAACTCTGCTCAAGGACAAGGAGGCAATTGACACAAGATAGAGGGAGCATTTTCAAGAACTGCTCAACCGACATAGTAGCGCAGATCTGGAGTCCATCAATCAATTACCGCAGAGACCAGAAAAGGGAGGAAATGGGGGCACCTCCAAGCATTGTAGAAGTGCAGAATGCCATCAGGTCCATGAAAAACAACAAAGCTGCCAGCTCAGATGGGATTCCAGCAGAAATCCTTTAAAAAGGTGGCCCTGAGCTCCTGACACATACATGCCTTCCTCCTAAAAATGGCAGCAGGAAGAAATTCCACATGATCTCAGACGCTTTGATTGTTACTATCTTTAAAAAGGGGGCAAAGTCGGTGTGTGGTAACTACAGAGGTATCGCCCTCCTTTCTTCCACAGGAAAAGTGCTTGCCCGTGTCCTTGTTAACAGACTTTTGCCGTTATCTGAGGAGGTGCTTCCGGAGTCGCAGTGTGGTTTCCGACCATCCAGAGGAACAGCTGATATGATCTTCACAGCACGTCAATTACAGGAGAAATGCCGTGAACAAAAGCAACCACTGTTCATAGCTTTCATAGACTTAACTAAAGCTTTTGACACCGTCCACCGCCAGACTTTATGGCATATCTTGTCTAAGCTTGGTTGCCCCGATAAATTCATCTTAGTTCTGAGGCTGCTACATGACAACATGTCCGCAGCAGTTCTCAGCAGCAGCGGTTCTATTTCAGAGCCCTTTACAGTTGAGACAGGAGTAAAACAGGGCTGCATCATTGCTCCAACCCTTTTTTGCAGTGTTCATCTCAGTTATCCTCCATCTCATCGGCAATGGTCTGCCCACCAGAATTCAAATCCTTTACCGTACTGATGGTCGACTTTTCAATCTCAATCGGCTTAAGGCCAAGAGCAAAGTCTCCATCACTACCATTATGGAGTTACAGTATGCAGATGATAACGCCATCACAGCTCTTTCCGAGCATGATCTACAGAACACCTTGAATGCTTTTTCCAGAGCCTACAAACATTTGGGCCTCACCATGAATATAAAGAAAACCCAGGTGCTCCACCAGCCATCACCTAATCAGCTTGCAACTCCTCCCTCTATAAAGATTGATAATAACACCCTTGAAAATGTCAACACCTTTCCATATCTTGGTAGCCATTTATCCTCCAAAGCTGACATTGATTCTGAAATCCATCACCGCCTGAGTTGTGCAAGTGCAGCCTTTTCTAAACTGAGGAGGAGAGTCTTTGAAAACCATGACCTCCAAGTCCAAACTAAAATTCTTGTATACAAAGCCATCATCCTTCCCACCCTTTTTACATGGAGCTGAAACCTGGACTATGTACAGTAGACATCTCAAAGCAATACCACCAACGCTCTACGCAAAATCTTGAGGGTCAGCTGGGAGGACAAGCGTACCAACTGGAGTATACTTGAAGAGGCCAATATCTACAGCATCACTACGCACATCATGCAGCATCAACTCCGATGGATTGGACATGTCATTCGCATGTCAGACTCAGAGGTTCTGTACTCCCAGTTGAAGGAAGGGCAGAGGTTTCCTGGTAGTCAAAAGAAGCGTTAAAGATACATCAAAGTAATCCTTAAAAAGTTCCATATCGATATTAATAACTGGGAGGAAATCGCACTGGACAGAGACAATTGGAGAAAATGCATCCACAACAGTGCTGCACTACATGAAAAGAATCTCCAGCGTGCCGCTGAGGATAAACGCCAGCGCCGTAAGGAGAGACAACAACTTAAGAAGACCCATACTCCAGTCTCTACCAATAGTCTTACATGCCCACACTGTAGTAGAGTCTGTGGATCTCGGATTGGCCTCCACAGCCACCTGAAGACCCACAAGTAGATGACTGATGAAGGACATACCATACTCGAATTCGAGTGGTCGCCAATGATGATGAATCCATAACTCTTCAATTACTTAACAGTAAAACAAAACTTATACAGTAAACAGAAAAATGGCAGATCGGAAGAGACTACCACCGGCAGCGCAGGAGAGTCAGACTCCTGTTATTGAGGTGTTCGGACTGTGACAGCGCCAAGAAGCCGAGTAGTGGCAGTTTGGAGAACTACCCCCACTGACTAACTTGGCCACCGCGGGAGACTTGGACTCGGCAACATTTCCGGTTATTGAGGTGTTGTTTTCGGAGTATGAATTTTGCTGGTTAATAGAGAATTCCGGATATTTAGATGCCGTTTAAACGAGAGTTTCCTGTACAAAGTGATATGTAAAGATAATTCCCCAATCCTGCACTTCAGCTGGCAGCTACGCTCACAGGGAGCATAGATCAGAGACCTGAGATACACTGTTCAAGCCCTATTGCTAACCTGAATTCTCTGAGAGCAGTTAGGAGTGCAGGATTGCAGAATTACTCCTTTTAGTGAAAGTGTTATTACCTACCATCATATTGGGCTCTGGGAGCCATGGAGGGTACCATAATACCTCACATAGCTCTATAGTCACCTCTTTCCATTTATTTTCTGTCAAAGAAAAAAAGAACAAACTTCAATTTATATAGCACTTTTCACAATCTTTGGTATCTCGCAGCCAGGGAAGTAGTTTAAGTGTAGTCACTGTTATAATGTAGGAAAACCCAGTAGTGAAGTTTTGCACAGCAAGATCTAGATTTGTTTTTAGTGTGGTTGGTTGCCAGGATACAGGGAGAACGCCTATGCTCATTTTTGAATAGTTCCATGCTGTTGAATCCGTAAATCGTAAGGTATGGTGTTCTTCACTAACTAGACGGAGGCTATAGATTAACAATCAACAGGTGTTTACTGGAGGAGGGTAGTCTAAGGACTAACAGTACAGATGCCTGCTCAAGGCTTATATACAGGTGTGGTCACTGCCGGTACTACAGTATACAGGAGCTGTAAAAGTAGTTCTCTCAAAAGGTACATACACTACAATTCCTCCCCTTTTAGATTAACAGTACCATAACATTCAAACAACAGTTAACACTAACATGCACATTTAACTGAAATAGTCCATTTATAGATTCAGTCTTTGGGGCGGCTTCCTGATCCTTTCTGGATAGCGCCTTTCCTGAGTGTCTTGTTCTTGGTGCGGAGGCGATTCTGGCCCCCTTTCGTCGGTTAGTTCATCAGTTTCCGCTGCTACTGTTTCTGGGGTAGATGCTACCGGTATGTCGGGTTCATCCCCACGTACGCGAGACATGGGGTTGACTCGTTCCTGTGACGCTAGGATCTGGTCGACGTGGCGTCTCACAATGTTCTCCCCGACATCCACTGTGTACATTAGTGGCCCCTGCCGTGTGCATATCGTTCCGGGTTGCCATTTCTCTGTTCGGTAGTCGCAGGCCAAGACTGGTTGTCCTACATTGAAGCTCCTTGTCGGCTTCTCATTGATGTGCTGGAATTGCTTATCCTCAACATTTCTTCGCACATTTGGTCTGAGCAAATCCAGACGAGATCTCAACCTTCGGTTAAAGAACATCATGGCCGGGGTCTGGTTGGTAACTGCATGTGTCGCATTTCTGTAGGCCAACAGGAAATTGTCCACCTTATGCTGTAGTGGAATGTCATCATCGCACATGGCCCTTATTGCCTTTTTAAAGGTTTGTACGAACCTCTCAGCCAATCCATTTGTGGCTGGATGATACGGGGCGGATGTGTAATGCCTTACCCCATTCCTTCTCATAAATTTCCGAAACTCTTCGGACACAAACTGTGGTCCGTTATCAGAGCAAATCTGCTCTGGCAAGCCGTTCCTGGCAAATATGGTCCGTAGGACTGCAATAGTTTTCTCTGTAGTGGTGGAGGACATTTTTATCACCTCAGGCCATTTCGAGTGCGCATCCACTGCTATTAAGAACATTGAGTCCATGAATGGACCAGCAAAATCAATATGCACCTGTTGCCATGGAGAGGAGGGCCACTCCCATGGGTGTAGAGGGGCATGTGGTGGTGCATTTTGGACCTTCTGGCATCCTGAGCAGCTCTTTGTTAGGTCCTCGATTTGTTGATCGATCCCCGGCCACCACACAAGCCCTAGCAAGGCTTTTCATTTTCACCCCTCCCAGATGGCCTTCGTGAAGCTCATTGAGCACACTCTCCCTTAACTTGGGTGGAATTACCACTCGGGATCTACCCATCACTGTCCCCTGGCATACTGACAGCTGTTCTCTTCTGGATGAGAATGCTGGCAACAGTGAGTCGCCATGTGTTGGCCATCCCTTTACCGTCAAATCATATACCCGAGACAGTGTCGGATCATTTCGGGTCTCCTCTTTATCCGCGTTAGTTACTGGCAAGCGTTCAATTATCGACGAATAAAATATTTCAATAGGGTCCACTGCTGGTGCTTCCTCCACAGTAGGCAGTGGCAGGCGTGATAGCCCATCAGTGTTTCCATGCTGTTTCGTGCCCTTATACTCGATTTCATATTGGTTCGCCCCTAGAAAAAGGGACCATCTTTGTAGCCGTTGTGCAGTCATCACCGGAACGCCCTTCTTTGGATTAAAGATGGAGACAAGTGGTTGGTGGTCAGTCAGCAAGGTGAACTTCTGCCTATGCAGATAGTGGTTGAATTCTTTTACTCCCCATACTAGGCTGAGGGCCTCCCGGTCAATCTGGGTGTAGTTACGCTCGGCTGAGGTTAGTGACCGAGACGCAAAGGCTACTGGCCTCTCCAACCCGTCTGGGAATTTGTGCGACAGCACCGCTCCAATACCGTAGGGTGATGCATCACACGCCAACCGAATTGGTAGTGCTGGGTTGAAATGGGCCAACACCTCTTGATGTGATCAATTCTTTGCACTTCTGGAAAGCTCGTTTACATTAGTCATTCCACTTCCATGGTACCCCCTGTTGCAGTAGGGTGATCAGTGGGTGTAATACTGTAGACAAATTTGGTAAGAACTTATGGTAGTAGTTCACCAGCCGGAGGAACGACCTCAGTTGTGACACATTTTCCGGTGCTGGAGACTTGACTATTGCCTCAATCTTTTCAGGGGACTTATGTAACCCCTCTTCATCAATAACGTGGCCACAATAAGAGATCTGCTTCTGGTAAAACTCGCACTTGTGGCGATTAGCTCGTAGCCCATATTACTTTAGCTAGGTGAGCACCTTCTCCAGGTTGGCGAGGTGATCACTGTCATTTTCGCCCGTGACCAGGATGTCGTCCAAATAACACTGGATCCCTGAAATCCCTTGCAGGACTTGATCCATTGCCCTTTCCCAAATAGCCGGAGCCGATGCTACCCCGAACACCAGCCGGTTGTATTGGTAGAGACCTTTGAGTGTTGATCATGAGGTATTGTTTCGAGGCTTCTTCTACCTCCATTTGCAGGTACGCCTGGGCCAGATCAATCTTAGTGAAGCGTTTACCTCCAGATAGCGAGGCGAAAATATCTTCAATCCGTGGAAGCGGATATTATACCGTGTGAAGGACTGGGTTCACGGTCACCTTAAAATCCCCACAGATGCGGACCTTCTTTGGTTCCCCAGGCGTATTACTCAACGACCTCTTCATTACAGGAACGATGGGTGTAGCCCACTCGCTCCAGTCCACTTTGGACAGTACTCCTGAATGTTCCAAACCTTCCAGCTCTGCTTTGACGGCTGGTCGGATCGAATAAGGTTTGGCCTTAAACTTTGGGCTTGCATTTTCCTCTATTTTAATCGTCGCTGTTATGCCTTTTAGTGTTCCGAGTCCCTCCTGGAACACTTCTTGTGCATCAGTTAGCATTTTTGACAGTCGTCCAGGTGTGACGTCGTCATCCTTTTTGGCCTCAACCTTCAGTGCCTGTATGGAATGCCAATCTAATTGTATCTTCCGGATCCATTCACGTCCTAGTAGTGGTGGTCCTCCATCTGGCAATACATATAGGTCCATTTTTGTTATTTCCTGGCCATTGTATATCACGTTCACCCTTATTTTTCCTTTGGGGTAGACTTTTTGCCCCGTGTACGTCTTCAAGACAATCTCTGTAGCTTTCAAGGGTATATGTGAGAATAGCCGCTTGTAGTCCCTTCGGTTTATGACTGTTAGGGCTGATCCTGTGTCCAATTCCATTTTCACTTGGACTCTGTCTATCTTGAG
Source organism: Somniosus microcephalus (assembly GCF_052327205.1). Classification (NCBI taxonomy): domain Eukaryota; kingdom Metazoa; phylum Chordata; class Chondrichthyes; order Squaliformes; family Somniosidae; genus Somniosus; species Somniosus microcephalus. Next base: position 111,735,462 of record NC_140996.1, read on the forward strand.
CATGACCCAGATAGTCTGGTGATCCTCCATTTTGATTACATTATGAAGTTTCAGACAACCCAGCTCCTTGCTTCTGGAGTATCACTTTTCTGTTCGTCTGAACTACTGTCCATCACCTTATGTACCTTTTTGTACTTCTGTGGAGATTTCTTGCTGCTGGTTTTCTTCCCTGACCTGCAGACTCTTGCTATGTGTCCTGCTTTTCCACACTGTCTGCACACTTGGTCCTTGAACCAACAATCCTTCTGGTCGTGTGTTGTTCTGCCGCAGCGATAGCACTTCCCTGCTCCATATGACATTTCATTGGTGCCATATTCTTGCGGTCTCCGTTGTATCTCTGCAGCGCCCCGTGCGGCTGCTTAATGTGATACTGCCATGCTGAAAGCCTTGTCCAGCGTAAGATCCTTTTCTGATAGAAGCCGTTTCTGGGTTCCTTCACTTTGAAGCCCACACACAAACTTGTCCCTTAACGCATCTGCTAGTCCCATTCCAAACTGGCAGTGTTTCGATAGCTTGCGCAGTTCCGTTAAATACTCAGCATTACTTTCATCTTTCTGCTGGTACCTTTTGTGGAACTTAAATCTTTCTGCTATCAGCAGCGGTGTGGGGTTCAAGTGGTCCTGTAGGATTTCCACTGCTTTTGAAATCCTTATCCACTGGCTTCTCTGGGGTTTAGGTTTCGCAGTAAGCCATACGTTTTTGCACCCATGGAATTCAACAAAACTAGTGCTTTCCTGGTATCTGGCACTTCATTCGCCTTGCAGTACACTTCTATGCGTTCCACATATGTCGCCCAATCTTCGACTTCATTGTCGAACGCAGTGACACTGCCACTCTTCGGCATCCCTGGGTGTGGTTAGACTTTCTAAAATGGCGTCTCCCGCGCTCTCCCTTCTCCGCTGGCTCAAAATGGCGTCTCCCGCGCTTTCCTTCCCGCGCTCGCCCTTCTCCGCTGCGGCTTCAAAAATGGCGTCTCCCACGCTCTCCCTTCTCCGCTGGCTCAAAATGGCGTCTCCCGCGCTTTCCTTTCTTCCCGCGCTCGCCCTTCAAAAATGGCGTCTCCCGTGCTCTTCCCTTCTCCGCGGCTCAAATGGCGCGCTCTCCCTTCTTCTCTGCGGCTCAAATGGCATCTCCCGCGCTCCCTTTCTTTCCCTGCGGACGCTGCTCAGCCCTTGAGCCCTGGCTGCGCTCTGCGCGTTCTCCTGTGCCCCTCGTTGCCGCCACTCGGTCCTGAACCCCGGCTATGCTTTACCCTCTCTCTCTTTGTTTTCCGTCGACGCCGCTCTGTCTTCAACCCCCGGATGCGCCCTGTGCACTCTACCCTCTCTCTTACCCCATCGACGCTGCTCGGCCTTTTCTGTGCCGTCGGTCGACTCCAGCCGCCGCTGTCCGGGACGGGTCTGCGCTGTACCTGTTGCTAGTCTGTTGCTGGATCGCCGTGGCTGGAGAACCAAGCCCAGCTCTCAACAGCCTCCCCTGCGATGTTCACTCTCTCTGCCGGATGACTGGGCAGTTGCTCGTGGTCAACGCCCGTGCTTCTGGCCTCGACTTTCTTCCACCGTTCTCCCGGAGTGAATCCTTGGAAGGAAATGCAGAGTTGCAGGTAGATTCGAATCGACCTCATCGCCACTGTTGAATCCGTAAATCTTAAAGGTATGGTGTTCTTCAATAACTAGACGGAGGCTGTAGATTAACAATCAACAGGTGTTTACTGGAGGAGGGTAGTCTAAAGACTAACAGTACAGATGCCTGCTCAAGGCTTATATACAGGTGTGGTCACTGCTGGTACTACAGTATACAGGAGCTGTAAAAGTAGTTCTCTCTTAAAAGGTACATACACTACACATGCGATCTTTTACGCTCAACTGAGAGCGGGGGGGGGGTCTCAGTTTAACGTTTCATCTGAAAGTTGACACCTCCGACAGTGCAGCACTCCCTCAGTACTGCACTGACTTCAGCCGAGATTATGTGCTCAAGCCTTGGAGTGGGGCTTTAACCGACTGTCAGTGGAAATTCATGGATGGGTACAGCTGCCATGGAAGTTACTTAAATTTCCAGAGTTTTGGAAATAATTTCTTTTATATTTGTGTCAATTGTTTTTTGTTTTTTTTAAATATGGTTGCCTAGAACTTCATTAATGCTCAGGGGAGTAGTAAGTTACTTCAGATGTCTTTCCTGAATTAATTTTAAAATATGAGAACAGTGAGTTAATTCAATGGATTGTAAATTCCTCCCACCCCTGCTACATCACATGGTATAAATAATAAACTATGGCCTAGAAATTAGTTTTGCCCCTGAAAACGGGCACGGAGATCGATGTACGAGCAACCCACGCCTGTTTGGAGGCCTGCAGGCAGCACACGAACTTCAAGCTGCCTGCTAATTTGCATGATTCTGGCGTTCAACCCAGTGCTGAAAACGCTGCTGAGCGGCTGAATGCTCAGCCGGGGGCCCAAGTTAGTGTGAGGCTAGCACCAATTAAAGCTAGCCTACTCCAAGGAAGTCTTCACCTCTTAAAGGGGAGATGCATTCTGCCTGCAGATCATCATTCAACTGGCTGAGAAAGGCAGTGTAAGAAATCAATTCATGATGGCACAACAGCGGAGAGAGCGTGCACCAAGGTTCTCCGATGCAGGACTGAAGGCTTTGGTGCAGGAGTTCAACTCCAGGAGAGAGGTCCTTCTTTCCACAGGGGGCCAGGAGGCCTTCGAGGCAACAAACAAAAGTGCAGTGGGAGCAGATAGCCAACGTGGTGAATGCCAGCAATGTTGCCCCGAGGATGTGGATGCAGTGCAGGAAGAAGTTTAATGATGTCACACGAGTGGTCCAAGGTCAGTGAATTCATCTTCAAATGCCATCTACCACTATCTGCACAATTAGCCTCACACACTGCTCAATGTACCACACTCCCATCACTCACCTACCAACACAACTCATACCTCACATTCATCGCTTCACCTCCCCCTCACACACTTACCACAACTGCAAGCCTCATACCCACATCTCTCAGCTTGCACACACTGGCAGCTATTCAACCACGACAAGCACATCACCCAAACATAATGCACCACACTCACTAGCACAGTTCCTTTTCTCTTGCAGGACAAGGTGGCACATATCCGGCGCCAGCAGAACCTAACCGGTAAACAGGTTCGCCTGCATCACCTCACCCCCTTGGAGGGGACAGTGCTGCCCATTCTTGGGAGGGGCATGGCTGTGCCTGTGGCCAGCGGCAGGGCTGAAAGAGTACAAGATGCCAGTATTCTCATTTGTTATCTTCCTTCTCGCATCTCATTTCCCCCTTATCCCGCAATCTCTTCTGATCTGCACATGGTGTTAGCATCCACCTCTTGCTTTCCCTCCTCCCCTCTCCACAACCTTACCCTTGTGCCTTTATCATTTCAGGTACCCAAGATATCCAAGCTGCCCAGCCAGTGGTTGAAGAAGCAACACAGTCACTCGATCTGACACTCACAGCCACCAGCTCAGACACTGCCACTGCGTTGAGTTGAGGGTAGCTTAGAGGCGGGTTCTGCACTTGGTGAATCACCGGGCACAAGTGGGCTACAGCCAGAGCAGGGGGAAAAGGGCAGCACAGGTACCAGCTCCCCAGAGGGTGAGGTTGCACACAAGTTCTACTGCAGAGGATTCCGATGAGGGCTTCGATGGGGCGGCCTACAGAAGAAGGCTGATGGGTATGCGCAACAAAATGCTTGGTGCATTGGCAGGCCTGCCAGAAAGACTCAGTGCAATGTCAAGGAGCATGCAGGAGTCCAGCACCAACCTTACAAAGGGCTTTGCGCAGAGCTTGGAGCTCCAGCATGGAAGAGGTGGGCAGATCCATTAGCGCACTTCTGGAGCCAACCATAATGTTGCTTCTGATGGCTGATGTCTCTGCTTCCATTGCAGCACAAGCGCAAGCCATCCTACGTCTGAGTGCTGCAGTGGAAGCTCAAGCTGAAGTCATGCAAGCTCAGCTTGCTGCCACGCAAGGTCACACTGCTGCCATCATGGCTGGGTTTACGAGTCTCGAAAGGGGCTTTCAGGGTGTCACAGCAGTCCAGCAATCTGCCCTCCAACAGATTGCTAGAATTGCTGAAGCACTGCCCCAGGGGAGTGGCAGTAACTTTGTGGAGGATGAACCTGTTGTCCTCAGGATGACCGCATTCGTCCTTCCACTACTGCCACTCTTGCTGTTGCCCGTCAGCCAGCCCAGACTGCTGCCACCCATGCCAAGGTGGTGCAGTCCGCAGCCAGCTCTTCTAGGCCCAGATGTGCTCGAGGTCATCTACAAACAGCCCCATTGAAAAGCAGCAACCTTCCACCAGCCATGCTGCAGCCACTGGGGTAGCACTCCGTAGGAGCACTAGGACAGGCAAAGGCACATTGAAGACTGACACAAAGGGAATACACAAGGTTGATTGGTTGACTTTGTTAGGCTATATCAGATGGATTGATGGATAAAGTTAGATTGGAATGTTTCTTTTGTGGTGGCTTTTATGTCGCCTGTAGTGGCCAAAAGGGATGCTTTGATGGTCTGTAACAGAGGGCGGGTAAGGTGTGGGACTGTTAATTGGGGTTGTGTTCACTCATACCGTGGTTGGATGAGTCAGTCACGGACAGCCCGGGCAGAAAGGGACTGTCTGGGTTGCCGCCTCCTCAACTGGTCGCCGTATGCCTGGTGGCAAGGGCTATGCTCACATGATAGCGAGGTTGTGGAGCTTGCAGCAGACCACGACAAATCTTGTGGTGAGTAGTGCAGGGCTCCTCCAGACAGTCCAAGCAGCGGAAGCATTGTTTAAAGACGCCAATGGTCTCCGCTATCAGATTCTGTGTGGCAGCATGGCTCTCATTGTACACATTTCAGATCACAACAACTCGATGTGTAAAAAAGTGTTTCCTCATGTCGTCTCTGGTTCTTTTGCTAATCACCTTAAATCTGTATCCTCTGGTTACCGACCCTATCAAAACCACTCATGACTTTGAACACCTTTATCAAACCTCTTAATCTTCTCTGCTCTAAGGAAAACAATCCCAGCTTCTCCAGTCTCTCCACATAACTAAAGTCCCTCAGCTCTGGTACTATTCTAGTAAATCTCCTCTGCACCCTCCCTAAAGTGTGGTGCCCAGAATTGGAAACAATACTCTAGCTGAAGCCTAAACAGTGTCTTATAAAGGTTCAGCATAATCTCCTTGCTTTTGTATTTATTCCTCTATTAATAAAGCCAAGGATCCCATTTGTCTTTCTAACAGCCTTCTCAACTTGTTCTGCCACCTTCAAAGATTTGTGTACATATATCCCAGTTCTCTGTTCCTGCACCCCCTTTAAAATTGCCTCTCATTCTTCCCACCAAAATGTATCACTTCACACTTAAATCTCATCTGCATTAAATTTCATCTGCCATTTCACCAGTCTGTCTATGTTCCCCTGAAGTCTGTTACTACCCATCTCCTTGTTTACTACATTTCCAAGTTTCGTGTCATCTGTAAACTTTGAAGTTATGCCCTGTATACCCAAGACCAGTGTATATCTAAAGAGCAGTGGTCCTAATACCAACCCTGAGGACCACGGTATACTTCCCTCCTGTCTGAAAAGCAACTGTTCACCATTGCTCTTTGCTTTCTGTCACTTAGCTAATGTTGTACCCATTCTGCCACTGTCCCATTAGGTTTGGTAACAAGTTATTGTGTGATACTTTATCAAACATCTTTTGAAAGTCCATGTACACAACATAACTGCACTACCCTCATCAACACTCAGTTAGTTCATCTTGATAGAGAAAATAGTTTAAAAAAAAAAAAAGCCAGCTCAGATTTCAAAAGTGATGATTGTGCTTGATAAACTTCATAGAATCCTTTTGAGAAGCTAACAGACGTGGTAGATAGGAGAAATACAGTGGATGTAGTGTCCATGGACTTTAGGAAAGCTTTTGACAAGGTACCACACAGGAAGGAGATTACCAGAGAAGATTAAAGGATATGGAATTAGAGTTAATATAACAAACTGGATTTTTTTAAATAGTTAGAAGGGAGAAACCAGGGAGGAGGAGGAGGAGTTGAAGGTAGTTTTTCCAGAGTGGTTGGAAATGGGTAATTGAGTCACACAGGGTTCAGTTCCGAGGCCACTTCTGTTCACTGTGCATATCAATGATTTTTATATAGGCCTAGTATTGTTGAAATTTGCAGATGAGACCAAAATAGGAGGTGTAGTTCATTGTTTAGAAGACCAAAGAAACCTGCAAGGGGATATTGATGAGTTGGGGGAATGGACTAAAATATGGCAGTTGGAATTTAATGTAAATAAATTTGATGTGATACATTTTGTTTTTAAAAAGAAAAAATTATACTCTGAACAGAAGTAGGCTTGGTGCTGTACAAGACCAGAAGGAATATGCTTGGAGTATTCCTGGTGATTTAACCAATTATTGACTTTGCTTATTGTTCATTTATCATTTGTAATGAGTTGTGAATTGTTTGCTTGTTTTACTTAAAGATCAAACTGCATGTATTGATCAAAAAAGAAAACTCCATGCATCAAAGATTGAATTTTTGTTGTTCTTCAACTGCCGTTGTATTTGGACCTGAATCTTATTGAACATAAACATAAGAAGTAGGAGCAGGAGTAGGCCTTACAGCCCCTCTGGCCTGCTCCGCCATTCAATAGGATCATGGCTGATCCGAACCTAGACTCACGTCCACTTCCCTGCCCGCTCCCCGTAACTCCTAATTCCCTTATCAGCTAGGAAACTGTCTATCTCCGTTTTTAAATTTATTTAATGTCGCAGCTTCCACAGCTCTGAGGTAGCAAATTCCATAGATTACTACCCTCTGAGTGAAGAAGTTTCTCCTCATCTCAGTTTTGAAACAGCAGCCCGTTATTCTAAGATTATGCCCCCTAGTTCTAGTCTCACCAATCAGTGGAAATATCCTCCGTGCATCCACCCGATCAAGCCCCCTCGCAATCTTATGTTTCGATAAGATCGCCTCTCATTCTTCTAAATTCCAATGAGTAGAGACCCAACCTACTCAACCTTTCCTCATAAGTCAACCCCCTCATCTCTGGAATCAACCGAGTGAACCTTCTCTGAACTGCCTAGAGAGCAAGTATATCTTTTCTTAAATATGGAAACCAAAATTGTACGCAATATTCCAGGTGTGGCCTCACCAATACCCTGTATAACTGAAGCAAGACTTCCCTGCTTTTATACTCCATCCCCTTTGCAATAAAAGCCAAGATTCCATTGGCCTTCCTGATCACCTTCTGTGTTTCATGCACCAGGACCCCCAGATCCCTTTGTACTGTAGCACTTTGCAGTTTCTCTCCATTTAGAAAATAACTTGCTCTTTGATTTTTTTCTGCCAAAGTGCATAACCTCACACTTTCCAACATTATATTCCATCTGCCAAATTTCTGCCCACTCACTTAGCCTGTCTATGTCCTTTTGCAGGTTTTTTATGTCCTCCTCACTCACTGCTTTCCCTCCCATCTTTGTTTCGTCAGCAAACTTGGATATGTTGCACTCGGTCCCTTCCTCCCAGTCGTTAATATAGATTGTAAAGAGTTGGGGTCCTAGTACTGACCCCTGCGGAACACCACTAGTCACTGATTGCCAACCCGAGAATGAACCATTTATCCCAACTCTGTTTTCTGTTAGATAGCCAATCTTCCACCCATGCCAGTATATTATCCCCAATCCTGTGATTTTTTTTTTGTAATCTTGTGTGGCACCTTGTCAAATGCCTTTTGGAAGTCCAAATACACCACATCCACTGGTTCCCCTTTATCCACCCTGTTTGTTACATCCTCAAAGAATTCGAGCAAATTTGTCAAACATGACTTCCCCTTCATAAAACCATGCTGACTCTGTCCGATTAAATTATGCTTATCCAAATGTCCTGTTACTGCTTCCTTAATAATGGACTCCAACATTTTACCAACTACAGATGTTAGGCTAACTGGTCTATAGTTTCCAGCCTTTTGTCTACCTCCCTTTTTAAATTTGCAGTTTTCCAATCTGCTGGGACCTTTCCTGAATCCAGGGAGTTTTGGAAAATTACCACCAATGCATCCGCAATCCCTACCGCTACTTCTCTCAAGACCCTAGGATGTAAGCCATCAGGTCCAGGGGGTTTATCCGCCTTAAGTCCCATTATCTTACCGAGTACCATCTCCTTAGTGATTTTAATCGTGTTTAGCTCCCCCCCCCCCCCCCACCCACCCACCCAAAATAGCCCCCTGTTTGTCCAGTGTTGGGATATTTTTAGGGTCCTCTACTGTAAAGACTGATACAAAATATTTGTTCAGCGTTTCTGCCAACTCCATGTTCCCCACCACTAATTTCCCGGTCTCATCCTCTAAGGAACCAACATTCACTTTAGCCACCCTTTTTCTTTTTATATAACTATAGAAACTCTTGCTATCTGTTTTTATATTTTTTGCTAGTTTACTTTCATAATAATCTATCTTCCCTTTCTTAATTAATCTTTGTGTTATTCTTTGCTGGCTTTTAAATGCTTCCCAATTTTCTATCCTCCCACTAGATTTGGCTACTTTATATGCCCTTGTTTTCAGTCGGATACTATCCTTTATTACTTTACTTAGCCACGGATAGCTGTCTTTTCTTTTACGCCCCTTTTCCCTCAGTGGAATATATTTTTCTTGAAAGTTGTGAAATATCTCCTTGAATGTACACCACTGCTCATGTACCATCTTACACCTTAATCTATTTTCCCAATCCACTTTAGTCAACTCTGCTCTCATACCTTCATAGTCTCCTTTATTTAAGCTTAATGCGCTGGTTTGAGATCCAACCCTCACCCTCCAACTGAATTTGGAATTGAACCATGTTATGGTCACTCATTTCCAAGGGGATCCTTTACTAGGACATTTTTTATTAATCCTATCTATTACACAGGACCAGATCTAAGATTGCCTGCCCCCTGGTTGGTTCAGTAACATACTGCTCAAGGAACCCGTCCCGAATGCACTCTATGAACTCTTCCTCAAAGCTGCCTTGCCCAATTTGATTTGTCCAGTCAATATGAAAGTTTAAAATCTCCCATGATTATAGCTGTTCCCTTATTACAAGCCCCAACTATTTTCTGATATATACTCCGACCAATAGAGTTGCAACTGTTAGGAGGCCTATAGACTACGCCCACTAGTGACTTTTTCCCCTTATTATTCCTTATCTCCACTCAAACCGTTGCACTATCCTGATCCTTTGACCCAATATCATTTCTCACTATTGCAGTGATTCCATCCTTTATTAACACAGCCACCCCACCTCCCTTACCTTCCTGTGTCCTTCCTAATAGTCAAATACCCCTGGATGTTTAGTTCCCAGTCATGGTCACCCTGCAGCCATGTCTCCGTAATGGCCACCAGATCATACCCATGTGTAGTTATTTGTACCATCAACTCGTCTATTTTGTTACGAATGCTGCGTGCATTCAGATAAAGAACTTTTAAATATGTTTTGTGACAATTTATTCCTGCTTTTACCCCCTTTACCTTTATATATTCTGACCCTTCCTGACTCGCTCTGGTTTTTAATTCCCCCACTGCTACCTTCCTCTATTGCCTTCTCCGCTGACATTTTTATTTTTCGCTTTCTTGAAACCTCCCCTCCACTAATTAGTTTAAAGCCCTCTCTACAGCCCTAGTTATTCAATTCGCCAGGATTCTAGTCCCAGCACTGGCCAAGTGAAGTCCGTCCCAACGGAACAGCTCTCTCCTGTCCCAGTACTGGTGCCAGTGTCCCAAGAAGCAAAACCCATTTCTCCCACACCAGGCTTTGAGCCACACATTTAACTCTCTGATTTTATTTACCCTAGCCAAATTTGCTCGTGGCTCAGGTAGTAATCCAGAGACTATTACCCTTGTGGTTCTGCTTTTTAATTTGGCCCCTAGCTGCTCATACTCCCTCAGCAGAACCTCTCTCCTTGTCCTATCTATGTCATTGGTACCAACATGGACCACAACAACTGGATCCTCCCCCTCCCACTCCAAGTTTCTCTCCAGCCCAGAGGAGATGTCATTAACCCTGGCACCGGGCAGGCAACACAACCTTCGGGACGCTCGCTCTCGGCTGCAAAGAACCCTATCTATCCCCCTAATACTATCCCCTACTACTACTACTACAACATTTCTTTTTACTCCCCCCACTTGAATTGCCCCTCGTTCCACGGTGCTGTGGCCAGGTTGCTCATCCTCCCTGCAGTCCCCATTCCCATCCTCACAGGGAGTAAGAGCCTCGAACCTGTTGGACAAGAGCAAGGGCTGCGACTCCTCCAACACTACCTCCTGGATCCCCGTACCTGCCTCACTCAGTCACACCCTCCTGTCCTTGACCACAGACTACATCTGAATTAGTTAATCTAATTGGTGTGACTACTTCCTGGAACACAGAGTCCAGGTAACTCTCCCCCTCCCTGATGTGTCGCAGTGTCTGAAGCTCAGATTCCAGCTCATCAACACGGAGCCAGAGTTCCTCAAGCATCCAGCACTTACTGCACATGTGATCACTGTGAACATCAATGGTGTCCACCAGCTCCCACATATTGCAGCAGTAACACATCACCTGCTCTCCCATTCTGTGTAATTAATTAAATTTATTATTATTTTTATTATTATATACCCTCTGCCCCGATTCTAGATGATGACTATCACACCTCTATTTAATTGAACTTACCAACTTATAAAGGTTTAAAAGGGAAGGAAAAGTACTCACCAACCAGCCAATCACCTACCAGCTTGGCTGTGATGTCACTTTTGAATTCTGACCTCCCCTTGGAATGTTGCCTGTTTAGGCTGTCTCGCCTCGCTGCTGCGGCTCGACTCGACACCCGCTGCTGCCTCGACTGGGCCTCGCCTCGCTGCTCTGCCTCCGTGTTGTTTGCTAATCCTGAGGCTGGCAGGAAAAACAAGGCCACACCACACCACACCACACCACACCACACCACACCACACCACACCACACCACACCACACCACACCACACCACACCACACCACACCACACCACACCACACCACACCACTTACCCTAACTCTCAATAGCACTCAGTGCTGCTTGCACTGGCACCAGTCTTTTTATACTGCTGGTTTGTAGCCAAATGAGTCACCCCTGGTGATTGGTTAGAGAACTGGTTTGTAAACTGGTTTCTGATTGGTTAGAAAACTGGTTTTCACTGCCTACCAATTAACTCCTACTGTAGTGTTACCTTTTTTTACTCTTCTTAAACCAACAGAATCCCAAATATTTAACTTCTCCCCTTTACTTAAACTGCTTAAGTAATCTTATCAAGAAACTACTGGCAATTGCCACTAACAATTTGCATCACTCCAAATGATTTAAAGAGAAATAACCAATAAAGAACTCTCTCACTCACCCAAACTCTCAATGACACTCTCTGGACAGCTAACAGGTCCAATAAGGACTGGCAGCACACTGCAAAAAAAAAGGGAAAGACAATGCTTGCCTCTTGAGCTCTGCCTTCTACCACACGAGGAGCAGCACTTAAAAAAATATATTAGTATAGAGGAGATGGTTAAACCAGGTCTTGGGAGAGGACCTACTGTCTCCAGTAAATTGGATGATTGGGGCAAGAGGGTTTATTTTGAGAGCACTTCCAATTAAGGATGGCTGTGTATCAGATACAATGGATGAAGTTTGTCCACTCACAGTGGCTTGTTTGATCTGTTATAAGGTCATCGAAGCCCCTGTGAAGTGCATTTTAATGCATAATATTTTGCAGATAACAAAACTACAATAGAGCTGTAATAACAACAGAAAATGCTGGAAACACTCAGCAGGCCAGGCAGCATCTGTGGAGAGAGAAACAGAGTTAACGTTTCAGGTCTGTGACCCTTCGTCAGAACCCGAAACGTTAACTCTGTTTCTCTCTCCACGGATGCTGCCTGGCCTGCTGAGTGTTTCCAGCATTTTCTGTTATTTCAGATTTCCAGCATCTGCAGTATTTTGCTATTGTACGATAGAGATGTTCTGTTGGTGCTCTTTGTAGTGTATGTACCTTTTAAGGGGAGAACTACTTTTTGACAGCTCCTGTATACTGTAGTACCGGCAGTGACCACACCTGTATATAAACCCTGAGTAGGGATCTGTACTGTTAGATTAGAGTAACCCTCATCCAGTAAACACCTGTTGATTGTTCCTCTGCAGTCTCTGTCTATTTATTGAAGGACACCATACATCAAGATTCACGGATTTAACATTGACGACGAGTGGATTCAAACCTACCTGCAACTCTGCATCACCTCCCAGGGATTCGCTCCTGGAGAGCAGTGAAAGGGGAAGGCCAAGTTCAGAAGTGCGGGCGTCGACCATCCAGAGAGGACTTGAACATCGCAGAGGAGGCTGTGGAGAGCTGGGCTTGGTTCTCCAGTCGCGACGATCCAGCGCAGCGGGCTGGCAGCAGGTACGGCACAGACCCTTCCCGGACAGCGGTGGCTGGAGCCGACCGACGGCACAGAAAAAGGCCGAGCAGCGTCGACGGGGTAAGAGAGAGGGTAAAGCGCACAGGGCGCAGCCGGGGTTGAAGACTGAGCGGCGTCGACGGAAAAAAAAAGAGGGTAAAGCGCACACGGCGCAGCTGGGGTTCAGGACCAAGAGGCGCGCAGGAAAACGCGCAGAGCGCAGCCAGTGTTCAAGGGCCGAGCAGCGTCCGCGGAGAAGAAGAGACGCCATTTTTTTTTTTAGCCGCAGCGGAGAAGAAGGGAGAGCGCGGGAGACGCCATTTTTAGCCAGTCTAACCACACCCAGGGATGCCGAAGAGTGGCAGTGTCACAGCGTTCGACAATGAAGTCGAAGATTGGGCAACATATGTAGAACGCATAGAAGTGTACTGCAAGGCGAATGAAGTGCCAGATGCCAGGAAAGCACTGGTATTGTTGAATTCCATGGGTGCAAAAACGTCTGGCTTACTGCGAAACCTAGTAACCCCAGAGAAGCCAGTGGAAAATGATTTTGAAAGCATAGTGGCAATCCTACAGGACCACTTAAATCCCACACCGCTGCTGATAGCAGAAAGATTTAAGTTTCACAAAAGGAACCAGCATAAAGACGAAAGTAATGCTGAGTATTTAACGGAACTGCACAAGCTATTGAAACACTGCCAGTTTGGAACGGGACTAGCAGATACTTTAAGGGATAAGTTTGTGTGTGGGCTGCAAAGTGAAGGAACCCAGAAAAGGCTTCTATCAGAAAAGGATCTTACGCTGGACAAGGCTTTCAGCATAGCAGTATCACACGAAGCAGCAGCACGGGGTGGGCTGAGATACAATGGAGACCGCAAGAATATGGCACAAATGAAATGGCATACGGAACAGTGAAGTGCTATCGCTGTGGCAGAACAACACACGACCATAAGGATTGCTGGTTGAAGGACCAAGTGTGCAGACAGTGTGGAAAAGTAGGACACATAGCAAGAGTCTGCAGGTCGGAAAAGAAAACCAGCAGCAAGAAATCTTCACAGGAGAAGTACAAGAAGGTACATAAGGTGACGGAGAGTACTTCGGACGAACAGAAAAGGGATACAGACTCCGGAAGCAAGGAGCTGGGTTGTCTGAAACTACATAATGTGATCAAAACGGAGGATCACCAAACTATCTGGGTCACGCTCAAGATAGTCGGGGTCCAAGTGAAAATGGAATTGGACACAGGATCAGCCCTAACAGTCATAAACCGAAGGGACTACAAGCGGCTATTCTCACACATACCCTTGAGAGATACAGAGATCATCTTGAAGACGTACACGGGGCAAAAAGTCTACCCCAAAGGAAAAATAAGGGTGAACATTATATATAACGGCAAGGAAACACTAAAAACGGACCTATATGTATTGCCAGATGGAGGACCACCACTACTAGGACGTGAATGGATCCAGAAGATACAGCTAGATTGGCATTCCATACAAGCACTGACTGTAGATGCCAAAAAGGATGACGACGTCATACCTGGATGACTGTCAAAAATGCTAACTGACGCACAAGAAGTGTTCCAGGAGGGACTCGGAACACTAAAAGGCATAACAGCGACGATCAAAATAGAGGAAAATGCAAGCCCAAAGTTTTTTAAGGCCAGACCGGTGCCTTATGCGATCCGCCCAGCCGTCGAAGCAGAGCTGGAAGGTTTGGAACATTCAGGAGTACTGTCCAAAGTGGACTGGAGCGAGTGGGCTACACCCATCGTTCCTGTAATGAAGAGGTCGTTGAGTAATACGCCTGGGGAACCAAAGAAGGTTCGCATCTGTGGGGCCTTTAAGGTGACCGTGAACCCAGTCCTTCACACGGTACAATATCCGCTTCCGCGGATTGAAGATATTTTCGCCTCGCTATCTGGAGGAAAACGCTTCACTAAGATTGATCTGGCCCAGGCGTACCTGCAAATGGAGGTAGAAGAAGCCTCGAAACAGTACCTCACGATCAACACTCATAAAGGTCTCTACCAATACAACCGGCTGGTGTTCGGAGTAGCATCAGCTCCGGCTCTTTGGCAAAGGGCAATGGATCAAGTCCTGCAAGGGATTCCAGGGACCCAGTGTTATTTGGACGACATCCTGGTCACGGGCAAAAATGACAGTGATCACCTCGCCAACCTTGAGCAGGTGCTCACTAGATTGAAGGAATATGGGCTCCGAGCTAATCGCCACAAATGCGAGTTTTTCCAGAAGCAGATCTTGTATTGTGGCCACGTTATTGATGAAGAGGGGTTACATAAGTCCCCTGAAAAGATTGAGGCAGTAGCCAAGGCTCCAGCACCGGAAAATGTGTCACAACTGAGGTCGTTCCTTGGGCTGGTGAACTACTACCATAAGTTCTTGCCAAAATTGTCTACCGTACTACACCCACTGAACACCCTACTGCAAACGGGGGTACCATGGAAGTGGAATGACGAATGTAAACGAGCTTTCCAGAAGAGCAAAGAATTGATCACATCAAAAGAGATGTTGACTCATTTCAACCCAGCACTACCAATTCAGTTGGCGTGTGACGCATCACCCTATGGCATTGGAGCGGTGCTGTCGCACAAATTCTCGGACGGCTCAGAGAGGCCAATAGCCTTTGCGTCACGATCACTAACCTCAGCCGAGCGTAACTACGCCCAGATTGACAGGGAGGCCCTCAGCCTAGTGTGGGGAGTGAAAAAGTTGAACCACTATCTGCACGGGCAGAAGTTCACCTTGCTGACTGACCGCCAACCACTTGTCTCCATCTTTAATCCAAAGAAGGGCGTTCCGGTGATGACTGCGCAACGGCTACAAAGATGGTCCCTTTTTCTAGGGGCGAACCAATATGAAATCGAGTATAAGGGCACGAAACAGCATGGAAACGCTGATGGGCTATCACGCCTGCCACTGCCTACTGCGGAGGAAGCACCAGCAGTGGACCCTGTCGAAATATTTCATTCGACTATAATTGAACGCTTGCCTGTAACTAACGCTGATATAGAGAAGGAGACCCGAAATGACCCGACACTGTCTCGGGTATATGACTTGACGGTGAAGGGATGGCCAACACATGGCGACTCACTGTTGCCAGCATTCTCATCTAGAAGAGAACAGCTGTCAGTGTGCCAGGGGACCTTGATGTGTGGATCCCGAGTGGTAATTCCACCCAAGTTAAGGGAGAGAGTGCTCAATGAGCTTCACGAAGGCCATCTGCGAGGGGTGAAAATGAAAAGCCTTGCTAGGGCTTATGTGTGGTGGCCGGGGATCGATCAGCAAATCGAGGACCTGACAAAGAGCTGCTCAGGATGCCAGAAGGTCCAAAATGCACCACCACATGCCCCTCTACACCCATGGGAGTGGCCCTCAACTCCATGGCAACGGGTGCATATTGATTTTGCTGGTCCATTCATGGACTCAATGTTTTTAATAGCCGTGGATGCACACTCAAAATGGCCTGAGGTGATCAAAATGTCCTCCACCATCACGGAGAAAACTATTGCAGTCCTACGGACCATATTTGCCAGGAACGGCTTGCCAGAGCAGATTTGCTCTGATAACGGACCACAGTTTGTGTCCGAGGAGTTTCGAAGATTTATGAAGAGGAATGGGGTAAAGCATTACACATCCACCCCGTATCATCCAGCCACAAATGGATTGGCTGAGAGGTTCGTACAAACCTTTAAAAAGGCAGTAAGGGCCATGTGCGATGACGACATTCCACTGCAGCATAAGGTGGACAATTTCCTGTTAGCCTACAGAAATGCGACACATGCAGTCACCAACCAGACCCCGGCCATGATGTTCTTTAACTGAAGGTTGAGATCTCGTCTGGATTTGCTCAGACCAAATGTACTAAGATGTTGAGAATAAGCAATTCCAGCACATCATTGAGAAGCCGACAAGGAGCTTCAATGTAGGGCAACCAGTCTTGGCCCGCGACTACCGAACAGAGAAATGGCAACCAGGAACGATATGCACACGGCAGGGGCCACTAATGTACACAGTGGATGTTGGGGAGAACATTGTGAGACGCCATGTCGACCAGATCCTAGAGTCACAGGAACGAGTCAACCCCATGTGTCGCGTACCTGGTGATGAACCCGATATACAGGTAGCATCTACCCCAGAAACAGTAGCATCGGAAGCTGATGAAGCAACCGACGACAGGGGGCCAGAATCGCCTCCGAACCAAGAGCAAGACACTCAGGAAAGTCGCTATCCAGAAAGGATCAGGAAGCCGCCCCAAAGACTGAATTTATAAATGGACTATTTTCAGTTAATGTTGCACGTTAAAAGTGTTAATTGTTAAATGACTGTTATGGTACTGTTAATCTAAAAGGGGAGGAATTGTAGTGTATGTACCTTTTAAGGGGAGAACTACTTTTTGACAGCTCCTGTATACTGTAGTACCGGCAGTGACCACACCTGTATATAAACCCTGAGTAGGGATCTGTACTGTTAGTTTAGAGTAACCCTCATCCAGTAAACACCTGGTGATTGTTCCTCTGCAGTCTCTGTCTATTTATTGAAGGACACCATACATCAAGATTCACGGATTTAACACTCTTGAAGTAGGGTGCGCTGTTACTGTCCAGGGTGCAACTGGCTGCATACTGCTCCACTCAAACTGGCCAACTTCAGACTTTAGAGCTACCATAAAAGAAAAAACTATTTGGGAAGCATATTAAAGAGACACTAGTGTCAGTAACAATTGACTCATGAGTCAGCCTAAACCTGTGTTCATTGACCTCAAAGGGGATAAAGTGCATCAACCTGCTTTACAGCAAAGTATTAGATTGTGGGCTCTATAGCTTTTTAAAACCTTTTGTTCTCTGCATGTGGGCTATGCTGGAAAGTTTGCATTTATTGCCCTGAGAATATGGTCGGGGCTACCGCCTTGAACAGCTTCTGCCTTTACACAGTGAATTCCTAGTCTTGGCAAGGGAAGTTAAGAGTTGTGGTGAGTTGCTTTCCCTGAAAGAGGAAGGGAAAACCATCATGTAAACCAACTTTATCTGTCTTCCGCACCCTATATTAAACAGATCAGAATGGTAACAATGGAGGGCTAAAAAGATGGTAGCATAATGGTAACGCTACTGGACTAGATCGCTGGATGTTCCAGAGATACGAGTTCAAATCCCACTATAGCAGTTGGGAATTTAAATTCAGTTAATTAAATAAATCTGGAACAAAAAAAATAGAATCAATGCTGGAAAAACCCTCACTAATGTCCCTTTAGAGAAGGAAATCTGCTGTCATTACCTGTATGTGGCACAATGTACCCGACCCACAACAATGTGGTTGATTCTTAACTGCCCTAGCAAGCCACTCAGTTGTATTCAAGAAGGCAGCTCAAAGGGATGGGCAATAAATGTTGGCCTTGCCAGTGACGCCCACATCCTGTGAATGAAATTTAAAAAAAAATAATTTTGCTTGCCACATGCTACCACAGGTTTTTTTGGCTCACTCATTCATTCAGATTTTATTGTTGGAGATATAAAAAAGTGAAACTTTTTTTTCTTTTATCCCTCTCTCTTAATCCAATCTTTCTTCCTCTCTCTCATTCCAACTGACACTTCCTGGTTCAGACTCTGTGCAGCTCATTAACGATTCTTCAATTTGATTGGTTAAGGCTATTACAGTTGCTTGCCTTGTTATATAGAAAGATAGAAGCAGGAGCAGGCCAGTCGGCCCCTCAAGCCTGCTCCGCCATTTAATGAGATCATGGCTGATCATCCAAATTCAGTACCCTGTCCCTGCTTTCTCCCCATATCCCTTGATCCCTTTAACCTTAAGAAATATATCTAACTCTTTCTTGAATATATTTAATGAATTGGCCTCCACTGCCTTTTGTGGTAGAGAATTCCACAGGTTCACCACTCTCTGGGTGAAGAAATTCCTCCTCATCTCAGTCCTAAATGGCTTACCCCTTATCCTTAGATTCTGACCCCTGGTTCTGGACTCCCCTGCCATCTGGAACATCCTTCCTGCATCTCGTCTGTCTAGTCCTGTTAGAATTTTATAAGTTTCAATGAGATCCCCTCTTATTCTTCTAAACTCTAGCGAATACAAGCCCAATCGACCCAATCTCTCTCCATACGTCATTTCTGCCATCCCAGGTATCAGTCTGGTAAATCTTCGCTGCACTCCCTCCATGGCAAGAACATCCTTCCTCAGATAAGGCAACCAAAACTGCACACAATACTCAGTGTGGTCTCACCAAGGCCCTGTACAACTGCAGCAAGACATCCTTGCTCCTGTACTCTAATCCTCTCGCTATGAAGGCCAACATACCATTTGCCTTCTTAACTGCCTGCTGCACCTGCATGCATACCTTCAGCGACTGGTGCACAAGGACACCCAGGTCTTGTTGCACTTCCCCTTTTCCCAATCTATTCCTGCTTTTGCCACCAAAGTGGATAACCTTGCATTTTTCCACATTGGGCAGATGCATGGCAGATGCAGTATAATCACCCAACCTGTCCAAATCATACTGGAGTTTCTCTGCATCCTCCTCATAGCACATACGCCCACCCAGCTTTCTGTCATCTGCAAACTTGGAGATATTACATCCAAAGAATTATTTTGAAGTGTATTCCTTGTTAAGTAGACAAATGTGTCAGCAAATTTGTGCACAGCAAGATCCCACAAACAACAAATGAGCTGAATGACCAGTTAATCAGTTTTTCATGGTTAAGAAAGGAATGGCCAGGACTCCAAAAAATGCTACTTTGTTTTTGAATAGTGTTATGTGTTTTGTTTTGAATACATTTAAACAGGCAGACAAGCCTTCAATTTGAAGGCTCATCTGACAGCACAGCACTCCCTCAGTACAGCACTGAAATGTTTGCTTGGATTACAGCTTCAAGCACTTGAATGGAGCTTAATGGTGTAATCTAAGCAACCTTCTAGCTCTGCTTTGGCTCAGTGGTAGCTCTCTTGCCTCAAGCCCCACTACAGAGCCTTGAGCACATAATGATAGCTGACACTTCAGTGCAGTATTGAGGGAATGCTATACTGTCAGAGATGCTGGGGGAGTTTTAACCTTCAAGGACAGACTAGTTAGAGACAGGTGGGTAGCTAAAAATATCAAAGACTGGAATCCCGACCCCCAACCCGCGTCCAGCGTGCCCACTTCCGGTTTTAACGGAAGCGGGTTTGGACATGGCTGAGTAACTCGATCTCGAGAGACGGGTCTGTCATAATACGTTTGAGGGGACCTCCTTCCAATTTAATGTCTCCAGCATGGGTTTCCTGGGAATCGGGAAACTCGGCAATAAAATGGATGCGAGATTGAGTGGCACTTCATGATGTTGGTTAAAGGGCAGATGTCCCGATATTATTAAATGCTCGCACCTGCTTTCTCTGTTCCCTGTGGTAAATAGTTTGCTGAGAATTCTTGTGGTGACAGGTGTTGGTAAAGTTTGGAGGTATTAACACATAACATCAGGATGAGTGGTGCCATGGCTGATTTAGATTGGGCCTCGGATGAGGAAGACACTTGCCATCCACAGCAGTAAGGTGGTGGAAAACAGAGAGGCCGAGTTTGCAGGAGGCACTACCCATCTAACAGGATGTACCGACAGGCTCAGCTTCCTTGACCTCTCTGGAGCAGTGCTTCCGGAGACTCAGATTGACACATCAGGTGATCGCAGACATCTGCAGCTTCCTAGAAGAATACCTGCTGGACCAGGTAGCCACGCATTACCATCGGCTGTGAAAGTCACCACTGCCTTCAATTTCTTTGTTTCTGGCTCCTTCTAGAGCACCACTGGAGACATAAGTGCATAAGGCAGGTGACTGATGGGTTGTTTGCCAGGGCTGCAAGTTATGTCAACTTCTGTGATGAGAATAACCAGAATGAGTGGGCATTCTGATTTGCATCTCTGGCTGGCTTCCCACAGGTTCAAAGTGCATGAATGTGACAATCCGAGGACCACTAGATCAACCAGGGGCATTCATCAACTGCAAAGGATTCTGTTCCATCAATGTCCAGCTGGTGTGCACCCACAAGAAAAGATTTATGTAGGTGTGTGCCAAATTCTATGGGAGCTGCCATGATACTTTCATTTTGCGGCAGTTCAAGATCCCCAACCTCTTCGCACCTGCAAGCAGACGTGAAGGGTAGCTGTTGAGAGTCAAAGGATAATCCTTTCAAACTTGGCTGCTGACATCTGAGAGGAACCCCACCAATAAATCCCAAGAGTGGTAAAATGTCAGCCATATGACCACCAGATGTGACATCGAGTAAGCCATCGGCATGCTCAAGATGCGCTTCAGGTGCCTGGACAGATCTGGAGGCACCCTTCAGTACTCGCCAGCGATGGTCTCAAGGATAATCATTGCGCAGCAGTGAGAATTAGAGCTGGAGGAGGAACAAGGCCCTCATCATCTGCTGACTATTCCAATGAGGAGGAAGCTGAAGATGGCACCCCCAAGGCCACACCAGCTGCTTACATTGCTGCTTGGGATGCCTTAATAGCTCAAAGGTTCAGTTAGTCACTCTCACTGGACCAAAGTAACGATCACATCCCCAGCCCACTCACACAGTAGTTCTGCAACTAACCCCACACAATTGCACATTCTCCATTGGTCCCGTCAGTTCATGTCCTCGCAATCATCACCAAGCAACTGAAAAGGCGAGTTACCACTCCGCACGCAAGAATGGGCAACACAGGGAAGTGGTTCAAATTAATACATTTTGTGAGGTAATAACAAAAGGAAACTCAATAACGTAACGTTTTAACAAAAACGCATGTACATGCACTTCACAACTGTCCCTGCCAGCAGTGTCTGCTCACTTGTGAACTGTGAGTCACCAGGTGAAAACCAAACTAGCTGTCTAACAGGACCCACCAAAGTGGGAGTATATGCACTGGTGGCTGGTAGTATGTCCTGGGATGGTGCATCCTCTGAGGAATCAAATCCTCTGAGGTATCATCATCAGGAAAGTCGACAGACTGCTGCTCTATGTGTGAAGGCCCTGGAGGAGAGAAGAAAGGGATATGATTATACTCAGCATAATTACGCTTATCGTTTTTAATTTGTTGTTGAAATCAAGTGAACATGACTGAGTCCTGTATGAGATGTGGGTCAGAGGTATTTAATTCTGTCACCAGGCAGCTGCGAAGTTCCAGTCTCTCCATCTCCAATGATCAGGGATGCAGAGACGCCTCTGATCTCGATTGACTCTTCCGCATAAGTGGGTGTAATGAGTGATGTGATGAGTAAGTTTAAAAAGACAGAGTGAGCAGGGGGGTGTTGTGCACTACAGGATGAAGGCGAGTCTGTAACTGTACTCCCCTTTCCCAACCTGGTTAGCTTACTGCACTGGATCCAGGAACGGGCCACAACGCTCCTGCTGCTGACCTCCTCAGCCACCTCCAACCACACCTTGATGACAGCAGCAGGTTTCTTCCTCCCGTTGCCAGGGAACATGAGGTGTAGACACCACCATCTAAGCTGGCATCTATAGCATGCTGTTTAGCATGGTCCCCAATGAATGCACTAGCTGTCGCTCAAAGTATCCTTTAAACACAAATCCTGTGAGGTTCGAATCTCTAGGCTTGTCCACCAATGTGAAATTAAAACTGGCCCTCTGGGTAACATGTTCCTTCACTTCATCTGGCAGCATTACATGCTCGTGCTTCGAGTTCATCCTGTACTCTCTATTCTAAGTCAGTATTTATATTTGTCATCCTTTTGTATGTCATGGGTAGAGTGCATAATTCATGCTACTGATGCTGGTACATGCCAGGAATGTAAGGTGCTTTTTGCTGTATTCCCCTTTGAAGAAGTATTTGGAAGCGTTGTTAAAACAGACTAAAATAGTCAACATTAATAATCTTTTTGACCGGTAAACATGTAACCATGCTGGGAGCTCAGTGCAACCTCAAACTTCAGTAATTTCTGGCATGATGGGATTGCCCTCACAACTGACCATTCAAACTACCGTGTTATCATGCTGTTTGAAATTGTGAAGCCAGTCAGCACTGCCTCTGAAATTGTTCCCAGCAAATCAAACTGTTTGGTGAACTAAATCCAATACAATTTGATGACTGGAGCTTGGAGCGCAGTCTGAACTTTTGTATGGAGATTGTCAATCTAAATAGAAAATCCACTGCAGTTTTGATTGGATATAGGAGCTTAGTAGAACTGATAATTTAATGATTTAATTGAGGCATATGAAACCTGTCACATCTGTACTATGCTTCTTTTATAATCTAATTTCAGATGCAACTGCATAATAAGAAATGTTGGGAAACTTTCTGGACTGTCTGTTTCTTTTTAATAAGTCTTTTTTTAATTGTCCCTTCATCATTCTGTTCTAGAACTTTCATAATTAGGTTATGTTTATTCAGTTAATCATAAAACCTTTCCAACTACAAAATTTTGTTTTCTTTTGTGACCTGATTTTATGTCCTAAAATCTAATTCAATATAAAAATTTTTTACTGCATTTCCAAAGAAAAAGTTGATTTTTAAAAAATTCATATTTAGCATTTTCAAGGCACTGGGATGTACAGGGCCAGAGAGAGAAGAAATTGCAGTTTATCTTGCTGGTTCCAATGTCTGGGAATTATCCCTCAATATCTAGTCTACTATTCTGTCATTTTTTTCTTTCAATTTCTTATCCAATTCTGTGTCCCTACTGCCTGCCTTGGCAGTCGATTCCTATTCCATACATTCACCACCCTTACTTAAAGTAGTTGAATCTGTCTCTTCTAAGTTTTAAGGCTATTCTACCTTGTTGTATAACCTGTACCTATATTAAACCTATTATTTGTCTATACTCTTTTAAGATCTTAAATATTTCTATAAGTTTACCCTGAACCTTCCCATCTCCAGTATAAACAACCCTAGCCTCTCCTCGTAACTCAGGTACCTAACTCAGCTATCAATTCAGTTGCCCTCTCCGCATCCTTTCCGATATCTGTATGTCTTTCTCATAATGCACTGATCTGAATTGCATACAATACTCCAAGTGGGGCTGGACCCGGACCCAGACCAGTGCTCTGTACAAACTGAGAATCACTTCTTGCGATTTATGCTCTCTTCCTCTGACTATACAGCCCACGATCTTTCTTGCTTTCTTTATTACTACTGTGCAGATGACTTCAGGAATCTACCCACCAGTACTTCAAATCCCTTCCCTGTGATGTGTGCTGTACAATACTACTATTTGGCTTATATTGCCGCGATTGATTTATTCCTTCTCAATGTCGTGACTTTTCAATTGTCCAAGTTAAATAACATTTGCCACTCATTGGCCCAGCCCCTATCTATCCAGGTCATTTGATCAGCCTGTTCCCTGTTGTTTGATGTTTCTCCTAGTTTGGCATTATTTGCAAAGTTGAATTTTTATATTCTCAACCATCTTCTTCCACAACTGCTTTGACATGAGAGAGAATGTTGTGAATTTGTAATATGTTTCCTTTTAATGTTTTTGCAACTTATTCAGAATGCTGTGAGCTGCATCCTCTCCTGTAAAAAGTCCCACACTTCTATCTTCCCCTTTGCTTGGCAAGCTCCGTTTCCTCTCTGCCACAACAAATTGATTTAAGAACATTGTACTCATTTTCAAATTCCTGCACGGCCTCATGCCACCTTCACATAAGCCCTGCAGCTGTGTATTCTTCTAGCACTGGATTACTTCACCACAGGAAGCTGGAGTGACAGACATGTGTCCAGCTTCAGATCATAAGAATCTACCTCAGCTATTCTATATTTTCATGGGAATTTGTGGTAATGTTACATTGGTATTGTAACAACTTCAAAAATGGTTTTATATAACTACTGGCAGATAACAGCATGCCTCTGAGGGGGTGGAGCATGTCCCCATCCCTGGCTAATATGTAGAGACGGCTTCAGCGAGTTGTCTGACCTCTTAATGTCCTATTAAAATTTTGCACAGCTATGGAGAAAGTCCCACTCCCCCGCTCTAATTTGATAGCTCTTTCAAAGAGTTGGCACAGGCACAATGGGCCAAATGTCCACCTTCTGTGCTGTAACATTCTATGATTCTAATGTGGACTGCTTAACAATTATTGGGAGATACAAAGTCCACTCAAGTTGAACACTGAGCTATAAGTTGCTTATACTTGCATCTGTGGACTTTGCAGTGACCCATCACGGGATCCTGCAAGCAAGACTCTCAGTTTGGCTGTGGGGTGTGAATTGCTTGTCTGATTTTTGGGAGACTGCTCCAGTACAGGTGATGTCTAATTTGATTTGCATGTCTGTCACTGGAAGGAGTGTTTTTGCTTTGATTAATTGTGAACGATAGCCATCTACTTTCTTTCTGTACCAAGCTGAATCAAAATACAAGAAGACGTTAATAAACTTGCAGAATGGGTGTGTAACTGGCCAATGATAGATAAATGTGAGGTGGTATATTTTGGTAGGAGGAATAAGGAGGCCACATACTCCTTGAAAATAAGAGTCTAAATAGGATAGAGGAGCAAAGGGATCTAGGGATATAGAGTCACAAATCATTAGAAAAGTAGCAGCACAGGTTAACAGAGCCATAAAAATTGCAAACAAAGCACTGGGATTAATTTCTAGAGGAATAGAATTAAAAAGCAGAAAAGTTATGTTAAACATATATATAACCTTTGTGCGACCACACTTGGAATACTGTGCACAATTCTGGTCACCATATTACAAAAAGGATATAGAGGCACTGGAGAAGGTGCAAAAAAGATTTACAAGAATGATACCAAAACTGAGACGATATAACTATCAGGAAGATTAAACAGGCTGGGGCTCTTTTCTCTAGAACAGGGAAGGCTGAGGGGTGACCTAACACAGACCTTTTAAAATTATGAAGGGGTTCGATAGGGTAGATGTGGATAAGATGTTTCCACTTGTGGGGGAGTCTAAAACTAGGAATCATAAATATAAGATAGTCACTAAAAAATCCAATAAGGAATTCAGGAGAAACTTCTTTACCCAGAGAGTGGTTAGAATATGGAACTAAATATGTACTTCAGGGTGAAGCGAATAGAAGGATATGCTGATGGGGTGAGATGAAGAAGGATGGGAGGAGGCTCATGTGGAGCATAAACACTGGCACAGGCCAGTTGGGCCGAATGGCCTGTTTATGTGCTGTATATTCTATGTAAATAAAATCATAATTGTGTTCTTCAGTTCCCTTCCCTCTATCCAAACGAAGGCTAACTGAGGACTTGGGGTTGGTTTGTCATATAAAAGAATTTGGAGCCTGTGTACTTGATGAAAAGCTTTAAAGTACTGTGATGGGCCTTCAATAACCACAAAACTAGAAGTTATAGACTTAAGTTGGCTTTTAATCACTAAGATCAGAGCTAACATCTCAACACGCCGACTGGTTCACAGGAATGAGTCATACAGATCCTGGGATCTTTATGTAAGAGAAGTCAGGGGCGGAGCCAAGAGCCAAGACCTGGAACCTCCCAGGTTAGTCGGGAAAGAGGAAGTGAAACTATACACCGTGTGGGGGAGGGTAATATACATGAGTGCAAAACGAATACAGGATCAAGACAAACAGATTTCATTACATTCACCCCTTCTATAGATTTAGTCCATCGGGGTGATGTTTCTTAAAAGTTGGTATAAGTGAGTCTGTCAGGAGGTTTTGCAGTTCTCGGTGATCGGCACAAAGCCGGTTGGGGTGCCTCTAGGGGAGTGGATTCTGGTTCCTCCGCTGTCCGGGCCTCCGCAGTGCCTTCCAGGTTATCTGCAGTGTCCTCCAGGTTAAAGTTGGGTATTGATACCTCTGGGCGTCCTGTCTCTTTGTAGTGTAGGTCTTCATCGGGTAGTCTCCCAGCGTTCTCTCCGCTCCCCGAGGGAGCGAGGTCTTTTATGGAAACAGTGTCCTCTCGCCCGTCAGAGTATTCGATATAGGCGTACTGAGGGTTTGCATGGAGGAGCTGTACCTTTTCCACAAGGGGGTCCGTTTTATGGCCTCTCACGTGCTTCCGCAATAGTACTGTCCCCGGAGACGTCAGCCACGCGGGTAGAGATGCCCGAGGTGGATTTCCGGGGGAAAACGAACATCTTTTCGTGAGGGGTAGCGTTAGTGGCAGTACATAACAGAGACCTTATGGAGTGGAGCACGTCTGGGAGGTCTTCCTGCCAGCGGGAGGTTGGAAGGCCTTTTGACTTTAAGGCTAACGTGACAGCCTTCCAAACAGTAGCATTCTCCCTTTCCACTTGCCCATTACCCCGTGGGTTGTAGCTAGTGGTCCTGCTAGTGGTTATCCCCTTCGAGAGCAAGAACTGGCGCAGCTCGTCACTCATGAATGACGTCCCCCTATCGCTGTGTATGTAGTTCGGCATGCCAAACATGCAGAATAGATTACAGAGACACTTGATGACCGTGGCACTGGTCATGTCTGGGCAGGGAATGGTGAAGGGGAAGCGGGAATATTCATCAATGATATTGAGGAAGTATACGTTACGGTCGGCAGAGGGAAGGGGTCCCTTGAAGTCCAGACTTAGGCGCTCGAATGGCCGTGTGGCTTTGATAAGGTGTGCACGGTCAGGCCTGTAGAAACGAGGCTTGCATTCCGCACAGATGTGGCAGGCTCTGGTCATTGCCCTGCGTGTAGCCAGCAGATGTCTGGCGTACACTTCGTTTACCGGCCTCTGGTATTGGGCCTTCAGGATAGTGATGGCCTCCGTGTAAGAGGTGGCGTCCCGGATGAACGAATAAATCCGATGACTTACGCGAGTAGTCAGTAGACTCAGTTTATCTACCTCGCTAGCGGATGAGGCCCCCGCGAAGAGTTCGAAGCATTTGAGCCAGTGTCCAAATTGATTTGATGCTTCAGCAGAATGTGGATCCAAGTCCAGACGCTCTGGTTTTAGGAGTCGATCCATCCTAGTATTCTTTAGTGATTAAAATTGATGGGCCTTCAATAACCACAAAACTAGAAGTTATAGACTTAAACAAGCTGGCTTTTAATCACTAAGATCAGAGCTAACATCTCAACATGCCGACTGGTTCACAGGAATGAGTCATGCAGATCCTGGGATCTTTATGTAAGAGAAGTCAGGGGCGGAGCCAAGAGCCAAGACCTGGAACCTCCCAGGTTAGTCGGGAAAGAGGAAGTGAAACTATACACAGTGGGGGGAGGGTAATATACATGAGTGCAAAATGAATACAGGATCAAGACAAACAGATTTCATTACATACTGCAAAGAAATCCTAAAAGCTTCTTGTTTTAAGAGAAACAGAGTTACATGAAGTCATATAATCTAGCAAAACTTTACAGTTTGTTTCAGTCTTGTTCCTGGTAAATTTTATTAGTGAACTTGATTAGTAGTTTTCAGCCTAAATTAGTGTTGAATTTGCCATCAGTCAGAGCGAGCAGGCATGTATGGTGGGATCCTATCGTATTTCCAGTGTATATACCAATGGTAAAAGGGTTTCTTCATTGTTCATTCTTCAACCTGCTATTGCAGAATACTTCACATGATAAGATCATGTATTGGCTCATAGGGAGAGAGGAAGCAGACTTTTGTGTTGGGCATGAAAAAAAGGCTTGAATTATAAACACGCGCTTGCACCGCCCTACCTGCTCCGTTTAGCCATATAGTTCCTCTGCTCCACTGACACTGGATTACTCATCATCTCTCACTCCAGCATTGGTGGCTGGTTCTTTAGCCAAATACTTTTACCTTTGTACCTCCCTCTCTAAATCTCTGCCTTGCCATCTCCTCCCTACTTATAACCACCCCCCTCCCCCACCACCAACAAATATCTGTTCTCCACACACCCCCTCTTAGCCAATATCTCTTCCTCCACCCCGTAAAGTGCAGTGAGATATGTTTCTTTGTGAGGACTGCTGTAGTGATGCAAGTTGTTTTACATTCAACATACCAGTCGTACCACACTTTGTATCACTGTGAAGTATCAATACACACTCTATCGTATCATTTGGTTGTCAGTTAAAGCACACTGTGGCCGCCTTATTCTTCTTGGCTACAACTTCACACTGACTGCACTATAACCCTCTTAACATTAAAATTCAGCGAGTGTTCAGATGCCAGTTCGCTGAGCTCTGGACATGTGACCAAGGGACTTCTGAGTTTTTTTAAAGCAAGGTTTGACACCACACTGGACTTAAACCTCCTGCGGTTTTACATGCCAGATGGAGTCTGAACTCTGACTCTGGATTTATATTTTTGAAGTGGAAACTATTTCACAGTGGCGCTGAAGTTACAGTATGAGTGACGCCAAAGTCGGTAAAACAGGCACTGATCTCAAATATGTACAACAGCAGTATCACCAGTTTCAAATCCACCGACTACAAAGTCAAAGTGTGCTTGTTTTTCTTTTTAATGTTACTTTTTACATTTTAAAATACAAGGTATAAAGTTTACTTCAACTAGCATGTTGATGTTTTGGCTTGAAATGTTCAAAAAAGCCTGTTTTTTTTTAGCTTATGGGATGTGGGCGTCGTTGGCAAGGCCAGCATTTATTGCCCATTCCTAGTTGCCTGTGAGAAGGTGGTGGTGAGCTGCCTTCTTGAACCACTGCAGTCCTTGTGGTGAAGGTACTCCCACAGTGCTGTTAGGGAGGGAGTTCCAGGACTTTGACCCCGCAACGATGAAGGATCAGCGATATACATCTAAGTCAGAATGGTGTGGGACTTGGAGAGGAACTTGGAGGTGGTGGTGTTCCCATGCACTTGCTGCCCTTGTCCTTCTAGGTGGAAGAGTTTGTGGGTTTGGGAGATGCTGCCGAAGAAGCCTTGGCGAGTTGCTGCAGTGAATCTTGTAGCTGGTACACACTGCAGCCACGGTCTGCCGGTGGTGCAGGGAGTGAATGTTTAAGGTGGTGGATGGGGTGCCAATCAAGCGTCCTGGATGGTGTCTAGCTTCTTGAGTGTTGTTGGAGCTGCACTCATCCAGGCAAGTGAAGAGTATTCCATCACACCCCTTACTTGTGCCTTGTAGATGGTGGAAAGGCTTTGGGGAGTCAGGAGTTGAGACACTCACCGCAGAATACCTAGCCTCTGACCTGCACTTGTTGCCACAGTATTTGTGGCTAGTCCAGTTAAGTTTCTGGTCAATGGTGACCCCCCAGGATGTTGATGGTGGGGGATTCGGCGACGGTGATGCCGTTGAATGTCAAGGGGCGGTGGTTAGACTCTCGCTTGTTGGAGATAGTCATTGCCTGGCACTTCTGTGGCGCGAATGTTACCTGCCACTTATCAGCCCAAGCCTGAACGTCATCCAGGTCTTATTGTATGCGGGCATGGACTGCTTCCTTATCTGAGGCGTTGTGAATGGCACTGAACACTGCAGTTATCACCAAACATCCCCATTTCTGACCTTATGTTGGAGGGAAGGTCTTTAATGAAGCAGCTGAAGATGGTTGGGCCTAGAACACTGCCCTGAGGAACTCCTGCAGCGATGTCCTAGGGCTGTGATGATTGACCTTGAACCACCACACCTTCCTTTATGTTAGGTATGACTCCAGCCAGTGGAGTGTTTTCCCCCCCATTCCCATTGACTTCAGTTTTACTAGGTGCTCCTTGATGCCACACTCGGTCAAATGCTGCCTTGATGTCAAGGGCAGTCGCTCTCACCTCACCTCTGGAATTCAGCTCCTATGTCCATGTTTGGATCAAGGCTGTAATGAGGTCAGGAGCCGAGTGGTCCTGGCGGAACCAAAACTGAGCATCAGTGAGCAGGTTATTGGTGAGTAAGTGCCGCTTGATAGCAGTGTCGATGCCACTTTCTATCACTTTGCTGATGATTGAGAGTAGACTGATGGGGTGGTAATTGGCCGGATTGGATTTGTCCTGATTTTTGTGAACAGGACATACCTGTAGACATATCTGTAGCTTTGCAGTTCTCTTCCAAAACCTTTTTATATATAGATTGGTTTGTGCAGTTAATTTATTTTCTCACCTAGGATTTTGAGATTTAAAGCTGCAGTAAAAGTAAATTTATACAATGAATTTATTCAAGCACAGTGTAATAATTTTGATAGAGCACTCATGTATAAAAATAAAATTGAAATGCTGCATACGATAACAATTACAACCTACAGGTGACCACTTATAAGTATGCGTATTTAATTTTTAAAACCAAATTGATTAATGTAATCTTTTTAATTTCTAGATCCTAAAACTACTACAATAGGTAAGTTAATGGCTTGACTTGAGAAATACAAAAATTATTTGAGTAAAGTTACTCATTTTTAAACTTATTTTTATATTCTAACTTCAGTTACAACAAAGTTCATTAAAATTATATGTTCACTAAATAACTAGTTTTTTTTTAAGTGTATTGACACAAGATTCATCGCAATACTTGCTATATTTCCTGTAAGTTTTAATATCTGGTAAGAAATCTAATCTAAGAAGGAATTGTAAATGGATGTTAAAATAAGTGAATGACGTAGTTATACCAGACTGCAGTTAGAGGGTTATGTCTTACTGCAGGGAAGTGGTTACTTAAGGGAATAAAACATTGAATATACCCAGCATTGCATTCAAATTCAAAGAAGGAAATTATGTGGCTGTAGCAAACTGACTGACTTCCTGACTCCTGCTGACTATCTCCAATGGGCCAGCTGCCCACTAGGCTGCTTTCCTGCCTGCAAGTTCAAATCTCTCCAGAGGTCACATACTGACTGAACTAAGATGGCTGGAAATCTGTTGCCACTAGAAAGTGTTGGAGAGTGTCCTGGGACAATTGTGTCCACTGCACAGGGAATTCAACAATAGGGGGGCATGAAAAGTTAAATTGGTATATCAACAATTCATAATGCTGCACATTGATGCTACGACACACTGTGCTACAGGTCACACTATCCTGAATTGTCACTTCTTAAATTTAAATTATATATGAATACTTTGTTTCTTTTTTATGTTCTAGATCCAACTACACCGAATACAAGTACAACCACACATGGTGAGCAAAAAAACATTAAATTTAAGATGATATATGCGTAAGTGAAATTTAAAAAAATAATAATTTTGATTCTTTTATGGGATGTGGGCATCGCTGGCAAGGCCGGCATTTATTACCCATCCCTAATTGCCCTTGAGAAGGTGGTGGTGAGCCGCTGCCTTTTGCAGTCCGTGTGGTGAAGGTACTCCCACAGTGCTGTTAGGTAGAGAGTTCCAGGATTTTGACCCAGCGACAAAATGAAGGATCGGCGATATATTTCTAAGTCAGGATGGTGTGTGCCTTGGAGGGGAACTTGGAGGTGGTGGTGTTCCCATGCGCCTGCTGCCCTTGACCTAGGTGGAAGAGGTCGCGGGTTTGGGAGGTGCTGCCGAAGAAGCCTTGGTGAGTTGCTGCAGTGCATCTTGTAGATGGTACACACTGCAGTCACGGTACGCCGATGGTGGAGGGAGTGAATGTTTAAGGTGGTGGATGAGGTGTCAATCAAGCGGGCTGCTTTGTCCTGGATGGTGTCGAGCTTCTTGAGTGTTGTTGGAGCTGCACTCATCCAGGTAAGTGGAGAGTACTCCATCACACTCCTGACTTGTACCTTGTAGATGGTGGAAAGGCTTTGGGAAATCAGGAGGTGAGACACTCGCCGCAGAATACCCAGCCTCTGACCTGCTCTTGTTGCCACAGTATTTATGTGGCTGGTCCAGTTAAGTTTCTTGTCAATGGTGACCCCCCCCAGGATGTTGATGGTGGGGGATTCGGTGATGGTAATACCGTTAAATGTCCATTATTCATGTTTTTCCCACATTCAGATTTTTGCTGTGACTCAGGATAAAATAATGGCCCGTATTTTCCGATCCCTACGGGTGTGTGCAAGGTGTGTACACACCCGTAGGGACATCGGAAATGCCGGTTTCAGGCATGCGAAGCGCATGCGCTAAAAACCGGCATTTCCGATCTGTCAAGAATCCTCTGGAGAAGGGCCTCTGTGGGCGGAGAGTTCCGCATTCTGCAGAACCTCCGCCCGCTGAAATCACTTAAAAATCTTACGCCTGGTAAAAGCAGACGTAAGGCCTGATTTTACCAGCTTAAGAGTTTAAAAAGGTTTTAAAAAAAAATTTTCACTTATTTATAATTTTTAAATACTTTTAAAAAAGGTAAGTTTATTTTTAGCCCTGTAAAAAAAACTTCAATTTTTTTTTAAATTAAATTTTTTTGCTATATTTAATGTAATTTTAACTTTTTTTTAAATCACGTTTTTAAAATATGAAAAACACATCATCACTGTGAATGGTGATTTAAAAACCTCTACCTACCCATAGTGTAAATTAAAAAGTGCAAAGAACATCTTAAAACTATGTATTGCTGCTTGAATGTCCTTATTTCAGTCCTGCTTCTAATCCATAAATCTACACCATTGCTTTGCAGTGATCAACTGTAATCTTTTCTTTCTTATGGATGAAAAGTCTTGCGTGGACTTGCAACAGCCTAGTAATTCATCTCGCTATGCTGCTTGTTATTGGTTGGACTTGATTTCTTCTGTTGCCCTGGAGCAGTTATTCTGATTGGTCGAGCTAGCCATGATGACGGTTTCCCTCTCCATAAAATGTTGCTGGTGTTTTCAAGTTGCACATCATTTTAGCAAATAACCAATAAGCGGTAATCAAAGGAGTAAAGCACATGTGTCGATCAAAAACACTCCCATTCTGCATTTCATTTTGCCATTTTACCAACAAACAGACAAAAAGATTGAAGTGCACACATGCGAATGAGTGTAGAGATCACATGCCCAATGACTGTCTATTTAATCAAAAATACAATAAGCCTCTTCTGGACCATATGTGACTAGTGGCTAACATAGTGGCTAACACTGCTCTAAACTTGGTGCCTGCAATGGCTCCCTCTAACTTTGAGCTCCCCTCACTTCTGGTGCCTTATGCCTTTATCTGGCCCTGCTCTTTGGGTGTGATTTCAAGCCACACCTCTGCCTCAGGGGTTTTATAGCTCCCTCCATCCTCACTCCCTCTTTTGGCTGTAGGCCAAATCGCCCAGTGCTGCAGATCTCTACACTTAAAAACACCCATTCTGCCTTTTGAAGTGTGGGGCCAGGATTTTGGGGAAGCCCCAGTTATTTATTGTGTTGCTATTTTAAATAATGGGGACTTCCCTAAACTCATGGGGAGCCCTTTAGGAAATCCCACCCTGCACTTCAAAAACCCGATATGGACTAGGAACTGGCATTTGAACTACAGCCAGGAACTTCGCTTAAAGGTTTCCTTACGACTTTGTACAGTAACAGCAGCATCCCCAAGAATTTAAGACTTCCGCTTCCTCCTCCCATCCTGACCAGCTATTCTTGTTTTCTCTTTCTTTCCTTCCCCATCCCCTGCCAACTCCTACTGTCTTCTGGACCTGGCCACCACCCACCCCACATTTGCCACTGGAAAATGCAACCTCTGACAATCCCTCCCCCCACCTGCAACCCAAAAGGCACCCTGAACTGTAGCATCAGCCTGCCTGGTGCCCTCCAACCATCACCAGTAAATACTACCTATACTACCTTGCCACCTGAAAGGACGAGAGAGAGAGAACAGTAGAAAAGTAGACTAGAATATGAAAAGTACTCTGGTGATCCATTGCATCTCCGAGACATTTTAGAAACTTCACACTAAAAGGACTCGGTACTATGAAAAAGTAGATGTTGCTACCCATTGTCTTGTAACATTGAAAAAAAAGTGGCCATCGCCGGAGCAGAAATCTGTTTGCCCGTATGATTTGCATTCAACAACCATCAGTCTTGGGTTGCAGTTATACTATATTACTGGTCTCTGTGTGCCTGCTGATAAGTAATATTTTCTATTTCTTTTTTAAATTTCTTTTCTTACCACTGCTCTTGTGGAACAAAAATGACCTTGAAACTAATTTAGTGTGAGGCTGTCTGATAATGTGAAAATGCATACTGAAAAAGAGGGTCATAGAAATGTTGAGTCTTTGAGATATGATCTAAAACAATGTGCTAGAATCTCAAGGTGCCACAAGGAGTATTAAATGGATGCTTGAAAGCAAGAACTCTGGTTAAAAGATGCTTACTAAGGTAAAGAGAAGGATACTCTTATACTTTAGGCATCTAGCCAGAGAAAAAGTCCACCTCGGCAAGATAATCATATGAAAGGCCAAATGCTCAGAGGAAAATCAAAGACAATATAGGGAACTGGACAGGAATTCCAATTAGACTTGCCTTGCAACAGCACATGACGCACAGTATTGGAGCAGAATCATGTATGTGGCTGTTTTGACATGAGCGTGATGCTTGGAAAAACCTATTCCCTTCTGAAGCCATTGACTCTTGCAGAGTACAATTCCATGGTTGCCAGCAGCACTGCTGTCTTTGGTCCAAATAGCCAAACTTTGTGTGTAATGTATGAATATCAGTGGGATATCTGACTAGGCAGGGTATTACCATTAAGACCAATCTGTCCTTGCCCAACATCCACTTTGTGCTTTCCAACAAGATAGCAGGAAAAAAGTCAAGGGCCTCCTTAGATCAGGAACATTTGAGCAGATTGCAGCGACCTCACTGCCATTCTGGCTGAGACCAACTAACAACCCTGATCGGGAATCAAACCTGGGACCTTTCTGGTCTGCATAGCTCATTACCATCCCACATGGTGCATTTATCCACTGAGCCATTAGGGGCATTCATTACGTTGATTGTCATTGAAAGGAAAAGGCCATCTGCATGTGATCTAGAGCCACTGACCTTACCGGCAGAGTAAGCTGCAGTACCCAGCTAGTAGATTGCTTACCAGACTGATACCTGGGATGGCAGGAATGACGTATGAGAGATTGGGACGATTGGGCTTATACTCGCTGGAGTTTAGAAGAATGAGAGGGGATCTCATTGAAACTTATAAAATTCTAACAGGACTAGACAGAATAGATGCAGGAAGGATGTTCCCGATGGCCGGGGAGTCCAGAACCAGGGGTCACCGTCTAAGGATAAGGGGTAAGCCATTTAGGACAGAGATGAGGAGGAATTTCTTCACCCAGAGAGTGGTGAACCTGTGGAATTCTCTACCACACAAGGCAGTTGAGGCCAATTCATTAAATATATTCAAGAAGGAGTTAGATATATTTTTTAAGGCTAAAGGGATCAAGGGATATGGGGAGAAGGCAGGGACAGGGTACTGAATCTGGATGATCAGCCATGATCTCATTGAATGGCGGAGCAGGCTCCAGGGGCCGAATGGCCTACTCCTGCTCCTATGTTTCCTGTGGTAGGGATTGGCTCAAAGATTGGTCTGAAGTTACTATTCCCATTGAAATGAAAGGACCTGTTCTGGACCCAGATGGCCTTTCCCGCTCATCACCATAGCAGGTATGGAGGGAAGAATATCCAAAATGGTGGGTCTGTGCTGGAATCACTGATTCCAGTTGTGATGTAAGTGCAAAAAGCTTTACTTTACATGTAGTATAGAAACCATCCTGAATAAAACAATGGGAAAGCTTATAGCTATGGAAGTATATATACACTGCATATATATGGAGGCAATAATGCTGTCCCATGCAGCACCTTTGCTGTTCAAGCATTTGAAGCAGGTGCATATAAAGAGCTTGGCCTAGAAATTCAGTTGCGTTTGCGCCCGCTTATTGGCTATAAAGTGGTTTGCGCCTAAAGTTTTTTACCGCCCGAAATTCAGATGGACCCTAACATCGGCGTTAGCCGGTAGCGCTGCGCCGGCACCGATGACGTCATCGGTGTGCGCAGCGCCCCGGTTGCAATGCTATTCCGGCCCGATGGCCAAATTCAGTTGCGGCCGCCTCGCCCGTGGCAGCCGCAAACAGCGTTTGTGAAACGGGGTCTTGCAGCTCCGAAAGGCCGGCGCATAAAGGTGGAGCGGCGGCCGCCTGCCCGCACCTCCCTCCCCGGACTCCTGCACCACCCCCCCCGCGGCACTGATGTCTGTGTCCCGCGAGCCCGGCACTTCTCCGTGGTGCCGGGCTCATTTGCCGGGGGAATCCACCGGTGATCTGACAGCTGCAGGCAGCTCCTCCTTAAGAGAAGGAGGAGGCCTGCAGTACCCCAGCCTGCCGCACCGCATCGGGTGCCGCAGCGGGAGCTGAACGCCTGAAAGTGACATTTAACGCCCCTAGCGAGGCGGCCAAACCCTGCAATAGCGCCCGCCGCCGTCTTGGCCCGTCGCAACTGAATTTTAGGCGGGCGCTATGGGAATCCTGGCGAGCGCTAAATTTCGGGCGCAAAAGACCTGGCGGGGCCATACCGAATTTCTAGACCCTTATCTTGTGCATTAACAGAAGGTCAGTTTATCTACATCATTTACTGGTGCTCCAGTTACATGTGTATCTCACTATTCCAGGAGTGTCAGGGATGCTTTTAAAAAAATAAAATAAAAAAATAAAAAATTATTCATTCACGGGAGGTGGGCATCGCTGGCAAGGCCAGCATTTATTGCCCTTGAGGAGGTGGTGGTGAGTTGTCTTCTTGAACTGCTTCATTTCGTGTGGTGTTTGGGAGGGAGTTCCAGGATTTTGACCCAGCGATGATGAAGGAATGGCAATATATTTCCAAGTCAGGATGGTGTGTGACTTGGAGGGGAACTTGGAGGTGGTGTTCCCATGAGCCTACTGTCCTTGTCCTTTGAGGTGGTAGAGTTCGTGGGTTTGGGAGGTGCTGCTGGAAAAAGCCTTGGCGAGTTGCTGCAGTGCATCTTGTAGATGGTACACACCGCAGCCACGGTACGCCGGTGGTGGAGGGAGTGAATGTTTAAGGTGGTGGATGGGGTGCCAATCAAGCGGGCTGCTTTGTCCTGGATGGTGCTGAGCTTCTTGGGTGTTGTTGGAGCTGCACTCATCCAGGCAAGTGGAGAGTATTCCATCACACTACTGACTTGTGCCTTGTAGATGGTGGAAAGGCTTTGGGGAGTCAGGAGCAATGTTCCCTCTAAGCTGTGCACATGCATAGCAATCGGGAAGGTATCGCACAGGCCACTCACAAGCTGCTCCCTATAAGATACCGCGTGTGTGAGCGGCCGCTAAGCAAAGGTATCGTGCACCAAAATTTTTTTTAGAGTAAATATTGGTCAGGAGGTGAGCCACTCACCGCAGGATACCCAGCTTCTGACCTGCTCTTGTAGCCACAGTATTTATGTTGCTGGTCAGTGGTGATCCGCTTAGGATGTAGATGGTGGGGGAGTTGATGATGGTAATGCCATTGAATATCATGGGGAGGTGGCTAGACTTTCTCTTCTTGGAGATAGTCATTGCCTGGCACTTCTGTGGCACGAATGTTACTTGCCACTTATCAGCCCAAGCCTGAACGTCGTCCGGGTCTTTCTGCATGTGGGCACAAACTCCTTTATTGTCGAAGAGTTGCAAATGGTACTGAACACTGTGCAGTCATCAGCGAAAATCCCCACTTCTGACCTTATGATGGAGGGAAGGTCATTGATGAAGCAGCTGAAGATGATTGGGCCTAGGGCACTGCCCTGAGGAACTCCTGCAGCGATGTCCTGGGGCTGTGATTGACCTCCAACCATCTTCCTTTGTGCTAGGTATGACTCCAGCCAGTGGAGAGTTTTCCCCCCATTCCCATTGACTTCAGTTTTACTAGGGCTCCTTGATGCCACACTCGGTCAAATGCTGCCTTGATGTCAAAGGCAGTCACTCTCGCCTCCCCTCTGGAATTCAGTTCTTTTGTCCATGTTCGGACCAAGGCTGTAATGGGGTCTGGAGTCGAGTGGTCCTGATGGAATCCAAACTGAGCATTGGGGAGCAGGTTATTGGTAAGTGCCGCTTGATAGCACTGTCGACGACACCTTCCCTCACTTTGCTGATGATTGAGAGTAGACTGATGGAGTGCTAATAGCTGGATTGGATTTGTCCTGTTTTTTGTGGACCGGAAATACCTGGGCGATTTTCCACTTTGTCAGTTAGATGCCAGTGTTGTAGCTGTACTGGAACAGCTTGGCTAGAGGCGCAGCTAGTTCTGGAGCGCAAATATTCAGCACTACAGCCGGGATGTTGTTGGGGCCCATAGACTTTGCTGTATCCAGTGCGTTCAGCCGTTTCTTGATATCACGTGGAATGAATCGAATTGGCTGAAGACTGGCTTCTGTGATGGTGGGGATCATGGGAGGAGGCTGTGATGAATCATCCACTCTGCACTTCTGGCTGAAGATGGTTGAAAACGCTTCAGCCTTGTCTTGTCTTATTGGGTGCCAGCTGTCAGTGAACACCTGCTGGCTGCCTGTTGTACCAGGCACTTTCATCGTGTGAAAAGAGGAACAGGGAGCATGGGGTGGGATCAGTGTCAGAAGTGCAAAGACTAAAGATGTCTACATGTTAAAGAAAAAATATTAAAGCTTGCCAACACATCAAAACCCATATCAAATGAGTGCTGTGTAGCAAGAGTACAACTCGGGCATTGCAGGTGTATCTTGAGATGGTTGTCTAATTTAACTAAAAACAAAAGGAGGTCCAAATGATCCTAGTGCACAACTTGTGTGCCGACTCCGGCTTCCTTTGCACTCGCTGCCCACATTAGGGTGTGTAGCACTGTATGTACATTGCAGGCCTTGCCTATGTGCCCTATGTTTGTTTGTTTGTTTGTTTGTTTCACCCAATGCTTTAGCACATTAGATGGCCATCATTTTATTATCAGGCCTAATCTAACTAGAAAAGTATTTGGTGCTGGCTATCCCTTTTAAGATGTATCAATTGGAATCAGCGAGCTTGCCTTCTGCACCAAAAGCACAAACTACAAGCACACAAGTTGCTCCCTTCATTTCCTTGCTTGCCATTACCAAAAAATCATCATTTTTTTTTGTTGTGCATTAGTAATAGTCTATCAAGCATATGCTGATCATGGGTTGCTTGTTTTTAATTTGTAAAAAAATATTTGGGACAGTTTCCTCTTCCTGCCTAGTCTAAATATTGTGTGCAGAATATTCTATGGCATAGCAGTAGTAATCAGAAAATGTGGACATCAAGAATGGTTTCTACATCCAAAATAAAATGCATCTTCTGTAACAAAAAATAGCATACTTGGAGCAAGAGAGTAAATATGTGATGGGCTTCCTAATCTGTTGAGCAACTGAATTTAATGAACTCAATGTAATTAGATTATAAGGAACTGACGGGCTCCATCTGACCATGGTCCTAGCGGAAAGGATAAATAGGGTGGTCACAAGGACTTTAAACTGGTAAATGGGGGGGATGACTCGGGGAAACTGCAGTACAAATAGTAGTTCAAAAACATACGAAAGGGAAGAGAGTAAAGTCGCAGTCAGAAATTGTGCTTTAGGCACTACAGGTAAAAGGGAAACTAAAAGATGTAAAGTGTTTAAACCAGGAGAGAGAAATAAGAAACATGAGAGTAAAACATTAGAGCTGAAGGACAGGCTAGGGTGTGTGGCCCAAATAAATGTTCTTTATACGAACGCACAGAGTACAAGGAATAAATTGAATGAACTGCAGGCTCAAATTCAAATTGGAGGTTATGACATGGTAGCCATTACTGAGACATGGCTGCAAGGCAGTCGGGACTGGGAACTAAATATACCAGGTTATAAGGTCTACAGGACAGATAGGGAAAATGGCAGAGGGGAGGAGTAGCCTTAGTGATTAAGGATGAAATCACTTCAATAATAAGAGAGGATATAACGAGAGGTAAGCAGCCACTGGAGACCTTATGGGTTGAATTAAGAAATAGGAAAGGATCTAAGACTGTAGTGGGAGTTGTGTATCGGCCCCTTGGTAGCAACTGTGAAGTGCTAGATTGTATTAATGCAGAGATTAGACAAGCGTGTAGCAAAGGCAGAGTGGTTTTAATGGGGGGATTTTAACTTTCATATAGATTGGGAAAAGCAGACTAGCACCCGTCAGAAAGGTAGTGAATTTCTTGTGTGTCCGGGATAGTTTTCTACAACAGTATGTCCGAGAGGCAACAAGGGGGCATGCCATATTAGATTTAGTAATGAGTAATGAGACAGATTTAGTTAACAGCCTAACTGTGCGTGAACATTTACCCAATATCGATCATAACATGATCGAGTTCAACGTAGCGTTTGAAAGGGAGAAATGCGAAACAGCTACTAAGATTCTAGATTTAGGCATGGCTGACTTCAACGGGATGAGGCAGAGACCGTCCACAGTAAACTGGGCAAATCTGTTAATGGGTAAAATGACAGAAGATCAGTGGGAGATGTTTAAAAAATAATTTAATGTGATACAGAACCATGTTATACATGTGAGGACAACTAAAGAGGTAAGGGACAGCGTAAAACTAAAGGAAAGGGCATACAAAAAATAGCAGATCCTGGTGAATAGGAAAGCTACAAAAAACAGCAAAGGGTCACAAAACATAATAAGAGTACAAAAAGGGAGTAGGAAAAGAAACTTGCAAGGGATATCAAAATTAATACAAAGAATTTTTACGGTTACATTAGGAAACAGAGGGTGGTCAGGAGCAATGTTGGCCCCTTAAAAACTGAAAGTTGTGATATTGTCAATGACAATGGGAAAATGGCGGGCACGTTGAATAATTACTTTGCGTCAGTATTTACAACAGATGATGATGATAGCATGCCGGAAATCCCAAAGAAACTAATTGAATCCAGGACAGGGACTCAATCAAATTAATGCAAGTAAATTAACAATAATGAAAAAAACAATGGCACTAAAAAGTGACAAATCTCCAGGGCCAGATGGTTTCCATCCCAGGGTTTTAAAGGTGAGCACATTTCTGATGCCCTAACTATAATCTTCCAAAGTTCTCTAGATTCAGGAACTGTCCCTTTTTAGATTGGAAAATTGTGCATGTCACTCCACTTT
Organism: Somniosus microcephalus; assembly: GCF_052327205.1. Classification (NCBI taxonomy): domain Eukaryota; kingdom Metazoa; phylum Chordata; class Chondrichthyes; order Squaliformes; family Somniosidae; genus Somniosus; species Somniosus microcephalus. The sequence goes on from NC_140996.1 coordinate 111,776,681, forward strand.
TTAAGAATGGCGAGAGGGGGAAACCAGGGAATTATAGAAGAGTTAGCCTAACATCTGTTGTCAGGAAATTGCTACAGTCTGTAATTAAGGATAGGATGACTGAACACCTCAAATTTTCAGTTGATCAGAGGGAGCCAGCATGGATTTGTGAAAGGTTGGTCATGCCTGACAAACCAGATTGAATTTTTTGAAGAGGTGACTAAAGTAGTGGTCAAGGCAATGTTAGGAAATTGGCTGAGCAGCAGGAGACAAAGAGTAGGGATAATGGGTAGGTACTCAATTTGGCAGGATGTGATTAGTGGTGTCCCACAGGGATCTGTGTTGGGGCCTCAACAATATTTATTAACGACTTAGATGATGGCATAGAAAGTCATATATCCAAATTTGCCGATGACACAGATAGGTGACATTGTAGGCAGTGTAGATGAAAGCATAAAATTACAAAGGGATATTGATAGATTAAGTGAATGAGTAAAACTGTGGCACATGGATTTCAATGCAAGGAAATGTGAGGTCATCCATTCTGGACTTAAAAAGGATAGAACAGGGTACTTTCTAAATGGTAAAAAGCTAAAAACAGTGGATGTCCAAAGAGACTTGGGCATTCAGGTACATAGATCATTAAAATTTCATGAACAGATACAGAAAATAATCAAAAAGGCTAATGCAATGCTGGCCTTTATATCTAGAGGACTAGATTACAAGGGGGTAGAAGTTATGCTGCAGCTATACAAAACCCTGGTTAGATCACAACTGGAGTACTGAGCAGTTCTGGGCACCACACCTTAGGAAGGATATATTGGCCTTGGAGGTAGTGCAGCGTAGGTTTACCAGAATGCTACTCGGACTTCAAGGGTTAAGTTACGAGAAGAGATTACACACACATTAGGGTTGTATTCCCTAGAATTTAGAAGGTTAAGGGGTGATCTGATCGAAGTTTTCAGGATATTAAGGAGAACAGATAGGGTAGATATAGAGAAACTATTTCCGCTGGTTGGGGATTTTAGGACCAGGGGGCATAGTCTAAAAATTAGAGCCAGACGACAACAACAACTTGTATTTATATAGCACCTTTAACGTAGTAAAACGTCCCAAGGCGCTTCACAGGAGTGTTCTAAGACAAAAAAATTGACACCGAGCCATATAAGAAATTATGGCAGATGACCTAAAGCTTGGTCAAAGAAGTAGGTTTTAAGGAGCGTCTTAAAGGAGGAAAGAGAGGTAGAGGTGTGGAGAGCTTTGGGCCTAGGCTGCTGAAGGCACGGCCACCGATGGTTGAGCGGGCAGAATTTGAGGAGCACAGATATCTCGGGGGTTGCTGAAGGAGATTACAGAGATAGGGAGGGGCGAGGCCATGGAGGGATTTGAAAACAAGGATGAGAATTTTGAAATCAAGGCGTTGCTTAACCGGGAGCCAATGTAGGTCAGCGAGCACAGGGGTGATGGGTGAACGGGCCTTGGTGCGAGTTAGGACACGGGCAGCCGAGTTTTGGATGACCTCAAGTTTACGTAGGGTAGAATGTGGGAGGACAGCCAGGAGTGCGTTGGAATAGTCAAGTCTAGAGGTAACAAAGGCATGGATGAGGGTTTCAGCAGTGGATGAGCTGAGGCAAGGGTGGAGACGGGCGATGTTACGGAGGTGGAAATAGGTAGTCTTAGTTATGCTGTGGATATGTGGTTGGAAGCTCATTTCAGGGTCAAATATGACACCAAGGTTACAAACAGTCTGGTTCAGTCTCAGACAGATGCCAGGGAGAGTGATGGAGTCGGTGGCTAGGGAATGTAGTTTGTGGCGGGACCCGAAGACAATGGCTTCAGTCTTCCCAATTTTTAATTGGAGAGTTTCTGCTCATCCAGTACTGGATGTCAGACAAGCAGTGTGTCAATTTAGAGACCATGGAGGGGTCGAGAGAAATGGTGCTGAGGTAGAGCTGGGTGTTATCAGCATACATGTGGAAACTGATGCCGTGTTTTCGGATATAAATTAGGAAACACTTCTACACACAAAGGGTGGTAGAAGTTTGAAACTCTCTTCTGCAAATGGCAATTGATGCTAGATCAATTGTTAATTTTAAATTGGAGATTGATAGCTTTTTGTTAACCAAAGGTATTAAGGGATATGGGCCAAAGGCAGGTATATGGCGTTTGATCGAAGATCAGTCATCATCTCATTCAATGGCAGAACAGGCTCGAGGGGCTGAATTTATTTCTGAGTTACAGCCATAACGGTTCTTCAGTTGAAAAAAATTCAGGTCGGCAAAAGTTTTGCTCATTGCTTCTATTTCTCCTTCCTACTCGTTCTCTTTCCTCCCCCCCCCGGCCAAAAGTAATACTGTAGTAATAGTTAACTAAGTATTAAAAAATTGGTAACAAATCACTATTATAGATGGAATATCTCAACTGTTCTAAATCTTACTCATGTTTGGCCAGGAATCAGTTGTCAACAAGGTTCAAGCTTAAGAAAGACATCCAGTAAATATATCCTCAGTAACTTTGCCATAAAAGTGTTATTTTAAAGTTACTTTTGGGTTACATTTAAGTTCCTCTAGGCACAATTGCTTTGCAGTATTTGATACTTCAGATATTTCTGAGTCAGTTTCTAACGTATTATTTTATTGCTGTGTATTTTCTACAATGCCTGAAAGATTCCTTCTGTGTCATCCATTTATGACTCATTGATATTTTTTCTACTACCAGTTGCTGGTAACCAAACAACCATTAAATCTGGGAACATTACATCACCTGTGCAAACAACCACCAAATCTGGGATCACGACAACAACTGTGCATACAACCAGTAGGCCAACAACCACCAAATCTGGGAATAGCACTGCAACTGCTACCACAGCAGCTTCTGTTACTAATACAAGTAAGTATCTTTAAAAAAGGTAGGGAAATTTTAGGGTTCATCGCTTTTTCTTTGTCTATTATCAGATAATAAATGCAAGTTATTGCTGTCATTTTTTTATATTGAATTTTGTTCAGTTTTCAGTCAGAAATTATTCCTCTTTTTTCCAATTAAGACCTGAAAAATTCCTGGAGAATTGTGGGATGACGGGGGACTGAAAGTGAAGACCTCATTTATGACTTAAACTTGCTGATTTGAAGTGTGTTCAGCAGCATACATAACGGGTGAATTGAGTGTAGATATACAGCCCTAGATATTTGCGTGCGGGGGGGGGGGGAGAGAAAGAGGGAAGTAGGGTGAATGTTGAGGGCCCAGGTGCCCCTAATATTGGGCCTTATTTCCATCAAGCCAGCGAGGCAAGAAGAGCCTGCTGAAGAAGAGTGAAAGATTGGGCTTCTGCTATGAGGCCAGCGTGGGAGAGATTGGAGGTAGGGAGAAAGATTGGAAGCTGGGTCGGAGGGGAGCGCCAGCAGCCTGCCTCCTTTTTAAATGTAGGATCAAGAGCACTCCAGCTCCTCCTGGCTCCACATTTAGGCAAGTATATTTCAAAAACTTGTCGCGTTGGTTGCAGCCTATCAGGCAGTCCCAAGGCCTCGTTTTCCTGCGTTGGCTGCCTCGACAAGCCAATCTTGCAGTGGGGGTCTCACGGATTAGGCTGTTTATATTCATATACAAAAGGACTAATGCCTGTTTCAGGAGTGGGCACTAAACAACAATTTTTTTGTCCTTTCCCAATATGGTGGGAGGCACGATTCCAGCCAGGAATGTGTGCGTGCTTCCTACCCACCATATTGGAGGCTTAGTAGGCCCATTAGCGCTAGAAACGGGCACTGAGCAGCCTAATTTCTAGGCAGTAATGTCTTTTATAATAATTAGGAATTATGCACTATTCAATGAGTACACATTCCTTTTAACTAATACTGCAAAAGTTTTTAATCTTTAGTTTATCATTATTGCAAGACTGTCAGCAGCCTCTGTGGAACAGGCTCTTATAAAGTTTTGCTTTAGTATTCTACACAAGCTGGATCTATTGGCCTGAGTTGATTGTGAACTAAGTGTTTGGTCTGTGATCAGTCCTATAATTATGTTTAACAAAGATTCACATTCAGTTTGTATTAAGCAGCATTAGAGGACAGCATTTTTATTACTGTTTTATTTCTTTTCTCCTTTTTCAGGTGCTGGCATTGCTACAGCCACCTTGCCCATAGTTTCACATTTTGATATTGGAAGTTTTGTAGGTGGTATTGTGCTGGCTTTGGGTGTCATAGCTGTTTTCTACTTTGGACGAAAATTCTGCATTTCCAGAGGTGGCACTCGGTACAGAACCATGTAAGAAACCAGCATCAAGTCCTTCCTACTCTAGTGTTTTTAAGTTCCATCTCAATAGCTCAACTAGTTAAAGCTGTGAATAGCTGAGCTGACCAGGATAGTTGCAGGTTCAATCCCTGATCTGTGCTGAATGAGTTGGGCAGCGATGGAAAATTGGCCTCATTTCCCCTGGTTCAGGGAAGAGAGAATTGGAAGAGAGAATTTTCCAAAAGTTCTTGGTCAGTGATGGACTGTGGTACCAAGGATGATTGTTGTCTGTCTGTGGAACTGTATCAAGAGAGGAGAAGTTAGAGTAGAAAACTGGTGGAAAAAGGGCATTAAAAGCTCCAAAATCATGATTTCTGATTTGCTCTATTTTAAACTTTATTAAAAATGAAGATTTGCCACAGGCTCAGTGCTGTGGAAGAGCAGAATGATTTGGGGGGGGGGGGGGTTCAAGTTCAGGGCCAAAGGCAGCAACTCTGATTGATCAGGCCAGCTTTAAAAAAAACTAATGGATTTTAGGTTTTATTACACTTGTATAGTATATAAAAGCGAAGAGGTATTAACAAGCCTAAATGTAAAGGTGAAACCTTAAGACCTTGGTTAGAATACTATGTGCAGTATTGGGCTGAGCACTGTACAAAGAATCACGAGGCTTTAGAGCCTGTGCAATGCAGATTCACTAGGATACCATAAAGAGTTGAAAAATAGGGTATTTTTTCATTAGAACTCAGATTACGGGGCAATATGATGGAAGTGTTTAAAATTATGAAAGGATGGGACAAGATCGATAGTAGACTGTTTCTCAGTTGATGTGTCTAGAACAAAGACCCATAGATACAAGATTAAATGTAAGAAATTTAGAAGAGGGCAGGAGAAACTTTACAGAGTTATGAGGATTGAAATTCACTTCGGGAGTTGGTGGTTGATCTAGAAACTACGTCAACATTCAAGATTAGATTGGATAGGTGGATGAAGGAAAAGGAGTTGAAGGAATATGGGAACAGAATGGGTAAATGTGATCAGGACTATGTTCGCAAGGAGGATAAATGCCAACACAAACTGGTTGGACAGAATGGCCTGTTTCCATGTTGTACGTCTACGTGTAAAATAATAAGGAATGGGTTTGTCTTCAATTCCTCCGTGAAAGCCAGAGTGGAATCAAGGAAAAGTATTTCAGTTTTACAAGAGGGGGAATTGGAAGCTGAATTGACCTAGGCTGCACGCTCATAGCTTTTTCTGTAGTTAATTACAGAGTAGCATAGGAGGGGCCTGGAACCAGGTCATTTTCACAGTGGCTTTTAGAATGTTGTGTGGCACAAGTGGGACAGAAAAAGAGCAAAAATGTCAAAAATAATATTTAACCAAGTTTAAATAACCTTCCCTATCTGGTCACATTTCTGAGATAGCGGCACTCTTCCAACTCTGGCCTTTTGCACATCCCCGATTTTTAAATCGCTCCACCATTGGCGGCCGTGCCTTCAACTGCCAAGGCCCTAAACTCTGGACTTCCCTTCCTAAACCTTTCTGCCTCTGTACCCTCCTTTAAGATGCTCCTTAAAACCTACCTCTTTGACCAAACTTTGGGTCATTTGCCCTAATATGTGTGGCTCAGTATCCAATTGTTTTATAATGCTCCTGTGAAGCACCTTCAGATGTTTTACTACGTTAAAGGCACTACTCGTTGCAATTCATAACAATTGGCAGCATAGCGGTTGCTGGAAGAATAGCTGCAGATACACTGGAGGCCTAGGTTTTCCTCTGACAGGGTTTGGGCCCAAACTGCATCAGGGTGCAACTCTTGTCTGCCAGTGTGATCCAGCTCTGAAGTCACTTAATTTGAATATTTATGGCAGGGTTCCAGAGCTCTCTGAAGGGAAAAAATAGCTGCAGTATCTGCTGCAGGGGGAAAAAAAACTTTCAAAAAAGTTTCTTTATTGCAAACTTGCAATAGATTTGCACTGAGCAAGGTGGCCCCTTTTATACCCACACCCCATTTCCAACATCCTTATCAAATGCTGGCTGCCAGAAACTTGTTCCTAACACTCCGCATTGATAAGGCATTAATGACCGAAAATACATCGAATGGTGGTTCCTGTCGGTACTCTTATAATTTTCACAAGCCTGCCAAAATATATGAGTGGGTATATTCAACATCTGCAAAAACCCATAAAGTGGCAGCAGATGTCAGTGAGTTAAGGGTGGAGTTCACTGCCACAATTCCAGATCCCACTTGTCCCAAAATGTGGGTCTAAACATTTCCAAACATTGTAGTTTTACATTATATTTGACATGACTGTAAACAAAAAAAGTTATAATTACAAAAGCACTAACTTATTTTTTTATGCATTCTAGTGAAGAAACTGAGGCAATAATCTAAACACCATCAAATAAGATGACTTTTTCCATGAATTAGAATCTGCAATTGCAACACTTACGTTTATGGAGAAAAAACTATATCTGTCTTTTTCTACTGTTGGATTAATGCTTTTACATTTTAAATGTAGTATTTTGTTGAATCCCAATGTGCCTTTTAAGCTTAACTGGTCAGCTAGTGACCAGGGGTCAGGGATGGGTGACTGAAGTTATGGGTAACAAAGCACTGATTACAGAAATTGTCAGGAGTCGAGAGATTATTGTTCACTTTGGATATAATCTAAATGGTACAAAGCCAAACTTTCTCCTACAAGCTTCAGATTTTCTTAATTGGTTGAGATGTCTAAAGCAGAGGTTTAGACCATTAGAAATCCAAACACTTCATTCTTGATTATTCAAGGCCAAAGTCTCAAATGTTCAACTCTATATAAATCAGAATGTCAACATCATAATTTGATATGCAGAAAGATGATTCAATATCTAAACTAACTATACAGTAATGGATCAAAGTGTTATAACTGTTGGTGATATTAGGGGATAGATGCTTAGAGTTGTATAACATTCCTTTGTCTGCTATTTTAATGGCAGTGTCAACTCACTTAAAATGCATTAAATGTTTGGTTGCAAAAGGCACCAATAGTAATTTCTAGGTTGCCAACTATATTTTACTGAGCTTTGCTTTATTGCTTAAAATTTAATTTTAAAGTTAATTACAAATACATTTTTCTGTACTGATTACTTATACAGCAGAGTTCAATGGGGCCTTAAATCGTTTTTAAAATAAAGGCTTTTATTTAAAACTACCAACTATCTAACCTACAAAGCATCCTCTTTGTTGAACTTTTGGGCAAGTATATAGTTAAAAATTACAATAGTTTAAATGCCAGCTGTCACTTTGTTGTCCTGCTGCAATTGCTTAGTTGCATTTTATAGAATCTGTACAGGACTTGTTAAAACTTGGTTCACTTTATTAATGTGTGTTTATAATGACTTGATTCTAGCAATTTTGAGTTCAGCTTATTTAGTTAAGAAAAAGGGATATTCCACAACATGGGATGAATTTATAATCTTAAATAGGTAATGTCATGCATTTTGTAATTTCAAGATAATAAACATTACAAACCAGAACCTTGTTCTGTGTTTTGTATGAACACTGAACTTGTTTAAAGACTTCTTGTACAACTGCTGCTAAAGCAAATATTTTCATAATTAATCAATATGTTTCACTTAATGGAGAATTCCTTTGTGAGCCAGGGTGCTGTGGTCACGGTCAGAAAGCAAATCCAAAGCATTGTTCAGTGCTAGCACTCTTACTAGAATAACTGCTACAATTATCATAGGATTTTGAAAAACATTGCTGATCTTTCACCTGCAAACTTGAACCCTGTTGTGGCACTACACACTGAACACTGTTTCAACAACCATGTCCTTTCTAATTTGCAATGGTGTCGAGAATGTATGCTGGAGTCTTCCCCATGGCCATCATCTTCCCACTTGGAACCAGTGTCCTGCAACTCCAATTCCAGCCAAGAATTGTCCTGTGGATTCCCCAACATAGTTCAATAGCAATCCTTTAATAACGGCTGTATGGCTCAGTTTTCTAAGTGGCAGTCAATCTGCGGAGTCTCAAGTCCCTTTGCATGCTTTCAATTACAGTAGCAAGGAGTCCATTCAAATGAGGAAAGGGGTCTAATCAGAAAATTTGGCTAGGCTAATCCCTTTACGCAAAGTGCAGGCAGTGGATTTTCACAAATCGGAGCCAAAATGTTTAGAGAAGAGTTTAAATCTACTTAAACCAGTGTTGTCCAATAGAAATTTCTGACCAGCCCCAGGTGTGCCTACATCAGTACTGTTTTAGCTACATGGATTCTTTTTATTTACTGATCTAAAATGCAGTTAGCCACATTTGAATTCCCAATTGGTTGGTAGCTACATATTAAAGTTTGTACAATTTTCCTTTCCAAAGCGACTATTTCTGGTGATCTTTGCCATGACCGAGCTGTTGAGGACTTGGGTTATTGAAATGTCTGGAAATTAAATGCAAGGAGGTTTCCCACCCAAGAAAATGATCTGGGTATTAACTTTTCTTGATCAGTATATAGGACAGCCCAGTGACTTTTTTTTATTTTTTATAAACGATAGATGCATTACAAAATCCACCTGAAACTTGCATTATTGCAGTTTTGGAAAATTAAAACACTGGAATTTTGAATGGAAAAGGGAGTACATTACAGGAATCCCACCCCAACCGCAGTTTTGCCATACACAGATTTCACATACTGTTTTCACTGACAATTTGTCAACCACAGCAGTGAAATTCACGTATCCGCGGTTTAATTTAGGAATAAGGTAAACAACATTTTTATGCTGTGTTTACTGAATTTGCCAACTGCGGTTTTACTAACCACAGGGGTTTTCAGGGACATATCCCCCGCCCTCCTGTTCCTTCTAACTGTGCACACTACTTTAATGCCCATTTTCAAAACAACTATAATTCTAAGCATCTTCAAGTGGAATCACTTGGTTGCTACAAATTAGGTCTCTGCATCACCAATCAGACACTTGGTGGTAGGGTACTCATAATGTAGACATGTTTTTAAATTTCCTTATTTGGCTTCCAAATCATTGCTATTGTATTTATATATGTAGGGCAATAAGGAAGTAACAATTTACTTTTCTATAGCTTTTTGTAGTATTTCAAAGTTTGTTTATTTAAACATATCAAAGTTGCTAAATCTAGATACAGGAAACTTTGTTATATCCGGCACCGACGGGACTGAGCTGTTGCCGATCTATCAAAACTGCTGGACATACAAAGTTAATGTTGAAGCATACGGAGGTTTTCATCTCCGTATCTGACAACAAACACTGTTGCTTAGCAACAGCTTGTAAACAGTCAGCCCGTACCTTGGAAGCGTCTCTGTAGCTTAGCAACAGCTTGAGACTTTCCAGAGCCCGACTGTTAAAAACAAAGCCACGAGAAAAAAAAACCTAACAAAACGGCTCCAGATTTCTGCCGGTAGATAGAGGTTTCCGGACATACAACCGCCGGATAAACCAAAGTTTCCTGTACAAGGGTTTACAGTTAAGTGCATTTTGTAGTTTGCCAGTTTATAGAATCCAATGATTAGCTGTGTTGGTTACAATTTATAAATGACACAGGATTTTATTCTACTTTTCACTTCCTCATTCACATTGTACAATTGAACTCATTAAAGAAAAGACAAGAGCTGTAGCCTAAATAATTTGTCAAGATATTTGTAGCATATCTCTGAAGGAACAGTCATTGTATAAGGCAGCAAAGTTAAATCTCGCTCAATATAAAACAAACTCATTTATAGTACTTTTATAACAGCAATAGTTTGAGATAATAAATTAAGTGAATAGAGTTCTGCATATTGTGCCTATAGTTGTAAACTTCATTGGACTGCAGATGATGGTGATCCTACCCCCCACCCACAACTGTTCACTCATTAAGATTTGAAGTACTGGAAGGGCTTCTGTACAAGCTAGATGGGAACTACTAAATTTGTATTTTTTCAGTTATGTAGGCAAATGTGGCAGCCGTTTTGCTCACTAAGATCTCTCAACAGGATTAACATGAATGACCGGTTATACTTTTGGTGATGTTGGTTGACATAAATGTTTGTCAAGAGAACGGGGGGAGGGGGTGATTGACAGATAAATGTTTGTCAAGAGAACTGGGGGGTGGGGGGGGGGCGCGGCAATTTTGACTTTGGCCGATAGTGTAAAATAGGTGATACTGAGCCAGCAGCTTATTATACATATCTACCAATTTTTTTTCTTAATTGGAGATTATATCTTTCACCTTCCTTCTGTTTTTCTTAAGATAGTGACACCTGAGGTTATGGTTCCACAACAATGCTCCAGTACCACCATGTGCAAATAATGTGACCCTCCCCCCTCGGCTGCATATAAACCTGGTTCTGGGATACCTTAGTTCTATTTTGTCACTGGGAAATGTTATTTCTATTGTCTCCCAGATCAGAAACTTAATCGCTAGGAGTTCTTTTGGTTCTGCTTTACAGTCCATATCGTTCCCTGCAGCCAATTTTAGTTCTGTAGCAATTTTTAAAATTACTTTAAGATTACCAGTGCCACCTTTGGCTAGCTAACCATAATTGGGATGCATTTACACTGCAAGGGTAGCACCAGTGCAATGAAGTCTCCACTTTGCACCAAAAGGACATCTAATAGTGTTTGCCATTAGACTTGCCCTTGCAAATTTAGATTTTAAAATTATTTGCATAGCAAGTTGCCAATGTCAGGAAAGAGGCATCTGGGAACTAAGTGAACAGGGCAGCAATAGAATATCTCCTTAACCAATCAGATGAAAGGATTGTGAAATAAACAGTGCAAGGACTGAGAAGGAAATGTAAATTAGAGTAGGGGATTTCAATGTCAAATCAGGTGCAGCGAGAGGGAAGAAAAGATTGGATTGAGACACACACGAAAAGTTTGTTTTAAATTTTACATTTTTAAACTCCAACCATTAATACCTGAAAGAATGAATCTCCACGCTTGTAAGAGTTAATTTTTAGTGCCAGAGAGGTTGATTGACAGTAATTACTGAAGATTGTTAAAGGCACTATAAATGCAAGACTTTTTTTCTTTTTAAAAAGGGGACTTAAGCCTTGAAATGACAAGACTTAACTTGCTGTGACGAGTTTAATTAGTATCTACCGCTCAAACTTCAGCCCATTCAATGTATTTCAATGCTGAGGCAGATAGTGAGATGCCATTTTTGCAAAGCTAACAGCGTCACAGCACCTCTGCCCCTAGCTTGAAGTTGCTGTACCATTTGTGCATAACTAATGGAAAATTATGGCCCAATGTGCAATTCCCTGGAGGAAATGGCCTGCTTGGGCTTGATAGCAAATGGTGTAAATCCAGTGCAGCGTCAAGCCTGGTTCATTGTGTCAAGGACCACAGGATCCACATGGTATCTTTTAAACATACCCAACAATTTAAATGTTTAGAGTGGGGACTCTCTGCGTCACACTCTCTAAAGATTAAAATTCTTCTTGTACACAACACTCCTCTCCCAACAAGTATACTCCTAAACAGAGCTCTCTTCCAAGCAGGGCAATAGAGAGCCAGCCAGACACCCAATGAAACATTCAAGGTGCCTCTATTAATGCATTTAATGGATTGGTTTCTCAAAGCTCTATACCAAGTTAATTTTTCCTATTTAAAATATTACCCTAAACTGAAACTGCTCACCTTTATCATACATCTTCCTACATTTTTTTTTAGATTAATTGGGATAACAAAAAGCCCAGTCTCTAATTTACATAGAATGTTACAGCACAGAAACATGCCTTCGCCCATCTTATTTCAACTCATCCCTTCAACAATCCTATTCCTTTCTCTCTGATGTACTTGTATAGCTTCCACTTAAATGCACCTCCGATTTAAACGTTGATAAAGGATTGGTAATTACAAATTTCAAGTTTTGTTGTTAGATGGCTTAAGACTAAAACTTGGTCAGGGTAGCTTATCTGTCGCTCTGAAGGAAAATTTTGCAAGCTAAAATTAAAAAGGGCCATGGTGGAAAAACAGCATTATGCAGGATGATGAGAAAAACACATGTGGTGTCCTTAAAAGACATCTATGTCAAATCCTGGAAACTGTAGCCCAGTGAGTCTAGTTTCTATAGTGTGAAAGTTAATGGAAAGCACTGGTTGAGATGCTATAATTGAACATCTAGAATGTACAAGGTGGGATATTCAGAAAACTGGTTGTTTGACAAACTTTATCCAGTTTTTTTAAAATTTGGAGAGATCATAGAAATTTAAAAAAATAATTGAACTGTGGATCAAGGAGACCAGTTGCTATCATCCAATTGGTTTTGACAGAGTTTCATGAGGGGGTGTGTACAAAAATTAGGTCCCATGGTGCGAAGGGTGAAAAGGCAAGACAGAACAACCTGGCCATGCGACTGAACAAAGGGCGATTTTAAATGGAAAAGCTTCCCAATAGGGTCCGGTCACAAATTGGGTACCCCTTCTGTTTATAACTCAATGATCTGGAGGAGGTCACTGACAGTACATTAATTAAGTTTGCAGGTGACACCACAGGTATGAATTTCTCCAAACTGCTCCCACTCTGGCACCGCAAGTTCACCCAGAAGTGTGACAAAGCCCGATTACATGCATAGACAGGAGCAGCTTAAGGAAATACTTGGCCCAAATGGTGTGGTAATCAATTTTCCTCCTCAAATGATTCTACAAGTGCTAGAGAGATTGGGGAAGTAGGCCCAAGACTGCCAAATGGCTTTCAACATAGACAAGTGTACAGTTAGGCACATGGTGCACACGACAGGGATAGAGAATATAGCATAACTGGATTTCTCAGATAACTGGGAAGGACTTGAGTGATTGCTGAACACTCTCGCAATGCAAGCTACAACCAAAGCAAACAAGGTAAGGTCCGAGACCTGTAATGCCAAAACTATTCAATACAAGACTTGGGCGATGATCAGCTTTTAAGGTTTTGGCAGGACCTCATGAGGTCATACCAGTCTTAGGCTAAAAGAGCTCAAAACAAACATTACTAGGGATAGAGGGTACTTAATCGCAGCGTGCTGACAATGACTTGGGAGATGATCTGAGAGATACAGCCATTATAAAAAGGAGTCACTGGACAGATACCAGTAGATTGGAAGCAGGCCAATGTGGTGCCCATACTCAAAGCGGGGGGGGGGGGGGGGGGGGGAAAAACAGGCAACTACAGACCCATTAGTCTCCTCTATTCCACATAATTTCCACCTAAAATTGAAGCTGTCCCAAAAATCTTCCTATTGCTCAGTTCACACTGAAAAGTGGAACTGTAGGCAGGCAAAATTGGGCCCAATAGACTTGAATCAGTTTGAGGAATTTAAAATTGACAGACATCATGCAAGTTGTTGTTGAGTTTGTCTGGAGTGATGGGGTTGGGTATAAACTATTTGGGGCTTACACATTGATTAGCTCCCCTGCTAACCAGACCTTGAAATGGCATATTAGTCCAAATCAGGATAGAGGGGAACTTGGAGGCGAGTGTTCCCATTCTCTGGTCTTTCTCAGTAATATAGATTGGGGACCTGGGAAGTGCTTCAAAGTACCCTTGCTGAGTTGCTGCAGTGCACTCTGCAGATATTGCATATCACAGCCACAGTGCACAACTGAAGTTTTTTTATGCTCAGAAGTGCTAGTGTTACCCAAGGTTGAGACACTACCCATGAATGGCCTGGCCATTTGAGTTTGGAAAAACGGTAAGCGCAAAGATTAATGAGCGATTTGGGCTTGTGTCCAAGCAACAACTGTCCGTATCCTTACCTGTTCTCCTACTGTATGAAGTACTATTTCTTTCACACGTGAGCCAAGCAATAGTCCACAAAGTACTGAATCATACTTCCAGTATAATGACTACTTAAACGTCACAACTCATATCCCAAAACTAATTGGTGGTTATAGTCACTGCTTAAACGCACAGTGCATAACTAAGGAAAGGTGGCCGCAAAGATTAAGAGTACGAGAACGGGCAAGGATGCTATGAAAACTTTAATCGAGGCAAAACAGCACTTCAAGATAAATCAGTTCAATTGCTCACCATGAATGGGGCGTATATCTAGGCTGAGTAGAAATTATATTTAGTAGCATTAAGCAAGTTATCAGGATTAGGACAAGAATGTTCTAACTGTTCCTTTGATGGTACCACGGCAGATTGGGCACTTCCTAAGGGAAGGTGCGCAGTCCGTACAAACAACCAAATGACCACACATTATAAACACAACCGAGACCTCTTTGTCCATACACACTTTACAAGTTCTTTCTTCCTGCAATCTTCGTAATTGCTCTTCCATGGTTAGGCCTACAGAAAATTAAAAAAGTTTTGTTATCTGATAGCTTACTGATCCACTAGTTGTTTTACAAAAATTAACAGTAAGCATTTTAATGGTCAGGAAATTAGTTAATCCAGACTTGTGTGCCAATTCCATTCCAATACATATTAACAGGGAGCACAATGGGAGACAATTTCAGAAAGGACCTCTGATGAGTTTTACCCCACCCAACCTATTGCTTAACACTTAAATTTTATATTAACACTTGTGGTTTACATTTAAATCAGTTTGCTTATAAATTCAGTTTGTTTACAATTAGTGTATAAATATACTTCTATTTAACAGGAGAGGAGCTAGGTGAAGGAAAAATAACTTACCCAACATATCTGATGATGCTGAATAAGGCAGACTTTTTTGAACTGAAATTTAAAACAGAGGAGACTAATTATATATAAACAGTAACTACAAATCTGCACAGATCAGTTTAAGACTGGAGATGCTTGCATTTATATAGCACCTTTATAATGTAGAAAACATCCCAGTTCCTAATTCGATGGATAATGTGGGGGGCGGCAGCAGCAAGCTAGGAGGAAATGGATGCTGATCCAATGGGCGAGTTAAGAGAAGTGATCGAAAGATTTTTTTCTTTTTTTTATTAAATGTTGAAGCTAACTTTTTAAAAAAAAAAAAAAAGTGCAGAAAGGCAGCAGGAGTTAGGCGGGAGGTTCCAGGGACAAAAATCTGAGGTGGCTAAATGCTCTGCAACAAAAGATGTGGAGGGAGTTGGGATGAGTGTTGAGAGAAGGATGCAGAAACTGCCAGATTCAGAGGAATTTGCAGAGGTAGGGTAAGGCAAGGAAATGGTGGGAACTGAAGACGAGTAAAAGGAATTTAAAATCCAATACGTTGAGGGACAGGATTCCAGTGTAGGTCAACTAGACTAAAGTTGATTGCAAACTAGGACAAGGAATAGACCCATGGAAAGATCTTTAAAGAACTCAAAAGGACTGTTCAGCAACAAGCAGATAAGCCATTACTGAAGATGCACCTGTTGCATTGAGAGTTAGGACTGAAACCACACAAGGCAGTGCCATGGAGCGGAGCAATAGGAGAGTCAGTCAAGGATGATGGAACATTGCATGAACTTGTCATTTCACTTCACAAAAAAAAAGGTAACATTTTGAATATGACAAGTCTCAAACGATATCCTTTTCTTTCCCTCTTGAATATTCTAAAACATGCTGGGATAATATTCTAGTACCTTGCCAATGGACAATTCTTCTAGTGAGCATCAATTGAGGGGGGGAAATACATCACATTTAGGACCAATCGTACCCCCAATGTTCATGCATGTACTTATCGATGTCAGTCATTATTAGGTAATTTGTTTTCCCATCCTGGCCCAGGTTCACTCAAGATTAGCCAGATTCTCACATTTTCTTGGTACCACGACAGTGCATTCAAATACAGGGAGGCTCAAGGACAGATTTCATTGGGACAAGCAAAACTTTAGGAGCTCAAGCATAATTTTGTACGACAGAAACTTTCACAATTCCGCCAAGAAGGAAATTGCCTCACATTGAACAATATAAATCTTTTACTACTAGTGGAAAGAGGCAAAGTATAGGATTATTTTTGTTAAATAAACAAAACTGTTTACAGGAAACTTTGGTTTAACCGGAGGTTATATGTCCAGAAACCTCGCTCTACCGGCAGAATTCACACCCTGAAAACAGTGCCTCAGTAACCGGCAATGTTGCCGGTTCCGAGTCTCCAACGGTTGCAGAGTTAGAATCAGTGGGGGTAGTTCTACAAACTGCCACTACTCGGCCTCTTGGCGCTATCAGAAGTCAGAACACCTCAGAAACCCTGCATCAGGAGTCTCACTCTCCCACGCTGCCGGTAGCCTCTTCTGATCCGCCATTTTTTGGGGTTCCAGTACAGTACTGCGTCTCCAACGCTGTTGCAACTCACTGGACTGCATTATGGAAATCCCAAAAGTTGATCCAACCAGAGAGTGGCGTTAACTTTAAAACAGAAAATTGATATATGCAAACGACTAGAAATGGGAGCACATTATGGGTATGCACATTATGAAAGAATTCAAAATCGGTTCGTCAACAATGTACGACATCAAAGCGCAGAAGGATAAGCTGCTCAAGTTTTGTGCAAGCTCGGAGACATCTAAGAGTGTAGAGAAACGGCGCACGCTTCGTAAGCCTAAGCTTGAAGAGCTGGATACCGTGCTTTATGAGTGGCTTGCTCTGAAACGGTCAGAGGGTGTTCCGATTTCCAGACCTATGCTAATCGAAAAAGAAGGATTTTTACGCAAAGATGGAGCTCAGACAAGTGTGCTTTCTCTGATGGATAGCTATCGTGCTTCAAGACACGGCATGGGATACGACGACTCGATGTTTGCGGGGAGACTAAATCAGCTGATCACGACACCGCATAAGAATACTGCGATTATTTCAAATCGGATTGTGCAGCAACATGATTTGTCGCCAGCACAGCTATACAATGCCGATGAAACTGGCTTATTGGAGGTTTTTGCCAGAATCAACACTTGCTGGGGCTAGTGAGGCTAATGCTTCAGGTTACAAGAAAAATAAAGATCGTGTAACTATGCTAACATGTGCAAACGCTGCTGGATCACACCGGGTTAAACTTCTCGTCATTGGGAAGTATAAAAATCCCCGTGCATTTAAAAATGCGAGGCACTTACCTGTTGAGTACAAAGCTCAAGCAAATGCTTGGATGGATAAGGAAATCTTTTCAAATTGGTTTCATCATACTTTTGCTCCATCTGTGAAGGAACATTTCTGTAGAATAAGGAAACCTGAAGATAGCAAATGCATTTTATTGCTTGATAATTGTAGAGCCCATCCGCATGAATCAGAGTTGGTTTCTGGAAATATTTTCACCATTTATTTGCCACCAAATGTAACTTCTCATACAACCCATGGACCAGGGCATTATCCAAAATCTCAAGTGTCATTACAAGAAAGACTTCCTACGTAGACTGATAAGCCAAGATGACAAGACAGGTATTCAGGCATTTCAGAAGGAATACAATCTTAAAGATGCCATCTTTAATGCTGCATGTTCCTGGAAATTGGTGAAAGGTCACACTTTGAGACAAGCTTGGTGCAAATTGTGGCCTTCTATAATGTTTGCTGAAGGTTCTTCTTCAGAGGAGGAATTTCGTGGGTTCAATCTTCATCCGCAGAAGACTGCAGTAATGGAAATGGCTGGCATGGTGAAAGATGTAGGCCCAGCAAACCCTCTACATCACCTCAGTGATATTGAGCAGTGGGTTGATGCAGAGAGAAGTTGCTGTTGTGCATTTGCTAAGTGATGAAATAATGGAGACTGTTTTGAATCCAAGGAAAGAAAAGTGTGACGGAAAATGAAGATGAGATTTCTGAAGTGAACAAGATTTCTTAGGCTAAAGCTGCAGGAGATCTTGCTTCATTCATGAAATTTGCTGAAAGCGGTTCTTGCTATTCTGCCCAAGAAGTTATGCAGCTCCATATTTTGCAGTCTACCTTTCTACAAAGAAGGCAAGAGTCCACTAAGCAAGCAGACATCCGGGACATGTTTAAGAAAGCTTCCAAAAGAGTTGGAGCAGTGGAAGTGCCTGAAGAATCTGTTGAAGTGCATGATCCTGATGACCCAGCTGGTATGGATATTCCTGATGAACCAGTTGGCTTGGAATAAGTGTACAGTCAACCACCGTACAGTACTTTATACTGTACAGTCATAAGTTTTGTTTTACTGTTAAGTAATTAGAGTTATGGATTACCATCAACTGGCAGTACTGTACTTAAGCATCTTTCACCATCCATTTAACATTCTGTAGGTGAGTACCCAATTACTATATATTGCACATTTCTTGATTTTTAAATTTTTTCTTTGTTAAAAACAGCCTGGGTAGATAATCCGCTCACCACTCCGGAACTTTTGATAGATCGGCATCACGCCGGTCCCAGATATCACAAAGTTTCCTGTACATAGAAACTATTTTTGACATTAAGCAATTCATTTAGCGCACACAGCACTAGGATCATAATAATTGAGCAATTATGCATGTCAATATACCACCACTAGTGATCCAACAAAATAGGTGAATTTGGAGTAGGAGAAAAAAAGTTCTGATCAAGTACGAGGGAGAAAGGAATAGAAGGTTATGCCGATAGGGTGAGATGAAGTAGGGCGAGAGTAGGCTTGTGTGGAGCATAAACACCAGCGAGGCCAACTAGCCCGTTCCTGTACATAACAAATTTTAAAAGCGCCATAATCCATTGTCCTCTCCCCACAGAACTACATAGGATATACAGCACAGAAACAGACCATTCAGCCCAGCTAGTCCATGTTGCTGTTTATGCTCCACATGAGCCTTCTCCAGTCTTACCTCCTCCAAATCTCAGCATAACCCTCTATTCCCTTTTCCCTCATATGCATCTATACTATTTGCTTCAACCACTTGCTGTGGTAGCGACTTCCACATTCTCACCACTCTTTGGGAATTCAGAAGAAACTTCTTTACCCAATTGGATTTCTTGGTGACTATCTTATATTGATGGCCTCTAGTTATGTTCTTCCCTACAAGTGGAAACATTCTATCAAAAAATGTTTTATGGCCTTGCTAACCTGCATCGCAACTTAGTGATGTGTATTTGTACTCCTAGATCCCTTTGTTCCTCTACCCCACCTAGACTTGCACCCTCCAAGTGATAAGTAACCTCCCTATTCTTCCTACCAAAATGTAATACTTCATTTATCAGTGTTGAACTTCAGTTGCCAATTAGATGCCCATTCTGCAAGTTTATTAATGTCCTCCTGTACTTTTTGCAGTACTCCTCAGTATTAATTATTCCCCCCCCCCCAAAATTTGGTGTCATCTGCAAATTTAGAAATTGTGTTTTTGATTCCCAAGTCTAAATCGTTAAATGTAAATTGTGAACAGCAGTGGTTCCAGCACTGATCCGTGTGGAACACCACTACCCACCTTCTGCCACGGTGAATAGGAGTAAAGGGTAGCTACTCTGCTTTTGGTCTTGAAGCCAGCCAGCAATCCATTCTGCTACTTGTCCCCTGACTCCATGTTCTCTGACCTTGTTCATCAGTCTATTATGGGGTACATTATCAAAGGCCTTTTGAAAATCCAGATACATTACATCTACTGCATTACCATTGTCTACCATTACCTCTTCAAAAAATTCAACAGGGTTGGTCAAGCAAGACTCACCCTTTTGAAATCCATGTTGACTATTCATTATTTATTTTTGGTTTTTTAGATGTCCTTCTATTTTCTCCTTTAGTAGGGATTCCATTGTCTTTCCTACCACTGATGTTAAGCTGACTGGTCTACAATTCCCTGGACATGTTCTATCCCCCTTCTTAAATACAGGTATTACGTTAGCTATCCGCCAGTCCACTGGCACTATACCTTTTTCTAACGAATTATTAAATATGCGTAATAATGCCTCTATCATCTCTTCCCTAGATTCTTTTAAAATGAGTGGATGCAATCCATCCAGACTAGGGGTTTTAGCCTCCAAGTTTGATTAATTTATTTAAGAGATCTTTTTTATTTTAAATGTGTTTCTCTCATTACTAATCTCATCATCCAATGTCATGTCCACCTGTTCTATCTCCCTGGTAAATACTAAAGCAAAATAATTTAATATTTCTGCCATCTCTCTATAGTTACCTGTGGTATTGTCCAGACTATCCCTTAATGGCCCTACCTGTGGTACTGTCTGGACTATCCCTTAATGGCCCTATTCCCATCCCAACCTTTTTTGTTAATGAAAGTGCGTATAAAATATTTTACTATTTTGTTTTATGTTCCTTGATAATTTAATTTCAGAGTTCCTCTGTGCCTCCCTAATTTTTTTTTGCCTTCTTTCCTAATCTTTTCATATTCTCTCTTATGCACTCCTATGCTGTCTGTGTACTTAATGTATGCCTCTTTCCTTACCCTCAATTGTTCCCTTATGGCTTTATTCATCCATGGAGTCTCATTATTGTTTAGTTTGTTCTTTCCTTTTAGCAGAAAGACAAGTTTACAGTACAAAAGGCAGCCATTTAGCACACTGTGCCTGCTAGAGCAATCCAAAACTAATCCCACTGCCCGGTTCTTTCCCAAAGGGCTGGACCTTTTGTTTCAAATGTGTTTCCCCATAAAGATGTAATGCTCTCTGCCTCAACCGTTTCCTGTTGCAAAACATTTTATATACCCCATCCCCATGAAGGCATTCTGTTGATGACAGTTAAAATGTAACTATATGGGAAAAAAACAATCAGACTTTCAGCTTTACATCCCATCTGCAACAATTGCATCCTTTTCAAATAAATGTTCACACTAAATGCTGCAGTTGCTATGTACCAATCATCAGAACCAACAAGAAAAAAACCTCAAGGTAACTACTAACTGAAGTGATACAAGGAGATCAGTACTGGATGAAAAAGATGGCTCAGGTCAGGCCAAGTCAAACCAACCAATTAAAAAGGGGAAAGGAAAGTGGGCAAGAGGAAGGGGTAGTTTTTGGTCAGACAACTTCCCTTTTCCAAAGGAAATCCACTTATCTGGATACTTGGCAGAAGCATCAGTTATGCAAGTACTGTAAATTTCTTCATGGTAACAACCTTATATATCCAACTTCTCAGCTGTAGTTTAAAACCATAATTGCCAGGAATATCAATGGTGCATTTTGGTGCTCCAACATGCAATACTGCAGGAGGTGAAAATATAAGCATGATTCTCCAAAAGACTGGACTATCCATCTATCTACTCAGCAGCAGAATGGGGTGGGTATAGTTTGCAAGGAGAAAGCCAGTGCACCTTCATAACATGGTTTGGAATGTCAGTTTTTCAACATTAGACAAGTTGACTAGTTATATTATGAATTTAAAATGCATTTATTTATAACTACCGTCATCGTTTCTTGGCAGAATAAGAATGGGCTGTTTTGGGAAGGGAAGAAAAACCCGTCAGTTATTGGTTTCCCATTCCTCCACATTCTAACTGAGCCAAGAAAAGCATCAACACAGAATCAGTAATCTGCATATATTCAAATGTTTCACGCATAATTTAAAGCTACAGACAACACAAGCCACTAATACACAAAAATCTTGCAATATTTGCAGGCAGTTTTTCCTAATACTGTACAATGAATGTCCTAGTTTACCATGGGATGGAACAATAGTAAAACAACCCAGCACCAGGAATTACTTACCATATAGCTTTTCATGCAATTCAGGTTCATGGACCAACAGGAGATCTCTAAATACTTCAGCTGCTGCACTTCCTTTGCGAATTACCGTATCAAGTAGCTCTCTGGCTTGTTCATTTGCCTGAGGTTTTTGTTTGATTGCTTCACTTTCCATTTTATTGATTAAGGATCGCATTTCTAGATCTTCAAGCAAAGGTGCTATATGTGTCAAATTCTGACTCAAAGCAACACAATTTTTTTTCAGTAGCAATACATCATCTGCAAAAGGGGAAAAAAACTTCAGAATTTGCTCATTTTCCAGTGATTGCCAATGCTTCCCCCTTCCTAAAACCAAACAGAATTAGTTTACTGAAAGCTCTCCACTGTGTGGTACACCACCAATTTCCAGTGACTCATGCTACAGTTTGGCAATAATGCAATGGATTCTTGCTACCTGCTTTGTACAGGAACTGTACACCATGCAAAGAATCAACCCCTGAAAAACAGGAAGCTTCTAACCAATGTTCCTGTTAAGCTACACAGCTGCGCAACAGCCTGGAGGTCCCACAGAGAATGCTCACTGGCTTTACAATGTAAATAACCATGCATGCGCAAAAAATTGAATGGGCCACGCAGGTAGTACACCAAAAAATTACAGGGACCATTGCTTCTAACTACTAGAGATATCAGGTTTCTTTGCAAACTTCATCAACAAGACAGTAAGAATGCTTATGGAACGGAGAGTATATATACACACACATTCATTTTGTACCAATGTGAGTAATAGAATTCTTGTTTCTTTTCTTCAAAATGTTAAGACGGGGGGGGGGGGGGGGGGGGAAAAAGAGAGAGAGAATTTGGGTCGCTTTGCGCTTCCCATTCAGCAGGAGGTTAGCGGCGGCAGTAGCAGCTCCAGCAAGGACATCAGTGTGCAGCGCCCCGCCCGCACACTTCACTTGCGCCCCCCCTGACCCACCGCTGGACAGGGTCAAGGTACCGTGTTTGCAGCCAGGGCGGTGCAAATTAAAGGACAGGTGCCAGGCAGCCATTTTTTGGGGCTGCCTGCCAACACCTACCGCCTCTTCCTGCGGGGTGCCGGCCGCGATCAGTCAGCCGGGCACTCCGAGTGCCGGGGTCTTTTGCTGGCATCCCGCTCCCCAGCAGTTGCCGCGGGAGGGAGGCATGTAGTACCGCAGCGTGTAATTCTTAGAACTATGAAAAAACTATGACTAAGCTTTAGTTCAGGATTCAAAAGATTCAGCTTTCTAGCAAGCTGGCCTTGTGTCATTGAAATAATTAATGCAACAAACACAGTAAAAGGGCAAGCACCACTATTACATACCTTCAGCCATTTCTTCTAGTCTTCTTTCTCTGTCTTCTTGTCTTTCTTCATCTTCGGCATTCAACAAGTCGGTCACGAGTTCTATAACAGATTTGTAATTCTCCCCAGTTGTAAGGATTTTTCTTTGGACAGTCTGTTTCACAAGTCTTCGATCAAAACCCATTTCCATAGCACCCTTAACCACCGGTGTATTCATCATGACTGCGTCTTCTGATCGATTTTCCCCAGGTCCAAAATGAACAACTAAATGAATTGAAAATATTGGTGTATTTTTCAGACAAGAAATATAAAAATTCCTAATAAGCATTACCCCAAATGAATAATTTAAAATTAATGAAACATATTAGAACTATGCTTTATCTTGGCACCACACCTCAGAAAGGACATGTTGGCCTTGGAAGGGGTGCAAAGCAGATTCACCAGAATGTTTCCAGGGCTCAAGTGTTAAATTATGTGGAGAGATTACAAACTAGGCTTGTATTCTTGTCTCTATGGTTAAGGGGGAGTTGATTGAGGTTTTAGGATTTTGAAAGGAATTGATGGGGTAGAGAGAAACTGTTTCCACTGGCGGGGGAGTCAAGGTGACATAACCTTAAAACCAGAGCTGGGCCATTCAGGAGAAAAGTTAGTAAACACTTCTTCACGCAAAGGGTGGTAGAAGTATGGAACACTCTCCCACAAAAAGCAGTAAGGTGCTAGTTCAATTAAAAAATTTTAATCCGAGATCGATAGACTTTTACTAGCCAAGGTGGGTAAATAGAGTTAGGATACAGATCAGCCATGATTTCATTGAATGGTGGAACAGACTCGAGTGGCTGAATGGCCTACTCCCGTTCCCATCATCCTATCTAGAAAGTTGGTCCTAGCAGAGAACTTAGCTTATCTGGCTAAGGAATCTTAGACCACCATTAACAGTTTCTAGTGCTTAAAACAGACCCTCCTGCAGATTGAGAATTAAGCCAACTTCACAT
Organism: Somniosus microcephalus; assembly: GCF_052327205.1. Classification (NCBI taxonomy): domain Eukaryota; kingdom Metazoa; phylum Chordata; class Chondrichthyes; order Squaliformes; family Somniosidae; genus Somniosus; species Somniosus microcephalus. The sequence goes on from NC_140996.1 coordinate 111,800,654, forward strand.
TTAATAGATTTGAAGATAATAAATTAGCACGGTTTACTTCATAACCATAACCCAAAGAACGAACACCATCTACATGCAGTAATTGCACAGACACCACAACTATGATGTACACAAATTTTCAATCTGGATACAAATATAGAGAGAATTGTGCAGATGAGAAGTTTTTTTTAAAACTTAAGACAAGAGTCTAAAAAGAGCCCTTTTCAAACCTGCAGCCCACAAAATTCAAAGGCAAGACAACAAATACAGCCAAGCCTACTTAAATGAATAACGGATAAAAAGTGTTAATAAAATTTCCATGCACAAATCCCTTTTCTATCTTTTCCAATGACAGCAGTCAAAATAAAACATTTAAATGAACTGCAAAAATCTGGATTTAAGCGTTGCACTGCTTCGTTAAGAATATGTTAAGCTGTTTTACATGTGTTTTTGTCTAAATGTGAAAACCATCTAGCAACCAATTCAGCGATGTTTGTCTTTTTTGCCTCTTCAGGTGCTCACGCACTTTTATCAATGATAAGTTTCTATGATCTTCTATCGCATAGAAGGAGGCTATTCGGCCAGTCGTGCCTGTGCTGGGTCTTTGAAAGAGCAGTTGTGTTTAGTCCCATGTCCCCGCTTTTTGTCTGGAACTCAATTCCTAATCTTCAAATACCTGTCCAACTCCCTTTTAAAATGATTTATGGAAACAGCTTCCACCATCTTTTCAGGTAGAGAGTGTTCCAAATCCCAACAAATTTCTCATCTCCCGTCTAGATCTTTTGCCAATGATTTTAAATCTATGACCTCTAGTTAGTTATTGTGGCACTTGCCAAAGGGAATAGTTTTTCCTCTATTTACTCTATCAAAACCCCTCATCATCTTGAAAATCTCTATTAGATCACCTCTTAACCTGCTCTGTTCCAAGAACAGTCCTAACTTTCCCAACCTCCCCATATAACTGAAGTCCCTTATCCCTGGTAATATTCTGGTAAACCTGCTCTGCACTCTTTCTAATGCCATTACACTTTCCTGAAGTGTGGTGCCCAGAATTATCTGCAATATTCCAGTTGAGGCCTAACCAATGATTTATAAAGTTCTAGCACGATCTCTACTATGCCTCCATTTATAAACCCAAATAACCCATATGCTTTTTAACCAACTTATCAACTGCACCGTATCAATTTGGCCTACCACCTTTAAGGATTTGTGTATATGGACATCAAGGTCTCCCTGCTCATCTACACTTATCAAAATCATGCCATTTACAGTATACTGTCTTTCTATATCAGGCCTCCGAAAGTGCATCACTTCACACTTCTCCGCATGGAATTCTATCTGCCATGCTTTTTGCTCATTGCACCGCCCTGAAGTCTACAACTATCCTGATCACTATCTACTAGTGAGGAGGATAGTTGCCAAGTTTCATATCATCTGCAAACTTCATAATGCTGCTCCCTACACCAGAGTCTAGGTCATTTATAAAAAAGATCCAAAACTGACCCTTGGGGGAACTCCACTACAAACCACCTCCCAGTCTAAAAAAATCTATCCACCACTACCCTCTGCTTCCTGTCACTGAGCCAATTCCATATCCATATCACCACTTTCCCCTCAATTCAATGGGCTTCCATCATCTTAACAAGCCTCCTGTGTGGCACTTTGTCATATGCCTTCCTAAAGTCCATAAATACATCTACTGCACTACCTTGCTCAATCTTCTCGGTTACCTCAAAAGAATTCAATCAAGTTAGTCAGACACTATTTGCTTATGCTGGCTCTCCTTGGTTAACCCAGGTCTTTCCAAGTGAAAGTTTATTTTGTTCCCAATAATTTCCCCACCCCAGACGTTAGGCTGACTGCCAGCCGGCCTGTAGTTTCCTAGTTTATCCCTTTCCCCTTTCTTGAATAGTGGTATTCCATTAACAACCCTCCGGTCCTCTGGCACTACTCCTGTATCCAATGAGGATTGAAAGATTGTGACCAATGCCTCGAATATTTCTACCATTGCTTCTTACCAATGTTTTCACAGCACACGAAAACTGTGGCAGAACCTCTGTCTCTGAATAATTTGTTTTTAAAAGATTTTTTAAAGATTTTAAAAGTCCTTTCTAAAAGATTTGTGCTTTTAAAAAAGATTTGTTGTGCTGCACTGCAACTGTGTATATTGTAATGAAGCAAATAACAGTTTCAGTTATTCACAACTGAGTGACCATTTTTCTACAGTACTGTAACATAGGTTCTGTTTTGTTAGCTTCTTGACAAACTTGATACAACAGTTAAGACCGATGAAAAGTAGAATGGTTAAAATTATTAAAGTCTACAGCAAGAGAAACAAGCCATTGGTGCAAGCTGGTGTTTATGCACCACATGAGCCCCCTCCCACCCCTCCTCTTCTAACCCTATCAACATATTCTTCTATTCCTTTCACCCTCGTGTGCTTATCTAGCTTCCCCTTAAATGCATCTATGCTATTCGCCTCAACTACTCCTTGTGGTAGTGCGTTTCATTCTTTGCACTATTTGGTATTTTAAAAAATAATTCTTGCCAAATAATTAATTTCTACACTCTAACCCAACTCCAGTGGTCTTTATAATTGCTGGCCCACACACCATCATTATGGTGGGCCTGACAGATGGTGCCTCATCCTACGGTGGTGCTAAAGTAAAAATGTAGCTCTTTAAAAAGTTACAAATACTGCTGAACACACAGGATGTCTTTATAAAACATGCTTACCAAGTTGATAAAAATTAGGTTGCTGTCTGTGTATGAGAAATACTCCAGTTTGAGGGGTGGTCACAGACTAATTACTTAAAAATGACTGCCCCCAGCACAGAGTGGCATTGCAGGTGGAAAAAGAAATAATTATTCATTAAATTTTTTGCACTGTATAAAAGTGTGAATAGAACCAAGTTGCCTGGGCTTAGAGGGCTGAATTAACAGGGCTTGGGAGCCACATTTCACCCACAGGTCACTTTGACAACCCTGCTCTACACAAGATTCCAAACTGATAAAAGGTGCAGCAGGAGCAGTCAAATAGAGACTAGTCACTTTACACAAGGAACTCTCTTACTTCTCCCAATAGAGGATTATAAAGTAGCATGGCCTTAGAAAAAGTTAGCCAGCTAGCTATGAATAAATAGTAATCAAGAACTAAATAGCAACAGAAACATACAATATTTTACTTTCTCAAACTGTTTTCACATGGTTTTAAAGGATTACAAAAAGTTACCTGGTGCCGGAGTTTCCTCCAAGATGTCATCTGAACTGGAATGTAGCTTTAAAAAAAAAAGGGAAAAATTGGTGAAAAGTTGGTTAAAAATAAAATATAGACTTCATGTGCCATTCTGTAGCAGTTGTAGGCAAAGGCTACCTGGAGATCAAATAGATTTGGAAACCTTGTCTGGATCTGATTTACAAATGGCTGTCCCTTCTCCTGGAGAAGATATTCACACCTGAAGTGAAAATAAAATTGGCAGGTTAAACTCACATCAGTTAGGATTAATATTAATGTGGAACAGGGAAGAAAGGGAGAGCAAAGATTGTGATCATACAAGTTTCAAATTAAATTAGAATTCGTATAAATCCCAAGGAAATGATGTACACTAAACCCTATCCCCATTGCAATATATATTTTTAAAGCTTTCTTAAATTATTTTTTTCCAAGATTCAACTATGGTGTTGAAATCGAGCAAAATATGCTTTCAGGATAAATGCATAATAACACGATCAAGTCTGTCTTAAAGACTGATCACATCGATACACGTGTATCACAATAAAACTCAGGCTTTAGGGTGGGATTTCTTGGTTCTGTTGACGGGAAGAAAAACTGGCTATTAATGAGTGAACTTGTGCCCAAAGTATTCTCTTTCAAATTAGGTCTACCGTCTCATCCATGTGCATAATACAAAGTTAGGCTCACACCAATTAGTTCATGGAGGATTTGTAATCGAGATGTGAAGTAGCAAGTTTATAATTTATTCAATAGAATTTAAGTCTTTGTGCACTCAGAACATGTTGAAGCATTTCCTGTTATATACACATCTGAACAATTTACCTTGGAAACCATTTTGCATGTTCCACCCACGGGTCATCTCCAGCCTCCCAGCTCCTCAGGCCACCATCACAATAAAAGCACTTCACATCATCATTTTGTCCTGAGATTAACAGAAAACAAAATGCAGTCAATTCTCAACTTCATTTGTTGGTAGTGCACAATATAGTTAAGTCCCTTCTAATTAAAAAAGTGTTTTTTTTTTTTAAAAAACATTTGCTAGACAATAAAAGGCAGAAGATGAAAAAAAGATACAAATTACTAAGATGAAAGCAGTTTATTGAAGGGACTGGGTAGCCCACAGAGCACTGTTTCTTTTATTTCTTGACACCTAGGGTTAGATTCAGTGCATGAATGAGTGGGGTGAAGAGAGTCTTTCTTCAGCTGTGAAAATCTTACAGAAAGTGAGCTTGGATAGTCTCAAATCAATTCCAACTATGCAAAAGACAAGAGCTTAGCAAGGAAGTGGAAAAATTCACACTGGTATAATTGGAATGCTTTGGGGGTAAATGGCCTCTTACCATGCATCTGGCCAAGCCATACCCAATCTGAGAATGGTCAATGATGATATTGGTCAAAGTGTTCAATTGCCCAGCACTGCAGCACAACATTACTTTTTAAAGAGGTGGTACACTAGAGCACAAAAGGGCAGTAGTTACATTTCCCATGTGACTGAGCTTGCAGTCAGTCACATTTTTGAGGTGTCCAGTACAAGTGGAAAATGGATAGATACCTGGACAAGTTTAGAAATCTGTCTAAAAAACAATGAAGTCACATTTTAAAAATATCTTTCCTCTTCTTCACCACCCCCGCCCTCAAGTGACCCAACAACCCACTCAAGCAGCTTCGGCTCTTCCTCACATATGAATGCTTTAGTTACCATTTTAATTAACACCTTCAGGAGATATGGAAAATTGAAATTAAGAAAAAGCTCTTACCAACATAGTAGAACCCAGCTCTAGATAACTGTTCTGGTTGAATAAAATTCCTGACCGGCCATCTTAAAAACGTCTGTAGTCGAGCATCATAAGATTGCATCTCAGGATGTCGTGGATGCACAGCTCGGGCCATTTCAGTTCGCTCATCTGGTCTCTGAGATTCTGTATTACTCATGGGCATGTTACCCATCTGATTCCCCAGAACAAAAGGGCACGAAGGGAAGTGCCTTCTATGTTCAGATGTTGCACGATCTCCAGGCTCCCAGTTACATAACCTTCCACCACAAACGAAACATGCAACTCTATCCTCTTCCCCAGTATAGTAAAACCCAGCTTTGGCAAGCTCGGTTGGTATTAAAGAAGAATAGGAGGGCCAATTCTGAAAAGTTTGCAGTCTCATTTCTTCATTACACATAGCTGCATTAGACTGTGGGTATCTTAATTGATGAGAACGGTCTTCCACACTTCTGGAGACCACTGGATCAGCAGGAATGCTATGGTATAAGCCAGTCTGTGCTCCATTTTCATGAAGGGACGACTGACAAAACGAAGCTGCATTTGGCAGAGAAAATGCAGAGCGACTTGAAGAGTGATCAACACCTGAAGGCAGGCTATGAATGAAACTGCAGCTCGGGTTGCACCTCTTGTGCCTTTCAATAGCATTATCTCCTGGTTGCCAGTTATCAATAGTGCCTCCACAACTGAAACACTGCACTCTATCATCTATACCGGTGTAATAGAATCCAGCACGTGCAAGACTCCTTTCAGACACCAATGCACTTGAAGGGAAGTGAGCAAATGTTGAAATTCGGTAAAGTTCTGAAGACAGGTCATATTGCAGTTCTTGATCTCTGCCTATTCTGAAGTTGCCAAAACTCTGATTTTGAAATATATTCATGAAGAATATTCTATAGAATATAAGGGCTTACCTTTTTTGGGAGGAGCTTTGTTACTAGTTTCTAAAGTGAAATGTTTATGAACATTGGCCTCAATTTTAAGTCAAGCGAGATCGGTGCACGTGGGAGTGGGAAAGCAATAAACCATGCCACTCCTGGGTATCATTTAAATAAAGAGTCATGTCCTAGGCCCTGACTCCAACCCTAACCCAACAGGTTCCACTGCCTGGCCAGCTGACAGGTGCTGGAAATCAGGCGGCAGGAGGCCGCGGGCAGCAGTCCGCCGCGGGCAGCAGTCCGCAGGGTTGGTTCCCAGCAGTCAGGCAAGTGCTGAGGGAGTCCAGAGGTGATGGGGGAAGGAGCAGTCAAGGCCCAAGGATTCGTTGTGGGACCTGAGAGGAGCACTCCTGCTCCTCCCTGGCCCACAAGAAAACTTTTTTTTTTTTTTTTTATAAACACATTTTCAATTTACCTTGCTGTGCCTCCTCTGGCCCTCTCAAGAGATGGACTGCCACCTCTACTCAGGCTTCAGGTTGAAATCACTGAGAGGACATCATCCGAATCTAACCTGCATATTTAAAAAGACCCCCACCCCCCCAGATTTCCACTCAATGGGGAGAGTTAAAATCGAAGCCATTGATTCTGTTACAGGAGGAACTTTAATAAAGAAAATTCTATGAAAGAAGGAAAGAAAAAGACTTGCATTTATATAGCACCTTTCATACCATTGGGACATCTCAAAGTGCTTTATAATCAATTAAGTATTTTTGAAGTGTAGTCACTGTTGTAATGTTGGAAACACAAACTCTGCAGCCAATTTGCACACAGCAAGGTCCTACAAACAGCAATGAGATAATGACCAGATAATCTGTTTTAGTGATGTTGGTTGAGGGATTAAGGAAGTCGAAATGATTTTTGAATTACTTTTCTTATTCCTAGCTCAGTTTGGTCTCTTGAATTGGCCCATTGTCCTCTGATACAAAGCAACAGATTAAGTTATTTTAGGAACCCATACTCCAATCAATTAGGTATTAAAAATCACCACATGGCTTTGCTCCTGTAATTGAATTGAATTTCAAGAGCAAATACAATTCTTTGCTGACATAAGTCGATTTCTTAATTTTCTTTCTTGTTTGTAATCTAAACATTTCCACAAGCATATAGAGGTTACTGTTTAAAATGCAGCTGAATGTTGCATTTTAAAAAGCAAAGGCTTACAAGGAACAAGTATTTCAAAAACTATGACCAGAAAACCAGTGCTAGGTTTCACTTCAACACAATACCACTCCTGAAAAGAATTAAATGATAGAAACAAAGCTCCTTCCAAAAAAGGTATATGCCCATTTAAGTTTAAACCTCCATTATGAAGTTAAAGATTCAAATTAAGAAACCAGTACATTTTCAGTTGGAAATAATAGCATCACAAAAATGGAACCAATAGGCAATTCTGTCAGTCTTCCAAAGAAACCTAAGGATGAAGAAAAAAAGATAGTCAGCAAAAATAGTTTGATTTTACTGCAAAAGCATTAACTTACAACCGTCACATTTCAATCCACATATACTTTTACTAGGAGTGTTGCCATTAAATGTATTAAATTGCATATAAGCCAATATACTTCAACGTTGTGATGCTCTAATATTCGGTGGCCACATACTGCTTAGTTTTAGCACATTTAGCATCATATCGGGACTCATCACCCCAATCCTCACTGAATCATTCAAGGCCCAGAGAGAATCTTGGACTCTAGGGGAATCAAGGGATATGCAGGTTGAGCAGGAAAGTGGAGTGGAGGTCGAAGATCAGCCATGATCTTACTAAATGGCAGAACAGACTCGAGGGACCGAATGGCCTACGCCTGCTCCTATCTTCTGTGTTTCTATGAGGGCTGTATGGCCTACACCTGCTCCTAATTCTTAAGTTCTTAAAAGGAGAGATGTAGAGGCAGAGGATTAGGGAGGGAATTCCAGACCTTATGGCCTAGGCAGCTGAAGACACATTGATGTACATGTGGAAGTGTTTTCAATGAGAAATAGGAGGGGGCTAAGGACAGATCCTTTTTTTGGGGGGGGGGGGGGGGGGGGGGAAGTCCAGAGGCTACAGTGCAGGAAGAGAAACCATTGCAGGTAATTCTCTGGCTACAACTGGAACCAGACGAGAGCAATCCCACCCAACTGGATGACAGAGGAGAAGCTTTAGAAGAGGATGATGTAGTGAACCATGCCAAAGGTTGCAGACAGGTCAAGAAGGATGAGGAGGGATAGTTTACCACAATTACGTGATTTTTATGACTGTGGCAGGGGCGGCAACCTAATTGGAAGGGTTCAAACATGGAGTTGCGAGAAACATGGGTACGGATTTAGGAGGAAACAATATGTTCAAGGATTTGAAAGGAAAGGGAGGTAGTTTGCAAGGACAGAGGAGTCAAGGGTGGGTTTTATGATGGCAGATTTGAAGGGGATGGTATCAAAGAAATGGGAACTGTTAACAGTATCAGCTAACATGGGGGCCAGGAAAGGAAGTTGGGTGGTCAGCAGTTTGGTGGGAATAGAGTTGAGGAACAGGAGGTGTGTCTCATGGACAAGATGAGCTCAGAGGGTATGAGGAGAGATAGGAGAGAAACTAGGGAAAGATGAGAGTTCAAGCCCCCCTGCCCTAGCCCTGGTGAGTTAGGGGAAGGGAGTGAAACAGCTGAACAGTTTGTCTCAATCTTAGTTACAACAAACCGAAGCTGAAAAGATTTAGGGTTTTAGAGGGTGGAAATCAAATAACAAGTGGAATTTGTTATCAATACACTGAAAAAGTTAAGCCCCAGTTTACCATAAAGACAATGAAACCCCTAACAAGTTACAATATTACCCTGCAAAAGCAGCTTGTGTAGGGATTTAACCAACTTTTTGAACAAATGATTTGTTTCCAAGTATAGCAATAAAATAATTCAGACGCACAGCTTCTTAAAGTTCAATTATGACTAAAACTAAACTACAAATTTAAATTTTACACTGGACTTTTATACTGAACTTTATTTTTTTTTTGCAAAAATGCACCGCTCCCCCCCACCCCCATTTGAAACTAACACCACCATACACAGTACAGGAATTAGTCTCAGATCTGACCTTACCAGTGATAAAAGAATGGAAATCCCCATCAAAGGGAATTTACCAATAAAGAAAGCAATACAAATTATTGTGCCAAAAGCACTCACTACAAAAGTCCTCCTCATATGCAACAATATGCAGTACAAGGAGAAAAAAAAGTACAAGACTTTTCTCAGATTGTGTGCCATTTACCTTATGAAATTATATTTCCAAAGGAAAGCTTCTACAAAACTTTGATGACCTCCAAAGGCAATTCAATTTCAGAATATGCATCTAACATTATTCACCTCTGGGTGCTTTCCACTGCATTATTTCTGCGCTTCCAGTTCTTTATGCTATTTGATCATCTCTGTATATGTAATCTCATTACTTTAAGTCCCATTTCCAACTAGCTATCTGACTCCCTTTAGAATATAGCATTAACATGTGTTCTACAGGTACATCAAGGCCTGTTAGAATCTAAAGCTGTAAGTAGAAAATTGTGTTCAAGTACAAGTTAAATTGACTGCTTACATTCATATTAAACAGAGGTATGAATTAAAACAAACATAGATCATGTATTTTCTAAATTTTTGTTTCTCCATTAAAACCGGTTCAGTTCTAAGTCTTTCTTCATAACTTAGAAACTACGGTCCTAAATCTAAACAAAAGGAAACTACGAAGTCATGAGGAGCAAGTTGGCTATGATAGATTGGGGAGCTTCATTAAAAGGCATGACAGTGGATAGGCAATGGCGAACATTTAAGGAACGAATGCATGAATTGCAACAGTTATACATTCCTTTCTGGCGCAAAAACACAAAAGGAAAAGCGGCCCAACTACGGCTAACAAAAGAAATTAAGGATAGTATTAGATCCAAAAAGGAGTCATATAAAGTTGCCAGAAAAAGTAGCAAGCCTGAGGATTGGGAGCAGTTTAGAGTTCAGCAAAAAAGGACCAAGAGATTGATTAAGAGGGGAAAAATAGAGTACAAGAGTAAACTTGCAAGGGACATAAAAGCGGATTGTAAAAGCTTCTACAAGTATGTAAAAAGAAAAAAAGATTAGTGAAGACAAATGTAGGTCCCTTACAGTCAGAAACAGGAGAATTTATAATGGGGAACAAGGAAATGGCAGAGCAATTAAACAAATACTTTGGTTCTGTCTTCACAGAAGAGGACACAAATAACTTCCCAGAAATGCTAGGGAACCAAGTGTCTAGTGAGAAGGAGGAATTAAAGGAAATTAGTGTTAGTAAAAAAGTGTTAGAGAAATTAATGGGACTGAAAGCCGATAAATCCCTAGGGCCTGATAATCTGCATCCCAGAGTACTAAAAAAAGAGGTAGCCATGGAAATAGTGGATGCATTGGTTGCCATCTTCCAAAATTCTATAGATTATGGAACAGTTCCTGCAGAATGGAGGGTGGCAAATGTAACCCCAGCATTTAAAAAGAGAAAAAACAGGGACCAGTTAGCCTAACATCAGTAGTAGGGAAAATGCTAGAGTCTATTATAAAAGGATGATGTGATAACAGGACACTTAGAAAAGATCAACAGGATTAGACAAAGTCAACATCGATTTATGAAAGGGAAATCGTGTCTGACAAACCTACTGGAGTTTTGAGGATGTAACTGGTAGAATAGATAAGGGAGAACCAGTGGATGTGGTGTATTTGGATTTTCAGAAGGCCTTTGATAAAGTCCCACATAAGAGGTTAGTGTGCAAAATTAAAGCACATGGGATTGGGGGTAACATACAGGCATGGATTGAAAATTGGTCAACAGAGAGTAGGAATAAATGGGTCTTTTTCGGGATGGCAGGCAGTGACCCGCAGGGATCAGTGCTTGGGCCCCATCTATTCACAATATATATCAATCATGATTTGGATGAGGGAACCAAATGTACTATTTCCAAGTTTGCTGATAACACGAAACTAGGTGGGGTTGTGAGGAGGAAGCAAAAAGGCTTCAAGGCGATTTAGACAAGTTGAGTGAGCGGGCAAATACATGGCAGATGTAGTATAACGTGGATAAATGTGAAGTTATCCACTTAGATAGGAAAAACAAAAGGCAGAGTATTATTTAAATGGTGACAGATTGGGAAATGTTGATGTACAAAGGTGACCTGAGTGTCCTTGTACACCAGTCACTTAAAGCAAACATGCAGGTGCAGCAGGCAGTTAGGAAGGCAAATGGTATGTTGGCCTTCACTGCAAGAGGATTTGAGTACAGGAGCAAGGATGTCTTACTAGTTATACAGGGCCTTGGTGAGACCATACCTGGAGTAGTGTGCGCAGTTTTGGTCTCCTTATCTAAGAAAGGATATACTTGCCATAGAGGGAGTGCAGCGAAGGTACACCAGACTGATTCCTGGGATGGCAGGACTGTTGTCTGAGGAGAGATTGGGTCGACTAGGCCTGTATTCACTAGAGTTTAGAAGAATGAGAGGGGATCTCATTGAAACTTATAAAATTCTGACAGGGCTAGACAGACTGGATGCAGGGAGGATGTTTCCCCTAGCTGGGGGGTCTAGGTCTCAGGATACAGGGTAGGATATTTAGGATTGCGATGAGGAGAAACTTCTTCACTCAGAGATTGGTGAACCTGTGAAATTCTCTACCACAGAAAGCTGTGGAGGCCAAGTCACTGAATATATTTAAGAAGGAGATATAGATTTCTAGACACAAAAGGCATCAAGGGGTATGGGGAGAGAGCGGGAATATGGTATTGAGATGGAGGATCAGCCGTGATCATATTGAATGGCGGAGCAGGCTCGAAGGTCCAAATGGCCTACTCCTGCTCCTATTTTTCTATGTTTCTATGGCTCTGGAACTTGGTGCACTATCACTGTTCTCTAAAAATTACTAAACTTCTACAAGACTTAAAAAACCTTGTTCTCAAAAAGTGAATCAAAGGAAGGCTGCTGTTGACAAGTTGAGCTACATCAAATAGACCTCTTGCATGAAGTAGCCTAGCACCATTTTCTGACAAATTCCTCTACATTTCTGACACTAACTCAGAGCTTCCTCCCTCTTTAAAAAAAAAAACTACCCACATTTTTCTTAATGTAGGGCTAACATTCACAGGTCTGCAACAAAGTTAAAAATACTCAATCCATCAATACAAAAAGAGAGAGACATGGGGTGCAACTCAATGTCAGCGGGGGAATAAAACAGCCGCCCATTATACACCCCGCACGGTTTTCCTTTAAATTGACATCATCCCTTGCATCACTTAGCTTCTCTTTCTCTCTTCCTTCCCATCCCCCACCTTACCAGATCAAAGTCTACCACCACCCCCAACCACCAGATCAAAGTCTACCTGGATGTGTGCGAATGAGGAATTAGCACTGGGAGAGTCACAGAGCACAAGAGGAATGGGGAGCGGAAAAGGACTCATTCCCAAGTGGAGGCTGAGGACACAATCAACTCAGATCTCATGGGTTCTTAAAAGAAATATGTTTTGACGAGTAACATACTTGTGTGCAGGCACTAAAGTCCATCTCGCAGAATGTGCGGCAGTTAGCTGGGTCCATGGTGGAGTCCACGACTCACATGTGACATCAGGGAAGCACGTTCCTTGTTGCAGACATCAATGGAGCATATGGCAGCTTCAATGCAGTCTATGACCATTCTCCCACTCTCAGAAGTGGCCCAGGACAAGCCAGAGTCTGCTGTTTGAAAGCACAGAACACAGCTCTGGATACCCTGGGAGGCCCAAGAGAAGTGCTCTGGATTTCAGGTGCTTGGGAGTCGGGACAAAGTCATGAGACCCAGTCTTCAGGATCTTGCTGTAACCATTAGATTGGCCCTTCTACTACGCTCAATACCATGGCAGGAGTCCTCCAATGAGGCAGCTCTCTTTCACAATAACAGCATGTGGCAGCACTACCACCAAGCCCCTCAGAGACCTACTAAATGACACGTGGAAGGCCACATCAGTCTCCCCAGACAGTTGCAAAAGAGATGCAGCTCAAAGCAGGTCCTTCCCAGGACTCAAGGGCCTAGAAATTGAGTGGGCTTAGCGCCCATTTTGCGGCGCTAGAGGGCATTGCGCTGGACTTACAGCCGGTTTTGAAATTGACTAGGGCCCAACATCGGCGTTACACCGGTAGCGCTGCGCCGGCACCGATGACGTCATCGGTGTGCGCAGCGTCCCGGTTGCCGTGGTGACGGGCCCCAGCGCCGAAATTCAGTTGCGGCCGCCTCGCCCGTGGCAGCCGCAACTAAGACTCTGGCAACAGAGTCTTACACGACTTTGCGCCGGCGCATAAAGGTGGAGCGGCGGCCGGCCGCTTTCCCGCCTGCCCGCACCTCCCTCCCCGGACTCCCCCACCCCCCCGCGGAACAGATGCTTCTCGGCTGCGAGCCCGGCACTTCCCCGAGGTGCCGGGCTCATTTTTGTGGCGAGTTAACCGGCCAGCGGGCGGGTGCAGGCAGCTCCTCCTTAACTGAAGGAGGAGGCCTGCACTTCCCGAGCCTGCCGCACCGCATCGGGCGCCGCAGCGCCGGAATAGCGCCGCGTAGCGCCAGTTTTCAGGCGCAAACGGCCTTCCGTAGCGCCGGCAGCCGTTTGGGCGCGGCGCTACTGAATTTTTGGCGCGTGCAGCGCGACTTAGCACCGGCGCTAAATTTCTGGCGTTAAGCCCCGGCGCAGCGCAAACTCAATTTCTAGGCCAAGTTGTCACGAGACAAAGACTACCACAGTATCAAGAGACTGTTGGTCAACTTGTGCAACCAACCACCGCCCGTGATCTACCCTTGAGTTAGTGTCTAGAAGAAGCAGTGGATAAGGCATTGGAAAACATGTCTAGGGACTGGACATGAAAGACAGTAATAAGTAGTGACTTATATGCAATGTGTCCTCAAGAATAATTAAACAGGTATCCATATTTGCATTTTCCCTGTTGTGCAATGATCTTAGTTTGAGGTGAAGTGGGATGTTTGACCCACGAGAGCCAAGGACTGATGTTATCACACGGAGGGATTGGAACAGCCATAAAAGCTGAAATACTGTGATGGAAGTTTAGTGACATTAATTTCAAAGAGAATGTCAACTAATAATCTTCCTGTGTATTTCCCTACCAGCCAGGACAGTAGCCTCTTCTGAATCAATATCCTCCAGATTTTTGCTCCATGCTGCCAGTCGCCATAGCAACCAGGCCTTCGCGCCCCAGGAATTCCACTTTTTTTGACGTGCAAAGGTGTCTAGGACAGTGGCTCTCAAACTGGGGCCCGTAGAGACTTTTCGGGGGTCCGTGAAATAATTAGTACTGAGCAGGTCCAGCATTGTGGGATATCTGCACTCCACTCCTGGTTTGCACCAAGTCTGCCTCCGGCCGATATACTGTAGTAGACGCATGTACAGTATATACAAATCAGAGGGGTGGTTTGTTCCATTTTTTCCTGAGTTTTTTTGCGACAGTGGGTCTTGTGTCATGACGAATAGTGATAGATGACAGGCTCCCTGATTGATCACACATTTTAAAGTAAACAGTTTTAACTTAATTTGACTGTATACTTTATATAAAAAGTAAACAAAGTCAAACGTCTATTGTCTGCATTTCAATTGACTGCCAAAATTTTCATGGGACAAAACCTTACGAGACATCAAAATTACATGATGTTTTTCTAATTTGTATCATACTTGGCTTTATTTTCCAGCATAGGGGATTGATGTACCATGTGTAAGACTGCAACATGGGGATATAGTTGAATATATTTCTTAAGGCTAAAAGGGATCACGGGATATGGAGAGAAGGCAGGAACAGGGTACTGAATTTGGATGATCAGCCATGATCGCATTGAATGGCGGAGCAGGCTCGAGGGGCCGAATGGCCTACTCCTGCTCCTATCTTCTATGTTTCTATGACAACATTCCACCAATTTGCTGTCAAGAGCAGATAAATGAAGGTTTCACTGGACGTATGGATAATACGGGATTTTTCCTTGCACTGTGTGAATTAAGTATGTGCATGTTATGTGTATAATTACATGTACAATCAACACTTGTAACAGTGTTAGACAGCCAACACAATGGGCACATTTATAAACATGTGCATCAACTCAAAAGACTTGATTAGTTAAGGGATACTTTAACACTAATGACTGCATTGTTTAATGAGTATAGATGTGCTTTCTGGTCCTATCGAAGAGCTGAATAACTAGCTGAATACAGAAGAATAAGTCTTAGCCACCACGCTGCAATGACAGAATGCAAGTAGAGTGACTAACCATGGTATACAAATGAAAATACAGTTTACAGGTTTGTGAAAAACAAATCCTATATAGGTGTTCTAAAGTTTGTACAAGTCCTCAGTAGTATTATCAGATGGGGGGGAAAGAGGGTGTCCGATCCATGATTACTAATCCATTTGAAAAGGGGTTGTTCAGTCAAAAAAACTCAGTTCTCTGTATTACCACGATGGTGGCTGAATGTGTCTCATTGTACCAATGTTCAGTAACTTCAAATGAAGTTAAGAACCATGCGTTGTACCCCAGAATCCTTCCCAATTCTCCTGTCTTCCCTAAGACTAGGGCCTATTAGGGACCATAAAGGTAACCTGTGTGTGGAGATGGAAGGCATGGGTATGGTTCTTAATGAATACTTTGCATCTGTTTTCACAAGAGAGGGACGATGCAGACACTGCAATCAAGGAGGAGTGTGAAATATTAGATGAAATAAACAGTGAAAGAGGAAGTATTAAAGGGGTTTAGCATCTTTGAAAGTGGATAAACCCCCAGGCCCAGATGAAATGTATCCCAGGCTGTTAAGAGAAGTAAGAGAAGAAATAGCAGAGACTCTGACCATCATTTTCCAATCCTCTCTGGCTACAGGTGTGGTGCCAGAGGACTGCGAATGTGGTACTGTTGTTTAAAAAGGGAGCAAGGGATAGACCGAGCAATTACAGGCCAATCAGCCTAATCTCAGTGGTTGGAAAATTATTGGAAAAAATTCTGAGGGACAGGATAAATCTTCATTTAGAAAGACGCAGATTAATCAGGGACAGTCAGCATGGATTTGTCAAGGGAAGGTCGTATCTGACTAACTTGATCAAATTTTTTGAGGAGGCAACAAGGAGGGTCGATGAGGGTAGTGCATTTGATGTAGTCTATGAATTTTAGCAAGGCTTTTGATAAGGTCCCGCATGGCAGACTGGTCACAAAAGTAAAAGCCTATGGGATCCAAGGCAAAGTGGCAAGTTGGATCCAAAATTGGCTCAGAGGCAGGAAACAAAGGGTAATGGTCGAAGCGTGTTTTTGTGACTGGAAGGCTGTTTCCAGTGGGGTTCTACAGGGCTCAGTACTGGGTCCACTGCTTTTTGTGGTATATATATCAATGCTTTGGACTTGAATGTAGGAAGTAGGATTGAGAAGTTTGCAGATGATACAAAAATTGGCCGTGTGGTTGATAATGAAGGTGGCGGCTGCAGACTGCAGGAAGATATCAATGGACTAGTCAGGTGGGCAGAACACTGGCAAATGGAATTAAATGTGGGGAAAATGTGAAGTAATGCATTTGGGGAGGGCCAACAAGGCAAGGGAATCAATCACGATATCAATGGACTAGTCAGGTGGGCAGAACACTGGCACATGGAATGCAATGTGGAGACCTCTTTCTCTGGATACTTCTGTCATTCCGTCTGTCTGTCTGTCTTGAATAAACTCGAAAGTTATAGAGCGTACCTACACGTGCGTTACGTCGAAAGAAAGCTGACGATTCCAGAACCGTCATAAGCGTATTTACTTTTCGGTTGGACTAAAATTGTTCGCGCGTTATGAAAAAAACCGTCAAAATTAAACTCATTATCTGCTAATAGCATTGATTGACTGACGTCAAGGTCGACCAATCCTGTGCCGTCACGATTGACCAATCCTACAGTTCAGTCGCCTGATGGTTGGCCAATCACTGCGTCTGTGGGTGGGACTAATGCTTTTCAACTCAGGCATCGGGCAGCCATTGCTTCACTACTTCCAGCTCAAAATCTGCTAATCCAACTTCTAAAAAGTTAGTATCTCTTAAAAATAACATCACATTTACCAAAAACATTTTATAAGTACTTTCACTTTCATCTTTGAAGCTATTAAAAAAAGGTAGAAATGTTGCCCGGCAGCAGATTCACAAAGGGACAGACAGACGTCTAGGCCCCAAAGCCTGGGACTCGATTTAAAACATTGCCCGGCAGCAGATTCACATAGGGACAGACAGACAGGCCCCAAAGCCTGGGACTCGATTTAAACCGCCCGGCCCAAAACAGCCCTGGCAAAGCCGGGCTCCCCCAGCTAGTACACTATAAATGGTAGTACACTGAGAAGTACAGAAGATCAGAGGGACCTTGGGAGTGCATGTTCACAGATCCCTGAAGGTAGCAGGACAGGTAGATAAGGTAGTTCAGAAGGCATATGGGATACTTGCCTTTATTAGCCGAGGCATAGAATATAAGAGCAGGGAGGTTATGCTTAAACTGTGTAAAACACTAGTTAGGCCGCAGCTAGAATACTGTGCGCAGTTCTGGTCACATTACAGAAAGGATGTGATTGCACTAGAAGGGGTGCAGAGGAGATTTAAGAGGATGTTGCCTGGACTGGGGAATTTTAGCTATGAGGAAAGATTGGACAGGCTGGGGTTGTTTTCTTTGGAAGAGGAGGCAGCTGAGGGAAGACCTAATTGAGGCATTTAAAATTACAAGGGGCCTAGATAGAGTGGATAGGAAGGACCTATTCCCCTTAGAAGGGTTAATAACCAGGGGGAATAGATTTAAAGTAATTGGTTGGAGGTTGAGTGGGGAGTTGAGGAGACATTTTTTCACTCAGAGGGTGGTGGGGGTCTGGAACTCACTGCCTGAAAGGGTGGTAGAGGCAGAGACCCTCATCATATTTAAAAAGTACTTGGATATTCATTTGAAGTGGCATAACCTACAAGACTAAGAACCAAGTGCTTGAAAGTGGGATTAGGGTAGATAGCTCTTTGCGGACAAGATGGGCCGAATTGCCTCCTTCTGTACTGTAAATTTCTATGATTCCCTGACTAGTGCTGGTAAGCTTGACTGCCTCATGACAAAACTCCCAGCAAACTGGGTATTCACATCAAGAATTCATTGCTGCTGGTCACAAACTATTTGAACACAGGGTGGAATCCATTTCCATTAAAAGAAATGCAATGGGTTCACAATAAGGGCCCACAGAAAAATGTGGTCCCTATCTATTGCCCCTGAACTTTGGGGAATTTAGCAACATTGCAGACCTGAATGGCACTTTAATGTTACTGGATAATGTGATTCCAAAATGGATAAATTCTCCAGCTTTCCTGAAGGGAACATTCATTACCTGGCAAATACAGGACCAGACAGCACCCTAGGTGATATTGTACAGGCCCTGTTGCAGTCTGGAAGGAAACAGTGGCATAAAAGTGGAGTTATACCATTTTCACTGCCTGTGGCAGAGCAGTTTGAGCACTTCATCTGGGCTATAGATCTGGGTGCCGAAGCAGACATGGGTTATCCAACAACAATCTGCATTTTTATAGCACCTTTAAGCCTTGGCTCAGTGACACATGAAGAAGAAGTCTGGAGGAGGAAGCAGTCAGAAGATTGTGTTGTTCAAGCACCACTCCAGAGACTTGAGCACAAATTCTAGGCTGACAGTTCAGTGCAGTATTGAGGGAGTGCTGCACCATCAGAGGTGCCATCTTTCGGATGAGACGTTCGAACCAAGGTCCCGTCTGCCCTCAGGTGAATGTAAAAAATCCCACGGCACTACTTTTGAAGAGCAGGGAAGTTCTCCCCAATGTCCTGGCCACTATATTTGTCCCGCAACCAACTTCACTAAAAAAAACATTATCTGGTCATTATTACATTACTGTTTGCGAGACCTTGCTGCGCACAAATCGGCTGATGCACTTCCAACAGTACACCAGTGACTAACTTCAAAAAAGTACTTAATTGGCTGTAATGCACTCTGGTACATCAAGACCATGAAAGGCGCTTATATAAATGCAAATTCTCTAACATAGTAAAACATTCCAAGGTGCTTCACAGGAGCAGCAGCAGCAAAATTTGACACCAATCCATATAAAGGAGTTATTAGAACAGGTGGTCAAAGAGGTAGGTTTTAGGGAGCGGTAGAGAGGCCAGAGGGGTTTAGGGAGGGGATTCCAGAGCTTCGGACATAAGCAGCTGAAGGCACAGGCACCAATGGCAATGAAAATCAGGGATGCGCAATAGACCAGAATTGGAGGAGCATAGAGATCTGTGGGTTGTCAGGCTGGAGGAGGTTAGAGAGAGGGATGGGCAAGGCCATGGAGTCACATCTCTTCACTCAGCCCCACCCAAGTGCTCCAGGGTCATTACACAGGATCACTGACTGGTGCCCATATTTCAATCCCTGGTTACAATTATCCATCGCTAGCTGCCCTGGGATGGTGGTGGTGGATTTTATTCCTCAAAAAAACTGTAGTCTTTGAGATGACTGATCTCACTATGATGTTAGATAGAAAACTATTGTATCGGCAAATGAGTGGCTTGCTAGGCTGTTTCAGAGGGCAATCACAAATATGTGACGGCCAGAACAAGCAAGTCCATCGGGTTCCTTTTCCTGATGGGATTAACAAACAAGTTAGGTTTTTAAAACAATCTAGCAGCTTTCATGATAATCTTTTTCTGGTACCAGCACACATCAGTACCAGCTTAATTGAATTCAATTCCACAATGTATCTATAAATCTCAACTTCAAAGAAATTAAGGTATTAAAAAAGAGGAAATTGCTTCAGTTGATCATTTCTGATGACTCACTTAACCCTGCTCAAGAGAGGTGTTTCAGTTTACATATCACCAATATTGAAAGCAGTACTGAAGCAAAAATCTGTACTTTTGACCAGTAATCAGAGCATTGCGCTTTCAAATTCAAAGAGGTAATATTTCTTCAGGCGAAGTATTTACTAAGGGCTTTTAGCCCATTACATACTTTTCTCAACATACTGTATTTAGGTATACAAGCCTGGCTGACAAGTCAAAGGGATATACGCTATTTTATAGGAGAAGGATTATACCACATAATGCTCAGTGTCCAGATATATACTGGCAACACCTAGAGCTACTTCACCATCTCTTTCAGCTCCTCCATTGCCTCTCTGTAGTCAGATTGCTTGTCAGATGTCCAGTCCTGGATAAACCACAATTTCTTCCAGTTAAACATTGGGAAAACTGAAGCCATCGTCCTCAGATCTGTCTCAAATTCTATCCTTGCCACTGTTTCCAATCCCTTCCCCAGCCATTGTCTTAGGCTGATTCAATCGGTTTTTTAAAATTAATTTTCAGTGATTTTAAATCAGGTTACTCACATGTGCAGGACTGGACACCCTTATTAAAAATGCTTATTTTTGGTGATAACCAATTTTCAGCTGTATTAATAAAACAGCACCAGGTTACCACTCTTAAGAGATCAAGGAAAGAAACTATATTACATCCAATTACACTGCCCGATTGGGCTGGTTCATGGAAGATTTTACGTTTGCGATTATGCAAATGAATTTTAGCAGAAACTAAGTGTAACCGAACATCAAGTGCATTTTGGGTGCAATTTCCTGATTGCGCCCAAAGCAGAAACTCTACCCCGACATGTTAAACTACTGCCATCTTGAAACTGCACTTACACATTATTTTTCCCCTCTTCTTGCCAAGCCCAAATCCACTTCCATTAAAATTGACTGCAGAAGTTCATTATACTGAAATTAATGTACTGATTAGCCTCTTGGTGAATCCTCGAGCTCTTACTAACATATCTAGATCAGCATTTTAAACATAAAATCATTAGCCTTTAAACATGTCACATTAGTTTTATGTATTTAAAAAACATTTTTAGCAAACTGAAAGTTGGGATTAATTGCCTTAATTTTTCATGTAACTTAGACTTCCGCAAAATCTCCTCTTGGTTTAAAAATTGATACGTTAAAACTGACCAGCTGTTCAAAACCTGGCCTCCTTTTGAATTCAATTGCGTCTCAAAATTATCTTCCCTTCTGGCAGCCCTTATGTTATTTCAAAGATCAACGTCTCTTACCATTATCTCCCCACCCCAACCCCAACCCCAAACAATAGATCAAAGCAGATGTAGTGCAATATTCTGCACAAGGTGCGCACTTAGAAAGTATCCAGATCTAAAAAAAGGCAGCGCGCAGACAAAAGAACTGCAAGTATTTAAGAGTTGAATGTCTTACCTGAACTGTGACAGTTGGTCCCCTTTTACCACCCTGGTTAGTAAAATGAAAACGCAACGCCTTTTTTTTTGTTGCAGTCAACCCTTTGGGGGGGGGGGGGCAGGGAAGGCAGTCATAAGTATATTATAGTTCGTCTTTTTTCTGACTCAGGAACCACCCGCAGCGTATCGGAATGAGTCAAAACCCGCCTGCAGGGAGTGAGGAACAGAAACGGAGGAGGGGGCGACCTATCTGAGCAGCAGCCTGCAGCTCCAGGCCTAATAAGGTAATAATCCGATCAACACTCAGCGCTGAGTCACCGGCGGCCACGTCCTCCAACCCAGCCCCTCTCCTAGGCACTTTATAAGTAGATCAATAAAATCCAGATCTTTCCCAACCGCGCCGCGCCGCACCCTCCCCCCAAAAATTACTTATCCGGTTCAGGGAAGTCGGCTCGACAACGCAAAGCTCCCTCCGCGGTGCCGCCACCCTGATCCCTCCGCTCGGTAACTCGGTTCGAATCGTAAACAAACCGTCACCCCTAATCTCTGCCTTCCTATTGGTCCGTTTTTTTATAAACCTGGCAACCACCGATTGGTTGTCAAACTCGGGCTTTCCGCACAGCCTTGCTAACCAACGAAGCACATTCAGTTTCCTTTTTGTGTTCCCGTCTACTTTTTTCCCCCCGAGTGACTATTTTCCTGTGTGGGCCTTTAACAGTGAACAGCGTTTGCAACCATCTTCAGCCAGAGAACTGCTGAATGGATGATCCTTCTCCAGTATTGCCAACCTGACCCTCTCACAAATCAAGAGACAAACTCCTAAAAATCAAGATATTTGGTATAAAAATCAGGAGTACCAGAGGTGAGGATGAGAGTGACTGCCTTTGACATAAAGGCAGCATTTGACCAAGTGTGGCATCAAGGAGCCCCAGTAAAACTGAAGTCAATGGGAATTGAGGAAAACTCCACTGGCTAGAGTCATACCTAGCACAAAAGAAGATGGTTGTGGTGGTTGGAGGTCAATCATCACAGCTCCTGGACATCGCTGCAGGAGTTCCTCAGGGCAGTGTCCTAGGCCCAACCATCTTCAGCTGCTTCATCAATGACCTTCCTGCCATCATAAAATCAGAAGTGGGGATGTTTGCTGATGATTCCAGTGTTCAGTGCCACTCGCAACTCCTCAGATAATGAAGCAGTCCATGTCCGCATGCAGCAAGACCTGGACGACATTCGGGCTTGGGCTGATAAGTGGCAGGTAACATTCGCGCCACACAAGTGCCAGGCAATGACTATCTCAAACAAGCGAGCTTCTAACACCCACCCCATGACATTCAACGGCATTACTATCGCCGAATCCCCCACCATCAACATCCTGAGGGGTCACCATTGACCAGAAACTTAACTGGATCAGCCACATAAATACTATGGCAACAAGAGCAGGTCAGAGGCTGGGCATTCTGCGGCAAGTGTCTCCCCAAAGCCTTTCCACCATCTACAAGGCACAAGTCAGGAGTGTGATGGAATACTGTCCATTTACCTGGATGAGTGCAGCTCCAACAACACTCAAGAAGCTCGACACCATCCAAGACAAAGCAGCCCGCTTGATTGGCACCCCATCCACCACCTTAAACATTCACTCCCTCCAACACCGGTGTACCGTGGCTGCAGTGTGTACCATCTACAAGATGCACTGCAGCAACTTGTCAAGGCTTCTTCGGCAGCATCCCCCAAACCCGCAACCTCTACCACCTAGAAGGACAAGGGCAGCAGGCACATGGGAACACCGCCACCTCCAAGTTCCCCTCCAAGTCACACACCATCCTGACTTGGAAGTATATCGCCGTTCATTGTCGCTGGATCAAACTCCTGGAACTCCCTAACAGCACTGTG
Organism: Somniosus microcephalus; assembly: GCF_052327205.1. Lineage (NCBI taxonomy): Eukaryota > Metazoa > Chordata > Chondrichthyes > Squaliformes > Somniosidae > Somniosus > Somniosus microcephalus. The sequence goes on from NC_140996.1 coordinate 111,823,680, forward strand.
GGAGTACCTTCACTACACGGACTGCAGAGGTTCAAGAAGGTGGCTCACCACCACCTTCTCAAGGGCAACTAGGGATAGGCAGTAAATGCTTGCCTTGCCAGCGATGCTCACATCCCATGAACGAATAATTTTTAAAAAGTTGCTATTTTTTCCCAACCCAACCCCTCGCCGACCTTTGCTCCCAGCCAGGAAACGCATTCAGCTGTCACTAACCGATTACTGACATAAGAACATAAGAATTGGAGCAGGAGTATGCCAGACGGCCCCTCGAGCCTGTTCCGCTATTCAATAAGACCATGGCTGATCTTCGACCTGAACTCCACTTTCCTGCCTATCCCTTGATTCCCCTAGAGTCCAAAAATCTATCGATCTCAGCCTTGAATATACTCAACAACTCAGCATCCATAGCCCTTTGGGGTAGAGAATTCCAAAGATTCACAACCCTCTGAGTGAAGAAATTTCTCCTCATCTCAGTCCTTAATGACTGACCCCTTATCCTGAGACTATGTCCCCTAGTTCTAGAACTTTGCTGAGGTCAAAATCGGCCACTTTGAGAATGGGGATTCCTGACTTCTCCAAAAATCAAGATGTTGTCGGGGTTCAGGACCAGTGGACGATGTGGTTCTTGTGCAAAAAAGCGATGGCACTGGTCACTGTTTTCAAATCTTGAAAAGAAGTGACTGAATACTAAACAGTAGAAATAATTATCTGTATATTAAATAACCACTGCACCATTTGTGTAGAATGCTAACAATTTTTTTTCATATAGAATACCTCTGCTTTTTTTTGCATTTCATGCTTCTATTTCCAACTATTGATAATGTAAGAGCAACTGAACAATTTGTTTTGTACTTGCCAAATACTACATTCATTTTAACAGTTCTTCGTGTGACACTATTGGAGTGAAACATTTTGGATTTGTCTGAAATGATTGTCAGATGTCAAAATGCCATTCATCAATATGAGAGTTTTATAGATTTGACCTAGTGTTGACCGCTGAATCCGACCTCCTGGAGCTGACGCACTGGTTCAATTCGCCACCGTTGCAGAACTCCATGACGAACCACAAGTAGCAGAGCTCGCCGGCCTCGAGGATCCACACGCCTTTCAGCGTGCCACCCTCTGAGGAGGCATTACGACCAATCGGCGAGGCTGGTCTGTGATGGACAGCTGCCTTAACCAATCGGAGCTTCCTGCTATGTGTGCGACAGCTCCCTCAACCAATCGCAGCGCTGCTGTTGAGGATCCGCCCACCAGGAAAGTGATGGACCAATGAATCCGATGCTAAATGCTCCAACCAGTCACAGCGCAGCTTTGCTCTGCTCAGCCCCCATCGCCTATGGACACTGTGACGGACAGCTGAGTAAACCAATTGCTCAGCGACACTGCTATGCACTGACCAATCGGAGTACTGCTCTTAAACTCCCGCCCAGCGTCATTGTGTCATTCAGCTTTGATGGACAATGGAACCAATGAGAAATGTGTTACTGCAAGTTTAGATGATAAATCGCGAGATTTCGGTGGTGAATTGCGAGATCATGAGTGAGACTTAATTTCACTCAGAAATTGCATCTCTCGCGATAGATTTGCGAGAGTTGGCACGTCTGCTTCTCGGCCTCCTCCTGAGGTCCCTGTTTGATCCCGTTGTTTTCACAGTATTCTTTGAATAATTCAGATCTGAATTGGGGACCATTATCAGATTTGCAGGTGATTGGCAAACCATGACGGCTGAAGATTGACTCTAAACTATCAATAACCTTCTCTTGTTGTGGAGGTCATGATGTCATATTCATAGTAGCGACTATAATAATCAACTACCACAAGAATGGAGTGGTTGGATGGCAAGGGTCCCAGTAAGTCTCTAGCTACATCCTGCCAGGGGCCCTCCGGTAATGATGTTGGTCTCAACGGTTCAGGTGGGTCAGGTCTGGTTACTATCTGACAGCCGTGGCATGCTTTACAGTGTTTTTCAGCTGCCTTGTCCATGCCAGGCCACCAAACCTTGGTTCTAAGATGTTGCTTTGTTCCAACTATTCCCAAGTGTCCTTCATGTGCTAACACCAGGGCTCGTGTGTGTAACACTGTGGGTAGCACGATGCGTGTTCCCCGAAGAACTAGGTACCCCATCACGCACAGCTCGTTTGCAATTGCTGCATAAGCTTTACAGTTCTCAAAATGTCCATTTGTGATTGCCTTCCGTACCTCAATCAGCTCTGGGTCGGTAGCAGAGGCTTCCGCCACCTCTCCAGTAGTGAGTGCTTTTGGTGTCGCACTCACAGCTACAAATCTCACGTATTCATCTGAGCCATGAGAATGTCTCTCCTGTTTTGCTGTCTCCCCCAGCAATCGTGACAGTGGGTCTGCAATGTTTTGTTTGCCTGGAATGTGTATCACCTTGAAATCATACGGCTGTAATCTAAGTACCCATCTCTCTATACGGGCACAGGGTTTAGAGTGTGGGCCATATATCACTTGTAATGGCTTATGGTCAGTTACCAAGTTAAATTTTCGGCCATACACATATGGATGCAGTCTCTCACAAGCCCATACAAGAGCTAAGGCCTCTCTGTTTGAGAGTATTTCCTCTCACAGTCTGTTAAACTACGACTTACATAGCATATTGGCACCTCTTGTCCCTGTAGCGTCTGCTATCACCTTGGTTGGTGCGTCCTTATCAAAATATGCTAACGTGCCGGCTCTGGCCAACTCTTCCTTGAGTGCACTGAATGACTGTCTCTGTTGTGATCCAAATTTAAATGGTGTGTCTTTTCTCGTCAGGCGTCGCAGTGGCTCTGATAGCGTTGCAAACTGCGGGATGAATCTGCTACTGTACCCAACGAGTCCCAAGAAACTCCTCACCTCTGTAGCATTCTCTGGTTCCCGAGCTTCTGCCACCGCTCGCACTCTCTCTGCTGTTGGTCCGATGCCCTTTTCAGACAACAGGATTCCCATGAAAATCAATCGGTCCAGGTTGAATTGGCACTTCTCTGAGTTTAGTGTCAGTCCACTTTCCATTAGTCTGGTCATGACAGTGTGCAGGCATCTGTCGTGCGCTTCCTGGTTGTGTGCATGCACGATAATGTCGTCTGAGATGTTTTCAACACCCTCTATTCCAGCTAAGGCATTAGCTCTCTCGTGCTGATATTGCTCACTAGCTGAAGATACACCGAATATCAGCCTCTTGTACCTGTATACTCCGTTATGTACTGCAAACGTTGTGATTTCTCGTGACTCGGGTCAGTTCTAGCTGGTGATAACCCCATTTCAGGTCTAGCTTACTAAACACCGTCGAGCCGTTCATACCTTGGAGTATCTCATCAACGGTGGGGATTGGATATCGTACCCTCGCTATTGCCTGGTTTGCTCGTCTCATGTCTAGGCATAACCTTACATCCCTATCCGCTTTTGGTACAATAACCACAGGATTTACCCATGGGGTGGGACCAGTTACAGGTTCGATAATGTCCATGTCCCTCAATTGTTTTATTTTGGCCTCTACTGCCCCCCTTAAGTTGAATGGTATACGCCTGAGCGTCTGGACCACAGGCTTCACTTGTGGGTCGATATACAAAATGATCTGTTTTGTGTTCAGCCTTCCTACTCTCTGGAACACCTTTGGATACCGCTGTTCTAGTAGCTGTCTTACATCTACCACAGCTGAGACATCTGCGCCTATTTTTAAAACTCCCAGTTTCATGGCTGTCTCCCTAGCAACGGCTCTCCATGGCTTTTAACCACAATGAACTCCGCCTGCTCAGTTCTCTTACCTATTGTAATCCCACTTGTGAATACACCTTTAACTGACAGTGGTCGGCTAGAAGCATAAGAGAATAACTTTCTCTCTGTCTTAGGGACATGTGACTGACACTTAATGTGTTCTGACTTTAATCCTTCACATGTATTCTCATCTATCACATTACTAGTTGCACCCGAATCAATTAACATTCTCAGGTTTACTCCCCCCACACAAAAGGCAAGTCTCTCTGTCACGTTATTTCCAGTAACAGCAAATGCAAAGTCATTTTGTTGCTCTACATTGTTCACACTGTGTTTCTTTGTACCCTTTGTGAGGCATACTTTGGAGAAATGATCCTTTCCCTTGCACTTATGACACGTTTGTCCGCGTGCTGGGCATTTCAGATCTTTGCCCATGTGGTCTGTGTGTCCACATCTGTAACAGTTCCTTTCGTTCCTATCGCCATTTCTGTCGAGCTTTTCGCATAATACACTCTTTTCTGTGTAACACAACGAACAGTATCTGTCTCCGCCTTCTCTGTACATGACATGGCTGACATCTGCTCCTCGACGTTTTCACATTGTGAGGCCAATTGTAACGTGCGGGCGAGCGTTAGACCTTGCCCTTCCTCTAGCAATTTCCTCCGCACATAGGCTGACGTGCACCTACTCAGGATAGCGTCTCTTATTTGATTATCCGCATCCCCCCCAAAAGCACAGTCTTTAGCAGCCTGCCGCAAGCGAGTGGCAAATTGTTGCACAGTCTCACCTGTCTTCTGGGACAACTTATGAAAAGTCTGTCTAGCAAATGCTGCGTTGACCTGGGGCACGAAGTAGTGATTCAAAGCATTAACCGCTGCCGTGTAGTCTGCTGGCTCTCCTGTGTCCGGTAGAGTCGAAAAGATATCCTGGACATCTGGTCCTGCTAGGTGTAGAAGTAGAGCTCTTCTCCTCTGCTTTGTGGCAGCTGTAGAGGTATCACCGATAATGAGTCCTTTGCCGTCGGCATAAAGCTCAAAAGACGTTAACCACCTCGTCCATCTTGGACCCAACGAAGCATGCAAAATTTTGAATGGCGGTCTTCTCCATCCTAGCTAACTAAAACTTGGGCAACTACCTATCTAAAATTATTCCATTCGTTATCCTCATCGCCAATGTTGTATGAACGCATTAAAGCATAGAATCAGGCAGACAGGCTTACAACTACGATGTTCTCTTTATTGTGTAAAATGGCTGACTGCCGTTTTCCCGGGCAATTCCCATAATGCAATGCACATTACATTACCGTATTTACTGGTGTCAAACTCGCACATTACATTACCGTATTGACTGGTGTCAAACTCAAAATCAATACACAATAGTCCCCACTATTAAGATGTCAGTCTTCAGCCAATTCGATACACTCCACGTAATATCAAGAAACGGTTGAGCACATGAGACACAGTAAAAGCTAAAGGTCCCAAAAACAACCCGGCCATAGCGCTGAAGACCTGTGTGGCAGAACTAGCCATGCCTCTAGCCAAGTTGTTGTCATACAGCTACAACACTGATATCTACCTGACAATGTGCAAAATTATCCAGCTATGTCCTGTCCACAAAAAACAGGACACCTCCAGCGCAGTCAATTAGCATCCTATTAGCCTACTCTTAATCATCAGAAAAGTGACGGAAGGAGTCATCAACAGTGCTATCAAGCAGCACTTGCTCACTAATAACCTGCTCACCGATGCTCAGTTTGGGTTCAGCCAGGACCACTTGACTCTAGACCTCATTACAGCCTTGGTCCAAACTTGGATAAAAGAGCTGAATTCCAGAGGTGAGAGTGACTGCCTTTGACATCAAGGCAGCACTTGACCGAGTGTGGCACCAAGGAGCCCAACTGAAAATGGTCATGGGGATCAGGGGGAAAACTCTCCACTTGCTGGAGTTATATCTAGCTCAAAGGAAGATGGTTGTGGTTGTTGGAAGCCTATCATCTCAGCCCCAGGGCATTGCTGCAGGAGTTCCTCAGGGCAGCGTCCTGGGCCCAACTATCTTCAGCTGCTTCTTCAGTGACCTTTCCTCACTCATAAGATCAGAAGTGAGGCTGTTCGTTGATGATTGTACAGTTTTCAGTTCCATTCACAATTCCTCAGATAATGAAGCAGTCCATGCCCGCATGCAGCACGTCATAGACAACATCCAGGCTTGGGCTAATAAGTGACAATTAACAAGTGCCAGGCAATGGCTATCTCCAACAAGAGAGAGGCTAACCACTTCCATTTTACATTCAATAGTATTACCATCATTGAAACTCCCACCCTCAACATCCTGGGGGGTCGCCATTGACCAGAAACTTAACTGGACCAGCCACATAAATGCCGTGGTTACTAGAGCAGGTAAGAGGCTGGGTATTCTGTAGTGAATGTCTCATCTCCTGATATCCCAAAGCCTCTCCACCATCTACAAGGCACAAGTCAGGAATGTGATGGAATACTCTCCACTTGCCTGGTTGTGTACAACTGCTTGATCGGCAGCCCATCTACCAGCGTAAACATCCACACTCTCCGCTATTGGTGTACTGTGGCTGCAGTGTGTACCATCTGCAAGATGCACTGCAGCAACTAGCCAAGGCTTCTTCGACAGCACCTCCCAAACCTGTGACCTCTACCACCTAGAAGGACAAGGTGCATGGGAACACCATCACCTCCAAGTTCCCCTCCAAGTCACACACCATCCTGACTTGGACATACAGTGCCATTTCTTCATCGTCGCTGGGTCAAATTCCTGGAACTCTCCACCTAACAGCACTGTGGGAGTACCTGCACCACATGGATGGCAGTGGTTCAAGAAGGCATCTCACCACCACCTTCTCAAGAGCAACTAGGGATGGGCATTAAATACTGGCCTTGCCAATGATACCCCTATCCCGAGAATGAATTTTTAAAAAGTGAATGTTAGTAGGCTATTTAACTACAACAACAACTTACATTTATATAGCGCCTTTAACGTAGTAAAATGTCCCAAGGCACTTCACAGGAGTGTTATCAATCTAAGATGACACTAAGCACAGTATGAATCTTGTCTTATCGGAAGTGCTGTCTTTTATTTGAAATGTTAAAATTAAGTACTGTGTCATCCATGGCTCAGTTGGTAGCACCCTCACCTCCAAGTCAGAAGGTTGTAGGTTCACGTTCCACTCTGGAGACTTGAGCACAAAAATCTAGGATGACACTCCAGTACAGTACTGAGGGAGTGCTGCACTGTCTGAGGTGCCATCTTTCGGATGAGACGTTAAACCGAGGCTCTGTCTGCTCTCTCAGGCGGACGTAAAAGATCCCATGACACCATTTTGAAGAAGAGCAGGGGAGTTATCCCCGGTGTCCTGGCCAATATTTAAATCCTTCAATCAACATCACTAAAACTGATTATCTGGTCATTATCACATTGCTGTTTGTGGGAGCTTGTGTATAAATTGGCTGCTGCGTTTCTTACATTACAACAGTGACTACACTTCAAAAATACTTCATTGGCTGTAAAGTGCTTAGGGATGTCCGGTGGTCGTGAAAGGTGCTATATAAATGCAAGTCTCTTTCTTTCTGTGTGCTTGTTCTACTAATTGATGATAAATCCCGTGGCACTTCCCAAAGAAGAAAAGGGAGTTCTCCCACTGGCCTGACCAAATATTATTCCCTCAACAACAATTGGTGATTCATCTAATTTGGCAGTTGTGGGACCTTGCTGTGTTCTAATTTGCTTTTAAATTTGCCTACATAACAGCAGTGACTGCACTTCAACAGTAATTTATTGGTTGTGGCATGAGCACTACACCAGGGATATCAAACTCAATTTATATGTTGTGCCTAATCTGACATCTTGTTCTGAGCTACATTTAACAAAAGTTATTTGGACACAGTGGGATAGAAATTGGTATGCGTTTCACTCGTTTTTTGGGCGTAAAACGGGTGCAATGTATACCAATTTCTGGGCATGAGATCCTCAAACTTATCTGCGCCGGTGGCATGGCCGGCACCATATTAGTCCTCACTGTATTTAGGCATCCCTGGCGCCTGCCTGAACTTTGCATTGAATCAATTTAACTATGTAAAGAAGGGTTCTGTGCCTGTTTCAGGATCTTTCTGCAAAATGATGACAAACTAGTTGGAGCATGTGCTGTGCAAGCTCTGACTAGTTTATCCAGTTCTACAGCAGCTTAATCAGCGGTCCTTAAAGGGACTGCAGAAGAAATGGTAGGAATTTTTTTTTAACATTCCCTTCTGTGGAGCGTGGAGAACCATTAATGTGCCTCCCAGCTCCACAACACTACTGTGGGCCGCTGCAGGTCCATACTCAGCCAACCTGCATGGATTGGAGCTTGTGATATAAATTCAAGGCGTGCAGATCCACAGTGAGAATCCTCAGTCTCCGTACCCTTGTTCCCCATTCGCCCACCAGTAGAAACAATCTTTCACTATTTGTCCAGAGTAAGGTCCCTAGGTTTCTTTCACCTTACTGACAGCTTCTCTCCACGTTGCTGTTGCTTCTGACTACAAGAAATGCTGGGCCTGCCATTCTTTCGGGCTTTTAGAAGCGGTGCCTGGGAGATTCGACAACCCTCAGCACATCTGAAAAACTGTTGATTCACACTTTTAAGTTCCTTTTATGTAACTCTTCAAGTCAGCTGCAAACCAACTGTCAGTTAAACTGTGACTTTATCATTGATGGTCTGCAATCAATAAAACTGGGAAATGATAACACAGCATTACATCATTTACCAGATCATGCTTTGTAGGGGAGGGAGAGGGAAACTTGTGGGTATCTTAGCACCGATGTGGAATTATTATTAACCTGGGGTGGATTTTTGGTGTTTGCCAGCCACTCGCCTTCTCAGTTTGAAAACTGTGGGGAGGCCAACACTTTCAAGGATAAAAGAAGAAGAAAATTGCAAATGCTGGAAATTTGAAATTAAAACAAAACCTGCTGGAAATACACAGCAGGTTATTCAGCATCTGGAAAAAGAAAAGACAAATTAATATTTCAAATGTATGTTCTTCTTCACTGGGTAACAATTGGAAATGAGAACTTTGGCATACTTTTCCACTACTCAGTCAGGATACACTGACTGTAGCATCAACACTAATGCCCTGATTGAGACTGGTTAACTCAACACAGTACAACCTTGTGATCTTCTTGGTTTGTTTAGCTCGCTACAATACTACGTGTATGAACAATGAGCCATCAGGGGTTGTTTTTTATTTAAAAGAGCAAGGTTTTTCTCCTCAAGATTCACTTCATTCAGTGTAACTGGGGGAGTTTTATTTTATTAAGTAGCAATGGCTCATACTGTGCTGCTGGGTTAGCTATCTTTTCCCTTCATCTCCCTGGGCAATATGACACCTTTCAAGGTTTTAAAACCCCATAATACCAAAATTAAGTATTTTAGTATGACCAATCCCCCCATAAACAGTTCAGTGGGAACTAATTGTTTTCTGCCAGTGGCAAGCCCTACCGTGAACCTAATGGAAAATTTGTTCCTTCAACTTTATTTGCTTTGTTAAATATTTCAGCGGAAATGATCAGTCATATGGGGAATTTGCATGATCTAAGATAGTGTGTCAAATATTTGGTTATGAAACAATGGTGTGATTATACAGGGGGCATCTTGCTCAAACACACCTGGCATTGTGCAAACATGAAAACAGAAAAGAGCTAGTCAATTTGAATAAGTTGGCTTGATAACTTTACGACTGGTTATTAAAATTGAAACTTCATATATCGCTCTACACGACAATGCTTATATAGTACAAAGTCTCCATCTTGTGTAAGAGTTTTAACTTAAAAAGCACTCTGACTAATTTGTTGAAACAGGAAATCAGTCAATTGTGCAGTAGTAAGTTGCACAATCATTATATATGTCAAAGGGTAATCAAATGCATAAAGGAAATTCCCTTTTAGAACCAAAACTGTTCTCATGCTCTTACTGCATTTGTTTCCACCTCCACATTTTAAGATTTGCAAATGTCTTTTATTTTATCTATAATCTGTGGATTCTTATCAAACATCCCTCTAATTTACATAAAAATAAAACTTATGCTCATTTGTTTTTGTTTTTTCTGTAAATTGGGGTCAAATCTAGTTTAATTTCTGGATCTACTGCATAGGCAAGATCTGAAAGCTTAGATTAAAGCACTTTAACGTGGAGGGAATTCTTGATGAAATGGTTCACTGGCAACTTGTATCTGTCACCCATTAAAGATAGACTGCAATAATTTCCTTACATTATAGGTGCATGGTAACTGCCTGTATTAAACTTAACTGATATTAAATAAAATCTGAACACTCAAATTCCATGGAACAGATATAGTTTTAAAGCAGAAGATAATTGAAAGTACACAAAACACAGTTAATATGCAGGTACAGCAAACAATTAGGACGGAAAATGGTATGTTGGCCTTTATTGCAAGGGGGTTGGAGTACAAGAGTAAGGAAGTCTTGCTACAATTGTACAGGGCCTTGATGAGACCACACCTGGAGTATTGTGCACAGTTTTGATCGCCGTACCTAAGGAAGGATACACTTGCCTTAGAGGGGGTGCGACGAAGGTTCACTAGATTGATTCCTGGGTTGTCCTATGAGGAAAGATTGAGTAGAATGGGCCTATACTTTGGAGTTTAGAAGAATAAGAGGTGATCTCATTGAAACATATAAGATTCTGAGAGGGCTTGACAGGGTAGATACTAGGAGGCTGTTTCCCCTGGCTGAAGAACTACGGGTATAGTCTCAGGATAAGGGGTTGGCCATTTAGGACTGAGATGAGAAGAAATTTCTTCACTCAGAGGATTGTGAATCTTTGGAATTTTCTACCCCTGCTCAGTCGTTGAGTATATTCAAGACCGAGATTGATAGATTTTTGGGGGGGAAAATTCGGTTGCTTCGCACCTCCCGTTAGTGCCCTAAGAGGGCGCTGACGGGGCGCAATGCAACTAGCGCCCGGGCGCGGCACCACCAACACCTCCCGTGAAATTCAGCGGGAAGTTAGCGGTGGCGGTAACCTGTGGTGCTGCGCCGCCAGCGATGACATCATCAGCATGCGCAGTGCCCCGCTCGCGCCCCGGCTGCGATCTTCGGTAGCGCCCCCGACTTACTGCCGGACGCTATGTCTGACGGGGTCAGGGGGGCCTACCTGCGGCCGGGGCGGCGCTATTTAAAGGCGAGGTGCCGGGCGGCCATTTTTGTTGCTGGCCGCCTGCCAGCACCTGTCCCCGTTGCCGTCCCTGGCCTTCTGAGCTCCCCGCCCCCCCACGGAGTGCCGGCTGCACCCCATGAGACTGGCACTTCTCTTGAGTGCCAGGCTCTTTTGCTGGCACTCCGATCCCGGTGGCCTAGCTGGGCCCTGGGTCGTGCTGCGCAAGGCCCCTCCCCTTTAAGAAGGGGAGGAAGGCCTGCAATACCACGGGGCGATGTGCCGCAGCACCCCAAGAGGGAGGCGGGGCACTTCCAGTAGCACCCCGCTTCCCTCTTGGGGTGTTACCACTCAATTTCGGCTGCGGGGGCGCTAATTTTTTTGGGGCGCTAAAAGTAGCGCTCCGGCGAAGTTAGCGCCCCAAGGGGGGGGCGCGACTCAATTTTTCCCCTTGGACTATAAGGGAATCAAGAGATATGGGGATAGGGCAGTAAAATGGAGTTGAGGTTGAATATCAGCCATGATCTTATTGAATGGCGGAGCAGCCTCGAGGGTCCGAATGACCTACTCCTGCTCCTATTTCTTATGTTCTTATGTACCTTCCCAATGAATGTGCTGCATCTTTTAATGATAAACTTTATTTTGATGACCCAGTGGTTAAAGGCACTACCACATAGACCAAAATGTCCCAAGTTTGATTCCCAGTTTGTGCTGACTTAGCTGATCGCAGTCAGAGCAGTTACAATTGGTCTCAGAGCTATTCAGCAAAGGAGGACATACATTAACCTGGGTTCTCTCTCCTAGTCTTTAGCCAGTGACCTCTACTGGTATAGTTTAAAGTTATAACATGTTTAAGCTGAGCCTTGAGCCTCGAATTTCTTATTGAATGTAAACCTGACTGGAATTTGCATTTCACACACACCTGACATGCCGAGCACTGACTTCTTCCGAATCTCTGAGATCAGCCTAGTTATACTACTAGAGGTAAGCTCCAATCATCCAAGGCACATGTGATTGGAAATTCATCTGTTGTGGAGGATGGGAAATTGCATGCTATTACAGGATTTAGTGGGAAAAATTCGGTATCGCCCCATTTGGGGCACCGTTATCGGCCGTGCGCAAAGTTTAGCGCCTGGCGCTAATTATCGCCTCCGACAGCAAACTAGGCTTTTCTCGCCCCTGGAGGTGATTGGAGCGCTAAATCAAGCGCTTCACACCTGTCTTAAGGCGCAAAGGCCGAGGAGTGAGGTGCTACCTCAGAGCGCTGGCGAAGCAAGGAAGGGCAGATCAAAATAAACCTGCAAAGTGCTGCTCAGTACTCAAAACTTCTTCACACAGCGTTGAATCTCTCCAGAAGTCTCTCTCTCTCTCAGACTGCGGGGTGCAAAAATGTCACCGACAAAAAAAGGCAGGAAGCGGTCACCTTTAAATAGCACTCCCCTAGTCCCTTTCTGACAGCATAACGCTACCCTCAACCTGTCGTTGCTAGCAGCAGGCGGTAAGGCAGGGGGCGCCACTCAATGTCCGGGGCGCTAACGGGGTGTTGCGCACTCGAATGACATCACAATCTGCTGGCGCAGGAGATCATGGCGGAAGTGTTTAGCGCCGCCACAAAATGTCTAGTTAATTTCGCGAGCGGCACAAACATCACCGCGCCCGGCCTCTAGTTGCTTTGCGTCCCAATTGGCGCCCTCTTAAGGTGCTAACGGGAGGTGCAAACAACTGAATTTTTCCCCCTTAAGGTCCTGCAGCAGCTTAAAGGGGCAAGCATCATCAAATTTTGGACATTGAAAAACAGCAAGCTTGTATCAATATGTCTGAAGGAGTGCAGGAGAGCAAAAGGTGTAAGAGGCCACTTCTATCATTGACATCACCACTCCGCGCACATGGAACCAATGCTAGATCTTTCATTAATGCAGTGTTCTAAGCATGTCTGACACTTACAATTAATCATCTCTCCTTCACACTGCCTTTCAGTACTTTAAAACTTTACTATTAATGTCTTTACCAGGACATGTTCCATCATTTATATCCCTACATGAATTCAATTCATGAAAATCCACTCATCTAATGTAGCTAACTGTTGCATCTACATGTCATCGCACCCACTGTGGGTTGCATGTTGGTATTTGGGTATTACTGCATGCCATCATAACAACTGCAACACCTCAGTTCTTTTACTCTTAATTCTCTTGAGGAGAAGAAAATCCATAACAACAGAGCAAGCAGAGACAGATAGCAGCCTCCCAAATGCTTGACATCTTACCACATATGGGGAAGCAACTCTCAAAATCCCAGAAAGGGAGGTCATCAAGGGTGCCGGAGATAGGGAAGATGAAGGACAGCTGGCAATTCAGGATTCATTGATAACTTTTGTTGCTGATCTTTCTTATACTATTCTATTATTCGCTAGCTGTTAATGAGGGATAGACTGAAACAGTATATCATGTCACCTGTTCTACTGCAAGATATATGTAGACTGCTTATTAAGACACCATTTTAACCTATTGTCCTCTTCTCTTTCTCTCGATGTGCAAGGGGAGAAAAAGCCAGGATCCAGTCCATCTGACCACGCCAGCACATCACAGCATGTGTCATCACTCTATTCCTCCCAATCACCAGCATAGAAACACCCTTCCCAGGAAGATAGCGAGTGAGCCAGAGTGGAGTGCACTGGGTGAGACACACAGCACAGCTGAGTAGAAGCAGCTGTGTCCTGCCTTGGCTGACCTGCCTGGAGATCTAATTTCATGGGCCATGCTTTTAAAAGTAGGATTTTTGCAGAACATCAAGTATTTCTGCAGGCATTGGGGTACATGCCAAACAGTTTGCAGTGGATTGCAGCTCAGGTGGAGTCCACTAGGCACATATGCAGTATACTGCAATCTGCCATGGAGTGTGTAGCAGTTCCGGGGACATATGCAGCAGATGGCATCATGCCAGAAACTCTAAGTCCAGTCAGTCCTTCTCCCATGGATGCTTGGACTGCTGCTATAGAGACCTGGGGTGCCACATTGGAAAGGACCATCTCTTTCAGCCTTGACAGCATTGGGGACAGGTTTCAGACAGATGTCTGACACAGGACATCCGTGACCTCATTGGGACTATTAGGACTGATTTCACACTGATCAGAACCTGTGGCGAGGCAGTGTCTAGTAATAGTAGCCTGGCTGGAATGGGCATGATGATTACTCTGTTTCTCAAGATGCCAGCACATCCAGACCCGCCCACCAGCCTCCTCCAAGTCTTGCATGTCAGGAGGTACACAGGGCCAGGGTATCCACACAGTAGCAGAAGTGGCATAACCTGTACCAGTCAGCTGCCATGAGGCAAGGGCCATGACACACAGAAGCCAGTCACTTTACACACTCCTGTCACAGTGGTAGTATCAAGACAAAGCATTAGGTTTAAGAGGACTTAATTCACAGACTGTCACCAAGGGAAAGCACCAATAGATAGAAAACAGTGGCGACACACATGCAAAATTGGGATATTAAATATATGGTGCACTGAAGTTGTTATTTATGGTGAATGCATTTTTGCATGGGTGGCAGCAGGATTCATCAGGTGACATAAATGAAGCAGAGGGAAAGCACTACTGGTGAGGGCTCGGGGAATATAGACTCTGGACTATTAAGCTGTAGCCACTTTTCCAAGTTAAGAGCAGTTTCTTATATGATAAATTCACAAAGTCCATGTAGGAGAAATGCCCTTAGAATTGCCTTAAACGTTTCCTCAAAATGGAGTCAGTAATCAGACTTAATGGTAAGGAAGGAAAAGGCTAATGCCAATTAAACCATGAAGGCTGATACAAAGAAAACATTTCTTACCAGAGATAGAAAACAGGCTTTGTATAAAAGAATTTCCAAAGGGATATAGATAGGCTAAGTGAGTGGGCAAAAATCTGGCAGATGGAGTATAATGTGGGAAAATGCGAGGTTATCCACATTGGTAGGAAAAATAAAAAAGCAAATTATTATTTAAATGGGGAGAGATTACAATATGCTGAGGTACAGGGGGATCTGGGGTTCCTTGTACATGAATCACAAAAAGTTAGCATGCAGGTACAGCAAGTAATTAGGAAGGCAACTGGAATGTTGGCCTTTATTGCAAAGGGAATGGAGTATAAAAGTAGGGAAGTCCTGTTACAACTGTACAGGGCATTGGTGAGACCACATTTGGAGTACTGCATACAGTTTTGGTCTCCTTATTTAAGGAAGGACATACTTGCATTGGAGGCAGTTCAGAGAAGGTTCACGACCTTGATTCCGGAGATGTAGGGGTCATCTTATGAAGACAGATTGAGCAGGTTGAGCCTATACTCATTGGAGTTTAGAAGAATGAGAGGGGATCTTATTGAAACATATAAGATTCTGAAGGGGCTTGACAGGGTAGATGCAGAGAGGATGTTTCCCCTCGTAGGGGAATCTAGAACTAGGGGGCATAATTTCAGAATAAGAGGCACCCATTTAAAACGGAAATGAGGAGGAATTTCTTCTCTCAGAGGGTCGTGAATCTTTGGAATTCTCTTCCCCAGAGAGCTGTGGAGGCTGGGTCATTGAATATATTTAAGGTGGAGATAGACAGATTTTTGAATGGTAAGGGAGTCAAGGGTTATGGGGAGCAGGCAGGGAAGTGGAGTTGAGGCCAAGATCAGATCAGCCATGATCTTATTGAATGGCGGAGCAGTCTCGAGGGGCCTACGTCTTATGTTCTAATAGGTATAGGACTTCTGCGTCTAGTATATTTAAATGGGCGTCTCTATGATATTGGAAAATGCATCTCTGACAGAGAGAGAAGGGTTACAGTAGATACGATTGTATGGTTATACCAGCCAGATACGAGCAGATATAAGTGTGTCACTTAGATGTACACGTTTCCCTGAGATCCAAAATCAAAGGAGGTGGGATTTATCGCAGCTAGTCCAGATACAGCTACAAGTACAGAAGGTGCATTTACCCAGTGGCAGAGGATCCAGGAGAAATAAATAGAACCTCTACAAAAGGAGGTTCATCAGTCTGATGTCTGAAAAAAGTTAACAGCATCCCCCCAAAGGAAGGCAAGGCAACCAATTAATCTGTTCCAGTTCATAAGGAGATGGTTGTACAAATTCTGAAAACACTGTTAACTACAAGCATATATACTTTAATCTAGACTGGCTCTCTAATGCAGTTAACTTGTCAGCTATTAAGGGAGTCTAATCCTAAATAAATGTCGTCAATTTATATCAATCTCAGACAGTGATCACAACTGTAAATTTATAATCAGCGAGCAATTAATGCCTACCTAACTACCTTCCTATCCTGGTGATTGCCAGTACATCCTTATACCCATGCTTAGCTGGTGACACCTGTGCAGCATCCCAGAACATGAGCTATGGCTATCTTTGATCACCCAGGCACCACCAAGACTTGCCTTTGTGAGTTGAATAACAGTGGGTTGATGGACTGCATTAAAATGAGGACATTGGGAGTAATTTTTACTTTGTGCGATAGTGTAAAACGGGTGATATTGGATCAGCCGCCTGTTATACATCTCTCCCGATTTTCATTTCCATTGAAGTCAGTGGAAATTAAAATCAGGAGAGATGTTAAATGGGTGTTTATCCGATATCGCCCATTTTATACTATCGTACAAAGTCAATATTAACCCCATTGTGTCATCTTCCTGGGAAGTGCACCAATTTATATTATCTGCAGCAGATTGTTACAACTGAGTAACACATTGATAGAGTAGAATCTTTGGGCTAAAAATTTGGTTGCGTAGTGCCCGTTGTTTGGGTGCTACGGGTGCCGAATTGGCTCAAAAATGGCATCTGAGCAGTGCGGGCACACATCTGATGCTGATTTGATGCCAACACTGCCATTTTCAATCTCAACGCTGGAACTAACACTCTCTCTTAACCTCGCACAGCTGAACATGCATCAGCAGCAGGAAGAACCCCCTAGCAGCACTAATTAAAGGGATCAACACCTACTTACAAGTTAGTTGCTGATTAATTTCTGCTGGCTGTTGCTGAGCTTGTAGAAGTGTTTGGTGCTTTCTAGACTTCTTTAAAGTTGCCTAAAGTCTACAAGGAGTGGTGTGGCACGTGCTCAAGGACTTCGTACTGACTTGCAAGGGGTCTGCTCAGACCAGTTGTTCCCAGACATGGGTGCAGTAGTTTGTATCCCCCTTGGCCTGCAGCATGACAGGGAGAATGAGCAGAGGCAACACAGAGCAGGACAAGCTGCTAGAAGAAGCGGGAGGAGGAGGGGGAGAAGGGCTCTCAGCAGGAGGCCATATCCACCCAGAGTCTTTAGGAAGCAATTCTCCTACTTCAACCTCAGTGAGGAACAGTGCATGCAACATCTCCGCTTCACTAAGAAGGTGCTCATTGAAATCTGCCACCTGCTGCAGCCAGACCTGAAGCCTCAGTCCAGAGTGAGGAAGGCATTGCCAGTGGCTGTAAAGGTGACCGTGGCCTTGAACTTCTTTGCGTCAGGCTCCTTCCAGTCTGGAGCAGGCGACATCTGTAACATTTCCCAGTTTGCCGTCCACTCCTGTATAAAAGAGGTGAGTGAGGCTCTGTATGTAAAGAGAGCTGAATACATTTCATTCTCTCTTGCTAGAGAGAAGCAGGTGGAGCGAGCATGCGGCTTCACCAGGATAGCAGGCCTCCCCATGGTGCAGGGTGCCATTGACTGCACACACGTCACTTTGCAGGCGCCGCATCTCAATTCGGAGATGTACCTCAACTGGAAGGGATTCCACTCCCTCAATGTCCAGCTGGTATGCGACCATACTCAGCACATCGTGCAAGTCAATACTTGGTATCCTGGCAGCAGCCATGATGCCTTCATTCTGCAGCAGTCCGCTGTACCATCAGCATTTGAGCCACCATGACAAACCAGAGGTCTCTTCCATTTCTTTCTCAATTGTATTTCAAATTAGATTGTGTTTTCTCCACTTTGTGCCGTATGTGTTTTTAATGAATGTGCTTTATGATTTTCATCTTTGGCTTAAACTGTATCATGTGATGGTTTATGAATACGTTGTAGGATAACCCAGCATGTATGCAGTACCTATATTCCTGTAGCACAGAGCAGTCCATTCAAGAGCTAGGTCATCAGTTTCAGGTTTCTAGATGTCAGCCTTGGCTCAGTTGGGAGCACGTTTGCTTGTGAGTCAGAAGATTGTGGGTTCGTGCCCCACTTCAGAGACTTGAGCACATAATCTAGGCTGACTCTTCAGTACAGTACTGAGGGAACACTGCACTCTCAGAGGTTCTGGCCTTCAGATGAGATGTTAAACCGAGGCCCTGTTGGCCTGCTCAGATGGATGTAAAAGATCCATGGCACTATTTTGAAGAAGAGCAGGGGGGTACTGGCTAATACTTATCCCTCAACCGATATCACTAAAACAGATTATCTGGTCATTATTGCATTGCTGTTTGTGGGATCTTGCTATGCACAAATAAGCTGTCATGTTTCCCTACATTACAACAGTAACTACACCTCAAAAGTATTCCATTGGCTGTAAAGCACTTTGGGACGTCCTAAGGTCATGAAAGGCACTATATAAATGCAAGATCTTCCTTTCTATTTTTTTTAAAATGGCACGGTATTAGTAACCTTTCAGAGCTCAAGAGCCCCCCAAAAAATTTATATCTGGCAAAAAGCCACGGATATAGACACATAATGCATTGTATGCAGTTGTGTATGTTTATTGTGCAGGCAGATGCCAGGACAGTTTTGGCAGATTGACAATTCTGAAACTGAAGGAAAAAGCCAGCTCAAAGTGATGTCGCTCTGCATTGCCCAACCATGACTGGCACATAGTGATATCACAGCACATGGTTGTAGTTGCACAAATGCATTTCGTTGATCCAGCCTTTTCTTTATGTTTCAGCAGTCTGTTGATCACACCAATACAAGTGTGCTGGATGGCCAGCTATCAACACCACAGTCACCACAGAGTCACACTCACACATGTGTACGCAGACCGTGTCATTTTCAGTACTTTCCAAGATGAAATTTTGGAGTGGGACTTGAACCCTCATCATTCTGGACAGCAACTTCTGGATAAGGTAGAAATTTATTTTAGTAACCTTGCATATGCTTTAAATTATTTAAGGAATTAATTTGTATGTGTAAGGCTGGCTGCAATTACCCATAAATATGCAACTTGAACAGAATATTGAGAATTTCTCAATAAAACATTGATGGTCTGTTCATTAATTGTGATTGTAAATATTGATTTAATTTAAAGATGTTGAAACTGTTTCACTAAAAATGATAAAACTATCCTGAACAATGGACGAAGTAGTGGGATATGGAGGTGGTGCCAACAAGTATGCTCATATGTCCGTAAGTGCAATATTATGGTTTTGCATGTTTAAGAGGGGATCGCAAAGATATTGATTGGAAGATACTAGTGAAATCTGTTTCTATTGTTGATTCACATTGGTACTTGGAGGCCCTGGTGGAAACCAGCTTCAACCTGGATTACAGCCGTGCCTAAACTTCAGAAGTAATTCATTGGCTATGTAGCGCTTTGGGATGTCCTGAGAATATGAAAGGTGCAATATAAATGCAATTTGTTTTTGTTTTTGTTTTAGACACAGTCCTTCAGGACAATGTTGAGAAGGGGCGAATGGCACTTTAGTCTTTCTCACTTGTTGTCAATGATTGTAAAATCCGAAGCAGAGTAAGCTTGTCATGTATAAAATGTGTCCAAATAGTTCTCCCTCATTTGGTCAGAACTCCTAAATATGCAACTCCTAAATACGCAATGTAGCCCTTGTGGCCAAGCTGTGAACTGGATTTGTTGCTAAAAGAGAAATGGTTGCAAGGAAGGAAGGCTACTGCCTTCCCCAATCTATTTCTGAGTACCTTACAATGGGCACATCTCTGCCAAAGGTCTTAAAATAAGGACGTGGATTAAGCAGCATTTATAGGGAAGCTAGATAAACACATGGGAGAAAAAGGAATAGAAGGATATGTTGATAAGAGTTAGATGAAGAAGGGTGGTAAGAGGCTCGTGTGGAGCATAAACACCAGCATAGACCTGTTTCTGTGCTGTAAAATAAAATGTAATACTATGTAATACTATGTGAGCATTTGCGGCAGGGATTCTCAACCGGGGGCCCGGGGCCCCCAAAGATCTCAGGGGGTTCACCAGTTGGTTTGCCCTGCCGATATACAGGGGAGACTACTGATGTTTATGCCATATTTATCGCGGCATTTTTTTTTGATCCAGCCTTATTCGCTTCCACGTTCCAAATAATAGTGGGGAAATCCGCGAGTTAATCTGGCATTGTGTGGGCCGAGGTAGTGCGAGCCTTCCTTTCAACCCTTTTCTTTCCCCTCGGGCTGAGCTGCCCAGTGTCGGTTGGAAGCCTCTCACACGTTTGAAGAGCGTCGTCAATGAAGGAAGTGCATTCCTGCCATGTGGTCTTGGGGGGGTGGGGGTGGGTGGGGAAAGGAAAGGGATTTTCCAGTCTCTGGGGCTACAACAAGGCCATAATAATCGGGATCTGGTGTGACTCTCTCCTTCAATGTCATCAGTCTAAGTTAATAAAATAGCTGAAGGTGTTATCACGATTTTCCTCATACCTCAGACTCAGTGCTTTATATTCATGGCCATGTGCTTCTCTGATGGACAGATAGGCCTAGTCTGAGTGCTCATGTTCTTTGAGATACCGCCAACACTTTGTGAAAGGATTGGGGAGGAGGAAAGAGGGAGGGGTGTGCTGCCTTTGGCACTAAAGGATTTATGGCGATGAGGTCGGTGGGTAAAGTTGCTCATGGTCCTGTTTATTTCTCCACTTCTCTCATGTGCCATCCACCTTCATCATTACTAGTGCTATTAATTCAAGCCGCTGGCTTTCACCACTGTGTTGGGGTTTGGTATTGAAATAAGAGGGAAGTTCTGTTTCCGAAATAGCGGACGTGGACCTGGAATTTTAGTCCAGTCCGACCGAGTGTGCACAAAACTAGCCTGTAGTGAGCACTGCGCTTGTTGCTCCTGGTTCATTTCCTGTTAAGCAAATGGTTGATGGAGTGGAGCAGACCTTGGGCAGCAAATGGACACATAATGTAAACTTAGACTAAAATGTCAGACCTGAAACATTAACTCTGTTTCTCTCTCCACAGATGCTGCCTGGCCTGCTGAGTATTTCCAGCATTTTCTGTTTTTATTTCAGATTTCCAGCATCCACATTATCTTGCTTATGTAAATTTAGGACTTAATAAATTATTCTTTACGTAAGGTGTAATAGAGCTATTAATAACTAATAACTTTTTTATACAGAAAAAATACTTGGGTTGTGTTATAGCAGGACTGCAGAATTTTTGTAACATGGGAGGGGGGCCTCGGAAGCAAAAAGGTTGAGAACCCATGGTTTAGAACATAAGAACATAAGAAATAGGAGCAGGAGTAGGCCATTTGGCCCTTCGAGCCTGCTCCACCATTCAATAAGATCATGGCTGATCTTCTACCTCATCTCCACTTTCCTGAACTATCTCCATATCCCTTGATTCCCTTAATATTCAAAAATTTATCAATCTCTGTCTTGAATATACTCAACGACTAAGCCTCCACAACCCTCTGGGGTAGAGAATTCCAAAGATTCACCACCCTCTGAGTGAAGAAATTTCTCCTCATATCAGTCCTAAATGGCCGACCCTTTATTCTGAGACTGTGACCCCTGGTTCTCGACTCCCCAGCCAGGGGAAACATCCTCCCTGCATCTACCCTGTCAAGCCCTGTAAGAATTTTGTATGTTTCAATGAGATCACCTCTCATTCTCCTAAGCTCTAGTGAATATAGGCCTAGTTTACTCAATCTTTCCTCATAAAACAATCTCCCCATCCCAGGATCCAGTCTGGTGAACCTTTGTTGCACTCCCTCTATGGCAAGTATATCCTTCCTTAGGTAAGGAGACAAAAACTGTACACAATACTCCAGGTGTGGTCTCACCAGGGCCCTATATAATTGCAGTAAGACGTCTTTACTCTTATACTCAAATCCTCTTGTAATAAAGGCCAACATACCATTTGCTTTCTTAATTGCTTGCTGTATCTGCATGTTAACTTTCAGTGATTCGTGTACAAGGACACCTAGGTCCCTCTGAACACCAACATTTCCCAATCTCTCACGATTTAAAAAATACTCTGCTTTTCTATTTTTCCTACCAAAGTGGATAACATCACATTTCTCCACATTATATTCTATTTGCCATGTTCTTGCCAACTCACTCAGCCTGTCTATATCCCTTTGAAGCCTCCTTGCATCCTCCTCACAACTTACTTTCCCACCCAGCTTTGTATCATCAGCAAGCTTGGATATATTACATTTGGTCCCCTCACCCAAATCATTGATGTAGATTGTAATAGCTGAGGCCCAAGCACTGATCCTTGTGATACCCCACTAGTTATAGACTGCCAACCCGAAAATGACCCGTTTATTCCTACTCTCTGTTTTCTGTCCGTTAACCAATCCTCAATTCATGATGGTATATTACCCCCAATCCCACGAGCCCTAATTTTGTTTAATAACCTCTTGTGTGGCACCTTATCGAATGCCTTCTGAAAATCCAAATACACCACATCCACTGATTCCCCCTTATCTATTCTGCTAGTTACAACCTCAAAAAACTCTTAACAGATTTGTCAAACACTATTTCCCTTTCATAAATCCGTGTTGACTGCCCAATCCTATTATTATTTTCTAAGTGCTCTGTTACCACGTCCTTAATAATAGATTCTAGCATTTTCCCTACTACAGGAAACTCTTTTTTATCCGGCACCGACGGGACCGGCGTGGTGCCAGTTGATCAAAAAGTCCGGATTACAGAGAGGTATACTTACCAAGGTACGAGAGCCCCGTACACGGCCACAGGTGCAGGAGGCCCGGTTACACGGCACTTGTGCAGGAGTCCGGGTTACACGGCCACAGATCCAGGAGTCCCTGTTGCACAGCCACAGGTGCAGGAACCCCGGTTACATGGCCACAGATCCAGGAACCCCGGTTACACGGCCACTAATATATAGTAAAACTTACCTGAACCTACTCCTGCATTTTGCCGGTTAAGAGAGATTTCTGGATATTTAGGTGCTGGTTAAAAGAGAGTTTCCTGTACTGATGTCAGGCTAACTGGTCTGTAGTTCCCCGTTTTCTCTCTCCCTCCTTTCTTAAATAGTGGGGTTGCATTTGTTACATTTGAAATGGAAATCATGTTTGACAAACCTACTGGAGTTTTTTGAGGATGTAACTGGTAGAATAGATATGGGAGAATCAGTGGATGTGGTGTATTTGGATTTTCAGAAGGCCTTTGATAAAGTCCCACATAAGAGGTTAGTGTGCAAAATTAAAGCACATGGAATTGGGGGGAATATACTGGCATGGATTGAAAATTGGTTAACAGACAGGAAACAGAGAGTAGGAATAAATGGGTCTTTTTCAGGGTGGCAGGCGGTGACTAGTGGGGTACCACAGGGATCAGTGCTTGGGCCCCAGCTATTCACAATATATGTCAATGATTTGGATGAGGGAACCAAATGTAATATTTCCAAGTTTGCTGACGACACGAAATTAGGTGGGATTGTGAGTTGTGAGGAGGATGCAAAGAGACTTCAAGGCAATTTAGACAAGTTGAGTAAGTGGGCAAATACATGGCAGATGCAGTATAATGTGAAGTTATCCACTTCGGTATGAAAAACAGAAAGGCAGAGTATTATTTAAATGGTGACAGATTGGGAAATGTTGATGTACAAAGGGACTTGGGTGTCCTTGTACACCAGTCACTGAAAGCAAACATGCAGGTGCAGCAAACAGTTGGGGGGTAAATGGTATGTTGGCCTTCATTGCGAGAAGAATTGAATACAAGAGCAAGGATGTCTTACTACAGTTATACAGGGCCTTGGTGAGACCACACCTGGAGTAGTGTGTGCAGTTTTGGTCTCCTTACCTAAGAAAGGATATACTTGCCATAGAGGGAGTGCAGCAAAGGTTCACCAGACTGATTCCTGGGATGGCAGGACTGTCATATCAGGAGAGATTGGGTTGACTAGGCCTGTATTCACTAGAGTTTAGAAGAATGAGAGGGGATCTCATTGAAACGTATAAAATTCTGACAGGGCTAGACAGACTGGATGCAAGGAGCATGTTTCCCCTGGCTGGGGGGTCTAGAACAAGGGGATACAGTTTCAGGATACGGGGTAGGACATTTAGGACTGAGATGAGGAGAAATTTCTTCACTCAGAGGGTGGTGAACCTGTGGAATTCTCCACCACAGAAGGCTGTGGAGGCCAAGTCACTGAATATATTTAAGAAGGAGATAGATAGATTTCTAGACGCAAAAGGCATCAAGGGGAGAGAGCGGGAATATGGTATTGAGATAGAGGATCAGCCATGATCATATTGAATGGCGGAGCAGGCTCGAAGGTCCGAATGGCCTACTCCTGCGCCTATTTTACTATGTTTCTATGGGGGAGAAATTGGGTGAGTAGCGCCACCTGTTAGCGCCTAAAGAGGCAGGCAGTGGCTGTAGCGCCACTGGCTGCGCCTCCCGCGATATTCAGGAGGGGCGCTAATGGTGGCGTTAGCCTGTTGCGCTGCGCCGCCACCGATGACGCCATCGGTGTGCGCAGCGCCCCATTCGTGCCCCGTTTGCGATATTTGGTAGCGAACGGCGCAGTTGCGCCGTTCGCTACCCGCGCCTGGCTCACGGGGCCTTACTGTGCCGGCAGCGGCGCAAGTTAAGGTGGAGGTTCGGGGCAGCCGCATTTTCGGCGGCCGCCTGCCAGCACCTCTGTCCCCGGCCTCCTAACCCCCCCCCCCCCCACCCCCGCGGCATTGCCGGCTGTTTCCCGAGAGCCCGGCACTTCTCCTTGGTGCCGGGCTCATTTGCCGGCACTCGCGAGCGGGGATCGCGCTGTTGCAGGCACCTCCCCCTTAACAGTGGGAGGAAGGCCTGCAGTACCGCAGCGTGCCGTGCCGCAGCGTGTGGCGCTGCGGCACGTTGCGCTGCGATAATCAGTTTCAGCGCCCTAAGAGGGCCGCGGAGCGCCTCAAGCCTCGCCCCGTGTCCCTCGAGGGGCACTGAAACGGAATTTCTGGCGATCGGTATTACTCCGATCGCTGCACTAAATCCTGCGCTCAGGCAACTTTTGCGCCACTTTGGCGCCCCAACCCAATTTCTAGGCCCATGTTTCTACCTTCCAATCCACGGGAACCGTTCTAGAATCTATGGAATTTTGGAAAATGACAACCAATGCATCCACTATCACTATAGCCAACTCTTTCAAACCCTAGGATGTAGGCCACCAGGTCCAGAGGATTTATCAGCTTTCAGTCCCATTAATTTCTCCAGTACTACTTTTTGTACTAATAATAATTTCTTTCAGTTCCTCATTCTTGCTAGACGCTTGGTTGTTCACTTTTCTGAGACGTTTTTTGCGTCTTCTTCCGTGAAGACAGAAACAAAGGCCGCGATTTTCCCAGGTGAGGCGGGTTCCGGTCCCGCTGCCGGTTTCAGCTGCTCCGAAATAACGATTTTCATTTAACTGGCCCAATCAGTGAGTGCGGGTCTGCTACTCGCCTCTGCTGATGTCTTCGATTCAGGTGCATTTAAGGGGCCCATGTAGCTTTTGGATTTCATTTCCTTTCTGATGCTCCTGATAACTGGTCTTTGGAAGATGACTGCTGCAAGAGCAAAGACTGCTCCTCGATTTGATGGTGACTCCCTCCATGCTCTTGTGGAGGGAGTAAGAGGGCACAAGGAGGTTCTGTTCCCTCCCAATGGCCGGAGGAAGCCTCCTCAGCAAACCAAGGCAGCCTGGCTGCAAGTTGCTGAGGAGGTTAGCACCAGGTCGTAGTATGCACGCACCTGGGTGCAGTGCTGAAAAAGGTTCAGTGACCTGCTACGCTCAGCAAAAGTGAGTATAACATCACACTTACCTTCAATTTGCTTCCCATCTCTTCCCATCACTAGCACTCTGCATTGTCAACCTACTCCTCCACATCCCAACTCACCCTTACATCCCTTGCACCCTTAACCATCCCTCTCTTTCTATGTACAGAATCACTTCACCATCCTACTATGCACCCCTCACACTCGCTCTCATTGTTATGCAATGACAACAACTAAAAACGCACAGGGCGAGACCTTGGTATTGGCACCTCACTCCATCTTTGTCTCTCTCTAAGCATCTATGTTATAGATTCTTTACACTCACTCCATCAATCTCGCTGAAACTCCACTTGTGTCCCTCATTGCAGGAAAAGAGAGCCCACAATAAGAGGGAGAGGGACAGGACAGGAGGAGGGCAACCTTCGATGCCGCAGTTAACAAACGCTGAGGAGGCTGCTCTCGACATCGTCGGAGGTGCAGAGGAGCTGGAAGTGGGGGACGGAGAGACGGGCGCAGTAGAGCAAGCTGGTGACACAATGGATTTGTAACCCTCTCATTTAAATTTCATGAGTGACTGAGATGGCATCTGATGTTCATAGAGATTGACTTCTGATCATCTGCACAATAGGATGTGTCTGCCACCTAAATATCACATGTCTAGCTCATGCCTTTACTCCCCCACAGGATCATCGACAGCACCCCCTCCCCACTATCCAGGAGGAAGATCCATATGACTCCTCAGAGGAACCTGCAGCCTCTGAGGGAGCAGCGTCACCAGAAATCAGCACACCCAGCACCAACGCAGATACGCACACCTTCACGACATAAAGTAGTGTTGTCACCTGGTGTATCACAGCTCACAAGTGAGCATCAGCAGATGGTGGAGATAGCGACAGCAGTGGCGAGTCCTCGTCAGTGGCCGCAGAACGCTCCTAGCTCTGCTCAGCTGCATGTAGATGCTGTGCCTCTGGGCCACAGTGAATGGTGCTGGAACTTCAGGAACAAGTGCAGGAGGCTGACAGGTTTGCATCCAAGGTGACTGCGAGTGTGCTGAGAATGGAGGAGTCCATCTCAAACATGAGCAATGCCGTGGTGCACGCAATGGCGAATATAGGTGCCGCCATGGAAAGAATGGCAACCCCCATGAAGGACATAAATCACCAGAGTCAAATGAACACGGTGACTCTTCTAAATAGATGGCCTCATACAAAGTAACGTTTATCATTGGGATTTTAAATGTATAAAAGAAATGCAATGGTAAAGATTCAAAGAGTTGGCCTATGTGTGCTCAGAAATGGAAGTTGCACAGTCAGGGGTCACGGTGCCTTTCATCTGAAATGACGGTGGCGAGAGTGATAGGAAACCACAGTTTATTGTACAGATGCTGTATGGTATGTTAAGAAGGTCAGCCAGACATTCATTTCCATGTGCCAACCACATGTGGTTGATGCGTAAAGTTACACGAACCTGGCATGGATTTGTTTATCCCTTGCCTCACGGCTAGCAATGTGGTCGCATGCTGGTGGAATTGGCACATCTGCCTCCGCAAGGTGTTCCTCATTTGCCGCCTCGTCCTCCTCCTCCTCCTCCTCTTCTTCCAAGGAGGCTGTGCTGAGCCACTTGTTCCTCAGGCAGCGCCAAGCCACGCTGTTGTGCGATGTTGTGCAGGGCACAGAAGACCACAATGATTCTCGAGACCCTGGCTGGTGCGTACTGTAGGGCTCCACCAGACCTGTTAAGGCATCTGAATTGCATTTTGAGCAAGCCGATGGTTTGCTCTATGATGCTTCTGGTGGAAATGTGGCTCACATTATACCGCTCCTCAGCTTCATTTGATGGCCTCCTCATCGGTGTCATGAGCCACTTTTTCAGGGGATAGCCCTTGTCTCCAAGTAGCCATCCGGAAAGTTGGATTGGTGGATTGAAGAGCTGAGGCACAGTAGACTGCCGCAGGATGAACGAGTCATGGCAACTGCCAGACAAACATAGAAGATAGGAGCAGGAGTAGGACATTCGGCCCCTCGAGCCTGCTCCGCCATTCAATGCAATCATGGCTGATCATCCAAATTCAGTACCCGGTCCCTGCTTTCTCCCCATAACCCTTGATCCCTTTAGCCTTAAGAAATATATCCAACTCCTTCTTGAATATATTTAATGAACTGGCCTCCACCGCCTTCTGTGGTAGAGAATTCCACAGGTTCACCACTCTCTGGGTGAAGAAATTCCTCCTCATTTCTGTCCTAAATGGCCTACCCTTTATCCTTGGACTGTGTCCCCTGGTTCTGGACTCCCCGACCATCGGGAACACCCTTCCTGCATCTAGTCTGTCCAGTCCTGTCAGAATTTTATAAGTTTCAATGAGATCACCTCTCATTCTTCTAAACTCCAGCGAGTACAAGTCCAATCGACTCAATCTCTCCTCATACGTCATTCCTGTCATCCCAGGTATCAGCCTGGTGAATCTTCGCTGAACTCCTTCCATGGCAAGAACATCCTTCCTCAGATAAGGCGACCAAAACTGCACACAATACTCAAGATGTGGTCTCACCAAGGCCCTGTACAACTGCAGCAAGACATCCTTGTTCCTGTACTCAAACCCTCTCGCTACGAAGGCCAACATACCATTCGCCTTCTTAACCGCCTGCTGCACCTGTATGCTTACCTTCAGCGACTGGTGCACAAGGACACCCAGGTCTCGTTGCACTTCCCCTTCTCCCAATCTATTGCCATTTAGATAATAATCTGCCTTCCTGTTTTTGCCACCAAAGTGGATAACCTCACATTTATCCACGTTATATTGCATCTGCCATGTTTCTGCCCAATCACCCAACATGTCCAAATCACCCTGGAGTTTCTCGACATCCTCCTCACAGCACACACGCCCACCCAGCTTTGTGTCGTCTGCAAATTTGGAGATATTACATCTAGTTCCCTTGTCCAGATCATTTATATATATTGTGAATAGCTGGGGTCCAAGGACCGATCCCTGCGGTACCCCACTAGTCACTGCCTGCCATTCTGAAGAAGACCCGTTTATTCCAACTCTTTGCTTTCTGTCTGCCAACCAGTTCTCTATCCAAGTCAATACCTTGCCCCCAATCCCATGCGCCTTAACTTTACACGCTAATCTCTTATGCAGGACCTTATCGAAGGCCTTCTGAAAGTCCAGATACACCACATCCACTGGTTCTCCCTTATCTATTTTACCAGTTACATCCTCAAAAAATTCCAGTAGATTAGTCAAGCACGATTTACCTTTTGTGAATCCATGTTGACTTTGTCTGATCCTGTCACTGTTTTCCAAGTGCTCTGCTATTACAACTTTTATAATGGACTCTAGCATTTTCCCCACTACCGATGTCAGGCTTACCGGTCTGTAATTCCCCGTTTTCTCTCTACCACCTTTTTTGAATAGTGGGGTAACATTAGCTACCCTCCAGTCCATGGGCACTGTTCCAGGTTCCATCGAATGTTGGAAGATGTTCAGCAATGCATCTACTATTTCTAGGGCCACTTCCTTAAGTACCCTAGGATGTAGATTATCAGGCCCTGGGGATTTATCGGCCTTCAGTCCCATCAATTTCCCTAACACCATTTCCCTACAAATACTGATTTCTTTCAGTTCCACCCTTTCATCAGACTCTATGTTCCCCGGCATCTCTGGGAGGTTATTTGTGTCCTCCTTTGTGAAGACAGAACCAAAATATGTATTTAGTTGCTCTGCCATTTCTTTGTTCCCCATTATAAATTCCCCTGATTCTGACTGCAAGGGACCTACGCTTGACTTCACCAATCTTTTCCTCTTCACATATCTATAAAAGCTTTTACAGTCAGTTTTTATGTTCCCTGCAAGCTTACCCTCATACTCTATTTTCCCCTTTTTAATTAATCCCTTTGTCCTCCTTTGTTGAATCCTAAACTGCTCCCAATCCTCAGGATTATTGCTTTTTCTGGCCAATTTATATGTCCTCTCCTTGGACCTTATGCTATCCTTAATTTCCCTTGTTAGCCACGGTTGAGTCACCTCTTTTGTTTTATTTTTATGCCAAACTGGGATGAACAATTTCTGTAGTTCATCCATGCGGTCTTTGAATGTTTGCCATTGCCTATCCACCGTCAATCCTTTGAGTGACATTCCCCAATCAATCCTACCCAACTCGCGCCTCAGACCATCGTAGTTTCCTTTATTTAAATTTAGGACCCTAGTCTCTGAGTCAACTACTTCATTCTCCATCTTAATGAAGAATTCGATCATATTATGATCGCTCCGACCCAAGGGGCCTCGTACAACAAGATTGCTAATTAATCCTTTCTCATTACATAATACCCAGTCTAAGATGGCCTGATCTCTGGTTCGTTCCTCGACATATTGGTCCAGGAAACCATCCCATAAACACTCCAGGAATTCCTCCTCCACAGTATTGTTACGAATTTGGTTAGCCCAATCTATATGTAGATTAAAGTCACCCATGATAACTGCTGTGCCCTTATTGCATGCTTAGCAAGGCTCAAAACTGCATTTGTCTAATGACCAACTAGTGCCTATCCATGATGGGGGAGGCAAAGGGGATCTCTTTGGAGTTGAATCTCCACATCCATGACTTCATCCTGCATTAGTCTATTCACATCCTGGGCCTGACAGAAATCTAACTTATGTATGGTAACTCCTTTCACCTTAATGATGCCACTATGCTACATGTTCCACCATGTCCTCTGGCCAAACAGCAGTACGCTTGGCATTCTCTGAGCTTCTGCTCCTACTTCTCTCGCAGCTTTTCTTCACTTGAGTACATCACCTTCTTTCACCCCTCCTGTCTCTCTTTAAAGTCCCTGTTGTCTATCAACCTTTCAAGCCGCTAGGTGATTTCTTTCCTATTTTTGTCTCTTGGATAAGAAGTTGCTCGGTGGAATATTCACCTAACCTCTCTTAGCCTCTTCTCTGACTCTCTGCTCTCCTATCCTCACTCAACTTTACACATACATAATCTCCGTCACACATATCTCAACCTTGTAATTAAGCAAGGCCTCACTACTTCTGATGTTTTGATCACTGATGGGGCCATTCCAAAACATTACCTCATCCCCTTCAGCTTCCACATCTCCCTCCCTTTCACCTCTGAAAAAAATGTCTCCTCCACCTCCATTTCTGCTTTGATATCATATTACTTTGCAACCTCTCCCGCATCTCATCTCAATTTACAAGGCTCATGTCCTCTATAAGGCGCATTTCTTGCACCCCCCTGAATTACTAATGGTTTGGAGGTGTTAGATCTCTCGCTTATCTCCTGATAATCCTGCAAACCAATGTTGGTTGAACAAGCAGTGGGGAACTTACCAATGCTCTGCTCTGTTCTGGTAAACTATGTGGTTTTCGCTGGTTCAACTTCAGGAGCAGCTGCGCACACTTCGGGGTCCCTCAGCCTTGACTCTTGCTAACTTTTGCCTAAGGTAAGTGGGATGTGTCCCTATGAGAGAAACTATGCACTACATAGAAATCTTACCTGTGTAAATTTCTCAGTAGCTTGGTTTGGAGACTCTTAAGTGTGGTGATTGATGTCAATATGTGTCAGACACTGGCTGGCAGAAAAAAAGGTCTAAGCTCAGTGTCTGTTTTGTGCATTTAGGATCAGAATTCAGATGAATAAATGTCTTAATGATCTGTGTCCTGCAATGTAAAATAGAGCATTTGGATAAGACTGTTACATAAAGGTTTATAACTATTATAATTAAGGTCCTTTTAATGTACCCTACCCCAACTTTACTATGGTAGTATAATTTTTTTACTACTTACACCAACCATATTTATCCGCTCTGTCATATTGCGGTCAGTCTCTGCTGTCCTGGTGAAGTGAGTTGAGATTGCCTAATGTTGTTTCACATAGGACTCTTGCAGCTAGAAGAGAGAAGAGGCTTTCATGCTAACAATTTGGGCTCGATTCAAGTGTAAGTCCCAACAGTGAAAGGACAGTGTTCCAACTCACAGTCATCCAGTCCCTGATAATTATAATTTAGTAGTAGCAGTGTAGCACTGTGATAATGACAAGATAATCTGTTTTTTCAGTGATGTTGGTTGAGGGATAAATATTGGCCAGGACACTGGGGAGAACTCCCCTGTTCTTCTTCAAATAGTCCACCTGAGAGGGCAGTTGGGGGTGGGGGTGGCTTGATTTAACATCTCAACCAAAAGACAGCACCTCTGACAATGCAGCACTCCCTCACTGAAGTGTCAGCCTAGATTTGTGCTCAAGTCTCAGGAGTGGGACTATGAACCTAAGTACCTTCTGGACTCAGAAGTGAGAGTGCTACCACTGAGCCATGGCTGACATCTAAGTTTATCAGCAGATCACGTACCCATTCTCTTGGTGAAATAATGGTGCATAGCACGAGATCTGAGTGAGAGAAATAAAGTAATTCCCTCCCATAATATGCTGGGGAACTTTGGCTGCAACTCTATTCTGCTGATTCCAGAGTCAATGCAAACTATGTTTTAAATACGATCAGCATAAATTTCTCTGCTACGGTTGCAATTTGAAAACTGCGGTCCCAATAAGCCTTTCTGACTTGTATGAAAGTTTGACAAGCTGACAGATGTTCAGACTGATTTCAAATCTCTAATATCTGCCTGGAAATAAGGGAGCAAATAAGAAAGCATGATTTTCACATCAGAACTATACACTTAGTCATCTAGGTTTGACACTATGGTTTATTCAGTGTATAACTAACTATATAGGGCTTTTGTAAGTGGCAAATGACTGGTAATTACTAATTATGTGACTGTAAATGTCTAATAGTTTCAGGAACAATTCTACCACTCAAACTTTCAGTATTACAGTAACCATTTTTTTAAGTTTAAGTGAACACCTGAATCAAGTACCCAGAAAACTGGAATTACTGATGAATGGGCAATTCTTGAATACAGTCAAATCTACGCAAATCTGATATAAACCATATGCATATGTTCAAATATTGAGACAACTTTTGTGGCCTGCTAAAATGTACTGCTAGTGATGAGACATATGTCACCTACTAGGGATAGACCCATCCCTCTCCCCCATACTACAAGAGATCAGGGACATATATACAAGCCCATCAACCCACCAATCCCAAACAAGAGTCCTATATTTATTACTGAGGCCAAAGCTAGATTTCAGCCATCAGTTGCCATGTTATGAAGCAGAAGAAATGGAAGTTATGTACAGAAGGCAGTTTTACCCTTCTCATAATTTAAACTACAGTGACACTTAGGCCGCAAATTTAATAGACCTCAGAGAGCGGGTTTGGAGGCGGGTCGGTAGCGAAAATTGAAAAAATTGTCGGCGGGCTACAAACCCGCCTCCACGCGACTGGCAAGTGTCGGGTCAGTGGCTCCCGAACTGACCCGACACCAAATGGCGGGAGAGGCAGTTAAGGCTGGATAATCTCATTTTAACTGCCTGATCGAATTTTGCAGCTTTTTCTGTGTGCTGCCCATCTTCACAAAAACACGCCAGCTGAATCAAGCCGGGTTTAGCGAAGACCTGAATTGTTGGCAGCTGCTTGATCAGCTTAAAAGTTGTCCTGCAATCTCTCACGGTTTCAGATGCCACAACTTAGTGCTTTGAGGTATGCAACACCTTTTGCAGCTCTACTAATCTCGTGTGCGTTCACGCTGAAATCCATCTGCAGTGTGACCTCCTTGGAATACCCTCTGGCCACTTTGTCTGAGCGCAAACAACCTCCATTCCTCTACTGAGATATATACCAGTAGTATGGGAACCAGTTATATCCTCTCATCCTGGTCGTCAGATTCGGAGGAAGATGAGCCGTGGCAGCAGCGCAACCAGGCACAACAGCAGCACCAACAACAGGCGCGCCAACCTTTTCCTCAGCCACCTGATGATGCACAGGGCAGAGGGCATCAGCGCAGGGCTGCACCGCACCGCAGGAGATACCCCCAACACCAGGCTTACAGGCCGAGGATGAGCTTCCTCAACATGAATGAACAGCAGTGCCAAAGGAGGCTGAGACTTCTGCGAGACGTAGTCGCTGACATCTGCGCAATGCTGCACCAACACCTGGAGCCCAGAGGAGCGTGTGGACACTCCTTACGAGTAGCTGTCAAAGTCATTACCGCACTCAACTTCTTTGCTTCGGGCTCCTTCCAGAGATCAGCTGCACACATCAGGGGCATCCCCCAGTCGGCCGCACATGCCTGCATCACGCAGGCTACTGATGCCCTCTTTGTAAAGGCGCACAATTACATCCACTTCTGCACAGATGAAGCAAGTGTGATCGCGGGTGTGGTTGGCTTTGCAAATATGGCAGGCTTCCCAAGGGTGCAGGGCATCATTGACTGCACACATGTGGCTATTAGGGCACCCGTCACAACCCAGCTGTATTTGTCAACCACAAGAGATTTCACTCCCTTAACGTCCAGCTGGTGTGTAACCACAGGAAGATCATCATGCATGTTTGAGCAAAGTTCCCTGGCAGTTGCCATGACTCCTTCATCCTGCAGCAGTCTACTGTGCCTCAGCTCTTCAATCTGCCAATGCAACTTTCCGGATGGCTACTTGGCGACAAGGGTTATCCCCTCAAAAAGTGGCTCATGACAATGATGAGGAGGCCATCAAAAGAGGCTGAGGAGAGGTACAATGTGAGCCACAATTCCACCAAAAGCATCATAGAGCAAACCATCGGCTTGCTCAAAATGCGATTCCAATGCTTCGACGGATCTGTTGGAGCCCTGCAGTACGCACCAGCCAGGGTCTCCAGAATCATCGTGGTCTACTGAGCCCTGCACAACATCGCACAGCAGCGTGGCTTGGCACTGTCTGAGAAACAAGTGGCTCAGCACAGCCTCCTTGGAAGAAGAGGAGGAGGACAAGGAGGCGGAGGAGGCACGCCTTGCGGGGCCGAATGTGGCCAATGCAGCAGCACTCGACCACATTGCTGGCCGTCACACAAGGGATGCACTGATCCATGCCAGATTTGCATAAGCTTGCGCTTCATAGAAACATAGAAGATAGGAGCAGGATTAGGCCATTCAGCCCCTCGAGCCTGTTCCACCATTTAATGAGATCATGGCTGATCATCCAAACTCAGTACCCTGTCCCTGCTTTCTCCCCATATCCCTTGATCCCTTTAGCCTTAAGAAATATATCTAACTCCTTCTTGAATATATTTAATGAATTGGCCTCCACTGCCTTCTGTGGTAGAGAATTCCACAGGTTCACCACTCTCTGGGTGAAGAAATTCCTCCTCATCTCAGTCCTAAATGGCTTACCCCTTATCCTTAGACTGTGACCCCTGGTTCTGGACTCCCCCGCCATCGGGAACATCCTTCCTGCATCTAGTCTGTCTAGTCCTGTTAGAATTTTGTAAGTTTCAATGAGATCCCCTCTCATTCTTCTAAACTGTAGTGAATACAAGCCCAATTGACCCAATCTCTCTTCATATGTCATTCCTGCCATCCCAGGTATCAGTCTGGTGAATCTTTGCTGCACTCCCTCCATGGCAAGATCATCCTTCCTCAGATAAGGTGACCAAAACTGCACACAATACTCAAGGTGTGTTCTCACCAAGACCCTGTACAACTGCAGCAAGACATCCTTGCTCCTGTACTCGAATCCTCTCGCTATGAAGGCCAACACACCATTTGCCTTCTCAACCACAGGTGGCTGGCTTATGGCTATGAATGTTTGGATGACCTTCTTAACACGCCATACATCATCTCACCAAGAAATGGTGCTTTCCTATCACTCTCAGCACCATCATTACAAATGCAAGTCGCCCTGAGCCCTCAATGTGCAACTTCCATTTCCCACAACACATAGGCCAGAACTTCAACTCCTTGCCATCACTTTTGTTTAATTACATCACAAAAAGATGACAATCGATACTTTACAACAGAGCAAAACACCCAAGTGACTACCCTTGTGACTATTTGTGTGTTAACTTCCTCTTACACGTGCTTCTACGTGGTGTTTCCCCTGTGGCTTCAGCAGATGTAGAGGCACCTTGCTCACCTTGATGCTGCACCTGCTTAGACGCCTTTGACGGGCATCCTCTAGGTTTGGGAGCCTGTGAGGGCTCCTCCTGTGGCTGTGCAGGGGCTGAGACGGCCATCTCAGTTGGGTAAGGAATTTGGGGCTCTGACCGAGGGCTCCGCAGTGGCATGGGAGTGTGAGTGTTTGGAGAGGAGCCCACACTTCCTTGTTTTCTGCCACCAACATCCCTCTCATGGGTCAGCCGCACTTCACTGCTAGCAAGTGGCTGGAGCAAACACTTGTCGCAGATGTAATCACCGTTAGCCTCAATGGGGTTCACCGGCTCCCACATCTCGCAACAGTAACACATCACCTGCTCCATTCTATATAATTAATTTAATTTCTTATTATTAGTTATGAAGACCCTGCCCGGATATATATGATAATATCACACCACTATTCAATAGGACTTACCAACTTAAAGGTATGAAAGAGAAGAGAAGGAAGAAAACCAACCAACCAGCTGATCACCAACCTCCTCCTTGAATACTGTCTGTGGAGCCTGTTTGGTTGACTCGTCTCGCTGCTCCGCCTCCGCAGTGCTGTCTAAGCCTGGGAGTGGGGAACAAAACAGAGCAAAAAACACACCCTCACCTCCCACTTATCCGAACTCTCCCACTTAGCAAAACTCCAACAGCACTCAATGCACAAAGCACTCCGTGCACTGTACTAGCCCCTCCCCTTTTATACCCGGATTCTACTTCCTGTTTAAACTGCCCAAGAGTTTAAAAAACCCTTAAAAAATTAAACTTACTTCAAATAATTGACTTCTTAACACACTAAAATTCACAAAATACACTTAAATGATTTTTCTCCCACTTAGCAAAACTCCAACAGCACTCAATGCACAAAGCACTCCGTGCACTGCACTAGCCCCTCCCCTTTTATACCCGGATTCTACTTCCTGTTTAAACTGCCCCAAGAGTTTAAAAAACCCTTAAAAAATTAAACTTACTTCAAATAATTGACTTCTTAACACACTAAAATTCACAAAATACACTTAAATGATTTTTCTCCCACTTAGCAAAACTCCAACAGCACTCAATGCACAAAGCACTCCGTGCACTGTACTAGCCCCTCCCCTTTTATACCCGGATTCTACTTCCTGTTTAAACTGCCCAAGAGTTTAAAAAACCCTTAAAAAATTAAACTTACTTCAAATAATTGACTTCTTAACACACTAAAATTCACAAAATACACTTAAATGATTTTTCTCCCACTTAGCAAATTCCAACAGCACTCAATGCACAAGTTCCATGTTATGGAGCTTGAGACCGAGCTTCGGACACTGCGACACATCAGGGAGGGGGAGATGTTCCTGGACTCTATGTTTCAGGAGATGGTCACACCTATGAAGTTAATTACTGCAGATGTAGTCCATGGTCAGGGACAGGACGGTGTGACTACGAGTGAGGAAGGTACAGGGATCCAGGATGTAGTGTTGAAGGAGACGCAGCCCTTGTTCTTGTCCAGCAGGATCGAGGTTCTTACTCCCTGTGAGGGCGGGAGCGGGGACTGCAGGGAGGATGAGCAACCTGGCCACAGCACCGTGGTACAGGGGGCCATTCAAGTGGAGGGAGTAAGAAGAAATGTTGTAGTGGTAGGGGATAGTATCATTAGGGGGATAGATAGGGTTCTCTGCAGTCAAGAGCGGGAGTCCCGAAGGCTGTGTTGCCTGCCTGGTGCCAGGGTTAAGGACATCTCTTCTGGGCTGGAAAGAAACTTGCAGTGGGAGGGGGAGGATCCAGTTGTCGTGGTCCATGTTGGTACAAACGACATAGATAGGACAAGGAAGACGGTTCTGTTAAAGGAGTATGAGCAGCTAGGGGTCAAATTAAAAAACAGAACCTCAAGGGTAATAATCTCTGGGTTATTACCTGAGCCACGAGCGAATTTGGCTAGGATAAATAAAATTAAAGAGTTAAATGCGTGGCTCAAAGACTGGTGTGGGAGAAATGGGTTTTGCTTCTTGGGACACTGGCACCAGTACTGGGACAGGAGGGAGCTGTTCTGTTGGGACGGACTCCACTTGGCCAGTGCTGGGACTAGAGTCCTGGCGAAT
Organism: Somniosus microcephalus; assembly: GCF_052327205.1. Taxonomy (NCBI): domain Eukaryota; kingdom Metazoa; phylum Chordata; class Chondrichthyes; order Squaliformes; family Somniosidae; genus Somniosus; species Somniosus microcephalus. The sequence goes on from NC_140996.1 coordinate 111,861,563, forward strand.
CATATAACTAGGGCTGTAGAGAGGGCTTTAAACTAATTAGTGGGGGGGAGGTTTCTAGAGAGCAAATAATAGAAATGACAACAGAGAAGGTCATAGACTTAGGTAGCAGTGGGGGAATTAAAAAACAGAATGTGTCAGGAAGGGACAGAAGGTATGGAGTAAAAAATAAAGTACTAAAAAGGGAAAAAACAGGAACTAAGTGTTACAAAACATATTTGAAAGTTCTTTATCTGAATGCACGTAGCATTCGTAACAAAATGAATGAGTTAACGGCACAAATAATGACATATGGGTATGATCTTGTGGCCATTGCAGAAACATGGCTGCAGGGTGACCATGACTGGGAATTAAACATACCAGGTTATTTAACAATCAGGAAGGACAGGCAGGAAGGGAGAGGAGGTGGGGTGGCTATGTTAATAAAGGAAGGAATCACTATAATACAGAGAAATGATATTGGGTCAAAGGAGCAGGATAGTGAAACAGTTTGGGTGGAGGTAAGGAATAATAAGGGGAAAAAAACACTAGTGGGTGTAGTCTATAGGCCTCCGAACAGTTGCAACTCTGTTGGACGGAGTATTAATCAGGAAATAGTTGAGGCTTGTAATAAGGGAACAGCTATAATTATGGGGGATTTTAATTATCATATTAACTGGACAAATCAAATTGGGCAGAGCAGCCTTGAGGAAGAGTTCATTGAGTGTATTAGGGATGGGTTTCTTGAGCAGTATGTAACTGAACCGACCAGGGGGCAAGCAACCTTAGATTTGGTCCTGTGTAATGAGACAGGATTAATTAAAAATGTCCTAGTAAAGGATCCCCTTGGAATGAGTGACCATAACATGGTTGAATTCCATATTCAATTAGAGGGTGAGAAGGTTGGATCTCAAACAAGCGTGCTAAGCTTGAATAAAGGAGACTATGAAGGTATGAGAGCGGAATTGAGTAGAGTGGACTGGGAAAATAGATTAAAGGGTAAGACGATACATGACCAGTGGTGTACATTTAAGGAGTTATTTTACAACTTCCAAAAAATATATATTCCACTGAGGAAAAAAGGGTGTAAAAGAAAAGATAGCCATCCGTGGCTAAGTAAAGTAATTAAGGATAGTATCCAACTAAAAACAAGGGCATATAAGGTAGCCAAATCTAGTGGGAGGATGGAAGATTGGGAAGTCTTTAAAAGACAGCAAAAAATAACAAAAAGATTGATTAAGAAAGGGAAGATAGATTATGAAAGTAAATTAGCAAAAAATATAAAAACAGACAGTAAAAGTTTCTATAGTTATATAAAAAGAAAAAGGGTGGCTAAAGTAAATGTTGGTCCCTTAGAGGATGAGACCGGGAAATTAATGGTGGGAAACATGGAGATGGCAAAAACACTGAACAATTATTTTGTATCAGTCTTTACAGTAGAGGACACTAAGAATATCCCAACACTGGACAAACAGGGGGCTCTAGGGGGGGAGGAACTAAATACAATTAAAATCACTAAGGAAGTGGTACTTGGTAAAATAATGGGACTCAAGGCGGATAAATCCCCTGGACCTGATGGCTTGCATCCCAGGGTCTTGAGGGAAGTAGCGGTAGGGATTGCGGATGCATTGGTAATAATTTTCCAAAACTCACTGGACTCAGCAAAGGTCCCGGCAGATTGGAAAACTGCTAATGTAACACCCTTATTTAAAAAGGGTAGTAGGCAGAAGGCTGGAAACTATAGACCTGTTAGCCTAACATCTGTGGTTGGTAAAATGTTAGAGTCCATTATTAAGGAGACAGTAACGGGACATTTGGATAAACATAATTTAATAGGGCAAACTCAGCATGGTTTCATGAAGGGGAAGTCATGTTTAACAAATTTGCTTGAGTTTTTTGAGGAAGTAACATACAGGGTGGATAAAGGGGAACCAGTGGACGTAGTGTATTTAGACTTCCAAAAGGCATTTGACAAGGTGCCACACAAAAGATTATTGCTCAAGATAAAAAATCACGGGATTGGGGGTAATATTCTGGCGTGGGTGGAGGATTGGCTCTCTAACAGAAAGCAGAGAGTTGGGATAAATGGTTCGTTCTCAGATTGGCAACCAGTAACTAGTGGTGTTCCGCAGGGGTCAGTGCTGGGTCCCCAACTCTTTACAATCTATATTAACGATTTGGAGGAGGGGACCGAGTGTAACATATCAAAGTTTGCAGATGATACAAAGATGGGACGGAAAGTAGTGAGTGAGGAGGACATAAAAAACCTGCAAAGGGACATAGACAGGCTAAGTAAGTGGGCAGAGATTTGGCAGATGGAATACAATACTGGAAAGTGTGAGGTTATGCACTTTGGCAGGAAAAATCATAGAGCAAGTTATTATCTTAATGGCAGGAAACTGGAAAGTACTGTAGTACAAAGGGATCTGGGGGTCCTGGTGCACGAAACTCAAAAAGTTAGTATGCAGGTGCAGCAAGTGATTAAGAAGGCCAATGGAATGTTGGCTTTTATTGCTAGGGGGTTGGAATATAAAAACAGGGAGGTATTGCTGCAGTTGTACAAGGTATTGGTGAGGCCGCACCTGGAATACTGCATACAGTTTTGGTGTCCATACTTAAGAAAAGACATACTTGCTCTCGAGTCAGTACAAAGAAGGTGCACTCGGTTAATCCCGGGGATGAGGGGGTGGTCATATGAGGAGAGGTTGAGTAGATTGGGACTCTACTCATTGGAGTTCAGAAGAATGAGAGGCGATCTTATTGAAACATATAAGATTGTGAAGGGGCTTGATCGGGTGGATGCGGTAAGGATGTTCCCAATGATGGGTGAAACTAGAACTAGGGGGCATAATCTTAAAATAAGGGGCTGCTCATTCAAAACTGAGATGAGGAGAAACTTCTTCACTCAGAGGGTGGTAGGTTTGGGGAATTTGCTGCCCCAGAAAGCTGTGGAAGCTACATCATTAAATAAATTTAAAACAGAAATAGATAGTTTCCTAGAAGTAAAGGGAATTAAGGGTTACGGGGAGCGGGCAGGAAATTGGACATGAGCCTGGGTTCGGAATGGTCATGGCCCTGTGGGTAGTGGAGCGGGCCCAGGGGCCGTGTAGCCTTGTTCTGCTCCTACTGTGTTCTAATTCTGTTAGATTTCAGGAGATGGTTTTATTCCTGTTCCTGGCTGGGGTGGAGATCGCCTTTACAGAAGGTAAGTACTGTAGAAAATATAGGGACAGAGTGATCTCCTGGAAGAATTTCGATCGCCTAGATGGGTCGGAGAGGAATTTCCCAGATTTTTTTCTCCCAAATTGGCCATTGGGTCTTTATCTGGTTTTTCGCCTCTCCCGGGAGATCACATGGGTTCGGGTGGATGCAGAGTGATAGAAGATTTGAGGTTAGGATCAGATCAGCCATGATCTTATTGAATGGTGGAGCAGGCTCGAGGGGCCGATTGGCCTACTCCTGCTCCTATTTCTTATGTTCTTATGTTCTTATGTAGAGCACCTTGCTGCACATCAGTGGGGCCATGAGGACCTGTCTCTGTACTGACAGTCCTCATAATGGGGACATCCATGTACCTCTGGTGTATCTCTTCAATAGATGCCCATCTATCCTCCATAGCAGACCATCTATTTAGAAGAGTCACCATGTTCTCCTGAGTCTGGCGACTTATGTCCTCCATGGAGGTTGCCACCCTTTCCATGGCGACACGTTCATGTGCCTTTGCCTCCACAAGGGCAGTGCTCATGTTTGAGATGGACTCCTCCATTCTCTGCACACTTGCAGTTACCCTGGATGCAAACCCTGAGAGAGACTCCTGCACTTGTTCCTGGAGTTCCAGCACCGCTCTCTTTCTAACGGTTACCGCTGCTGCTAATCTCCCGCTGAATTTCGCGGGAGGCGTTAGCAGCGCCGCGCCCAGACACTAGTTGCTTTGCGCCCCGTTAGCGCCCTCTTAGGGTGCTAACGGGAGGCGCAAATCAACTAAATTCCTCCCCCTCTGATTTTTAGGTAGCAGACACATCCTATTGTGCAGATGATCAAAAGTCAATCTCTATGAACATCATATGCCATTGCAGTCACTCATGAAATCTAAATGCAAGGGTTGAAAATCTATTCTGTCGCCAGCTTCGTCTGGTGCTCCCGACTCTCCGTTACCCCACTAACAGCTCCTTGCCACCTCCCACGATCTTGTGCGCAGCCTCCTCAGCACTTGTCAATGTCACCAGGGATGGTGGGCCTCCTCCTGTCTTTGCTCTCTCCCTCTTATTGTGGGCTATCTTTTCCTGCAAGGGGGGACACAAGTGGAGTTTCAGCAAGCGTGATGGAGTGACTGTGAAGAATCCATAACATAGAAGCTTAGAGGGAGACCAAGATGGAGTGAGGTGCCAAGAGGAAGCTGCCTCCCTGTGCATTGTTAGTTGTTGTAATTTCTTAACAGTGAGAGCAAGTGTGAGGGGTACATAGTAGGATGGTGAAGTGATTCAGTACAGAGAGAGAGATGGATAGATAAGGGTGCAAGGGAAGTAAGGGTAAGGTGGGATGTGGAGGAGCAGGCTTACAAAGCAGAGCGCTGGTGATGAGAAGAGAAGGGAGGCAGAGTGAAGGTAAATGTGATGTGATACTTTTGATGATCGCAGAAGATCATTAAACTGTTTTCGGCACTGGCCACAGGTGCGTGAACATAGGGACCTTGCGCTTACCTCCTCAGCAATGTGCAGCCAGGTTGCCTTTGTTTGCTGAGAAGGCTTCCTTCGGCTATCGGGAGGGAACAGAATCTCCCTGCGCCCTCTTACTCCCTCCACAAGAGCTTGGAGGGAGTCCTCATTGAACTTTGCCAGCAGTCATTGTAGCCAGGGCCCATTCAAACAGCAGCAGAAAGGAGAAATGAGAGGCTGAGGCTACATGGGCCCCTTAAAAACAACTGCAGCAATGATGTCATCAGTGGAGAGCAACAGATACGCTCCCACTCATTGGACTGGGCAGCGCGCATGACGGGACTTATTAGTGCACTTAAATTAAAACCGGAAATTGGGAGCAGCTGAAACCGGAAGCGGGTTTGGAACCCGCCCACCAGGCAACCCGACTCTAACCCGCCTCCTCTATTAAATTCGTAGCCTGAGTTTTACCTCACCACATGTTATCAAGGAATCCCTCCCCTGAGTGGTAGCATAGTGGTTATGTTACTGGACGAGTAATGCAAGTAGGCCTAAACTAATGATCCATGAGTTCAAATCCCACCACAGCAACTGGGAAATTTGAATTCAGTTAATTAAATAAATCTGGAATTTCAAAAAATTTCATCGGTGACCATGAAACTACCAGATTTATTCTAAAAACCCATCTGATTTGCTGATGCCCTTTACCTGGTCTGGCCGATATGTGACTCCTAGACCCACAGCAATGACTCTTAACTGCCCTCTGAAATGGTGGCTCACCACCACCTTCTCAAAGGCAATTAGGGATGGGCAATAAATGCTGGCCTTGCCAGTGATGCCCACTTCCCATGAATTAATAAAATAAGTATATTAGTTAATAAGATTTCATCAACTCTGCTCAAGGTGTTACAAATTCCTGTGCCATTGCTATAGAAGTTTTTCCTGGGTCAAAAATTTGACAATTCCTTCCATTTGTAACCTTAACACTTTAAGATGCTGCTTGCACTTAAAAAAAATCGCTGCTTCCCACTTCCCACGAATGCCCCTACTGCTACCATTTTATTTTCCTTGAAGACCTAGCCTTTACAATGTGCTTGTCTAATCTCTGCATTAATACATTCTGCCACTTCACAGCTGCTACCAGGGGGCCTATACACAACTCGCACTACAGACTTGAATCCTTTTCTATTTATTAATTCTACCCATAAAATCTCCCCTGCCGGCCTACCTCTTGATATATCATCTCTTAACATAGAAGTAATTTCATCCTTAATCACTAATGCTACTCCTACCCCTCTACCAGATTCCCTATCCTTCCTGTAGACATTATAACCTGGTACATTCAGTTCCCAATCCTAACCGTCTTGCAGCCATGTCTCAGTAATGGCTACCATGTCATACCCTCTAAGTTGAATTTGCACTTGCAATTCATTCAATTTGTTCCTTTTACTCTGGGCATTTGTTTGGACTTTTTTGTGCCATTTACCCTAACCTGTCCTTCTGCTGTTGTTCTTCTCATACATTTCTTATCTCTCTCTCTGATTTAATTACTTTACATCTTTTAGCTTTCCCTTTACCTGTAGTGCCTAACGCACAATTTCTGATTATTACTCTGCTCTCTTCCTTTTAATTTGTTTTAAAATTATTATTTATACGACCTTTTCCATCTGAGCCCTCCAATGCATCCACTATCTCTGCAGTCACCTCTTTTAAAACCCTGGGGTAGAGGCCATCAGGTCCTGGGGATTTGTCGGCTTTTAGTCCCATTAATTTCTCCAGCACATTTTCTTTACTAATATTAATTACTTTAAGTTCCTCACTCTCATTAGATCCTTGGTTCCCCACAAATTCCAGTATGTTCTTTGTATCTTCCACTGTGAAGACAGACACAAAATATTTCTCTAATGTCTCTGCCATTTCCTTATTCCTCATTATAATTTCTCCTATCTCTGCCTCTAAGGGACCCATATTTACTTTCGCTAATTTCTTTCTTTTTACATACTTGTAAAAGCTTTTACAGTGTGTTTTTATATATCTTGCTAATTTACTCTCTTATTCTATTTTCTCCCTCTTTATCAATTTCTTGGTCATCCTTTGCTGATTTTTAAAACCTTCCAAATCCTCAGGTTTACTAATATTTTTGACAACATAAGCTTCTTACATAGGATTTCATAGGATATACAGCACAGAAACAAGCAATTCAGCCCAACCAGTCCATGCCGGCATTTATGCTCCACTCGAGCCTCCTCCCATCTTTCCTCATCTAACTCTATCAGCATAATCCTCTATTCTCTTCTCCCTCATATGCTTTTCTAACCACCCATTAAATGCATCTATACTATTCGCTTCAATTACTCCCTGTGGTAGCGAGTTCCACATTGCCACCACTCTCTGGATAAAGAAGTTTCTTCTGAATTCCTATTTGATTTCTTGGTGACTATCTTATATTGATGGCCTCTAGTTTTGCTGTTCCCCACAAATGGAAACACTCTCTTTGTATCTACTCTATTAAAACCTTTTATAATTTTAAAGACCTCTATTAGTTCACCCCCAGCCTTCCCTTTTCAAGAGAAAAGAGACCCAGCCTGTTCATCCTTTCCTGATATGTAAACCCTCACATTTCTGGTATCATCTTTGTAAATCTTTTTTGCACCCTCTCCAGTGCCTTTATATCCTTTTTATAATATGGCAACCAGAATTGTGCGCAGTACTCCAAGTGTGGTTTAACCAAGGTTCGATACAAGTTTAGCATAACCTCACTACTTTTCAATCCTATCCCTCTACAAATAAACCCTTGTGCTTCGTTTTGCTTTTTATTATGGCCTTGTGAACCAGTGTTGCTACTTTTAGTGACTTGTGTATTTGTACTCCGAGGTCCCTTTGCTCTTCTACGCCATTTAGATTATTATTTTCCAAGTAATATGTGACCTCCCTATTTTTGTTACCAAAATGTACTACCTCACATTTATCTGTTTTGAAATTCATTTGCCAATTATATGCCCATTCTGCAAGTTTATTAATGTCTTCCTGTAATTGTTGCAGTCCTCCTCAGTACTGACTACCCCCCCCCCACCCCTCAATTTGGTGTCATCTGCAAATTTAGAAATTGTGTTTTTGATTCCATAGTCTAAATAGTTAATATAAATTGGGAACAACAGTGGTCCAAGCGCTGATCCTTGTGGAACACCACTTCCCACCTTCTGCCACTCTGAATAGCTACCCTTTACCCCTAGTCTCTGCTTTCTGCCTTGAAGCCAGCTAGTTATCCATTCTGCTACTAGTCCCCTGACTCTGCATTTTCTGACCTTATTCATTAGTTCATTATGTGGTACCTTATCGAAGGCCTTTTGAAAATCTAGATACATTACATCTACTACACTACCCTTGTCTACTTTCCCTGTTACCGCTTCAAAAAGTTCAATGAGGTTGGTCAAGCAAGACTTTCCCTTTTGAAATCCATGCTGACTATTCATTATTATATTTTTGTTTTGTGGATATTCTTCTACTTTCTCCTTTAGTAGGGATCCCATAATTTTTCCTACCAACAATGTTAAGCTGACTGGTTTATAGTTCCCTGGACATATTCTATCTCCCTTCTTAAATATAGGTATTACATTAGCTATCCACCAGTCCTCTGACACTACACCTTTTGCTAATGATTTATTAAATATGTGTAGTAATGTCTCTGCTATCTCTTCCCTGTATTCTTTTAAAATGTGCGGGCATAACCCTTCCGGACCAGAGGTTTTATCCTCTTTGAGTTTGATTAGTTTATTTAATATATCTCCTCTTTTTATTTTAAATGCAGTTATCTCATTTCTAATCTCATCATCCAATGTCATGTCCACCTATTCTGACCCGCCTTTGTTGCCACAGTATTGATGTGGCTGGTCCAGTTAAGTTTCTGGTCAATGGTGACCCCCAGGATATTGATGGTGGGAGAATCAGCGATGGCAAAACCGTTGAATGTCAAGGGGAGGTGGTTAGACTCTCGCTTGTTGGAGATTGTTATTGCCTGGCATTTGTATGGCACGAATGTTACTTGCCAGTTATCAGCATTAGCCTGAATGTCGTCCAGGTCTTGCTGCATGCGAGCATGGACTGCTTCATTTAATTAGTTTAAATTATTAATTTAATAAAGTACTAGTTATACATTCCTAGTTTTAAATACTTACTGCCTCAAGCTTATACAATCCACTACATGTGTTAAAGGCAAAAAGGAGCACTTTCTTCCACCTCTGCACCGAATTCCCATTCTCACCAAATTCTCAACTTCCCACTCTGTTTACAATGAACTCCGTTCACATAGAAAAATTGGAACAGGAGTAGGCCATTCGGCCCTTCGAGCCTGCTCCGCCATTCAATATGATCATGGCTGATCCTCTATCTCAATACCATATTCCCGCTCTCTCCCCAGACCCCTTGATGCCTTTTGTGTCTAGAAATCTATCTATCTCCTTCTTAAATATATTCAGTGACTTGGCCTCCACAGCCTTCTGTGGTAGAGAATTCCACAGGTTTACCACCCTCTGAGTGAAGAAATTTCTCCTCATCTCAGTCCTAAATGTCCTACCCCGTATCCTGAGACTATGACCCCTCGTTCTAGACCCCCCAGCCAGGGGAAACATGCTCCCTGCATCCAGTCTGTCTAGCCCTGTCAGAATTTTATACGTTTCAATGAGATAGAAACATAGAAGATAGGAGCAGGAGTAGGCCATTCGGCCCTTCGAGCCTGCTCCGCCATTCAACGAGATCATGGCTGATCATCCAAACCCTAGCACCCGGTCCCTATACCGACAGCCATCCCACCCAAGCCCTATCCCCGTAACCCCGCGTATTTAATCCCCCCTAACACTAAGGGCCAATTTTTATCATGGACAATCAACCTAACCCGCACATCTTTGGACTGTGGGAGGAAACCGGAGCACCCGGAGGAAACCCATGCAAACACAGGGAGAATGTGCAAACTCCACACAGACAGTCACCCGAGGCCGGATTTGAACCCGGGTCCCTGGCGCTGTGAGGCAACAGTGCTAACCACTATGCCACCGTGCTGCCCACTCTCATCCACTATCCCCTCTCATTCTTCTAAACTCTAGTGAATATAGGCCTAGTCGACCCAATTTCTCCTCGTACGACAGTCCTGCCATCTCAGGAATCAGTCTGGTGAACCTTCGCTGCACTCCCTCTATGGCAAGTATATCCTTTCTTAGGTAAAGAGGCCAAAACTGTGCACAGTACTCCAGGTGTGGTCTCACCAAGGCCCTGTGTAACTGTAGTAAGACATCCTTGCTCCTGTACTCAAATCCTCTTGCAATGAAGGCCAACATACAATTTACCTTCCTAACTGTTTGCTGCACCTGCATGTTTGCTTTCAGTGACTGGTGTACAAGGACACCCAGGTCACCTTTGTACATCAACATTTCCCAATTTGTCACCATTTAAATAATACTCTGCCTTTCTGTTTTTCCTACCGAAGTGGCTAACTTCACATTTATCCACATTATACTGCATCTGCCATGTATTTGCCCACTGACTCAACTTGTCTAAATCGCCTTGAAGCCTCTTTGCATCCTCCTCACAACTCACAATCCCACCTAATTTTGTGTTGTCAGCAAACTTGGAAATATTACATTTTGTTCCCTCATCCAAATCATTGATATATATTGTGAATAGCTGGGGCCCAAGCACTGACCCCACTAGTCATCGCCTGCCACCCCAAAAAAGACCCATTCATTCCTACTCTCTGTTTCCTGTCTGTTAACCAATTTTCAATCCTAGCTATTATATGACCCCCAATCCCATGTGCTTTAATTTTGCACACTAACCTCTTATGTGGGACTTTATCAAAGGCCTTCTGAAAATCCAAATACACCACATCCACTGGTTCTCCCTTATCTATTCTACCAGTTACATCCTCAAAAAACTCCAGTAGGTTTGTCAAACACGATTTTCCTTTCATAAATCCATGTTCACTTTGTCTAATCCCGTTGATATTTTCTAAGTGTCCTGTTATCACATCCTTTATAATAGACTCCAGCATTTTCCCTACTACTGATGTTAGGCTAACTGGTCTGTAGTTCCCTGTTTTCTCTCTCCCTCCTTTTTTAAATAGTGGGGTTACATTTGCCACCCTCCAATCTGCAGGAACTGTTCCATAATCTATAGAATTTTGGAAGATGACATCCATTACCATGGCTACCTGTTTTAGTACTCTGGGATGCAGATTATCAGGTCCTGGGGATTTATCAGCTTTCAGTCCCATTAATTTCTCTAGCACTATTTTTTTACTAATACTAATTTTCTTTAATTCCTCCTTCTCAATAGACCCTTGGTTCCCTAGCATTTCTGGCAAGTTATTTGTTGTGAGGGTGCCAGTCAGTTCCTTTTTGTAACCTCTAGATGGCACCTTCACTGTTCTTTTGTTAATTGTTTCTCGTTTTCTGGTGTTAATTGTTTCTAACCCTGTTAGTTTTTAATCAGCCTGTTAGCTGTTTATGGGTGGCACCTGGTTTTCTTGGTATATAAGTTCTGTTGTTGTTTCACTCAGTGCTCAGTCCTCACTAGGGTGAACCAGGGAGTTAGTCTTGACAATAGTTCTTGTCTTGGCTAGGTTCTCTGTGACTAGCCTTTCCTCTATGGCAGCTTGCCTTCACAAGCTGGCTGCCATAGTTCTCTTGAGCTATGTATCTAAGTCTGTGTTCTAGTTCTCTCGAGTTATGTATCTAAGTCTGTGTCATAGTTCTCTTGAGCTATGTATCTAAGTCTGTGTCATAGTTCTCTTGAGCTATGTATCTAAGTCTGTGTTCTAGTTCTCTCGAGCTATGTATCTAAGTCTGTGTTCTAGTTCTCTTGAGCTATGTATCTAAGTCTGTGTTCTAGTTCTCTCGAGTTATGTATCTAAGTCTGTGCCATAGTTCTCTCGAGTTATGTATCTAAGTCTGTGTTCTAGTTCTCTTGAGCTATGTACCTAAATCTGTGTTCTAGTTCTCTCGAGCTATGTATCTAAGTCTGTGTTCTTGTCTCTGGATTTAAGATGTATTTAAGTCTTGTTCTGTTGAGCTGCTTGTCTTGGTAAGGTGCTGTTTGGACTAGCGTGTTGCTATGTGGGAGCCGTTGGGATCTTGTCTTGAGCTTTGCATTGGTAAGCCGATTTACCCTTGGGGTAGCTTGTCTGGAGTTGTGCCTCGGCAAGCCGGTTGCTCCTTGTGGTAGCTTGTCGCAAGCTCAGTATAGACAAGTGGGCTTCCTCATGGAAGCTGTCCTGAGTTCCTATCTTGACTAGCCGTCTTGTAACTTGTCTCTAGTTCTCTTGTCTCTAGTTCTTATGTATATTGCTGTGTCCCTTGTGTTAATCTGGTTATGTGTAAATCTAGTAAAGTTCAAACAAAGTACTGTATATTTGTCTCTTGTCTGGTTTCTGCACTTGGGTCCAGATCCTACTTTTGCCTGGAGAGCATGGCCTCGTAATTATACGGCCCCGTGGCTCCTCAACCCTGACAATTTGTGTCCTCTTCCGTGAAGACAGAACCAAAGTATTTGTTTAATTGCTCTGTCATTTCCTTGTTCCCCAGTATAAATTCTCCCATTTCTGACTGTAAAGGACCTACATTTGTCTTCACTAATCATTTTATTTTTACATACTCGTAGAAGCTTTAACAGTCTGCTTTTATGTTCCTTGCAAGTTTACTCTCATACTCTATTTTTCCCCTCTTAATCAATCTCTTGGTTCTTTTTTGCTGAACTCTTGCTTGCTTGATAGGATGTGATAACAGGACACTTAGAAAATATCAACAGGATTAGAGAAAGAGAACATGGATTTATGAAAGGAAAATCGTGTCTGACAAACCTACTGGAGTTTTTTGAGGATGTAACTGGTAGAATAGATAAGGCTTGCTATTTTTTCTGGCAACTTTATATGACTCCTCTTTGGATCTAATACTATCCTTAATTTCTTTTGTTAGCCATGGTTGGGCCGCTTTTCCTTTTGTGTTTTTGTGCCAGAAAGGAATGTATAACTGTTGCAATTCATACATTTGTTCCTTAAATGTTAGCCATTGCCTAGCCACCGTCATGCCTTTTAATAAATGCATTGGTTGTCATCTTCCAAATTTCTATAGATTCTGGAACGGTTCCTGCAGATTGGAGGATAGCAAATGTAACCCCGCTATTTAAGAAAGGAGGAAGAGAGTAAACGGAGAACTACAGACATGTTAGCCTCACATCAGTAGTTGGGAAAATGCTGGAATCTCTATATATATAAGACCTCTTCTGTCTGTCTGTCTGTCCGTCCGTTCTCTATACGTTTGAAAGTTATAGAGCGTACCGACGCGCGCGTCACGTCAAAAGAAAGCTTACGATTACGGACCGGTCATAGGTGTATTTACGTTTCGGCCGGACAAAGATCGCGCCCGCGGTATCCAAAAAACGTTCAACATTCCGCTCATTAGCATCTCATTAGCGACCGTGTGACATCGAGGTCGAGCAATCGTACGGCGGGTTCCTGGCGCGTGCCATCCTACAGTTGAGTGCTGAGTGACTTGACGATTGACCAATCCTACGCTTCGGTGACCTGACGGTCGACCAATCGGTGCGTGTGTGGGCGGGCCTTATCGTTCTGAACCGAGGTGAGTAGCCGCCATCTTGCTTCCATTCTTTTTCCTGCTTTCTGCGTCTTTCTTTTCAAATATACATTTCCAGCAAAATAACATTCAATTTATTAAATTGTTTTAAAAAAAACTTCATTCATTTGTAAATATTTTCTCTAACCTGAAGATTCTTTTTCCTACCTTTCCCCGTTTTTGTTAGGCCTGAAAGCCTGGGTGTTTCTTGCCCAGCCAGGCCCGACCTAGGTAATTCTCCCACGGCTTCTTCTAAGCTCCTCACCCCCCCCCCCCACCCCGTGTCACGTTACCCGGGGCAACGGCGTCAGCCACGAGGGTCAGGGTGCGCGCGCAGCAGGATCAGCTGAGATGCGGCGTCTCTCTGTTCCGCGCTCGGCTCGGGCGGGGTGGGGGCAGGGCTCTCGGGAGTGCGGATCTCGGCCGGGGCTTGGTGAGCGGCAACGGTTACCCCGTCAACCGGGCCCGCCGGCCGTCTCGCACAGCCGCAATCGGCAGACTTCAAGCCGGCTCGGCCGGGGGTGCGGGGCTCGGAGAGCGGGGCTCTCGGGAGAGCGGGGCGGGCGGGGCTATCTCGGCCGGGGCTTGGTGAGCGGCAACGGTTACCCCGGCAACCGGGCCCGCCGGCCGTCTCGCACAGCCGCAATTGGCGGACTTCAAGCCGGCTCGGCCGGGGGGGCGGGGCTCGGAGAGCGGGAGGGCGGGGCTCCGGAGAGCGGGAGGGCGGGGCTTGGGAGGGCAGGGGGCGGGGCTCGGGACATCGGGGGGGCGGGACATCAGGAGATCACGGGGCGGGAGAGCGGGGGGGCGTGGCTAGGGAGATCGGGGGGGCAGAGATCGGGGGGGCGAGACTTGGGGGGGCGGGGCTTGGGGGGGCGGGGCTCCGGAGATCGGGGGGGCGGAGATCGGGGGGGCGGGGCTCGGGAAATCGGGGGGGGCGGGGCTCCGGAGATCGGGGGGCGGGGCTCGGGAGATTGGGGGGCGCGGTTCGGCAGATCGGGGGAGGCGGGGCTCGGTAGATCGGGGGGGGCGGGGCTCGGGAGATCAGGGGGGGCTCGGGAGATCGGGGGCGGCGGGGCTCGGGTGATGGGGAGGCAGGGCTCGGGGGCTCTCCCCCTTCCCCTCCCCCCTCCCCTCCCCCCTCCCCTTCCCCTCTCTCTCCCCCCCACAGTCGCTCTCTCTTCCCCCCCCAGTCGCACTCTCTTCCCCCCCAGTCGCTCTCTCTTCCCCCCCCAGTCGCTCTCTCTTCCCCCCCCAGTCGCTCTCTCTTCCCACACAGTCGCTCTCTCTTCCCCCCAGTCGCTCTCTCTTCCCCCTCAGTCGCTCTCTCTTCCCCCCCAGTCGCTCTCTCTTCCCCCTCAGTCGCTCTCTCTTCCCCCCCATTCGCTCTCTCTTCCCCCCCGTCGCTCTCTCTTCCCCCCCTGTCGCTCTCTCTTCCCCCCCAGTCGCTCTCTCTTCCCCCCAGTCGCTCTCTCTTCCCCCCAGTCGCTCTCTCTTCCCCCCCAGTCGCTCTCTCTTCCCCCCCAGTCGCTCTCTCTTCCCCCCCCAGTCGCTCTCTCTTCCCCCCCCAGTCGCTCTCTCTTCCCACCCCAGTCGCTCTCTCTTCCCCCCCAGTCGCTCTCTCTTCCCCCCCCAGTCGCTCTCTCTTCCCCCCCCAGTCGCTCTCTCTTCCCCCCCAGTCGTTCTCTCTTCCCCCCCAGTCGCTCTCTCTTCCCCCCCCAATCGCTCTCTCTTCCCCCCCAGTCGCTCGCTCTTCCCCCCCCGTCGCTCTCTCTTCCCCCCCCAGTCGCTCACTCTTCCCCCCCGTCGCTCTCTCTTCCGCCCCAGTCGCTCTCTCTCTTCCCCCCCACTCGCTCTCTCTCTTCCCCCCACTCGCTCGCTCTCTTCGCCCCCACTCGCTCTCTTCGCCCCCACTCGCTTTCTCTCCCCCCCCACTCGCTCTCTCTCCCCCCCCACTCGCTCTCTCTCCCCCCCCACTCGCTCTCTCTCTTCCCCCCCACTCGCTCTCTCTCTTCCCCCCCACTCGCTCTCTCTCTTCCCCCCCAGTCGCTCGCTCTTCCCCCCCAGTCGCTCGCTCTTCCCCCCCCCGTCGCTCTCTCTTCCCCCCCCCAGTCGCTCACTCTTCCCCCCCGTCGCTCTCTCTTCCGCCCCAGTCGCTCTCTCTCTTCCCCCCCACTCGCTCTCTCTCTTCCCCCCACTCGCTCTCTCTCTTCCCCCCCACTCGCTCTCTTCGCCCCCACTCGCTTTCTCTCCCCCCCCACTCGCTCTCTCTCCCCCCCCACTCGCTCTCTCTCTTCCCCCCCACTCGCTCTCTCTCTTCCCCCCCACTCGCTCTCTCTCTTCCCCCCCACTCTCTCTCTTCCCCCCCCCACTCGCTCTCTCTCTTCCCCCCACTGGCTCTCTCTCTTCCCCCCCCACTCGCTCTCTCTCTTCCCCCCCACTCGCTCTCTCTCTTCCCCTCCACTCGCTCTCTCTCTTCCCCCCCACTCGCTCTCTCTTCCCCCCTCTCGCCCTCTCTCTTCCCCCCCACTCGCTCTCTTCACCCCCCCACTCGCTCTCTCTCTTCCCCCCCCACTCGCGCTCTCTCTTCCCCCCCATTCGCGCTCTCTCTTCCCCCCCACTCGCGCTCTCTCTTCCCCCCCACTCGCGCTCTCTCTTCCCCCCCCACTCGCGCTCTCTTCCCTTCCCCACTCGCGCTCTCTCCCCCCCCACTCGCGCTCTCTCCCCCCCACTCGCGCTCTCTCACCCCCCACTCGCGCTCTCTCTCCCCCCCACTCGCGCTCACTCTCCCCCCCACTCGCGCTCTCTCTCCCCCCCACTCGCGCTCTCTCTCCCCCCACTCGCGCTCTCTCCCCCCCACTCGCGCTCTCGCTCCCGCCCACTCGCGCTCTCTCTCCCCCCCACTCGCGCTCTCTCTCCCCCCCACTCGCGCTCTCTCTCCCCCCCACTCGCGCTCTCTCTCCCCCCCACTCTCGCTATCTCTCCCCCCCACTCGCGCTCTCTCTCCCCCCCACTCGCGCTCTCTCTCCCCCCCACTCGCGCTCTCTCTTCCCCCCCAGTCGCTCTCTCTTCCCCCCCCAGTCGCTCTCTCTTCCCCCCCAGTCGCTCTCTCTTCCCCCCCCCAGTCGCTCTCTCTTCCCCCCCCCAGTCGCTCTCTCTTCCCCCCCCCAGTCGCTCTCTCTTCCCCCCCCCAGTCGCTCTCTCTTCCCCCCCCAGTCGCTCTCTCTTCCCCCCCCAGTCGCTCTCTCTTCCCCCCCAGTCGCTCTCTCTTCCCCCCCAGTCGCTCTCTCTTCCCCCCCCAGTCGCTCTCTCTTCCCCCCCCAGTCGCTCTCTCTTCCCCCCCAGTCGCTCTCTCTTCCCCCCCAGTCGCTCTCTCTTCCCCCCCAGTCGCTCTCTCTTCCCCCCCAGTCGCTCTCTCTCCCCCCAGTCGCTCTCTCTTCCCCCCCCAGTCGCTCTCTCTTTCCCCCCGTCGCTCTCTCTTCCCCCCCACTCGCTCTCTCTCTTCCCCCCCACTCGCTCTCTCTCTTCCCCCCCACTCGCTCTCTCTCTTCCCCCCTGTTGTGTATGTAACCGTTTACCTTTAAGGGAACTATGGAATGTAACCGTTCGCCTTTAAGAGCACTAGTTTAGGGTGGCACTATCTATTGGCTCATGTATACTGTAATACCGATAGTGACCCACACCAGTATATAAGGGTTGTGATACGTTAACTAGGGCAGAATCGCCCGAGCCTCTGAATAGTAAAGACGTGTTTTATTTTGTTAACAGTGGAGTCTGTGATTATTTATAATACAACCCACAGACTTAACATTGGCGACGAGTCAGGATTCGAACCCTGCGGCAGTTGTTCCACGGCGGCTTCGTCCGAAGACAGGACGTTGAAGAGAGGTTTCAATCCTCACCAGTCTGGAACCGACAGGCTGGAAGCGACAGGCATTAGGACCCTGAAGCCTCCATAACCTCGTGGGTAAGCCGCAGCGTTGGCTGCAAAGACAGTGCCACCGATCGGGAGATAAGGGCGATCGCAATCCCTGATAAGAGCCGCGGTGAAACGCGCGAGCGGGTAAGCCAGAGCCCGGGAGGGAGCGAGCAAGATCCGCGCGAGCGGGTGAGCCAGAGGCCGGGGCCCGCTTTCAAGTGCGAGGCGCAGCCGGGCCATCGATCGCATCCGCTGATAAGAGCCGCACTCGGGCTGAAAGTCAGCGTCGGGGAACGGGTGATAACCGCCATTGAAGTGGGCGGAGAGCGCCGAGAAGCGCGGGAAAACCGCCATCGAAGTGGGCGGGGAGAGCGAGAAGCGCGGGAAAGCCGCCATTTTTCACGGGGAAACCGCTGAAGAAGAAGGAAGAAGCGGGAAACCGCCATTTTGGAAATTATTAAGAATTTCAGGAAAGTAATAAGATTTTTCAGAAAGGCTGGTGTGTTCTCAAGAAGAGAGGGAAAATAAGTATAAGTACAGCAATACTTGTGGTGTTCTCAAGAAGAGAGAAGAAAATTAATTAGAATTTTCAGAAACAAGAAATAAGTAAAGCAATACTTGTGGTGTTCTCAAGAAGAGAGAAGAAAATTAATTAGAATTTTCAGAAACAAGAAATAAGTAAAGCAATACTTGTGGTGTTCTCAAGAAGAGAAGAAAATTAATAATAAGTAAAGAAATACTTGTGCTGTTCTCGGAAAGAGAAGAAGATGCCTAAGCGAGGAAATATTAATGATTTTAATGCTGAAATAGAAGACAGGGCCACGTATGGGGAACGCATAGGAATATATTGCGTAGCCATATACGCCAAGGCAATAACTTTGTTAAATTCGATGGGAGCAAAAACATACGGGCTCTTGAAACATCTAATAGCACCAGTTAAACCAGTGGACCAGACCTTCGAAGAGATCGTAGCAGTGCTGAAGGATCAAATTACTGCAAGCATTTCCAAATGCTACCGTTGTGGAAAGACAACGCACGACCAGAATCAGTGCTGGTTTAAGAATCAAGAGTGCAGGAAATGTGGCAAACTGGGTCACATCGCGAAGGTATGCAGGTCCAGAAAGAAGACCAACAAACAAAGGAAGCCACCACCACAAGAAAAGTACAACAAGGTGCATCAGGTGGCTGAAAAGAGTTCAGACGAACAAAATTCAGACTCAGACCCAAACAGCCAGGAGTTGGATAGTCTGAGAATCCACAATGTGGGTAAAGTAACTGATCTACAGACGATCTGGGTCACACTAAAAATAGCTGGAGTCCAAGTACGAATGGAGCTGGACACGGGATCAGCTGTATCAGTCATCAACCAAAAGGACTACCACCGACTATTCTCTCACATACCCTTAAGAAATACCAAGTTCGTATTACAGACATACACGGGGCATCGCGTATACCCCATGGGGAAAATAAGAGTCAAGGTGAGAGATAGGGGTAAAGTACACCCAAGAATGAAATTGTACGTACTACCTGAGGGAGGACCACCACTTCTAGGACGGGAGTGGATCAAGAAAATAGACATGGAATGGCACTACCGACAAGCAATGACGAGTGAGGACTCGGTGCAGACAAGCAGCTCAGACTCTGAGCCGGAAGACGATAAGTCCAGCTTATGTATGAAAAACAAGGTTAACATTAACTCACGGACTAAGGTTGGAAAATCGATGGCGTGCATAAAGACAGAGAATTCTGAGTCTGTTCAAGCTACAGACATATGCATTACGGAGGAACACCGGGCTCGAACTCAACGCTATTTCAAAGTACAACAACAATTAGAACAATTAAGTTACCGCCTCGTACAAGAGATGAAAACAATGAAAAAGTTCTATGACACCGAATGGGAGAGTCTGGAAAGACAACAGAACCTACTGGCTCAAGCAGAGAGCGACCATAGAGCCATCGTGACCAATTACTGATCACATCTCCCTGATGATGTTCAGGGGTTAGAATATTTGCATGATCTAGAGATACAGCAGAAGGGCAAATCACGCTGCACTGAGGATTTTGTTCTGCAATTAGAGACGGAGCTAGTGCAGGCAAAGTTAAGAGAAGTTGAATCACAGGGTGCTCTTAAGGAGCTGCAGAAACAAATCTTGGACATGGAAAAGAGAAACGCTTCTTTACCTGATGAGAATAATGTGGCCATGTTGCAAGAGGAGCTTATAGGGGCGAAACTGAAAGAAGCTAAGCAAAGGATGTTGGAACTTGAAACGCAGAACCAAATCAGCGGTAATCAGCTATGTCAAGCAGAGAAGGAGTGCAAGGGTCTACATGAGAAGGTGCAATATCTCTCAGCCCAAAATAAGGGACTACTCACTCAGTTAAATGAAAGTAAACGGGAAATGGCTGAGATGGACTGCAAGAATAAAGAAGAGTTGATGGCAGTGAGACTTCGAGAGGCAGATAGCATAGCAGCCTTGGCTGAACTCCAACAGGAAATTGCGAAAGAAACAAATGAAGAGGAATCTTCAGGAAGCCAGGATTTTATTCCAGTTCTTCTCTACGACTCCTTACAAGCAGAGTGCGAGAAGTTGAAAAAACAGTATGAACAGGCCCAGACTACAATTCTGGAGGGGGTTAACTCAGCAACCTCCGAAAAGCTAGTTTCGTTGGAAGTATATGAGCAACTAAAGGTTGAACATGAGCAAGAAGTCCAAAGGCTGCAGGAAATTCTTGAGGAGCTCAGGGCCAAGACAGACTCATCGGTAAAAGTTCCATACATAGATGAGGATGTAGAGGTGAAAGACATGGCAGAACTCATAAAAATATGGAAGGAAGCCCAAGACAAATATGAGGCGGCAATTACCGAGGTTGACCGACTTGAAGAACAGTTTCAACTGGGAATGGGCCCTGAACATGAGCTAGAGAGCATCGAGGCGCAACTTCTCCAAGCACTGGAAGCCAAAGTACAAGAGGAAGAGAAGATGAAAGCATTGGAGAAAATGATGGATGAAATGGAGGAGTACGCTGAATTACGTCCAGGGGAACAGGAGAATGGGGAAACAGCTACTTCAGTAGAAGGATTAAATAGCCTGATAACGAAATCCCTGAAGGAAGGGAAAGGATTGAACGCACAAATGAGGCCAGGAGGGAAGGAAGGGCAGACATCCGAGGAAGAGCAGGATGAATATGATTGCTTGAAGAAGGGTTTTGACCTGTTGAGTGACACCGAATGTTATGAGGATGTGGTCTGCCCAAATTGTGATGGGAACTCCCAAAGTGCTGAAATCCTGAGGAAGCACTTAAGGTCTAAGGAACATAGAGAGTTGGTGGCGCTACAGATGGCAGCCGGGAAAAGAGCTCGGAGAGTTTCAAAAAGGCAGAAAAGAAAAAGAAGAAGCAGAAAATAATAACTGTTTAAAATATTATTACTTCTACTACCTCAGTCCGAACACTACGAAAGGTGCTAAATTTGTAAAAAAAATCCAGGGACATTATCAAGACAGCCAGTGGGTTGTATAAGTCCACACTGCTGGTTCAACAGGACGAAAGTACAAGCTGTTAAAAAAAAAAGGCTATGGAGGATGCTGTCTGGAACGAATTAATACCAGAGACTGAATTTATGAACTGTTCCCACAGAGACTGAACCTGTAAACTGATTCCACTGAGAGTATGTTTGTAAACTGTTATATGACGTTGACTCCATTGAGAGTATATCTGTAAATTGTTATATGACGTTGACTCCATCGAGAGTATATCTGCAAACTGTTTATATAAAGTTGAAGATTGTATGTTTAACGGGATTCTGTAAGTAATAAGCTAGGAAGGGAGGAGTGTTGTGTATGTAACCGTTTACCTTTAAGGGAACTATAGAATGTAACCGTTCGCCTTTAAGAGCACTACTTTAGGGTGGCACTATCTATTGGCTCATGTATACTGTAATACCGATAGTGACCACACCAGTATATAAGGGTTGTGATACGTTAACTAGGGCAGAATCGCCCGAGCCTCTGAATAGTAAAGACGTGTTTTATTTTGTTAACAGTGGAGTCTGTGATTATTTATAATACAACCCACAGACTTAACACCCCCCACTCGCTCTCTTCCCCCCCACTCGCTCTCTCTCTTCCCCCCCACTCGCTCTCTCTCTTCCCCCCCACTCGCTCTCTCTCTTCCCCCCCACTCGCTCTCTCTCTTCCCCCCCACTCGTGCTCTCTCTCTTCCCCCCCACTCGCTCTCTCTCTTCCCCCCCACTCGCTCTCTCTCTTCCCCCCCACTCGCTCTCTTCCCCCCCACTCGCTCTCTCTCTCACCCCCCACTCGCTCTCTCTCTTCCCCCCCACTCGCTCTCTCTCTTCCCCCCCACTCGCTCTCTCTCTTCCCCCCACTCGCTCTCTCTCTTCCCCCCCACTCGCTCTCTCTCTTCCCCCCCACTCGCTCTCTCTCTTCCCCCCTCTCGCTCTCTCTCTTCCCCCCCACTCGCTCTCTCTCTTCCCCCCCACTTGCGCTCTCTCTTCCCCCCCACTCGCGCTCTCTCTTCCCCCCACTCGCGCTCTCTTCCCTTCCCCACTCGCGCTCTCTCCCCCCCCACTCGCGCTCTCTCCCCCCCACTCGCGATCTCTCCCCCCCACTCGCGCTCTCTCCCCCCCACTCGCGCTCTCTCTCCCCCCCACTCGCGCTCCCTCTCCCCCCCACTCGCGCTCTCTCTCCCCCCCACTCGCGCTCTCTCTCCCCCCCACTCGCGCTTTCTCTCCCCCCCACTCGCGCTTTCTCTCCCCCCCACTTGCGCTCTCTCTCCCCCCCACTCGCGCTCTCTCTCCCCCCCACTCGCGCTTTCTCCCCCCCACTCGCGCTCTCTCCCCCCCACTCGCGCTCTCTCTCCCCCCCACTCGCGCTCTCTCTCCCCCCCACTCGCGCTCTCTCTCCCCCCCACTCGCGCTCTCTCTCCCCCCCACTCGCGCTCTCTCTCCCCCCATTCGCGCTCTCTCTCCCCCCCCACTCGCGCGCTCTCCCCCCCACTCGCGCTCTCTCTCCCCCCCACTCACGCTCTCTCCCCCCCACTCGCGCTCTCTCTCCCCCCCACTCGCTCTCTCTCTCCCCCCCACTCGCGCTCTCTCTCCCCCCACTCGCACTCTCTCTCCCCCCCACTCGCGCTCTCTCTCCCCCCCACTCGCGTTGTCTCTCCCCCCCACTCCCGCTCTCTCTCCCCCCCACTCGCGCTCTCTCTCCCCCCACTCGCGCTCTCTCTCCCCCCCACTCGCGCTCTCTCTCCCCCCCACTCGCGTTGTCTCTCCCCCCCACTCCCACTCTCTCTCCCCCCCACTCGCGCTCTCTCCCCCCCACTCGCGCTCTCTCCCCCCCACTCGCGCTCTCACCCCCCCACTCGCGCTCTCTCCCCCCCACTCGCGCTCTCTCTCCCCCCCACTCGCGCTCTCTCCCCCCCACTCGCGCTCTCTCTCACCCCCACTCACGCTCTTTCTCCCCCCCCACTCGCGCTCTCTCTCCCCCCCACTCGCGCGCTCTCTCTCCCCCCCACTCGCGCTCTCTCTCCCCCCACTCGCTCTCTCTCTCCCCCCCACTCGCGCTCTCTCTCCCCCCCACT
The DNA here is from genome assembly GCF_052327205.1 of Somniosus microcephalus. NCBI lineage: Eukaryota > Metazoa > Chordata > Chondrichthyes > Squaliformes > Somniosidae > Somniosus > Somniosus microcephalus. The sequence goes on from NC_140996.1 coordinate 111,884,332, forward strand.
CGCGCTCTCTCTCCCCCCATTCGCGCTCTCTCTCCCCCCCCACTCGCGCGCTCTCCCCCGCACTCGCGCTCTCTCTCCCCCCCACTCACGCTCTCTCCCCCCCACTCGCGCTCTCTCTCCCCCCCCACTCGCTCTCTCTCTCCCCCCCACTCGCGCTCTCTCTCCCCCCACTCGCACTCTCTCTCCCCCCCACTCGCGCTCTCTCTCCCCCCCACTCGCGTTGTCTCTCCCCCCCACTCCCGCTCTCTCTCCCCCCCACTCGCGCTCTCTCTCCCCCCACTCGCGCTCTCTCTCCCCCCCACTCGCGCTCTCTCTCCCCCCCACTCGCGTTGTCTCTCCCCCCCACTCCCGCTCTCTCTCCCCCCCACTCGCGCTCTCTCCCCCCCACTCGCGCTCTCTCCCCCCCACTCGCGCTCTCACCCCCCCACTCGCGCTCTCTCCCCCCCACTCGCGCTCTCTCTCCCCCCCACTCGCGCTCTCTCCCCCCCACTCGCGCTCTCTCTCACCCCCACTCACGCTCTTTCTCCCCCCCACTCGCGCTCTCTCTCCCCCCCACTCGCGCGCTCTCTCTCCCCCCCACTCGCGCTCTCTCTCCCCCCCACTCGCTATCTCTCTCCCCCCCACTCGCGCTCTCTCTCCCCCCCACTCGCGCTCTCTCTCCCCCCCACTCGCGCTCTCTCTCCCCCCCACTCGCGCTCTCTCTCCCCCCCACTCGCGCTCTCTCTCCCCCCCCACTCGCGCTCTCTCTCCCCCCCCACTCGCGCTCTCTCTCCCCCCCCACTCACGCTCTCTCTCCCCCCCCCACTCGCGCTCTCTCTCTCTTCCAACAACAACATGCCCTCGAAAAAGCCTCGGCACCGCCGGGCACCCCCAGCTAGTCTATATATATAAAAGACCTCTTCTGTCTGTCTGTCTGTCTGTCTGTTCTCTATACGTTCGAAAGTTATAGAGCGTACCTACTCGCGCGTCACAACAAAAGAAAGCTTACGATTACGGACCGTTCATAGGCATATTTACTTTTCCGTCAGACAAAGATCGTGCCCACGGTATCCCAAAAATGTTCAAAATTCCGCTCATTAAATGGGAAAAGTTCCGCTCATTTGCTCATTAGCATTGAGTGATGTGAAGGTTGACCAATCATGTGGTCGAGTGACCTGACAGTTGACCGACGGTTGACCAATCGCTGCGTCACGGGGGCGGGTTCATTGCGCGTGCGGGCGGGCCATCCTACAGTTGAGTGTTGAGTGACTTGATGATTGACCAATCCTACAGTTCAGTGACCTGACGGTCGCCCGCGTGTGTGGGCGGGCCTTATCATTCTGAACCGAGGTGAGTGGCCGCCATCTTGATTCTTCACGATTTTTTTCCCACACTTTCTGTGTTAGGGAACTAAGGAAAATAACAATTTATTTGAGTTTTAAATTGTATTTAGCAACAGTAGGAAATGAAGTGATCCTCTGCCCTTTGCCCGGAGGCTCGCCTACTTTGACGGCCATTTCGAGCGGCTGTGCCGGCGCCAGGCGCGGCCTAGCAGCCCGGGAAGCCTGGGACTTGAGTTGCGGGCCGTGCTGGGAGCCGCCGCGCACAAAACTTCCCCGCAGCGTCAACAGCCCCGCCCGAGAGCCCGACCCAAAGCCACCAGGTCACCGGCCGCGGCGGGCCGTGCCGGGAGCTGCTGCGCACAAAACTTCCCCGTGGCGTCAACATCCCCGCCTGAGAGCCCGACCCACAGCCACCAGGAGAGCGGCCGCGGCGGGCCGTGCCGGGAGCTGCCGCGCACAAAACTTCCCCGCGGCGTCAACAGCCCCGCCCGAGAGCCCGACCCAAAGCCATCAGGTGAGCCGCCGCGGTGGCCCAGTCTCTCTCTCTCACACTCCCAATCTCTCTCTCTCTCACTCCCAGTCTCTCTCTCTCACACTCCCAATCTCTCTCTCTCTCACACTCCCAATCTCTCTCTCTCACACTCCCAATCTCTCACTCTCACACTCCCAATCTCCCTCTCTCACACTCCCAATCTCTCTCTCACACTCCCAATCTCTCTCTCTCTCCCACACTCCCAATCTCTCTCTCTCTCTCTCACACTCCCAATCTCTCACACTCCCAATCTCTCTCTCTCACACTCCCAATCCCTCTCTCTCTCACACACTCCCAATCTCTCTCTCTCACACTCCCAATCTCTCTCTCACTCCCAGTCTCTCTCTCTCACACTCCCAATCTCTCTCTCTCACACTCCCAATCTCTCTCTCTCTCTTACACTCCCAATCTCTTTCTCTCTCACACACTCCCAATCTCTCTCTCTCACACTCCCAATCCCTCTCTCTCTCACACTCCCAGTCTCTCTCTCTCACACTCCCAATCTCTCTCTCACACTCCCAATCTCTCTCTCTCACACTCCCAATCTCTCTCTCACACTCCCAATCTCTCTCTCACACTCCCAATCTCTCTCTCTCTCACTCCCAGTCTCTCTCTCTCACACTCCCAATCTCTCTCTCTCTCACACTCCCAATCTCTCTCTCACACACTCCCAATCTCTCTCTCTCACACTCCCAATCTCTTTCTCTCTCTCACACTCCCAGTCTCTCTCTCTCACACTCCCAATCTCTCTCTCACACTCCCAATCTCTCTCTCTCTCACACTCCCAATCTCTGTCTCACACTCCCAATCTCTCTCTCTCTCACTCCCAGTCTCTCTCTCTCACACTCCCAATCTCACTCTTCCCCCCCAGTCGCTCTCTCTTCCCCCCCAGTCGCTCTCTCTTCCCCCCCAGTCGCTCTCTCTTCCCCCCCCAGTCGCTCTCTCTTCCCCCCCCAGTCGCTCTCTCTTCCCCCCCAGTCGCTCTCTCTTCCCCCCCAGTCGCTCTCTCTTCCACCCCAGTCGCTCTCTCTTCCACCCCAGTCGCTCTCTCTTCCCCCCAGTCGCTCTCTCTTCCCCCCAGTCACTCTCTCTTCCCCCCAGTCGCTCTCTCTTCCCCCCCCGTCGCTCTCTCTTCCCCCCCAGTCGCTCTCTCTTCCCCCCAGTCACTCTCTCTTCCCCCCAGTCGCTCTCTCTTCCCCACCCAGTCGCTCTCTCTTCCCCCCCAGTCGCTCTCTCTTCCCCCCCAGTCGCTCTCTCTTGCACCCCAGTCGCTCTCTCTTCCACCCCAGTCGCTCTCTCTTCCCCCCAGTCGCTCTCTCTTCCCCCCAGTCGCTCTCTCTTCCCCCCAGTCGCTCTCTCTTCCCCCCCCGTCGCTCTCTCTTCCCCCCCCGTCGCTCTCTCTTCCCCCCCAGTCGCTCTCTCTTCCCCCCCCAGTCGCTCTCTCTTCCCCCCCGTCGCTCTCTCTTCCCCCCCGTCGCTCTCTCTTCCCCCCCAGTCGCTCTCTCTTCCCCCCCGTCGCTCTCTCTTCCCCCCCCAGTCGCTCTCTCTTCCCCCCCCCAGTCGCTCTCTCTTCCCCCCCCAGTCGCTCTCTCTTCCCCCCCGTCGCTCTCTCTTCCCCCCCAGTCGCTCTCTCTTCCCCCCCAGTCGCTCTCTCTTCCCCCCCAGTCGCTCTCTCTCTCTCTCACTCCCAATCTCTCTCTCTCACACTCCCAATCTCTCTCTCTCTCACACTCCCAGTCTCTCTCGCTCACACTCCCAATCTCTCTCTCTCTCACACTCCCAATCTCTCTCTCTCTCACACTCCCAATCTCTCTCTCTCTCACTCCCAGTCTCTCTCTCTCTCACACTCCCAATCTCTCTCTCTCACACTCCCAATCTCTCTCTCTCACACTCCCAATCTCTCCCTCTCTCACACTCCCAGACTCTCTCTCTCTCACACTCCCAATCTCTCTCAAATCAAATCAACTTTTATTGTCATTGTTAGTGCACAAGTGCAGTACAACGAAATGTAGGCTTGCGGCTCCCGAGAGTGTACATTTAGATTAAGACATTTAAACATTCAACATACATTTGGCTTGTAATACATTAACATAAACATAGCCATAATAAAGTGCATTGGCAGATGTGCAGGCTTTAGAGTTTATTTATGGAATTCAGTAGGATGACAGCCCTGAGAAAGAAACTGTTCCTAAATCTGGTTGTACAGGTGCGAATGCATCTGTAGCGTCTCCCAGATGGCAGGAGGGCAAACAGACTGTGGCTGGGGTGGGTAGGGTCTTTGATGATGGACCATGACCTCCGTAAACAGCGTTTCTGGTATTTGTGCTCTATGGTCGGTAGCCGGGTGCCGGTAATGCGTTGGGCAGTTTTGACTACCCACTGCAGGGCTTTCCGGTCATAGTAGCTACAGCTGCCATACCATACTGTGATACAGTTTGTCAGGATGCTCTCTATTGTGCAGCGGTAAAAGTTAGAGAGGATCAGGGGTGACAGGTTACATCCCTTCAGCCTCCTTAGGAAATATAGGAAAAATAGGAAGTACTCCTTAGGAAATATTAGGAAATACACTCCCAATCTCTCTCTCTCTCTCACACTCCCAGTCTCTCTCTCTCTCACGCTCCCAGTCTCTCTCTCACACTCCCAGTCTCTCTCTCTCTCTCACACACACTCCCACTCTCTCTCTCTCACACACTCCCAGTCTCTCTCTCTCTCTCACACTCCCAGTCTCTCTCTCTCACACTCTCTCTCTGTCTCTCACACTCCCAGTCTCTCTCTCTCTCTCACACACACTCTCTCTCTCACTCCCAGTCTCTCTCTCTCTCACACTCCCACTCTCTCTCTCTCTCTCTCTCTCACACACCCACTCTCTCTCTCTCTCACACACTCCCAGTCTCTCTCTCACTCCCAGTCTCTCTCTCTCACACTCCCAGTCTCTCTCTCTCACACTCCCAGTCTCTCTCTCTCACACTCCCAGCCACTCTCTCTCACACACGCCCAGTCTCTCTCTCTCACACAGTCCCAGTCTCTCTCTCTCTCACGCACACTCCCACTCTCTCTCTCTCTCACACACACTCCCACTCTCTCTCTCTCTCTCTCACACACACTCCCACTCTCTCCCTCTCTCTCTCTCTCACACACTCCCAGTCTCTCTCTCTCTCACACACCCCCAGTCTCTCTCTCACACACACTCCCAGTCTCTCTCTCTCTCTCACTCCCAATCTCTCTCTCTCTCACACACTCCCAGTCTCTCTCTCTCACACACTCCCAGTCTCTCACTCAATTCAATTCAATTCAAATCGCTTTATTGGCATGACAAGTTACACCTTATGTTGCCAAAGCATCGGAAAACATTCATGTTTGTTCATAAAAATACAGATCTACCCATACAGTGTATAAACAGATATATCCCTGAGTGTATAAATATACTTTCATATAATTTATATATACTCTTATCTTATCTTTAGTGGTTGTCCCTCTGTTTATGGCAAGCTGTAACATAGTGTGCCGCTAGTGTTACGCAATTTCTCTCTTCCCCTAGTAGGTATGGGAGTTTTTGGTCGTCATTCAAATTTCTGAATTCCGGGCATATTTTTGTAAATTTTGGGTAGAAATTCTCCCTTATGCCCTGATATTTTCTACAAGCTGTGAGGAAGTGCATCTCTGTCTCCACCATTCCCTGGCTGCAGTGAGAGCATATCCTGTCCTCTCTTGGCAGCCGGGTCTGTCTGTGTCTACCTTTTTCGATCGCCAGGCTATGTTCACTAAGTCTGTACATTGTCAAGATTTTTCTCAGTTTGCTGTCCTTTACCATGGTCAGGTAATCAGCTATGTTGTATTGTCTGTTTAGGGCCAAGTAGCAATTGAGTTTGCTTTGGATTTTTGTTGTTTCTGCCCAATATGTCAGATAGTTTTCCTTTTGCTTAGCGACGATTGTGTTGGGTCGAATTCTTTGTGTTACGCTGTCACTGTCCTGGGGCTGGTTATTGTTAGTAGTGTTAGTAGTTACTTCACTGAGTCCCAGGACTAGTTGACTGAGGGTATTCTTCTTTATGGTCATCTCTTGGCATTTCAGGGCGTCGTAGTGATAGCATTGGGGGTTGCTCATTTCTAGGTGTTTCCAAAATTTGGTGGCTCTTTTTTGGATAGTGATTATTAATGGATATTGGCCTAGTTCTGCCCTGCATGCATTGTTTACTGTTTTCCTTTGAGTCCGGTGGATACCTTTACAGAATTCTGCATGTAGGATCTCAATTGGGTGTTTGTCCCATTTTTCAAATTCTTGTTGTGTTAGCGGTCCCCACACCTCACTGCCATAGAGTGCAATTGGTTCAATTACTGATTTGCTCTCTCTCTCTCTCTCTCACACTCTCAGTCTCTCTCTCTCACACTCCCACTCTCTCTCTCTCTCTCACACTCCCACTCTCTCTCTCTCACACTCCCAGTCTCTCTCTCTCACACTCCCAGTCTCTCTCTCTCTCTCTCACTCCCAGTCTCTCTCTCTCTCACTCCCAGTCTCTCTCTCTCACACTTCCAGTCTCTCTCTCTCTCTCTCTCTCACACACACACTCCCAGTCTCTCTCTCTCTCTCTCACTCCCAGTCTCTCTCTCTCTCACTCCCAGTCTCTCTCTCTCACACTTCCAGTCTCTCTCTCTCTCTCTCTCACACACACACACTCCCAGTCTCTCTCTCTTCCCCTCAATCTCTCTCTTTCTCTTCTCCCCCAATCTCTCTCTCTCTCTTCTCCCCCAGTCTCTCTCTCTCTCTCTCCCCGTCTCTCTCTCTCACCCCTTCTCTCTCTGCTTCCCTCTCTCTCTCTCTCCTTCCCCCTCTCTCTCTCTCTCCTTCCCCCTCTCTCTCCTTCCCTCTCTCTCCTTCCCTCTCTCTCTTTCCTTCTCTCTCTCCTTCCCTCTCTCTCTATCTCTCTCTCCTTCCCTCTCTCTCTGTCCTTTATTCTCTCTCTCTCTCTCCTTCCCTCTCTCTCTCTCTCTCTCCTTCCCTCTCTCTCTCTCTCTCTCCTTCCCTCTCTCTCTCTCCTTCCCTCTCTCTCTCTCTCCTTCCATCTCTCTCTCTCCTTCCCTCTCTCTCTCTCTCTCTCTGTCCTTCCCTCTCTCTCTCTCCTTCCCTCTCTCTCTCCTTCCCTCTCTCTCTCTCTCCTTCCCTCTCTCTCTCTCTCTCCTTCTCTCTCCTTCCCTCTCTCTCTCCTTCCCTCTCTCTCTCTCTCCTTCTCTCTCTCTCTCTCTCCTTCCATCTCTCTCTCTCTCTGCTTCCATCTCTCTCTCTGCTTCCATCTCTCTCTCTCTCTCCTTCCCTCTCTCTCTCTCTCCTTCCCTCTCTCTCTCTCCTTCCCTCTCTCTCTCTCTCTCCTTCCCTCTCTCTCTCCTTCCCTCTCTCTCTCTCTCTCTCCTTCCCTCTCTCTCCTTCCCTCTCTCTCTCTCCTTCCCTCTCTCCTTCCCTCTCTCTCCTTCCCTCTCTCTCTCGCTCCTTCCCTCTCTCTCTTCCCCGCAGTCGCTCCCTCTCTCTCTTCCAACAACAACATGCCCTCAAAAAAGCCTTGGCACCGCCGGGCACCCCCAGCTAGTCTATTATAAAGGAAGCAATAACTGGGCACTTAGAAACTAATAGGAAGATTGGGCAGAGTCAGCATGGATTTATGAAAGGGAAATCCTGTTTGACAAACCTATTGGAGTTCTTTGAGGATGTAACTAGTGGAGTAGACAAAGGGGAACCAGTAGATGTGATGTATTTGGATTTTCAGAAGGCCTTCGATAAGGTCCCACATAAGAGGTTGGTGAACAAAATGAGGGCACATGGAATTGGGGGTAATATACTAGCATGGATTGAGAATTGGTTAACAGACAGAAAACAAAGAGTAGGGATAAACGGGTCTTTTTCAGGATGGCAGGCTGTGACTAGTGGGGTATCACAAGGATTGGTGCTTGGGCCCCAGCTATTCACAATCTATATCAATGATTTGGATGAGGGGACTAAATGTAATATTTCCAAATTTGCTGATGATACAAAGCCAGGCGGCAGTGTCAGTTGTGAAGAGGGTGTGAAGAGGCTTCAAGGGGATATCGGCAGGCTCAGTGAATGGGCGAGAACGTGGCAGATGGAATATAATGTGGATAAATGTGAAGTTATCCACTTTGGTAGAAAAAACAGAAAGGCAGAGTATTTCCTAAATGGTGAAAGATTGGGGAATGCAGATGCCCAAAGGGACCTGGGTTTCCTTGTACATGAGTCACTGAAAGTGAATGTGCAGGTGCATCAAGCCTTTAGGAAGGGAAATGGTATGCTGGCCTTCATTACAAGAGGATTTGAGTACAGGAGTAAAGAAGTCTTACTCCAATTATATAGGACCTTGGTGAGACCACACCTGAAGTACAGTGTACAATTTTGATCTCCTTACCTAAGGAAGGATATACTTGCCATAGAGGGAGTGCATCGAAGGTTTACGAGATTGATTCCTGGGATGGCGGGATTGTCGTATGAGAAGAGATTTAGTAAAGTAGGCCTGTATTCTCTTGAAATCAGAAGAATGAGAGGGGATCTCATTTAAGCAAACAAAATTATTATAGGGCTTGCTAGGGTGGATGCTGGGAGAATGTTTCCCTTGGCTGGGGAGTCTAGAACCAGGGGCCACAGCCCCAGGATTAAGGGTAAGCCATTCAGGACTGAGATGAGAAGAAATTTCTTCACACAGAGGATGGTGAATCTTTGGAATTCTCTACCCCAGAGGGCTGTGGAAGCTCAGTCATTGGGTATATTCAAAACAGAAGTTGATAGATTTCTGACTAGTAAGGGCATCAAGGGATATGGCGAGAGGGCCGGGTAATAGAGTTGAGGCAGAAGAACAGCCATGATCTCATTGAATGGCGGAGCAGGCTCGAAGGGCCGAATGGCCTACTCCTGCTTCTATTTCTTATGTTCTTACATTCTTAGAAGTTTGGAACTCTCTTCCGCAAATTGATGCTGGGTCAATTGTTAATTTTAAATCTGAGATTCACAGATTTTTATTAACCAAATGGGGCAAAGGCCCATGTAGTTAGGTCACAAATCAGCCATGGTCTCACTGAATGGTGGAACAGGCTCGAGGGGCTAAATGGCCTACTCCTCTTCCTATGTTCCTAGAAAAACAGGAGGAGGAGCATGCTGAGGGCAATGCACCCCTAACTGCTCACATTGCTGCTCGGGATGCCAGGGATGCCCTATTAATGCAAGGTTCACTTAGGTAGCACCAGTGGACCCATGTCACAAGGAAATGTAACTGCCACTCTCCCGCCACTCCCCTCCCAATGCCACTGACACATAGCAGTCCTGCAACCAACCAACCACACCTTAAACATCCTTCCCCCCACCCCCATTGGTCCCCATCACTTCATGTCTTCACATTCATCATCAAACAAATTAGAATGCCACTTACCACCCAGCACCCAAGAATGGACAAGACAGGAAAGTGGTGAAAAAGAATAACATTTATATGAGCTGAATAAAGAACAAATAAAGAACAAAAACTTATCGAACAACATTTTCTCAGACACCCAAGTGCATACTGTTGTGTCTGTGTATAATAAGACACAGACTGCAGGAGAAACGGTACAACAGGTGTTTACTGAATGAGGGTTACTCTAGAACTAACTGTACAGATCACTACTCAGGGTTTATATACAGGTGTGGTCACTGCTGGTACTACAGTACACAGGAGCTGTAAAAAGTAGTTCTCTCCCTTAAAGGTACATACATTACAATTCCTCCCCTTTTAGATTAACAGTACCATAACACTCATTTAACAATTAAATATCAAACTAATTACAATTAACACTTCTAACATGCAACATTAGCTGAAAATAGTCTATTTATAAATTCAGTCTTTGGGGACGCTTCCTGATTCTTTCTGGATAACGCCTTTCCCGAGTGTCTCGCTCTTGGTGCGGAGGCGATTCTAGCACCCTGTCGTCAGTTGATTCATCAGCTTCCAATGCTATTGTTTCTGAGGTAGATGCGACCTGTACGTTGGGTTCCTCACCAGGTACGTATGGCCGAGACATGGGGTTGACTCGTTCCTGTGACGCTAGGATCTGGTCAGCATGGCGTCTCACAATGTTCTCCCCAACATCCACTGTGTACATTAGTGGCCCCTGCCGTGTGCATCTCGTTCCTGGTTGCCATTTCTCTGTTCGGTAGTCGTGGGCCAAGACTGGTTGCCCTAAATTGAAGCTCCTTGTCGGCTTCTCATTGATGTGCTGGAATTGCTTACTCTCAACATCTCTTCGTACATTTGGTCTGAGCAAATCCAGACGAGATCTCAACCTTCAGTTAAAGAACATCATGGCCGAGGCCTGGTTGCTGACTGCATGTGTCGCATTTCTGTAGGCTAACAGAAAATTGTCCACCTTATGCTGCAGTGGAATGTCGTCATCGCACATGGCCTTTACTGCTTTTTTACAGGTTTGTACGAACCTCTCAGCCAATCCATTTGTGGCTGGATGATACGGGGCGGATGTGTAATGCCTCACCCCATTCCTTTTCATAAATTTTCAAAACTCTTCGGACACAAACTGTGGTCCGTTATCAGAGCAAATCTGCTCTGGCAAGCCGTTCCTGGCAAAAATGGTCCGTAGGACTGCAATAGTTTTCTCCGTGGTGGTGGAGGACATTTTGATCACCTCAGGCCATTTCAAGTGCGCATCCACGGCTATTAAAAACATTGAGTCCATGAATGGACCAGCCAAGTCATTATGCACCCATTGCCATGGAGATGAGGGCCACTCCCATGGGTGTAGAGGGGCATGTGGTGGTGCATTTTGGACCTTCTGGCATCCTGAGCAGCTCTTTGTCAGGTCCTCGATTTGCTGATCGATCCCCGGCCACCACACATAAGCCCTAGCAAGGCTTTTCATTTTCACCCCTCCCAGATGACCTTCGTGAAGCTCATTGAGCACTCTCTCCCTTAACTTGGGTGGAATTACTAATCGGGATCCACACATCAAGGTCCCCTGGCATACTGACAGCTGTTCTCTTCTGGATGAGAATGCTGGCAACATTGAGTCGCCATGTGCTGGCCATCCCTTCACCGTCAAATCATATACCCGAGACAGTGTCGGGTCATTTCGGGTCTCCTTCTCTATGCCAGCGTTAGTTACTGGCAAGCATTCAATTATAGTCGAATGAAATATTTCGACAGGATCCACTGCTGGTGCTTCCTCCGCAGTAGGCAGTGGCAGGCGTGATAGCCCATCAGCGTTTCCATGCTGTTTCGTGCCCTTATACTCGATTTCATATTGGTGCGCCCCTAGAAAAAGGGACCATCTTTGTAGCCGTTGCGCAGTCATCACCGGAACACCCTTCTTTGGATTAAAGATGGAGACAAGTGGTTGGTGGTCAGTCAGCAAGGTGAACTTCTGCCCGTGCAGATAGTGATTGAACTTTTTCACTCCCCACACTAGGCTGAGGGCCTCCCTGTCAATCTGGGCGTAGTTACGCTCGGCTGAGGTTAGTGACCGAGACGCAAAGGCTACTGGCCTCTCTGAGCCATCCGGGAATTTGTGCGACAGCACCGCTCCAATGCCATCGGGTGATGCATCACACGCCAACCGAATTAGTAGTGCTGGGTTGAAATGAGCCAACACCTCTTTTGATGTGATCAATGCTTTGCTCTTCTGGAAAGCTTGTTTACATTCATCACTCCACTTCCATGGTACCCCCGTTTGCAGTAGGGTGTTCAGTGGGTGTAGTACTGTAGACAAATTCGGCAAGAACTTATGGTAGTAGTTCACCAGCCCGAGGAACGACCTCAGTTGTGACACATTTTCCGGTGCTGGAGCCTTGACTACTGCCTCAATCTTTTCAGGGGACTTATGTAACCCCTCTTTATCAATAACGTGGCCACAATACGAGATCTGCTTCTGGAAAAACTCGCATTTGTGGCGATTAGCTCGGAGCCCATATTCCTTCAATCTAGTGAGCACCTGCTCCAGGTTGGCGAGGTGGTCACTGTCATTTTCGCCCGTGATCAGGATGTCGTCCAAATAACACTGGGTCCCTGGAATCCCTTGCAGGACTTGTTCCATTGCCCTTTGCCAAATAGCCGGAGCTGATGCTACCCCGAACACCAGCTGGTTGTATTGGTAGAGACCTTTATGAGTGTTGATCGTGAGGTACTGTTTCGAGGCTTCTTCTACCTCCATTTGCAGGTATGCCTGGGCCAGATCAATCTTAGTGAAGCGTTTCCCTCCAGATAGCGAGGCGAAAATATCTTCAATCCGCAGAAGTGGATATTGTACAGTGTGAAGGACTGGGTTCACTGTCACCTTAAAGTCCCCACAGATGCGAACCTTCTTTGGTTCCCCAGGCATATTACTCAACGACCTCTTCATTACAGGAACGATGGGTGTAGCCCACTCGCTCCAGTCCACTTTGGACAGTACTCCTGAACGTTCCAAACCTTCCAGCTCTGCTTCGACGGCTGGGCGGATCGCATAAGGTACCGGCCTGGCCTTAAAAAACTTTGGGCTTACATTTTCCTCTATTTTGATCGTCGCTGTTATGCCTTTTAGTGTTCCGAGTCCCTGCTGGAACACTTCTTGTGCGTCAGTTAGCATTTTTGACAGTCGTCCAGGTGTGACGTCGTCATCCTTTTTGGCATCTACAGTCAGTGCTTGTATGGAATGCCAATCTAGCTGTATCTTCCGGATCCATTCACGTCCTAGTAGTGGTGGTCCTCCATCTGGCAATACATATAGGTCCATTTTTGGTGTTTCCTTGCCGTTATATATAACGTTCACCCTTATTTTTCCTTTGGGGTAGACTTTTTGCCCCGTGTACGTCTTCAAGACAATCTTTGTATCTTTCAAGGGTAGATGTGAGAATAGCCGCTTGTAGTCCCTTCGGTTTATGACTGTTAGGGCTGATCCTGTGTCCAATTCCATTTTCACTTGGACTGCTGCTATCTTGAGCGTGACCCAGATAGTTTGGTGATCCTCCGTTTTGATCACATTATGTAGTTTCAGACAACCCAGCTCCTTGCTTCCAGAGTCTGTATCACTTTTCTGTTCGTCTGAACTACTCTCCGTCACCTTATATACCTTCTTGTACTTCTCCTGTGGAGATTTCTTGCTGTTGGTTTTCTTTCCCGACCTGCAGACTCTTGCTATGTGTCCTACTTTTCCACACTGTCTGCACACTTTGTCCTTGAACCAGCAATCATTATGGTCGTGTGTTGTTCTGCCGCAGCGATAGCACTTCACTGTTCCGTATGACATTTCATCTGTGCCATATTCTTGTGGTCTCCGTTGTATCTCTGCAGCGCCCCGTGCTGCTGCTTCGTGTGATACTGCAATGCTGAAAGCCTTGTCCAGCGTAAGATCCTTTTCTGATAGAAGCCATTTCTGGGTTCCTTCACTTTGTAGCCCACACACAAACTTGTCCCTTAAAGTATCTGCTAGTTCCGTTCCAAACTGGCAGTGTTTCAATAGCTTGCGCAGTTCCGTTAAATACTCAGCATTACTTTCATCTTTATGCTGGTTCCTTTTGTGAAACTTAAATCTTTCTGCTATCAGCAGCGGTGTGGGGTTTAAGTGGTCCTGTAGGATTGACACTATGTTTTCAAAATCCTTTTCTACTGGCTTTTCTGGGGTTACTAGGTTTCGTAGTAAGCCATACGTTTCTGCACCCATTGAATTCAACAATACCAGCGCTTTCTTGTCATCTGGCACTTCATTCGCCTTGCAGTATACTTCTATGCGTTCGACATATGTCGTCCAATCTTCGACTTCATTGTCGAACGCTGTGATACTGCCACTCTTCGGCATTTTTGGGTGTGGTTAGACTGGCTTAAAATGGCGTCTCCCCCGCTTTCCTTTCTTCCCCGCTGCGGCTTAAAATGGCGTCTCCCGCGCTTTCCTTTCTTCCCCGCTGCGACTTAAAATGGCGTCTCCCGCGCTGCTACCAACGCCGCTCTCGGCGGTCCTTGTGGCAAATGGCGACGCCCTGTGGGTTTCGTGCGCTGCTCCTGCGCTGCTGCCAATGCCGCTCTCTGCGGTCCTCGTGGCAATGGCAGCGCCTCGCGTTTTCCTGCGCACCTCTCTCCCCCGTTGACGCTGCTCGGCCCTTGAACACTGGCTGCGCTCTGCCCTCTCTTGTCTCTCTCCCCCGTTGATGCTGCTCAGCCCTTGAACACCGGCTGCGCTCTGCTCTCTCTCGTCTCTCTCCCCATTGACGCTGCTCTGTCCTGAACACCGGCTGCGCCCTGTGCGCTCTGCCCTCTCTCTCTCCCCTGTCGACGCTGCTCGGCCTTTTTCTGTGCCGCTCGGTCGGCTCTAGCCACCGCTGTCCGGGAAGGGTCTGCGCAGTACCTGTTGCCAGCCCGTTTCGCTGGACCACCATGACTGGAAAGCCAAGCCTGGCTCTCGACAGCCTCCCCTGTGATGCTCAAATCTCCGCTGGATGACTGGGCGGTTGCCCATGGTCGACGCCCATGCTTCTGGACTCGACCTCCTTCCACTGTTCTCCAGGAGCGAATCCCTGGGAGGTGATGCAGAGTTGCAGATAGGTTCGAATCTGCTCGTCACCAATGTTGTGTCTGTGTATAATAAGACACAGACTGCAGGAGAAACGGTACAACAGGTGTTTACTGAATGAGGGTTACTCTAGAACTAATTGTACAGATCACTACTCTGCGTTTATATACAGGTGTGGTCACTGCCGGTACTACAGTATACAGGAGCTGTAAAAAGTAGTTCTCTCCCTTAATGGTACATACATTACACATACCCTTATGCAACTACAAAGCTTTACTCTTCCTTTTTCTGCTACTCTACGTGTTGCAACCTGTGTGGCTTGAGCAGAGGTAGAGTCAGGCTGCTCAGATCCCTGCTCTGAGTGCTGAGGTAATCTAGGCCAATGCCCTCTGGTTTTTGGAGTCCATGAGGGCCCTGCCAGAGACTGCTCCACCTGCACCTGTGCAGGGGCAGACTCGGCCATCGGGAGACAAGGCAACATGTCAGCTACTCACTGAGAGAGGGGATGTGAGTGAGAAGTGGAAGCGCTTTGAGTCCCCACTTCCACGACCCCTTTCGCCATCATCCCTGTCATGGCCTAGCTGCACTTCACAGCTACCATTGTGTTGTGGCATTTGAGTTAAGAGAGAGTGTGGTAAGTGGGAGAAAAAGTCATTTAAGTGTATTTTGTGTATTTTAGTGTGGTAAAAAGTTAATTATTTGAAGTGAGTTTAATTTTTTAAGTGTAAATTAAACTGCTGGGGAGTTTAAACCGGAAGTAGAATCCAGGTATAAAAGGGGCGGGACTAGTGCAGCAGCTCTGAGTGCGGTGCATTGAGTGTAAGCAGAGTTTGGTAAGTGGGCGAGTTCGGGCAAGTGGGAGGTGAGGGGATGTTTTTGCTCTGTTTTGTTCCCCACTCCCAGGCTTAGACAGCACTGTGTTAGTGGAGCAGCGAGACGAGTCAACCAAACAGGCCCCACAGACAGCATTCAAAGAGGGGGTTGGTGATCAGCTGGTTGGTAGGTTCTCTTCCTTCTCTTTTATCCCTTTAAGTTGGTAAGTCCTATTGAATAGTGGTGTGATTTTATCATCTATATCCGGGCAGGGTCTTCATAAATAATAATAAGAAATTTAATTAATTATATAGAATGGAGCAGGTGATGTGTTACTGTTGCGAGATGTGGGAGCCGGTGGACCCCATTGAGGCTCACAGTGATTACATCTGCGACAAGTGTTTGCTGCTAGAGGAACTCTGGCTCCGTATTGAGGTGCTTGAGACCGAGCTTCAGACACTGCGACACATCAGGGAGGGGGAGAAGTTCCTGGACTCTATGTTTCAGGAGGTAGTCACACCTATGAAATTAATTAATTCAGATGTAGTCCGTGGTCAGGGACAGGACGGTGTGACTGTGAGTGAGGCAGGTACAGGGATCCAGGAGGTAGTGTTGAAGGAGCCGCAGCCCTTGCTCTTGTCAAACAGTTTTGAGATTCTTTCTCCCTGTGAGGGCGGGAGCGGGGATTGCAGGGAGGATGAGCAACCTGGCCACAACACCGTGGAACAGGGGGCCATTCAAGTGGGGGGAGTAAAAAGAAATGTTGTAGTGGTAGGGGATAGTATCATTAGGGGGATAGATAGGGTTCTCTGCAGTCGAGAGCGGGAGTCCCGAAGGCTGTGTTGTCTGCCCGGTGCCAGGGTTAAGGACATCTCTTCTGGGCTGGAAAGAAACTTGGAGTGGGAGGGGGAGGATCCAGTTGTCGTGGTCCATGTTGGTACAAATGATGTAGATAGGACAAGGAAGAAGGTTCTGTTAAAGGAGTATGAACAGCTAGGGGTCAAATTAAAAAACAGAACCTCAAGGGTAATAATCTCTGGATTATTATCTGAGCCACGAGCGAATTTGGCTAGGATAAATAAAATTAGAGAGTTAAATGCGTGGCTCCAAGACTGGTGTGGGAAAAATGGGTTTTGCTTCTTGGGACACTGGCACCAGTACTGGGACAAGAGGGATCTGTTCCGTTGGGACGGACTTCACTTGGCCAGTGCTGGGACTAGAATCCTGGCGAATCATATAACTAGGGCTGTAGAGAGGGCTTTAAACTAATTAGTGGGGGGGAGGTTTCTAGAGAGCAAATAATAAAAATGACTACGGAGAAGGTCATAGACTTGGGTAGCAGTGGGGGAATTAAAAAACAGTGTGTCAGGAAGGGACAGAAGGTATGGAGTAAAAGGTAAAGTAGTAAAAGGGGAAAAAGCAGGAACTAAGTGTCACAAAACATATTTGAAAGTTCTTTATCTGAATGCACGTAGTATTCGTAACAAAATGGACGAGTTAACGGCACAAATAACTACATATGGGTATGATCTTGTGGCCATTACAGAAACATGGCTGCAGGGTGATCATGACTGGGAATTAAATATACCAGGTTATTTAACAATCAGGAAGGACAGGCAGGAAGGAAGGGGAGGTGGGGTGGCTATGTTAATAAAGGAAGGAATCACTGTAATACAGAGAAATGATATTGGGTCAAAGGATCAGGATAGTGAAACAGTTTGGGTGGAGATACGGAATAATAAGGGGAAAAAAACACTAGTGGGCATAGCCTATAGGCCTCCGAACAGTTGCAACTCTGTTGGACGGAGTATTAATCAGGAAATAGTTGAGGCTTGTAATAAGGGAACAGTTATAATTATGGGGGATTTTAACTGTCATATTAACTGGACAAATCAAATTGGGCAGGGCAGCCTTGAGGATGAGTTCATTGAGTGTATTAGGGATGGGTTTCTTGAGCAGTATGTAACTGAACTGACCAGGGGGCAAGCAACCTTAGATTTCGCCCTGTGTAATGAGACAGGATTAATTAAAAATGTCCTAGTAAAGGATCCCCTTGGAATGAGTGACCATAACATGGTTGAATTCCATATTCAATTAGAGGGTGAGAAGGTTGGATCTCAAACAAGCGTGCTAAGCTTGAATAAAGGAGACTATGAAGGTATGAGAGCGAAATTGATTAGAGTGGACTGGGAAAATAGATTAAAGGGTAAGATGGTACATGATCAGTGGTGTACATTTAAGGAGTTATTTTACAACTTCCAAATAAAATATATTCCACTGAGGAAAAAAGGGTGTAAAAGAAAAGATAACCATCCGTGGCTAAGTAAAGTAATTAAGGATAGTATCCGATTAAAAACAAGGGCATATAAGGTAGCCAAATCTACTGGGAGGATAGAAGATTGGGAAGTCTTTAAAAGACAGCAAAAAATAACTAAAAGATTGATTAAGAAAGGGAAGATAGATTATGAAAGTAAATTAGCAAAAAATATAAAAACCGATAGCAAAAGTTTCTATAGTTATATAAAAAGAAAAAGGGTGGCTAAAGTAAATGTTGGTCCCTTACAGGATGAGACCGGGATATTAATGGTGGGAAACATGGAGATGGCAAAAACGTTGAACAATTATTTTGCATCAGTCTTTACGGTAGAGGACACTAAGAATATCCCAACACTGGACAAACAGGGGGCTCTAGGGGGGGAGGAGCTAAATACGATTAAAATCACTAAGGAAGTGGTACTTGGAAAAATAATGGGACTCAAGGCGGATAAATCCCCTGGACCTGATGGCTTACATCCTAGGGTCTTGAGGGAAGTGGCGGTAGGGATTGTGGTTGCATTGGTAACAATTTTCCAAAACTCCCTGGACTCAGCAAAGGTCCTGGCAGATTGGAAAACTGCTAATGTAACACCCTTATTTAAAAAGGGTAGTAGGCAGAAGGCTGGAAACTATAGACCTGTTAGCCTAACATCTGTGGTTGGTAAAATTTTAGAGTCCATTATTAAGGAGACAGTAACGGGACATTTGGATAAACATAATTTAATAGGACAAAGTCAGCATGGTTTTATGAAGGGGAAGTCATGTTTGACAAATTTGCTTGAGTTCTTTGAGGAAGTAACATGCAGGGTGGATAAAGGGGAACCAATGGACGTAGTGTATTTAGACTTCCAAAAGGCATTTGACAAGGTGCCACACAAAAGATTATTGCTTAAGATAAAAAATCATGGGATGGGGGTAATATTCTGGCATGGGTGGAGGATTGGCTATCTAACAGAAAGCAGAGAGTTGGGATAAATGGTTCATTCTCAGACTGGCAATCAGTAACTAGTGGTGTTCCGCAGGGGTCAGTGCTGGGTCCCCAACTCTTTACAATCTATATTAATGATTTGGAGGAGGGGACCGAGTGTAACATATCAAAGTTTGCAGATGATACAAAGATGGGAAGGAAAGTAGTGAGTGAGGAGGACATAAAAAACCTGCAAAGGGACATAGACAGGCTAAGTAAGTGGGCAGAGATTTGGCAGATGGAATACAATACTGGAAAGTGTGAGGTTATGCACTTTGGCAGGAAAAATCATAGAGCAAGTTATTATCTTAATGGCAAGAAACTGGAAAATACTGTAGTACAAAGGGATCTGGGGGTCCTGGTGCACGAAACTCAAAAAGTTAGTATGCAGGTGCAGCAAGTGATCAAGAAGGCCAATGGAATGTTGGCTTTTATTGACAGGGGGATAGAATATAAAAACAGGGAGGTATTGTTGCAGTTGTACAAGGTATTGGTGAGACCACACCTGGAATACTGCATACAGTTTTGGTGTCCATACTTAAGAAAAGACATACTTGCTCTCGAGTCAGTACAAAGAAGGTTCACTCGGTTAATCCCAGGGATGATGGGGTGGACATATGAGGAGAGGTTGAGTAGATTGGAACTCTAGTCATTGGAGTTCAGAAGAATGAGAGGCGATCTTATTGAAGCATATAAGATTGTGAAGGGGCTTGATCGGGTGGATGTGGTGAGGATGTTCCCAATGATGGGTGAAACTAGAACTAGGGGGCATAATCTTAGAATAAGGGGCTGCTCTTTCAAAACTGAGATGAGGAGAAACTTCTTCACTCAGAGGGTAGTAGGTCTGTGGAATTTGCTGCCCCAGAAAGCTGTGGAAGCCACATCATTAAATAAATTTAAAACAGAAATAGACAGTTTCTTAGAAGTAAAGGGAATTAGGGGTTACGGGGAGCAGGCAGGAAATTGGACATGAGTCTATGTTCGGAACGGTCATGGCCCTGTGGGTAACGGAGCGGGCCGAGGGGCCGTGTAGCCTGGTTCTGCTCCTGCTTCTTGTGTTCTAATTATGTGTTAGATTTCAGGAGATGGTTCTATTCCTGTTTCTGGCTGGGGTGGAGATCACCTTTTACAGAAGGTAAGTACTGTAGAAAATATAGGGACAGTGATCTCCTGGACGAGTTTCGATCGCCTAGATGGGTCGGAGAGGAATTTCCCAGATTTTTTTTCTCCCAAATTGGCCATTGGGTTTTTTATCTGGTTTTTCGCCTCTCCCAGGAGATCACATGGGTTCGGGAGGGATGTAGCGTGATAGTAGATTTGAAGTTAGGATCAGATCAGCCATGATCTTATTGAATGGTGGAGCAGGCTCGAGGGGCCGATTGGCCTACTCCTGCTCCTATTTCTTATGTTCTTATGCTGGAGATCATTTTGGTGCTAATCAGTGTGACCCTGTAAGGCTAAGGTGTGTGTCATTCTATTTAAGGTGGCAGACATGTTGGCATCCAGAGTCTGCAAGGTGGTGTTGAAGGCGTGCATGAACTAATTTGATTGAAGCATTTGACAGTCCATGGCTCTGTCCACTCTGGAAGAAGACATCATCTCCCGCCGCTCTCCTCTTGTACTTGAGATGGACTCATCCAATCCCTCTGCAGTCGTTGCGATTGTGCTTGGAATGCCTGTCAGTGCATCGCACATTATCTCCTGCTGCTTAATGATTCTCCTTTTCATCGACGGTCCCCAGGGTACAGCATCTGTGTCCAGCTGAGCAGAGCTTGGAGAGGGCTGCGCCCTCCGACATGGACTCGCCACTGCAGTCCCTGCCACCACCATCTGCTCTTGCTCACTTGTGAAGTGAGTCACCAGGTGAAAACCCAACTTTCTGTCTTACTGGTCCCACCTAACTGAGTATCTGAGCTGGTGCATGGTCTGCATGAGTCCTATGATGGTGCACCCTCAGAAGGACTCAGCTACTCTAAGAACTCATCGCCTGCCACATCCACCAACACCTGCTGCATGCATGAAGCCTCTGTCGGAGATAAAAGGCATGAATTAGTGTCTTGCAAGAATGTTGCAAGTTATCATTATGAAGATGATCATATTTCACTCACTGTTGAAACCAAGTCAATATGACTGAGTGCCAGAAGACATATTGGGTGGCTTTTATTTAATTGTGTCACCAGGTAGCTGAGAGCTCCCCATCTCTGACAGCCAGGGATGCTGAAACTCCACTGATTTCCAGTGCCCCCTCTTTTGCAGTTGTGAGTTGTATGTTCCAAGGAGTGCCCCCTCCAGTTCTCTCTTTCTCCCTCATGTTCTGTGCTCTCTTCTCCTGCGATGAGGGAACCAGACCTAGGAGTGAGTGTAATGGCATGTGTTCACAAATAAACTCTAAAGCCTGCACATCTGCCAATGCACTTTATTATGGTTATGTTTATGTTAATATACTACAAGCCAAATGTATGTTGAATGTTTATATGTCTTAATCCAAATGTACACTCTCGGGAGCCGCAAGCCTACATTTCGTTGTACTGCACTTGTGCACTAACAATGACAATAAAAGTTGATTTGATTTGATTTGATTTGATTTTGATGATGGATGGGGTGCATTTGGTGAGGGTATCGGGGAGAGGTGTGAAATTGCATATGGTTGAGAGTGAGTGGGAGTGGTGGATGGATACCGCTTTCTGCATTGAATCCAGGAGCATGACACTACACTCCTACTGCTGACCTCCTCCGCTACCTCCAACCATGCCTTCTTAGTCTCAGCTGCAGGCTTCTTCCTCCTGTTGGTAGGGAAGAGAATTTCCTTTCTTCACCTCACAGCCCCCAGCAACACATCAAGGAAGGTGTCCTTGAAATAGGGCGGCGCGTTTGCCCATCTGGACTCCATTCTGACACTTCCAGTTCTCTGACAGCCAACTCCAACTCCCTCAACTTGCATGTTTGGATTGTCCCTTTAAATATTGGAGTTGAGATCACGTCATGCGGGTCCTCATCATGCCCGCTGCTGCTGATTGAACGGGAAACCCGAAAGTAAAATGATAATGAGGTGGCTGAGTTAAAAAGCCAGTGACAGATGCGCTGAACTTACTTCCGAGTTTCGCATGCCATATCACACCCCCCAACACCCCACCACCCACTCCCAACTTAAAATCAGGGTCTTTGATTTTTTTCCATTCTTTACAGAGGCTGACTGGCTAGCTGAGCGTTTCAGCATTTTCTGCACAAGAGGTCTTGTTTATTTCTAAATTGCACTGTATTTGTGATTTCCTCCCTTTCAATTCTCTCGCTGGTTAAGCTTCTTTAAAATTCCAATTCTGTCTTTGATGGCTCTCTTGAACCCATCTTTCCTTCCGAAGCAGCATTCCGCAGGTGCTCCATGGCATCGTAACTTCGCCTTGAGCACCTGGGAGACACCAGGATAGTACGGGGCAGCAATTAAGAGTCTGGGCCATGAAGACGCCCAGGCGCGAAGTGCGCATACAAAAGTCACTTTCTCCCGGCTCACCATTAATTCTTTTAACACATGTTTAAAAAAAAACGATATTCCTCTCCATGTTAAAGATAATCAGAGTGAAATTGTAAAAGGCATGGGATAGGTATGTATTCACCCTCTGGATTGGCTATATTGGAGAGGTAAGGCACAGAATGTAACCACAGATCACAGAGACAAACAAGCAAGCTCTCCTGCAGGAGAGCTGATGTAGTTAGTTAATTAGCTAACTAGATTAAACTGGTTCCTGAAACAGTAGCAGAGCAGTGCTGACTCATCTGAGTCACAAACATTATAAATACAGGGGCCTGTGAGTGCAGCGAGCACAGATTGAACAACTGGGAGTTTGGTAAGTGTGGGAGTTTGGTGAAGTGGAGGAAGGAGGTGCTTGCTTTTCCTAACTTCTCCCGCAGAGTGGTGGTGGACCTGAGCGGGAGCAGACCGAGGCCCGAGAGCGGGGTTAAAAGCAGCAGCAGACCTGCATCAATAAGAGAAAATGGCAGTGTGACTTCACAGGTAAGGCAGGTAAGTGATTGGTAGTGACTGTGGGCTAAGTTTAAGTTAACATAACATTTATAACTAAATTTTAAAAACTAAACTTAATTTAATTAATTTAATAAATTAAACGAGGTAAATAATTTGATTAACACTAAACTAATAAAATAAATAAAATAATGGGAGAACAGGAGATGTGTTGCTGCTGCAATATGTGGGAGCTTGTGGACATTTTTGTCCAGGGTGACTACATCTGCGGTAAGTGTCTGCGGCTCAAGGAACTTTGGCTCCGAGTTGAGGAGCTGGAGTCTGAGCTGCAGACATTGCGAAACATCAAGGAGGGAGAAAGTTACCTGGACCTTTTGCTCCAGGAGGCAACCACACCCCTTAGATTAAATACTTTAGAATTGACACGTGGTCAGGGACAGGAGGGTGTGACTGCGAGTGAGGCAGGTATGGAGATCCAGGAGGTATTATTGCAGGAGCCTCAGTCCCTGCACTTGTCCGGTAGATTCGAGGTTCTTGCAACCCTTGTGGACAAGTGCGGAGACTGCGGGGAGGATGAGCAAACTGACCATGGCACTGTGGTACAGGAAGCCCTTCAAGTGGGGGAAGTAAAAAGGAAGGTGGTTGTAGTAGGCGACAGTATAGTTAGGGGGATAAACACTGTTCTCTGCAGCCAGGAGCATGAGTCCCGAAGGCTATGTTGCCTACCTGGTGCCAGGGTAAAGGACATCTCCTCTGAGCTGGAGAAGAACTTGGAGTGGGAGGGGGAGGATCCAGTTGTCATGGTCCATGTAGGTACCAACGACATAGGTAGGACAAAAGAGGTTCTGCTGAGAGAGTTTGAGCAGCTAGGGACTAAATTAAAAACCAGAACCGCAAAGATCATAATCTCTGGATTATTACCGGAGCCACGAGCAAGTTGGCATATGGTCAATAGGATCAGGGAGATGAATGCATGGCTCAAAGATTGGTGTGGGAGAAGTGGGTTTTGATTCGCGGGGCACTGGCACCAGTACTGGGGAAAAAGAGAGCTGTTCCGTTGGGACGGACTACACCTGAACCATGCTGAGACCAGAGTTCTAACGAATTGAATAACTAGGGAGGTAGATAGGGCTTTAATCTAAATAAGGTGGTGAGGGTGCCGGTGGAGAGAAATCTAGAATGCTAAAGAGAAAAGACAAGGAAGCAGTGCAGGAAAGTGATTGGGGTAAGGATAACCAGATTGTGTCAGGAAGGGGCAGAGTGTACAAACAAAGGAGTGCACTAACAAATGGTCCGGGTAAGAAAAAATGGTAAGACAAATAGCGCCATAGTACAATAAAATGTTAAAAAGACAAATCTAAAGGCATTGTATCTGAATGTACGAAGCATTCGTAATAAGGTAGAAAAATTAACAGAACAAATAGATGTAAATGGATACGATATAATTGCGATTCCAGAGACATGGCTGCAGGGTGGCCAAGGCTGGGAGCTGAATATCCAAGGATATTTGATATGTAGGAAGGAAAGGCAAAAAGGAAAAGGAGATGGGGTGGCATTGTTAGTAAAGGATAAAATCAGAGCAATAGTGAGAAATGATATTGGCTCAGAAAATCAAGATGTAGAATCAGTCCGGGTGTAGCTAAGAAGCACCAAGAGGCAGAAAACATTGGTGGGAGTTGTCTATAGGCCTCCAAACAGTAGTGTTAATGTAGGAGATGGTATCAAACAGGAAATTAGAGATGCATGTAACAAGGGTACTATAGTAATCATGAGTGACTTTAATCTACATATAGACTGGCCAAACCAAATGATCAATAATACTGTGGAGGATGAATTCCTGGAGTGTGTACGAGATGGTTTTTTAGACCAGTACGTTGAGGAGCCAACTAGGGAACAGGCTATCCTAGATTGGGTATTGTGCAATGAGAAGGGGTTAATTAATAATCTTGTTCTGTGGGGTCCTTTACGGAAGAGTGACCATAACATGATAGAATTCTTCATTAAGATGGAAAGTGAAGAAATCCAATCCGAAACTAGGGTCCTAAATTTAAACAAAGGAAACTACGAAGGTATGAGGAGTGAGTTGGTTATGATAGATTGGGGAACATAAGAACATAAGAAATAGGAGCAGGGGTAGGCCATTCGGCCCTTCGAGCCTACTCCGCCATTCAATGAGATCATGGCTGATCTTCTGCCTCAACTCCATTCGTCGGCCCCATCACCATAGCACTTACTAGTCAGAAATCTATCGACTTCTGTTTTGAATATAACCAATGACTGAGCCTCCACAGCCCTGTGGGGTAGAGAATTGCAAAGATTCACCACCCTCTGTGTGAAGAAATTTTTTCTAATCTCAGACCTGAATGGCCTACCCTTTATCCTGAGGCTGTGACCCCTGGTTCTAGACTCCCCAGCCAAGGGAAACATTCTCCCAGCATTCATCCTATCAAGCCCTGTAATAATTGTGTATGCCACCTAGCTTTGTATCATCAGCAAATTTGGAAATGTTACATTTAGTCCCCTCATCCAAATCATTGATATAGATTGTGAATATCTGGGACCCAAGCACCGATCCTTGGGGTACCCCACTAGTCACAGCCTGTCATCCTGAAAAAGACCCGTTTATCCCTACTCTTTGTTTTCTGTCTGTGAACCAATTCTCAATCCATGCTAGTATATTACCCCCAATTCCATGTGCCCTCATTTTGTTCACCAACCTCTTGTGTGGGACCTTATCGAAGGCCTTCTGAAAATCCAAATACACCACATCTACTGGTTCCCCTTTGTCTACTCCACTAGTTACATCCTCAAAGAACTCCAATAGGTTTGTCAAACAGGATTTCCCTTTCATAAATCCATGTTGACTCTGTCCAATCTAACTATTAGTTTCTAAGTGCCCTTTGCATGTAGAAGTGTTTCCTAACTTAATTCCCGAAAGGCTTGGCTCTAATTTTTAGACTATGCCTCCTAGTCCTAGACTCCCCAACCAGCGGAAATAGTTTCTCTCTATCAACCCTATCAGTTCCCCATAACATATTTCTTCTTCTTCCTCACTCTCCAAATTGTCTGAGGAGGATCTGAGCTCTTTGCCTTGTTCCTCCTGCAGGTCCAAACCTGCGCAAGGTTGTGCAAACTACAACTATTCTGGAGACATTGGCTGATGCATACTGAAGGGTGCCTCCAGATCTGTCCAGGCACCTGAAGCGCATCTTCAACATGCCGATGGCCTGTTCAATCACACATATGGTGGTGATATGCGATTCATTGTAGAGTTGTTGGGCTTCAGTGTAGGGGTTGCTGACAGGTGTCAGGAGCCAAGTTTGCAATGGGTATCCCTTGTCACCTAGCAGCCATGCCTTATTTGTGCTTCCAAGTCTGAAGAGATCAAGCAGGACGAAAGCAGTACGGCTGCTCCCTGGGAATCTTGAGCACATCTGCGTAAATATCTTTTTGTGGTCGCACACCAACTGCAAATTGATAAAGTGGAAGCCCTTGCAGTTGATAAGTACTCCTGGTTGTTCTGGGGGTGCCCAGATTGCCACATGTGTGCAATCGATGATGCCCTGCACCTATGGGAAGCCAGCCAGAGCCTCAAAGCCAAGTGCCTGCTCATTCTGACTGGCATCATTGCTGCCATAATTGCTGGCCCTGACAAACAAGCCATCAGTCACATGTATAATGCATTTGTGTGTGGCTGACTGGGAGATCCTGCATATGTCTGCAGCAGAGCCCTGGAAGTATCCAGAGGCAAAATTGTTGAGAGTGGTGGTGACTTTGACAGCCACTGGTAACGCGGGGCCACCAGATTCAGCAGGCAGCAGGTCTTCTTCTCGGAGGCTGCAGAGGTCTGCTACCACCTGACATGACATCCTGAGCCTCCTGAGGCACTGCTGTTCAGACATGTCAAGGAAACTGAGACTCTGTTTCCCAGGTAGTGCCTCCTGCGAGCTGCAACTCTCTGCTGGTACCCTCTCTCCTGTGCAGCTATATGTCTATGACAAGCAGGCTGCTCTTTCTGGTCATCTTGGCTTCCCAATGCGCTGTCAAAATCGCCGGCTTTAACCCCCCACTCGCTCCCAAACCCACGTGCTCCTGAAGATTAAAATTCAGCCTAATGTTTCAGCCTTAGCCCTTCGTGTAGGCATTACAGATAAACAAATTCTAAGAAGGAACATAGCAAGCATCGAGGGAAAGTGGGTGGGGAAAAGGGGACCATATACACCAGGAATGAAAAAAAATGATTGGGTGGAGATGAGGAGATGTTTGACTGTTAGCACTGATAATGGTATAATTGGCATAGGTGACATAGGGAGAGAGAGAGATTAGGGAGTTAATAGGCACATATAAGATGCAGAGAATGTGTTAATTGTTAAAGCAGGGTTAGCTAATTCATTACTTTTTAAATGTCACTGTTACTATGTAGGCAAACACGGCAGTCCATTTGCACGTGGCAAGGACCTGCAAATGACAAATGTGATAATTGACCAGATAAATTGTTGTTTTGATTGATGATGGTTGAGGGATAAATGTTAGCTCGGACCCCCTGCTCTACTGTAAGATTCGGAAATTTTCATTAAATAATCACGCAAGAAAACAGGATTATTAATACAGCTTTATTGACCAAAAGAAGCTTATACAGAAAACCCTTTGATAAAAAGGGGCATACAAAATGGCCGCCGGACCTCCTGATCAGTTTCTTGGACCATTTGATTTCTGTTACTGCAAGCCAGACAGGCTTGTGGATTGAGAAACAGTAAGCCCACGAAAGCCAGTATCGGGAAACCGAAACTCAGGGAAATGGGCATACATATTCAATTGGATTCTAAGTACAAGACAGTTTCAGGCAACAGGATGGGGCCCATCAAGATATGGGCGGACAATTGAATGAACACTTAAACCCATTTACTGTACAAAGGAAAAACCGTTTAACAGCCATCAAGGGCAATCTCCAGACCGATCAATATGCGAACCGAGTTACAGTGACAAAGTAAAAGACATTATCGGCCAGGAAGGCCAGTTAAGCTATCACCAGCTCCCGTTACAAGACAAAGCGCCCCTGCAGAGATTTCTGCCCGCCAAAAATATTACAAAGACGAGACTATGATCTGGCGGGAGATAAGACTGTCCCAAAAGGGTATAACTATGGATTGAAAAGTCCATCAGTACGCTTCACCTCGACGCTACGCTTTGCTTCGGACTTCACTTCGGTTTTCATCTTCTTCAACGCTTGGGAGTACGCTTCGGCGCTTCGCTTCAGATTCACGTTTCGGGACGGACTCTTCGGTTAAGGCAGCGTGGTCGGTGTTCGGCCAGGCAAGGTTCAGCCACAACGGGAAGACGAAGGAGGGTGGCCCGGGTACTTTTGTCAGGAGATCATCAATGACCCAGGCCGAAGGAGAAGACACCCTCTGGAAAAGCCTAAGCCAGGCGGGAAAGAGAAATAAACGGACTCTCCCATGTGCATCCAGTTATTCAGCAGGTTTCAACTGATTTCAGTCATGACGAGCGCTCATCAAGGCTGTGTCCACTGCCTCCTCGCCTGAGAGAGAGAGAGAGAGAGAAAAACAAGCTGCGCCAGAAGTTTCCAAATCCACGTGACGACGGAAAGCTGTGCCAAAAGGCTGCGAACCCCCTATTTTGCGAATCTGAAAGTGGTGAGCATGATTCCGAGTTCCTCAGGTCGAAACTTAGTCTAGGTATAGGGGAGGGAGTAAGGGTAATCGTAATGTGTTCCCCCTTTTTCGATGTGCCGTGTGTTTCCCATTTCCATGGAATTAAGTTTATAGATATGTGCATGCTTGTAGTTGCTTTAATTTGTGCTTATGACATGTACTTTATAATGCTGCAAACTGTTTAATAATAAAAGCATCCATTTCGTGCTATTCAACCTGGTCTATTGAGTCTCTGCACTACAGTTCCCTGCACCTAAGTCCAAGGTCTAGAACCGTAGGGGAGAGTGGGTCGAACCACTCAAGGGTAATTATTGCACGAAGCCTGGTAGGAGACCAGAACGAGCAAGAGAAACCCCCTACACTTCTTCAAATTGTGCCCTTGGATCTTTTGTATCCATCTGAACAGGCAGGTGGGGCCTCAGTTTTATATCTCATCCAAAAGACAGCAATTCCGACAATATAGAGCTCCCTCAGCACTGCACTGAGAGAAAATATGTACTATCACAAAAGTGTGGTAAATTTTCTCTTTATCACTCCTGGCAGAAAGCTTTGCACACTGGGAACACATTTTTGGGATTTTGGCAGTGTTGATTAATTTCAGTCGATGGAAATTTACAGTAGGAACATCAAGAAAACCAAAGAAATCATTGTGGACTTCAGGAATTCTAAAGGCGGAAGTCACACCCCCATCCACATCAATGGGGCTGTGGTGGAAAGGGTGGACAGCTTTAAGTTCCTTGGAGTCCACATCACGGAAGACCTCTCCTGGTCCCTCAATACCTCCTCTCTGGTGAAGAAGGCCCAGCAGCGCCTATATTTCCTAAGGAGGCTGAAGGGATGTAACCTGTCACCCCTGATCCTCTCTAACTTTTACCGCTGCACAATAGAGAGCATCCTGACAAACTGTATCACAGTATGGTATGGCAGCTGTAGCTACTATGACCGGAAAGCCCTACAGCGGGTAGTCAAAACTGCCCAACGCATTACCGGCACCCGGCTACCGACCATAGAGCACATATACCAGAAACGCTGTTTACGGAGGTCACGGTCCATCATCAAAGACCCTACCCACCCCAGCCACAGTCTGTTCGCCCTCCTGCCATCTGGGAGACGCTACAGATGCATTCGCACCCGTACGACCAGATTTAGGAACAGCTTCTTTCCCAGGGCTGTCATCCTACTGAACTCCACAAATAAACTCTAAAGCCTGCACATCTGCCAATGCACTTTATTATGGTTATGTTTATGTTAATGTATTACAAGCCAAATGTATGTTGAATGTTTAAATGTCTTAATCTAAATGTACACTCTCGGGAGCCGCAAGCCTACATTTCGTTGTACTGCACTTGTGCACTAACAATGACAATAAAAGTTGATTTGATTTGATTTGATATCTTAATTTCTAATGTGCACTCTTGGCATGTGAAGCAATATATTGGGAATTGTAAAGAATAAAATTTGTCTGTATAGGCATACAATGAATTATTAAAATAGTTAAAATTAGTCTAAACTAAACTTTCAAGCTCTTTTACCCTGTGTGTATTTTATGTTGCAGTATTGATTTCAGATCTCTCTTTTTGTTCAATCAAACTGTTTCCATAAGTTCCAGGCATAGAACCTTTTACATGGTCAGAGCGTTATGGCACACACAAAGCTGTAGCAGAATCTAAACATTTTACAAAAACATTACATTGAACAGGTATTAAAGAACCATTCAAAAAGGGATTTGACACATTTTTTATGAATATATCCTGGAATTTTCCAATACACTGCAATGGAAGGACAGATATTTCACTTGCACTGAAAAACAATGCACTGTAATTTAATGTTTCTCTTGTAATTGTCTAATGAACACGTGCGTTACTTTTTTCTTTTTATTTCGTTACCATCCATTCGGCTAGAGTATGAATGATTGCTGGGGAAAAGGGGGGGTTCTCTGCCTGCTTGCCACTTTTCTGACCACTAGGGGTGACCTTGGAGCGTGATCACATGGTGTCCACTGGATCACTCAAAACACTACATGACTGGTGGGCACCGCAGGACATTGTCTGCCTCATTGATGCTGAGAACCAAATCATTTAATACCTCCCCCCTCAGAACACCGTGCTGGTGATCCCAATATTGCCAACTCTCGCGAATCTTATCACGCGAGATGCAATTTCGGAGTGAAATAAAGCATCACTCATGATCTTTGGACACGTTTCGTTTCTCCTTCTCTTCTTAGGCAGTCCCTCGGAACCGAGGATGACTTGCTTCCACATTAAAAATGAGTTCGCAGGTGACTGATGAGTCCAATGCGGGACCTACAGTCTCTGTCACAGGTGGGGCAGATGGTGGTTGAAGGGGCGGGTGGGTGGGGTGCTTGGGTTGACGTGCGCTACTTGCGCTGCCTGCGCTTGGCTTCCGTTTGCTCCCGGCGAAGAGACTCGAGGTGTTTGGCGCCTTCCTGGATGCTTCTCCTCTACTTTGTGCGGTCTTGGGCCAGGGATTCCCAGGTGTCGGTGGGGATGTTACACTTTTTCAAGGAGGCTTTGAGGGTGTCCGTGAAGCGTTTCCTCTGCCCACCTGGGGCTCGCTTGCCGTGCCGGAGCTCCGAGTAGAGCGCTTGTTTTGGGAGTCTCGTATCGGGCATGCGGACAATGTAACCGTCCATCGGAGCTGATCGAGTGTGGTCAAAGCTTCGATGTTGGGGATGTTGGCCTGAGCAGGAACACTGACGTTGGTGCACCTATCCTGCCAATGGATTTGCAGGATCTTGCGGAGGCAGCATTGGTGGTACCTCTCCAGTGCTTTGAGGTGCTTGCTGTACGTGGTCCATGTCGCTGAGGCATACAGCGGGGCAGGTATCACTGCTGCTCTGTAGACCATGAGCTTAGTGCCGGGTTTGAGGCCCTGGTCTTCAAACACTTCTGAGGTATGTAAAGTGGTCCAAGTTATCCAAGGCCATGTCATGGATTTTGATAATCGGGGGGCAGTACTGTGTGGCGGGGGCAGGTTGGTAGAGGACCTTTGTCTTACGGATGTTTAGTGTAAGGCCCATGCTCTCGTTCGCTTCGGTGAAGGTGTTGACAATGGTTTGGAGTTCGACCACCGAGTGAGCGCAGACGCAAGCGTCATCGGCATACTGTAATTCGACGACAGAGGATGGGACGACCTAGGATCTGGACTGGAGGCGACGGAGGTTGAACAGTTTCCTGTTTGTTCTGTAAAATAGCTCCACTCCAGTGGGGAGCTTACTGAGGGTGAGATGGAGCATTGCAGCAAGGAAGATTGAGAAGAGCGTTGGTGCGATGACACAGCCTTGCTTGACCCCGGAGCTGAGCAGCGGACCTGCGAGAGGCACAGAGTCAGCGAGAGGAGGATAAAAAGAGCGCGGAGAGGAGGCCTGGGACCGGAGCTGAATGGCGGACCTGCGAGAGGCACAGAGTCAGCGAGAGGAGGATAAAAAGAGCGCGGAGAGGAGGCCTGGGACCGGAGCTGAATGGCGGACCTGCGAGAGGCACAGAGTCAGCGAGAGGAGGATAAAAAGAGCGCGGAGAGGAGGCCTGGGACCGGAGCTGAATGGCGGACCTGCGAGAGGCACAGAGTCAGCGAGAGGAGGATAAAAAGAGCGTGGAGAGGAGGACTGGGACCGGAGCTGAGCTTCGGACCTGCGAGAGGCACAGAGTCAGTGAGAGGAGGATATAAAGAGTGTGGAGAGGAGGCCTGGGACCGGAGCTGAGCGGCGGACCTGCGAGAGGCACAGATTCAGCGAGAGGAGGATAAAAAGAGCAGAGAGGAGGCCTGGGACTGGAGCTGAGTGGCGGACTTGCGAGAGGCACAGAGTCAGCGAGAGGAGGAAAAAAGGAGCGCGGAAAGGCCTGGGACCAGAGCTGAGCGTCGGACCTGTGAAAGGCACAGACTCAGTGAGAGGAGAGAGAGAAGTAAAAAGTAATCGAAGTGTGATGTCACCAGAAAGCAGGTAAGTGATTGGTAGGTGAGTATTTCCCTCTTTCTCTCTTTTTTCCAAACTTAATTTTTGTGGTTTATAGTTTCTAGGGTCTCTGTTGTGTAGCGGGGAGTGCTGGTAAACAAGGGCCCTTGAGTATATCATTTAATTGTAGTGTAATTAGTGGTATTGATTTGATTTAATTTAATTTGAATTAATTAAAGGGTAAATCATGGCAGCACAGCTCGGCCCCGTGGCATGCTCCTCCTGCACTATGTGGGAAATCAGGGACACTTCCTGTGTCCCTGATGATCATGTGTGCGGGAAGTGTATTCAGCTGCAGCTACTGACAGACCGCATTGCAGCGCTGGAGCTGTGAATGGATAAATACTGGAGCATTCCTGATGCTGAGCACATCATGGATAATGCATTTAGGGCGTTGGCCACACTGCAGGTAAAGGCTGCACAGGCAGGAAGGGAATGGGTGACCACCAGGCAGAGTAGTAGGTGCAGGCAGGTAGTGCAGGGGACCCCTGTGGCCATCCCCCTTTCAAACAGATATACCACTTTGGATATTGTTGAGGGGGATGGCTTATTGGGGGAAGGCAGCAGCAGCAGCCAACTTCCTGGCAACATGGGTGGTCCTGCTGCACAGGACGGGAGGAAAAAAGCGGGAGAGCTATAGTGATAGGGGATTCTATTATAAGGGGAATAGATAGGCGTTTCTACGGCCGCAAACGAGACTCCAGGATGGTATGTTGCCTCCCTGGTGCAAGGGTCAAGGATGTCTCGGAGCAGCTGCAGGGCATTCTGGAGGGGGAGAGTGAACAGCCAGTTGTCGTGGTGCATATAGGTACCAACGATATAGGTATAAAATGGGATGAGGTCCTGAAAGCTGAATATAGTGAGTTAGGAGGTAAATTAAAAAATAGGACCTCAAAGGTAGTAATCTCAGGATTGCTACCAGTGCCACGTGTTAGTCAGAGTAGAAATAGAAAGGTATTTCAGATGAATACGTGGCTAGAGGAATGGTGCAAGGGGGAGGGATTCAAATTCCTGGGACATTGGAACTGGTTCTGGGAGAGGTGGGACCAGTACAAACTGGACGGTTTGCACCTGGGCGGGACCGGAACCGATGTCGTAGGGGGAGTGTTTGCTAGTGCTGTTGAGGAGGGTTTAAACTAAAATGACAGGGGGTTGGGAACCTGTGCAGGGAGACAGAGGAAAGGGACGCAAGGATAGAAACAAAAGACAGGAAGGAGAAAAGCAAAAGTGGAAGGCAGAGAAATCAAGGGTGTAAATCAAACAGGGCCACAGTAAATAATAATTCTAAAAGGGCTAAGAGTGTTAAAAAAATCAAGCCTGAAGGCTTTGTGTATTAATGCGAGGAGCATTCGTAATAAGGTGGATGAATTAGCTGTGCAAATAGATGTAAACGGATATGATATAATTGTGATTACGGAGACATGGCGCCAGGATAACCAAGTCTGGGAATTCAACATCCAGGGGTATTCAATATTCAGGAAGGACAGGAAAAAAGGAAAAGGAGGTGGGGTAGCATTGCTGGTTAAAGAGGAGATTAACACAAGAGTAAGGAAGGATATTAGCTCTGATGCTGTGGAATCTGTATGGGCAGAGCTGAGAAATACCAAGGGGCAGAAAACGTTAGTGGGAGTTGTATACAGACCCCCAAACAGTAATGCTAAGGTTGGGGATGGCATTAAATGGGAAATTAGAGACGCGTGCAATAAGGGCACAGCAGTTATCATGGGTGACTTTAATCTACATATAGATTGGGCGAACCAAATTAGTAACAATACTGTGGAGGAGGAATTCCTAGAGTGTATACGGGATGGTTTCCTGGACCAACATGTCGAGGAACCAACTAGAGGTCAGGCCATCTTAGACTGGGTATTATGTAATGACAACGGATTAATTAGCAATCTTGTTGTGCGAGGCCCCTTGGGGAGGAGCGATCATAATATGATAGAATTCTTCAATAAAATGGAGAGTGAAGTAGTTAACTCAGAGACTTGGGTCCTGAATTTAAATAAATGTGATGGTCTGAGGCATGAGTTGGCTAGGATGGAATTGGGAATGTTACTTAAAGGGTTGACGGTGGATAGGCAATGGCTAACACTTAAAGATTGCATGGATGAACTACAGAATTTGTACATCCCTGTTTGGCATAAAAATAAAACAAAAAGGGTGACTCAACCGTGGCTAACAAGGGAAATTAGGGATAGCATAAGATCCAAGGAGAGGACATATAATTTGGCCAGAAAAAGCAGCAAACTTCAGGATTGGGAGCAGTTTAGGATTCAGCAAAGGAGGACAAAGGGATTAATTAACAGGGGGAAAATAGATTGAGAGTAAGCTTGCAGGGAACATAAAAACTGACGGTAAAAGCTTCTATAGATATGTGAAGAGAAAAAGATTGGTGAAGTCAAGCGTAGGTCCCTTACAGACAGAATCAGGGGAATTTATAATGGGGAACAAAGAAATGGCAGACCAATTAAATACATACTTTGGTTCTGTCTTCACAAAGGAGGACACAAATAACCTCCCAGAGATGTTGGGGAACATAGGGTCTAATGAGAGGGAGGAATTGAATGAAATCAGTATACGTAGGGAAATGGTGTTAGGGAAATTGACGAGATTGAAGGCCGATAAATCCCCAGGGCCTGATAATCTACATCCTAGGGTACTTAAGGAAGTGGCCCTAGAAATAGTAGATGCATTGCTGGTCATCTTCCAAAATTCTATAGACTCTGGAACACTTCCCATGGATTGGAGGACAGCTAATGTAACCCCACTATTTAAAAAAGGTGGTAGAGAGAAAACAGGGAACTATAGACCGGTAAGCCTGACATCAGTAGTGGGGAAAATGCTAGAGTTCATTATAAAAGATGTAATAGCAGAGCACTTGGAAAACAGTGACAGGATCGGACAAAGTCAGCATGGATTTATAAAAGGTAAATCATGCTTGACTAATCTACTGGAATTTTTTGAGGATGTAACTGGTAGAATAGATAAGGGAGAACCAGTGGGTGTGGTGTATTTGGACTTTCAGAAGGCTTTCGATAAGGTCCCGCATAAGAGATTAGCGTGCAAAGTTAAAGCATACGGGTTTGGGGGTAAGGTACTGTCTTGGATAGAGAACTGGTTGGCAGACAGGAAGCAAAGAGTTGGAATAAACGGGTCTTTTTCCGAGTGGCAGGCAGTGACTAGTTGGGTACCGCAGGGATCGGTGCTAGGACCCCAGCTATTCACAATGTATATAAAAGATTTAGACGAGGGAACTAGATGTAATATCACCAAGTTTGCAAATGACACAAAGCTGGGTGGGCGTGTGTGCTGTGAGGAGGATGCTGAGAAACTCCAGTATGATTTGGACAGGTTGGGTGATTGGGCAGATGCATGGCAAATGCAGTATAATGTGGATAAATGCGAGGTAATCCACTTCAGTGGCAAAAACAGGAAGACAGATTATTATCTGAAGGGCAATAGATTGGGAAAAGGGGAAGTGCAATGAGACCTAGGTGACCTTGTGCACCAGTCGCTGAAGGTAAGCATGCAGGTGCAGCAGGCGGTTAAGAAGGCAAATGGTATGTTGGCTTCATAGCGAGAGGATACAAGTACAGGAGCAAGGATGTCTTGCTGCAGTTGTACAGGGCCTTGGTGAGACCACACCTTGAGTATTGTGTGCAGTTTTGGTCACCTTATCTGAGGACGGATGTTCTTGCCATGGAGAGAGTGCAGCGAAGATTCACCAGACTGATACCTGGGATGGCAAGAATGATGTAAGAAGAGAGATTGGGTCGATTAGGCTTATATTCGCTAGAGTTTAGAAGAATGAGAGGGGATCTCATTGAAACTTATAAAATTCTAACAGGACTAGACAGACTAGATGCAGGAAGGATGTTCCCGATGGCGGGGGAGTCTAGAACCAGGGGTCACAGTCTAAGGATAAGGGGTAAGCCATTTAGGACAGAGATTAGGAGGAATTTCTTCACCCAGAGAGTGGTGAACCTGTGGAATTCTCTACCACACAAGGCAGTTGAGGCCAATTCATTAAATATATTCAAGAAGGAGTTAGCTTTATTTCTTAAGGCTAAAGGGATCAAGGGATATGGGGAAAAAGCAGGGACAGGGTACTGAATTTGGATGATCAGCCATGATCTCATTAAATGGTGGAATAGGCTTGAGGGGCCAAATGGCCTACTCCTGTTCCTATCTTCTATGTTTCTATGGTTCGTACGTGAATTGGGTCTATGGTGGAACCGTTGGTCAGGATCACGGCTTGCATGTCGTCGTGAAGCAGGCGGAGGATGGTGACAAACTTTTGAGCGCAGCCAAATTTGAGGAGGACACTCCATAATCCCTCATGGTTGTCAGTGTCGAAGGCCTTTGTGAGATCAGAGTGGTTGGTGCTGTTCCCTGCATCTCTCTTGTAATTGACGTGCGGTGAAGATCATGTCCATTGTTCCCCTTAGTGGGCGGAATCCGCATTGCGACTCTGTGAGGAGCTCTTCGGCCACTGGGAGAAGGCGATTGAGGATTGTGGTGTATGTGCCTTTAAGAGCCCCCTGTGTACTGTAATGCCGGTAATGGCCACTCGGGCTATATAAGCCTGTATAGTGTCTTGTACCTGTTAGTTCACCTCCAGACTTTGTTCAGTAAACACCTGTGAAACCAACTCCTGCATTCCGTGTCTCCATTAACACACGGATACAACAGTGGCGACGAATTGGAAATGGACTTACCTGCAATTCGGCAGCACCTCAAGGAGATCGATTCCTCAGACGAAAGTCGAAGAAAAACAAGAAAGAAAAAAAAACTGTGGTTTCACCAGCTAGCCGAGCTGGTGGCAGGTACTGCAATAATCCTTCCTGGGCGGCGGGCTGGGGCTCCATCGGCTGGCTCTGCAGCGGGGCCGAGCAGCGAAGGCGGAGGCGGAGGCAAACAGAGACAGAGGGTGGAGCACTCGGGAGACAGCCAGCGCTGCAAAGCAGGTCGGCGTTCGGACCAAGCAGAGGGAGGGAAAAGTCCCAGAGAGTCCAGCGGGAATGAGTCCCCACCTATTAAAAAAAATACCTGTGTAAATAAAAACCGCGGAGAACAGCGTTGTCAGCAGCGGCAGTGGTGGGAAAGCGCGGGAGGCGCTATTTTATTTCTGCGGGGAAGAAAGGAAAGTGCGGGAGGCGCCATTTTTTTTCAGGATGCCTAAGACTGGCAATATTACTGCTTTCGATAGCGATATAGAGGATTGGACCACATATGTGGAAAGAGTGGAGGTATATTGCACAGCAAATGAAATAGAGGATGATAAAAAGGCATCAGTCCTTCTAAATCTAATGGGCGAAAGGACATACGGGCTGTTATGAAACGTAATCACTCCAGCTAAACCGAGGGACACGAATTTTAAGGAGATTGTTGATACCCTACAGGAGCACTTAAACCCAACACCACAGCTGATAGCGGAACGATTCAAATTCTTCAGGAGGAATCAGCACAAGAATGAAAGTAACGCTGATTACCTCACCGAATTAAGGAAGCTGTCAAAGCACTGCCAATTCGGGGCAGGACTGGCAGATTCTCTTCGAGACAAATTCGTCTGCGGTCTCCTAAGTGAAGGAACACAGAAAAGGCTACTTTCTGAGAAAGATTTGACACTGGACAAGGCTTTCAGTGTGGCTGTATCATACGAAGCAGCCGCAAGAGGAGCTGCAGAGATACAGCAAAAGCCGCAGGACTTCGGCACCCAGGAAATGACACAGGGTTTCGAGAGATGTTATCGCGGCGGCAGATCCACCCATGACCAGAGGGACTGCTGGTTCAAGGACAAAGCATGCAGGCAATGCGGAAAGATTGGACACATTGCACGTGTATGCCGATCTGGAAACAAAAAATCCAAGGACAGGAAAAGGAAAAGTACAGAAAGGTACAAATGATGACGGACAGTAGCTCCGAAGACCAGAAGAGCGATAGCAACTCCGGAAACAAGAGACTAAGCTGTCTCAAATTACATAATGTAATTGCCAAAGAAGATTACCAGACCATTTGGGTTACCCTCACGATAGCGGGGTCCCCAGTTAAAATGGAACTAGATACAGGATCAGCTCTGACCGTCATAAGTTGACGGGATTACAAGCGGCTATTTCCGCATATACCTTTGAAAGACACATCCATTATCTTGAAAACATATACGGGGCAGAAAGTATACCCCAAAGGGAAAATAAGGGTGCCTGTTGTATACAACGGCAAGGAAATACAGAAGTTGTATTTATACGTTCTGCAAGATGGTGGTCCACCGCTGTTGGGACATGAATGGATCAGGAAAATACGTTTAGACTGGCACTCCATTCAGGCACTGACGGTGACCAGTAAGAAAAAAAATGATGATGGCGTCATACCTGAACGATTAAAAGACATCTTGGCCAACGCCAAAGAAGTGTTTCAACAGGAACTAGGAACCTTGAAAGGCGTCACCGCCTCAATAAAAGTGGAAGATGCGGCAATTCCCAAGTTTTTTAAGGCAAGGCCGGTGCCATACGCAATTCATCCAGCAGTCGAGGCAGAGCTGGAGAATTTGGAAAAGGCAGGCGTATTATCCAAGATAGATTGGAGCGAGTGGGCAACACCCATCGTCCCGGTCATGAAGAAAACGTTGAATAATGATAAATCTGAAGAACAAAGAAAAATTTGCATCTGTGGGGACTTCAAGGTGACTGTAAACCCAGTCCTTCACACGGTACAGTATCCTCTTCCGAGGATAGAAGATATTTTCGCCTCACCATCCGGAGGGAAACGTTTCGCCAAAATTGACTTGGCACAAGCATATCTACAGATGGAGGTTGAAGAGGCCTCTAAAAAGTATCTCACGATTAATACACACAAAGGCCTGTACCAGTATAATCGACTGGTTTTCGGAGTAGCATCAGCTCCAGCTATCTGGCAAAGAGCTATGGAGCAAGTCCTCCAAGAGATTCCGGGGACTCAATGCTACCTGGACAACATCCTTGTAACAGGAGAAAACGACAACGAGCACCTTGCCAATTTGGAGCAGGTGCTCACTAGGCTGAGAGAACGGGGCCTACGAGCAAATCGCCCCAAGTGCAAATTTTTCCAGAAACAAATATATTGTGGCCACATAATTAACGAGGAAGGGTTGCATAAGTCACCTGAAAAAATTGAAGCGGTCATAAAAGCCCCAGCACCTGAAAATGCCTCACAATTAAGGTCGTTCCTGGGATTGATAAATTACTATCATAAATTTTTACCGAACTTGTCAACTGTTCTGCACCCTCTTAACGAACTGCTACAAACGGGAGTAATTTGGAAATGGAGCGAAGACTGAAAATGTGCCTTCCATAAATGCAAAGGCTTGATCACGTCCAAGGAAGTTTTGGCTCATTACAACCCATCACTGCCAATCAGACTGGCGTGCGATGCATCCCCTTACGGCGTAGGAGCGGTATTATCGCATAGATTTCCTGATGGCTCGGAGCGGCCGATAGCTTTTGCGTCACGCTCATTGAACTCAGCTGAGCGTAACTATGCCCAGACCGACAGGGAAGCACTCAGCCTGGTATGGGGAGTTAAGAAATTCTACCATTACCTACACGGACAAAAATTTACCTTGTTGACTGATCATCAACCCCTCGTCTCCATATTTAACCCTAAAAAGGGTGTTCCCATTATGACAGCGCAAAGGCTACAGAGGTGGTCCCTTTTCCTAGGGGCACACCAATATGACATAGAATACAAAGGATCAAAACAGCATGGGAATGCTGACGGTTTATCGCGCCTACCGTTTGTATCGATTTGTATGTGGGTTCAATGACGACACATTAATGAAAGAGATGTCTTTTTATCTAAAGCTTGTTCATCTATGTTAACAGCATTACAGGAGACACCATCTTAGAGATCCATCTAAAATGAAACTAAAACTAAACTGCTTGTCTCTCACATGCCCTCTGCTGGTCAGGCATAAATAATCAATCAGGCAAATATGCTGGTAAGGCATAAATAATCAAACAGGCAAATACCATCACTATTTGCTGATATCATTACACCGTTGCCAACGGTAGAAGAGGCACCTACAGTGGACCCAGTGGAGATGTTCCACTCAACCATAGTGGAATGTCTACCAGTAACAAATTCTGCCATTGAAAAGGAAACGAGAAATGACCCGACTCTCTCACGAGTCTACGATTTAACGGTGAAGGGATGGCCAGCACATGGTGAACCACTGTTGCCAGCATTCTCGCAAAGAAGAGAACAGCTGTCAGTGTGCCGAGGAACCTTGATGTGTGGATCCAGAGTGGTGATTCCACCCAAACTCCAGGATAAAGTGCTAAAAGAGCTTCACGAGGGGCATCTGGGTGGAGTGAAAATGAAGAACCTAGCCAGAGCGTTTGTGTGGTGGCCAGGTATCGATGGAGACATCGAAGAAATGACCAAGAGCTGCCTAGGATGCCAGAAGGTCCAAAACGCCCCACCACAAGCCCCTCTACACCCATGGGAGTGGCCCTCATCTCCATGGCAAAGGGTACACATCGACTTTGCTGGTCCATTTATGGACTCAATGTTCTTAATCGCGGTTGATGCACACTCCAAGTGGCTGGAGGTAATAAAAATGTCCTCCACCACCACGGAAAAAACCATCACAGTATTAAGGACCATATTTGCCAGGAATGGGCTGCCTGAACAGATCTGTTCTGATAATGGACCGCAATTTGTGTCCGAAGAATTCAGGATGTTCTTAAAAAACAATGGGTTTAAGCACTACACGTCCGCCCCATACCATCCCGCCACCAATGGATTGGCTGAAAGGTTTGTCCAGACCTTCAAGAAGGCCATAAAGGCCATGGGTAATGAAGACATAAATCTACAGCATAAGGTGGATGACTTCTTGTTTGCATACAGGAATGCAACACATGTGGTTACAAACCAAACTCCCGCCATGATGTTCTTCAATAGAAGCCTAAGATGCCAGCTGGATTTGATCAAGCCCACCATCAGAAGGGACGTGGAGAACCGGCAATTTCAAGGCATGAATGAAAGGCCAACTAGAACCTTCCAGATA
Source organism: Somniosus microcephalus (assembly GCF_052327205.1). Lineage (NCBI taxonomy): Eukaryota > Metazoa > Chordata > Chondrichthyes > Squaliformes > Somniosidae > Somniosus > Somniosus microcephalus. The sequence goes on from NC_140996.1 coordinate 111,925,468, forward strand.
GGTCAACAAGTTTTGGCCCGGGACTACCGTACCGAGAAATGGCAGCCTGGAACTATTTGCACACGACTAGGACCGCTGATGTATACCGTGGACATTGGAGAAAGCATAATAAGGCGCCATGCTGACCAGATCATAGAGTCATCCAAAAAGGGACAACCTACACCACAACTCTATACGCCTAATGATGAAGCAGAGATACCCATAGTATCTACCTCCGATCCGGTGATACTGGAACTAGATGAACCCGACACTGGCATTCAAGCCGAATCAACCTTGCCAAAAGAACCTACTACACCACCAGAAACTACTACACCACCGAGGCGTTATCCGGACCAAGTCAGGAAGCCTCCAGAGAGACTGACTTATAATTGATTAACTGCAGCAAATGTGTAGATTATTGTTCTTGTAACATGTTAATTAATGATTACTTAAAATGTTATGTACTGGTTGTCTAAAAGGGGAGGAATTGTGGTGTATGTGCCTTTAAAGCCCCCTGTGTACTGTAATGCCGGTAATGGCCACTCGGGCTATATAAGCCTGTATAGTGTCTTGTATCTGTTAGTTCACCTCCAGACTTTGTTCAGTAAACACCTGTGAAACCAACTCCTGAATTCCGTGTCTCCATTAACACACGGATACAACAGATTCCTGCTATGACTTTCACTGTGGCAGACAGCAGGGTAACTCCTCTGTAATTACCGCAATCGGACTTGTGACCTTTCTTGAAGATGGTCACAATTACGGCATCTCTGAGATCCCCTGGCATGCTCTCCTCCTTCCAGATAAGAGAAATGAATTCATGAATTCACGCCAGTAGTGCTTCTCCGCTATGCTTTAGTGCCTCGGTGGGGATTCCATTTGCTCCTGAGGCCTTGTTGTTCTGCAGTTTTCAACCTCATACCGGGCTGGGGTTGTGCTGAGATGATGGCGTTGAGGACACTCGCATCAAAGACAGAGTCTCGGTTAAGGAGATCTTCGAAGTGCTCCTTCCAGCGGGCACTGACTGCCTCTCTGTCCTTGATGAGTACCTCTCCGTTCTTGGCCCGCAGTGGGGTAGGGCCTTGGGAGCTGGTCTTGACTGCACTAAAGAATCCACACACATCGTGGTTGTCGGCTAGCTGCTGGATCTCCTGCGCTTTTTCCCCCCACCATCTGTTCTTTAGATCCCGAGTTCTTTGTTGGACCTCAGCCTTCAGGCGTCTGTAGAGCGGCTTTCTTGCTCTCGAGTTCTGTTGCTGTTTCCAGATCAGGAATGCCTTGTGCTTGCGGCTTATTAGCTCCTGGATCTCCTGGTCGTTCTCGTCAAACCAGTCTTGGTGTATCCTGGTTGAGTGACCGAGCGTCTCTTCACAGGTGCTGATTATGGAGGCCTTGAGTGCAGACCAGGCGCTGTGGGCACTCTGTGTCTCTGCATCACTGGGAGTCGTCAGGTTGTTTGTGAGGCACAGGCTGAATCGGGCTTTCTTAGTGGGGTCTTTGAGTGCTCCAGCGTTGATTTTCCTGCAGCATTGTTTCTGTTGCCGCCGCTGTTCTGGGGCTACATTGATGGAGATGACAGAGCGGATTAGGCGGTGGTCTGTCCAGCAGTTGTCAGCTCCTGTCCTGGCGCGGGTGATGCAGACGTCCTTGCGGTCCCTCGCTCAGACAATGACATAGTCCAGCAGATGCCAGTACTTGGAGCGAGGGTGCTGCCATGAAGCCTTGTACTTGTCTCTCTGATGGAACAAGGTGTTGGTTATGACAAGGCCATGTTCTAAGCATTTCGACAGGAGGACCTTGTCTGCCTCATTGATGCTGAGAACCAAATCATTTAATACCTCCCCCCTCAGAACACCGTGCTGGTGATCTCAATATTGCCAACTCTCGCGAATCTTATCGCGCGAGATGCAATTTCCGAGTGAAATAAAGCATCACTCATGATCTTTGGACACGTTTACTGACAATGAAACTGTATCAGGCGAATATCTCAAGCATGTGCAGTTCCAGTCTTCCAAGCTGCACATGTCTCCTGTGATTTTCAAAGTGGAAATCACGTAAGCAGTGTAAAGATGGCGGCGGTGCAAAGCACCAGTAACTTTTTAATATAGAATAGGCCACAAATTGGAGGAGAGTTGTAAGCGAGGAAAATCTGGATGGTAAAACAGAACTAACAGACTCAGGTGTTACCCAGATCAATAATTTTATTATGAGTGCACATGGGAGAACCACCTCAGCCACCCCCAGTTAGAGGCATCGCTCTCAGAGAAAAAGTGACAATACAGCTTAGTTTATACAGTTTATTAGACAACACCCACTTATTACTAATGGGGTGTATACATGGGAATATTGATACTTCATTGGTTTACATGGTTAATCAATCAACTCCTAAGCTTGTCCTTCGAACTCGAATACCCCCTGAATACATCAGTGAGAAGCTTATGGGCTGCAAAGGCATCATTCTAACTTTGCATTCATGAGCGTATCTCTTATTCTTATCAAAATAGGGAGGCAGGCATCTTCAGCACGACATGGCCTTGCTGAACAAAGCCCTAGTCAAAAAGGGCCAGCTGACTATTCTCCAAGACCTGCCTGCAAAGGCCTCATCAATGTGCCTTTGTGCCTTATCTCTTTCAAGAGGCCTCCTCCAAACATATACTCAGAGTAATTTACGAGCGGAGCTTTGGAATGTCCTTGGTCATCTAAATCTACTTGTTAGTTTAAAAAGAGTTACTATAGCCAAGTATCCCATGGTGCTTTGCATTTTGTTTTCCAGCTAACAAGACTAAATGGTACCTTTCAGACAGCTTTATACCGGTCGAATATTGAGAACCCCTTTATATCCCTTAAACCAAATTTTATCCTATCAAGAGGGTAGCAATGACAGAGAATGGCCGAAGGTCGATCGGGAGAGGGGGCAAAATGAGGAGAATAGTGTAGTGTATGTAACTGTTCTACCTTTAAGAGAACTATTGTATGTAACCGTCCACCTTTAAGAGAACTATTTTAGGTGTGGCACTACTTTATCCTGGCTGCTGTATACTGTAATACCGACAGTGACCACACCGGTATATAAGTGCTGTGGCAGAATTTATTGGGCAGATTCGCCCTGACCTTCGAATAGTAAAGTCCTGTTTAAGTTACCCTTGTAGTCTGTGTATTACTTCGCTATACAACCCACAGACTTTACAGTGGCGACGAGTTCGATCTTACCCTGCGGCAACAATACTTCTGAAGAAGTAAACGAGCGTCGAGAAGAGGCACCCGCCCTCGTCGTTTTGCTGAGAGAAAACTCGAGTCTGCAGACCAAGAAAGGAGGAAGATTTCAAACAAGAAGTCTTCCATCAGCAACAGGCACGGATTGTCCCTTCTGCCACGGTGGTGAGTGAGCCGATCAACACGAGAAGCAAGTCGGCCACGGTGACTGTGAGTAAAGGGAAAATAGAAACAAATAAACGGAGGATAAGGGCGGTGCACTCGACCACGGTCAAGGGGGAAAGGAGCCGGACAGAAGTCAGGCCCAGAGGCGCTGAGACTGGGGCAGCGTGGAGCAGAAGCCGCGGTACAAGCGGGCTGGGGAGCGTTGTGAGACGGCTAGACCGCGACGGCGAAAAAGGCCGGACAACTACCGCGACCACGAGGCGCTGCGACCGGGATCGTAAGGCACGGGAAGATATAAAAATAAATAAGCCACGGAGAACTCAGCCGCAGCCGGGGAGGAAAGCACCGGACTGCGAGAAGCTGGGAGGCGCGATTGGGGTGAAAAAGGCCAGACAGTGATTGAGGCCACGAAGCGCTGCGACCGGATCGTAAGGCGCGGGACAATATAAAATAAATAAACCGCGGAGAACGTAGCCGCAGCTGGGGAGGGAAGCACCGGACTGCGAGAGGGCTGGAGGCGCGATTGGGAGCCCGAGCGAGCGGGAGAGACAGAGCCCGAGCGAGGAAGGCTGAGCGAGATCCAGCCCAGTGGCTGAAACTGTTCACCGCCAACGGGTTGTACCCAGCACCGGCTGCCTGCCGAGAGAAGGGAACGCGCTGAAGCCGACGCGCAGGCTGCAAACCCGAAAGCCAGCGGCCGTCGCCCGAGGGAAGCTTACCCCTCCTGCCAGGGGAAGAAACGCGGGAAGCCGCCAGTAGGCGGGGAAGAAGACAGAAGCGGGAACCGCCATTTTAAAGTGGGCGGGGAAAGAAGATAAGCGCGGGAAACCGCCACCTGGAAAAAAAAAAGTTAAAGAATATTGTTGTTGTTTCTCAGGAAGAGTGTGAAGATGCCTAAGCATAGTAACAGCAACGGTTTCAATGCCGAGGTGGAAGACTGGCCCACGTATGTAGAACGCATCGAGATATATTGTACGGCTAATAAGATAGCAAATTATGAAAAAGCTCTAACCTTATTAAACTCAATGGGTGCGAGGACATACGGGTTATTGAAGCATCTCCTATCACCAGCTAAACCGGCAGATCAGTCTTTCGATAATATTGTTGCTGTCCTGAAGGATCATTTTAACCCCGCACCGCTGATGTTAGCGGAACGATCTAAATTTTACGGGAGAACGCAACGAAAAGAGGAAAGCAACGCGGAGTACTTGGTCGAGCTGCGTAGACTAGCGAAATACTGCCAGTTTGGAGGAAATCTGACAGAGGCATTGCGAGACAAGTTCGGGTGCGGGTTGTCGAAGGAAGGAACGCAAAAGCGACTGCTCGAAGAGAACGACCTTACACTGGATAGGGCTGTCCTTATTGCAGCATCACATGAAGCCGCAGTGAAAGGAACTGCGGAAATGCAGCTGAAGGCAGTGGTCCTCAGTGTGGATCAAATTACTTCGGGTGCAACGAAATTTTATCGTTGTGGGAAGACAACACACGACCAGAACCAATGCTGGTTTAAAAACCAGGACTGTAGGAAATGTGGCAAACTGGGTCACATAGCCAAAGTATGCCGGTCAGGGAAGAAGACCAACAACCAAAAAAAAAAGCCATCACAGGAAAAGTACAACAAAGTACACAAGGTGGTTGAGAAGAGTTCAGATGAACAGAATTCGGATTCAGACCCAAGCGGCCAGGAACTGGGCAGTCTGAGAATTCATAATGTGAGTAAGGAAGCTGACCTACAAACTATCTGGGTTATGCTAAAAATAGCCGGAGTCCAAGTGAGAATGGAATTGGACACTGGATCAGCCCTATCAGTCATAAATCGAAGGGATTACAACCGGCTATTCTCACATATACCCTTGAGAGATACCAGGTTCGTGTTGCAGACATACACGGGGCATAAAGTATACCCCATGGGAAAGATAAGAGTCAAGGTGAGAGACAGGGGCAAAGAACACCCCGGAATGGACTTATACGTACTACCTGAGGGAGGACCACCACTTCTAGGACGGGAGTGGATCAAGAAAATAGACATGGAATGGCACTACCTCAAAGCAATAACGAGTGAGGACTCGGGGCAGACAATCAGCTCAGACTCTGAAACGGATGACGATAAGACCAGCCCAAGCATGAAAGACAAGTCTAAAATGAACTTGCTGACTAAGGTTGGTAGAACGAATGTGGGCATAAAGGCTTATGCTCCAGAGGAGAACAAAGTTACAGAACAGAATTCCTCTGAACAACAACAACATAGCTTGACAGAGAATTCTGAGTCTGTTCAAGTTACAGACATATATATTACTGAGGAACATCGAGCTCGAACGCAAACTTATTTCAGATTACGACAGCAATTAGAACAATTGAATTGCCGTCTCGAGCAAGAGATGAAAGCAATGAAAAAGTTCTATGATACCGAATGGGAGAATCTGGAAAGACAACAGAAGCAGCTGGGGAAGAAAAGGGAGCAGGAGCACACAAACCGTCTGCACGAGGAGGCCAAACGAATCAAAGCTGATTCGGCTTCTGAAGGGGCGTGCTCCAATCCGGTGGAACAAGATGTGCCGCAACTGAAGGCGCTGGTTAGCAGGTTGCAGGCAGAAAAAGCTGAGTTGGTCGACATGACTTCCGAGCTCCTACTGAAGTTGGGTGCAGCATCACCGGACGATTCATTAGTGGAAATTCGAATGATGGGGGCTGCGGATGATGGCGAAGTAGAAGCAGCAAAGGAGCCCCAGGACAAGGTTCTAAACAGCCCTGCAGCTAATGGAAAAGGGATGAGGACAGAAGAGTTAACAGTCAGCCAACTCCTCCAGGGCAAGGTTATAAACAGCCCTGTAGTTAATGGAAAAGGGATGATGGCAGAAGAGTTAACAGTCAGCCAACTCATTCATATGCTGAGGGATAAAACTCTAAAATGGGAAAAACTTAAATACGAGCCTCAATCTTCAAAGGGAAGGGAGCTCTCAAAAGTCATTGGAAGAGCTGAGGTGGCAACCCAGACTGAGAAGTCTGCAGCAGAACAGCCCTTGGATGCCAAAAGTACGCTGACGCACGGCAATGTAGAACAACAGAATACTGAAACAGCTACTTCAGTAGAGGGATTGAATAGTCCGATCAATCAATCTCCGAATGAAGTTGAAGTATTGAAATCACAAATGAGGTCATTAGTAAAAGACTTGCAGGAAGCCCAGAAAAAGCGGGATGAATCTGAACGCATGATGAAGTCTCTTCAGGACAGATGTCGGGAATTGGAACAAAAGTCGGCTAACGTCCAGCTGGGTAAGGAGGAAATAGAAGACCCTCTCACTGGCCTAGCTCAGGACGACACCGAATATTACCATGATCTGTTGAGTGACACTGAATATTACGAGGACCTGGTCTGCCCAGCTTGTGCCGAGAACTCCCAAAGTGCCGAAATCAGGATGAATCACTTAAAGTCCAAGGAACATAGGGAGATGGTGGCGTTACAGCTGGCAGCTGACAATGGAGCCCCGAGAGTCTCCAAGAAGCAAAAAAGGAAAAGACGAAGCAGAAGATGATAACCATCTGAACCATTATTACCTCTACCCGATCACACATGTGGTCCCCCGAACGGAGCCAAATCAGTTGGAAAGTAGGAAAATTTCCCAAGGCAATCCAACTGTTTTTTGTTTGTTTTAAAAAGTCAGCAATGCTGGTTCAGAAGTGATGGAAGTAAAGCTGTTAAGTCTAGGGAAGGACTATGGGATGAGTCCCTCTAGCAAGGTGACCCGACTACACCACGGAGGCGTGGTCCGGACTGAGTCAAGAAGATCAGAGACTGAATCTGTGAACTGTTTCCCGCAGAGACTGAATCTGTGAACTGTTTCCGCAGAGACTACCTCTGTGAGCTGTTGTAACATGAAGTTGGATATGTTATGATGTTATGTTAATGGGGAATAAGTATGTTGTAAGCTAAAAAGGGAGGATTGTAGTGTATGTAACTGTTCTACCTTTAAGAGAACTATTGTATGTAACCGTCCACCTTTAAGAGAACTATTTTAGGTGTGGCACTACTTTATCCTGGCTGCTGTATACTGTAATACCGACGGTGACCACACCGGTATATAAGTGCTGTGGCAGAATTTATTGGGCAGATTCGCCCTGACCTTCGAATAGTAAAGTCCTGTTTAAGTTACTCTTGTAGTCTGTGTATTACTTCGCTATACAACCCACAGACTTTACAAATAGGCCGCTGAACAGTCGACTAACAGGAGAGTGAACAACAGTGGCCGTAGCAGCACGGTTAAAAAGGGGAAGTGGCAAATATGAAATAGTGAACTTAAGGCAAGAGAGAAGTTTGTGTTCTGGAGTGATGCTGTGGTACTCCTGCAGTTGGATGAAAGAGAGCGAGAGCAGAAGCAGGGCCTCGATCACTACTGGTGTAAAAGAGTGGGGGAAGACAGCCAACCTGTTGCCTGACATCTCATCCTCCACAGCAACTTACAATAAAACAGCATGTCAAGTCAGCCTACATTCTCTCAGCAAGTTATCAACAACAGCAACTTACATTTATATAGCACCTTTAACATAGTAAAACATCCCAAGATGCTTCACAGGAGTGTTATCAAACAAAAGTAACACAAAGAGATATTAGGACAGATGACGTAAAGCTTGGTCAAAGAGGTAAGTTTTGAGGAGAGTTAGAGCGGCACAGAGGTTTACGGAGTGAATTCCAGAGCCTTGGGCCCAGGCAGCTGAAGGCATGGCTGCCAATGGTGGAGCAATTAAAATTGGGATTGCACAAGAGTCCAAAATTGGAGGAGTCATAGATCTGGAGAAGGGTTGGAAGAGGTTATGTTCCAGAAAAATTAATGGTCAAAAGCAAAGCGAGGCCAGCCTGCGAGTGATTCGACAGCGGGGCCACCGATCCACCCCACCACCTCCAGAATCAGTCAGCGAGACGCGAGGATGTGCTGTTGCATGGCCGGCTGATAGCTCAAGAGGTTAGATGGCTCTGTGTGGGGACGGTGCTCTCCGGGGGCAGGGGAACAGGGGGCCTATGCATGTGTGGGGCCACCCAGGAGAATCCAGGGTGAATGGGAGTGGGTGGATCAGTGTATGTGTCCCCCCACCCTCGCGTCCTTGGAGGCTGGTATTGATGATCGAGGTGACCTAGTCCCAGAGCGAGCAAACTGAGATGCATAGCAACGTGGTGATTAACAGGTAGGATTTTTTTTAAAAGTTTTTTGTAAAGCATTTTCAGAAGCAGTAATATAGTTTATGAAAAGAGCGGTGACCTGTTAGAGATTAAATATGCCACTAATGAGGTTTAATGATGTGACTGTGACAAAGGTAAACTATCCCTCCTTGTCCTTCTAGACTTGTCTGCAGCCTTGACTACTCCATCCTTCCCCAACACCTCTCCACTGTCATCCAGCTGGGTGGGACTGCACTCGCCTGGTTCCATTCTTATCTATCTAATCGTAACCAGAGAATCACCTGCAACAGCTTCTCTTCCCGCTCCCGCATGGTTACCTCTGGTGTCCCCCCCAAAGATCTATCCTTGGCCCCCTCCTATTTCTCATCTACATGTTGCCCCTCGGCAACATCATCCAAAAACACCGTCAGTTTCCACATGTATGCTGATGACACCCAGCTTTACCTCACTACCTCTTCTCTCGACCCTCCACGGCCTCTAAATTGTCAGACTGCTTGTCCGACATACAGTTCTGGATGAGCAAAAATTTTCTCCAATTAAATAATAAGACCGAAACCATTGTTTTTGGTCCCCGCCACAAACTCCGTTTCCTAGCCACTGATTCCATCCCTCTCCTTATCATCTGTCTTAGGCTGAACCACACTGTTCGCAACCTTGGTGTCAGATTTAACCCTGAAATGAGCTTCCAACCACACATCCGCAGCATAACAAAGACAACCTATTTCCACCTCCGTAACATCGCCAGTCTCCGCCCTTGCCTCAGCTCATCTGCTGCTGAAACCCTCATCCATACCTTTGCTACCTCTAGACTTGACTATTCCAATGCACTCCTGGCTGGCCTCCCACATTCTACCCTATGTAAACTTGAGGTCATCCATCCAAAGCTCGGCTGCTCATGTCCTAACTCGCACCAAGTCCCGTTCGCCCATCACCCCTGTGCTCACTGCCCCTTCCTATCTCTGTAATGTCCATCAGCCCCACAACCCCTCCCTCCCCCCCGAGAATTCTGCCCGAGTATAATCGCTCAACCATTGGTGGCGGTGCCTTCTGTTGCCTAGGCCGTAAGCTCTGGAATTCCCTGCCTTTCCACCTCTGTTTCCTCCTTTAAGACGCTCCTTAAAACCTACCTGTTTGACCAAGCTTTTGGTCACCTGCCCTAATTTCTCCTTATGTGACTTGGTGTCAACTTTTTTGTCCTACAATACCCCTGTGCAGTGCTTTGGGACGTTTTACTACATTAAAGGTGCTATATAAATACAAGTTGTTGTTGTAATGCGGTTTATAAACCAATGACAATCCATATTGGTTCATATTTGGAAAAAAATAGCAATTCATGATTTTTATACCAAATCTCTTGATTTTTAAGAGTTTGTCTCTTGATTTATGAGACGGTGGGGTTGGCTGGCCTGTGATCTGCACCTTTGGTGTTGAACTTTTGTCTTCTACTAGGCTCCTGGGCCATTGGAGCCTGCTCTGCTTTGCCTGCTTTTATGCTTCCTTTTCACCTGCCTTTCTTTTTGTCTATTCACACACACTCTGTATCTTTATTTCTTTGATTCCTCCTATTGGGTTATGCTTACATCACCTCTGCCATTTGACAATCTCTTGTTTTACAATTTAAGTACTTTACAAGTACAGGTCATTCTATTTCTTTTCATGTAAGCATGTTTCCCCCTTCCCCTTATTCTGTTCTTCATCTGTAATAGCTTCCAGCTTTGACAGAGTTCACACACTCAAAACATCAATTTATTTGTACCTCCAAATGCTGCCTAACCTGTTGAGTGCTTCCAGTATTTCCTGCTTTAGTTTATCATTTATGCTCTATGCACACGTTTTAGCTTGGCTGAGTAGTTTGTTTTTTATTAGCTGTGCCCTCCTCGAGGGGGTAGCACTAGCAGTCGTATTTATCATTGAGTTATGGGGCTCACACCTAATGCCACTATCAGCCCGGATTCAAATAGAATAATCTTAACATGTATACTGGTTCATTTCTCCATAGCTCATATGCCTGCACTTCTAACAGTTCGGCTTGGATATTTATGAGTAGGCAGCAGGGAGCCAGATTGAAAGGTTGGCTGGCTGCAGTGTGGGTAAGCCTGCGGTACCAGGCCACAGGCAGGGAGTGGAGAGGAGGCCGGTGGGAAGCAGTGTGTTTGGGGGGGAGGGGGGGGGGAAGGAGGGAAAGTGGGAGGAGATCCAAAGCCTAAAATATTGTGACTCACTTAAAGTGAATTGTGATTTGTGCTTCCCACGTGGAACAACACTTGTCCTTAGCTTGTTGAATCAAAAACTTTGGAACAGCAAGGGCATTTCAGGAGTATAAGCCTGAGATCTGATTCTGTATGTAGAGGAAGGCAATGGTCTAAGCCTTGTAATGCTACTAAATATCATAGACCAGCAGCCAGATAGCACTCTGTTATGGAGGGCGGAGGGTTGGGGTGATTGGAAAGGTCGGGGTGGGGGCAAAAACAAGTAGCATCTCAGAGGATCCTGTCTCACTCCTAGTGCCTACGAGCAACAGCATAGGTACATTTAGACTAGAGGATTCAGCTTGAGGAAGTAACATCAGGCCATAAAGTTAGCTTGCATCCTTCCATAGCTACACAGCCTAGAAATGAGCGTTGCAGAGCCCACTTGCAAAAGATTGCTGCCTCAGCATTATCAGCTGCTGGAGTTATTTGAGTCTCTACAAAACATCCTGCAAGTTATAACTAGGAATGTTGATGAGTCCACTGTCCACATCGGTGTAGGAAAACCCCTCTCCAGTTTTATGGAGCTTGTGACAACTGCATTGACAGCTGTAGCAGATTTCCTTTGTGGTACAGGTCCTAAACCTAATATTTCTTATAAATGCTCAGATTGCTACTATGGAGATGTTGGACTCCAATCCACCAACAGTCTCTTTCATCTGGCTGCAATAAGCTGGCACTTACAATTTATTTCCTCTCAAATGGTAAAGTAATTTCAAACTTTTGTGATGGTGCAGGATGCCCTTCAACTCCTCCAAACCTTCATGTGGAAATGCTCCTTCACTCACATCCTTTCAGCCCAAAGAATTCTCCTGTTATTTTAAATTAAAGGCTCATTATCTGAATGCATGAAGCATTCCCTGCCCCCACCTTGGGAAGTCTGACCACCTCTCCCTGTTTCTAGCCCCGGCATACAAACCGCTCATCAAAAGAGTGGGAACATCAGTGAGATCAGTGAAAGTATGGCCAGAGGGGGCAGTCTCAGAGCTTCAGCATTGCTTCGAACGCACTGATTGGGGCATGTTTGCCCATAATGACATCGAGGAATACGCATGCACAGTGCTATTCTACATTAACAGCTGCGTCGAGGTCGTCACGACCCATAAAAATATCAGGACATACCCCAACCAGAAACCCTGGCTGAACGGAGAGGTCCGCTCACTGTTGAAAGCTCGCGACGCAGCATTTAAATCTGGCGACGCGGCGGCTTACAGTGCAGCTAGGACCAACCTAAAAAAGGGTATCAGGACTGCCAAAAGGAAACAGACACTGCCGATAGAGGATCATTTCCACAACAACTCGGACCCTTGGCGCATGTGGCAAGGCATCCAGTCCATCACTGACTGCAAGGGCAAAAACACCAGCCCCCCCGGTTAGCGATGCCTCCCTTCCGGAGGAGCTTAACAACTTCTACGCTTGCTTCGACAGGGACAACAGGGAGCTGGCTACCAAAGCCTTGCCACCCCCAGAAGACCAGGTGCTCACTCTGTCGACCTCCGACGTAAGGGGTGTTCTACGCGGAGTGAACACACGAAAGGCTGCTGGACCGGATAGCATCCCTGGACGGGTACTCGAGGAACGACTATCGACCTGTCGCACTCTCACCCATCATAATGAAGTGTTTCGGGAGACTGGTCCTGGCTCACACCAAAGCCAGTGTTCCCGCCTCTCTTGACCAACACCAGTTTGCCTATCGTGCAAACAGATCAACGGAGGATGCAATCACAACTGCTCTACACTCGGCACTGAATCACTTAGATGGTAAAGAGACCTACATCAGAATGCTGTTCATAGACTACAGCTCAGCATTCAACACTATCGTCCCCAACAAGCTGGCCACCAAACTCCAAACTCTTGGCCTGAACACTTCCCTCTGCAACTGGACCCTGGACTTCCTAACAAACAGACCCCAGTCTGTCAAATTAGGTAACCACACCTCTCCCCCCCCCCCGACCCTGAACACGGGGGCCCCACAAGGATGTGTGCTGAGACCCCTCCTCTACTCCCTCTTCACCCACGACTGTGTGGCTGTTCATGGTTCCAACACCATCATCAAGTTTGCGGATGATACCATGGTAGTAGGGCAGATCACCAACAACGATGAGTCAGCCTATAGGGAGGAGGTCCAGCATCTCGTGAAGTGGTGCGCCGATAACAACCTGGCCCTTAACATCAAGAAAACCAAAGAAATCATTGTGGACTTCAGGAAGTCTAAAGGCGGAAGTCACACCCCCATCCACATCAATGGGGCTGTGGTGGAAAGGGTGGACAGCTTTAAGTTCCTCGGAGTCCACATCACAGAAGACCTCTCCTGGTCCCTCCATACCTCCTCTCTGGTGAAGAAGGCCCAGCAGCGCCTATATTTCCTAAGGAGGCTGAAGGGATGTAACCTGTCACCCCTGATCCTCTCTAACTTTTACCGCTGCACAATAGAGAGCATCCTGACAAATTGTATCACAGTATGGTATGGCAGCTGTAGCTACTATGACCGGAAAGCCCTGCAGCGGGTAGTCAAAACTGCCCAACGCATTACCGGCACCCGGCTACCGACCATAGAGCACATATACCAGAAACGCTGTTTACGGAGGTCACGGTCCATCATCAAAGACCCTACCCACCCCAGCCACAGTCTGTTTGCCCTCCTGCCATCTGGAAGATGCTACAGATGCATTCGCACCCGTACGCCCAGATTTAGGAACAGCTTCTTTCCCAGGGCTGTCATCCTACTGAACTCCACAAATAAACTCTAAAGCCTGCACATCTGCCAATGCACTTTATTATGGTTATGCTTATGTTAATGTATTACAAGCCAAATGTATGTTGAATGTTTAAATGTCTTAATCTAAATGTACACTCTCGGGAGCCGCAAGCCTACATTTCGTTGTAATGCACTTGTGCACTAACAATGACAATAAAAGTTGATTTGATTACAAGATAGATGAACTAATGGCACAAAGATAAATGGGTTTGATCTAATAGCCAATACAGAAACATGGTTGCAAGGTGGCCAAGGTTGGGAGCTAAATGTTCCAGGGTACTTGACATTTCGAAAAGACAAGCAGAATGGAAAAGGAGGGGGAGTAGCCCTGATAATAAATGATGACATAAGGACAGTAGCGAGAAAGGATCTCGGCTCGGAGGATCAGGAAGTAGAATCAGTATGGGTGGAGATAAGGAATAACAAGGGGCAGAAAACACTGATAGGAGTAGTATATAGGCCCCCTAACAGTAGCTAAACCATTGGACAGAATATTAATCAAGAAATAGTAGGAGCTTGCAACAAAGGTAATGTAATAATCTTGGGGGACTTTAATCTTCATATAGACTGGACAAATCAAATTGGCAAAGGTAGTCTGGAGGATGAGTTCAGTTCATGAAATGCATTCAGGACAGTTTCCTAGAACAATATGTCATGGAACCAACCAGGGAACAGGCTATTTTAGATCTTGTATTGTGTAATGAGACAGGGTTAATTAGCAATCTCAAAGTAAAGGATCCTCTGGGGCAGAGTGATCATAATATGATAGGCAAGTCACTCAGAATTAAGGTGAAATTCTAAGTCCAAAACTAGAGTCCTAAACTTAAATAAAGCCAATTACATAGGTGTGGTAAACCACTGCTAACTCTGTACATGTCTGTGTGGTAAACCACTATTAACTCTGTACAGGTCCGGGCATGTCTCTGCCCCGGCTCCACCCCTAAGCCCGGGTATAAAGGTGACTCACCACCCTTCCCCCGGGAGCTCTTAGGATGGATCCACTAGCAGAGGCATGCTCCAGTTCTTAGTCAATAAAAGCCTACTTCGTATAAGTTCAACTCGTAGTCTTTGGTGTTGTTGATAGTGCATCAATTTTATTGACTAAATTTTCGACATGGAGCAAATCTTGAAGCCGGAACGTTTAGACCTGGATCCTCAAGCAGCAGATGCAGCCAATAACTTTGAACACTGGCTGAGCTGTTTCGAAGCCTTCCTGGAGGCCTCCAGCACTACCGTCACTACAGATGACGCGAAACGGCTTGTCTTGAACTCACGGGTGAGCCACCGAGTCTACTCGATCATCCGAGACGCCACAACTTATGCGGCCACCATCGCGACGCTAAAGGAATACGTGAGGCCTGTTAACGAGGTCTACGCCAGACACCTCCTGGCTACCCGAAAACAGCGCCCCGGGGAATCGGGCGCCAAATATTTACTGGCACTGAGAGTCCTCGGCCGGGCCTGTAATTGCAAAGCAGTGACGGCCAAGGAATGCACGGAAGACCTGATCCGAGACGCCTACGTAGCCGGCATCAGGTCCAACTATACACGGCAGAGGCTGCTGGAACAGAGGGGGCTCGACCTGCAGAAGACGGTGGCCCTCGCTAACTCGTTAGACGTGGCCCTTCAGAACATGGACGCCTACCCCCCTGACCGGATGGCCACGTGGATGTCACGGGAGCAGCCATCTTGGGACCCGGTAAGGCCACAAGCCGCCAGCAGCTGAACTACAGCTGCAATGACCAGAGGCCAGAAATGCTACTTCTGCGGCCAGGCCAAGCACCCCAAACAGCAATGCCCAGCAAAGAACGCGATCTGCCCCAAATGCGGCAAGAAAGGCCACTACGCGAGAGTGTGCAGGGCGAAATCGACCCCCAATTCCAGCAGCGCCGCGTGTGAACCGTGCAGGCCGCCATTTTGGACCCCACCAACCACATGTGAGCCATGCGGGCCGCCATTTTGGGCACCACCAGCCACGGGGGAGCCGCCATCTTGGACACCATTTCGGGACCAGGCCCCCGGCGCGGGCGAATACTACAGCGACCCACCGACCTCGACGATGGCCTCCATCACCCTGGACCAATCTAGGCCCCATCAACTAGCCAGGTCCATGATGAACATAAAGGTAAATGGCCATGTCACAAATTGCCTTTTCGACTGTGGAAGCACGGAGAGCTTCATCCACCCCGACACGGTGCGACGCTACTCCCTATCGGTTATGCCCACACGCCACCAGGTCTTTATGGCCTCAAAGTCCCATACGGCGGACGTCGGCGGCTACTGTGTAGCGACTCTGACAGTGAACGGCGTGGAGTACAGAGATTTTAAATTCCTCGTCCTGCCACAGCTCTGCGCTCCCGTACTGCTAGGATTAGACTTCCAGTGCCATCTGGAGAGTGTCACGATGGCATATGGCGGGCCCCTGCCCCCACTTAGTCTGCAGCAGGCAGAATTTAAACACGGCGCCGCGCAAAGTATGCAGCCTGTCCACCCTGAATGTCAAACCCGTTGTTCGCAAACCTCGCCAAAGACTGCAAGCCAATTGCTACTAAAAACAGGCGGTACAGTGCCGGGGATAGGAGCTTTATTAAATCAGAAGTAGAAAGACTCCTGAGGGAAGGGATTATCGAGGGCAGCACCAGCCCATGGCGAGCCCAAGTGGTGGTAGTGAAGACCGGCGAAAGACAGCGCCTGGTTATTGATTACAGCCAGACGATCAATCGATACACGCAATTAGACGCATACCCACTTCCCCGCATATCTGACATGGTCAACCAGATAGCACAATACCGGGTATTCTTGACGATTGATCTGAAGTCGGCATACCACCAGCTCCCCATCAGGCCTGAGGACCGCCAGTACACGGACTTCGAGGCTGACGGTCGCCTCTACCACTTCCTCCGAGTCCCCTTCGGCGTCACCAATGGGGTCTCGGTCTTCCAAAGGGAGATGGACCGGATGGTTGACCAGAACGCGCTGCAGGCCACCTTCCCCTATCTAGACAACGTCACCATCTGCGGCCATGACCACGATGCCAACCTAGAAAAATTCCTCCGTACGGCCCAACGGCTGAATCTGACATACAACAGAGAAAAATGTATGTTCCGCACCACGCGCCTCGCTATTCTTGGCTGCGTGGTGGAAAACGGAGTCCATCGGCCAAGACCCCGACCGAATGCGCCCCCTCCTGGAACTACCCCTCCCCCACTGCCTAAAAGCCCTGAAGAGATGCCTAGGGTTCTTCTCCTACTACACCCAGTGGGTGCCCAACTATGCGGACAAAGCCCGGCCCTCATCAAGTCAACCTCCTTCCCCCTGACGGCAGAGGCCCGTGCGGCCTTCACCCTCATAAAAGAGGACATTGCGAAGGCCACAATGCATGCAGTGGATGAGTCCATCCCTTTCCAAGTGGAGAGCGATGCATCCGACTTCGCCCTAGCCGCAACCCTTAACCAGGCGGGGAGACCCGTGGCCTTCTTTTCACGGACCCTCCAGGGCCCCGAAATTCGACACTCCTCAGTCGAGAAGGAGGCCCAGGCGATAGTGGAGGCTGTACGGCACTGGAGGCATTACCTGGCCGGTAAACGTTTCACCCTGCTCACTGACCAACGGTCAGTAGGATTTATGTTTAACAGCAGACAAAGGGGGAAAATCAAAAATGATAAGATATTGCGGTGGAGGATCGAGTTATCCACCTACAACTACAATATCTTATACCGGCCCGGGAAACTTAATGAGCCCCCAGACGCCCTATCCCGTGGGACATGTGCCAACGCACAAGTCGATAGGCTACGGACCCTCCACAATGATCTCTGCCACCCAGGGGTCACCAGATTCTTCCATTTTATTAAAGCTCGCAACCTGCCTTACTCCATCGAGGTGGTCAGGACCATGACCAGGAACTGCCAGGTCTGCGCCGAATGCAAACAGCATTTCTATAGGCCAGACAGGGCACACCTGATTAAAGCCACCCGCCCCTTCGAACGTCTCAGCGTCGATTTCAAGGGACCCCTTCCCTCCTCTGACCGCAACACGTACTTCCTCAATATTATTGACGAGTACTCCCGTTTCCCCTTCGCCATCCCCTGCCCGGACATGACCAGTGCCACAGTCATCAGGTGCCTCAACGACCTGTTCGCCATATTTGGCTTCCCCAATTACATCCACAGCGACAGGGACTCGTCGTTCATGAGCGACGAGCTGTGCCAGTACCTGCTCGAGAAGGGCATAGCCACGAGCAGGACTACCAGCTACAACCCCCGGGGTAACGGACAGGTAGAGAGGGAGAACGCAACGGTGTGGAAGACCGCCATGCTCACCCTAAAATCCAAGGGCCTCCCAATCTCCCGCTGGCAAGATGTCCTCCCCGATGCGCTCCACTCCATACGATCGCTGCTCTGTACTGCCACAAACGCCACCCCTCACGAGAAGATGTTCGTCTTCCCCAGGAAATCCACCTCGGGGACATCACTACCGCCATGGCTGACGTCTCCGGGACCCGTCCTGCTCAGGAAACACATGAGGAGCCATAAGACGGACCCCCTGGTCGAAAAGGTTCACCTCCTCCACACCAACCCACAGTACGCCTACGTGGCGTATCCTGACGGGCGGGAGGACACAGTCTCAATTCGAGACCTCGCACCCTCAGGTACCACCAGAAACACCATCAATCACCATCCACTACCTCCACCCACGACGCACCACCGGGGTGTCTACCACGAACTGACGACATGCCGGTGCCATCCCTACCCCCAGAGGACGACACGCCAGTGCTCCGTCCCACGCGAGAAGTGGCCGCGGGCAAAGAACCGCCGCAACCGGCACCACGAAGATCATTACGGCAGACAAGACCCCCGGAGAGACTTTCGTATACGAACTTTTGAAACACTTCACCCCGCCGGACTCTTTTAAACGAGGGGTGAATGTGGTAAACCACTGCTAACTCTGTACATGTCTGTGTGGTAAACCACTGTTAACTCTGTACAGGTCCGGGCATGTCTCCACCCCTAAGCCCGGGTATAAAGGTGACTCACCACCCTTCCCCCGGGAGCTCTTAGGATGGATCCACTAGCAGAGGCATGCTCCAGTTCTTAGTCAATAAAAGCCTACTTCGTATAAGTTCAACTCGTAGTCTTTGGTGTTGTTGATAGTGCATCAATAGGTATGAGTGACAAGTTGGCTAAGGTAGATTGGAAAAATAGATTAAAAAAGGTATGGCGGTAGATAAGCAGTGGCTAGCATTTAATAAAATATTTCACAATTCTCAACAAAAATACATTCCATTGAGAAACAAAAATTCCACAGGAAAAGTGATCCAACTGTGGCTAACTAAATAAGTTAAAGATAGCAGTTGTAAAGATTAATAGTAAGCCTGAGGATTGGGAAAGTTTCAGAAGCCAGCAAAGGATGACCAAAAAATTGATAAAAAGGGAAAAAATAGAATGAGAAAACACTAGCAAGAAATACAAAAGCAGATTGTAAGAGTTTCTACAAGTATGTAAAATGGAAAAATGGTGGGGGAACAAGGGTCTAATGAGGGTGAGGAACTTAAGTAGAGAAAAAATACTATAGAAACTTATGGGACTAAAAGCAGACAAATCCCCTGGACCCGACGGCCTACATCCTAGGGTTCGAAGAGGTGGCTGAAGAGATAGTGGGTGCATTGGTTTTGATCTTCCAAAATTCCCTAGATTCTGGAATGGTCCCAGCGGATTGGAAGGTCGCAAATGATTTTATGAAAGAGAAATCGTGTTTGACAAATTTATTAGCGTTTTTTGAGGATGTAACTAGTAGGGTAGCTAAAGGGGAACCAGTGGATGTAGTATATTTGGATTTCCAAAAGGCATTTGATGAGGTGCCACACTTGGAGGTCGAACTCCAAACCATCGTCAACACCTTCACCGAAGCGTACGAGAGCATGGGCCCAACACTAAACATTCATAAGACAAAGGTCCTCTACCAACCTGCCCCCGCCACACAGTACTGCCCCCGATTATCAAAATCCACGACGAGGCCTTGAACAACATAGACCATTTCCCATACTTCGGGAGATTACTGTCAATAAGGGCAGACATCAATGACGAAGTCCAACACCACCTTCAGTGTGCCAGTGCAGCCTTCAGTCGCCTGAGGAAGTGTGTGTTTGAAGACCAGGACCTCAAACCCGGCACCAAGCTCATGGTCTACAGAGCAGTAGTGATACCTGCCCTCCTGTATGCCTCAGAGACATGGACCATGTACAGCAGTCACCTCAAAGCACTGGAGAAGTACCAACACTGCCTCCGCAAGATCCTGCAAATCCATCGGCAGAATAGGTGCACCAACGTCAGTGTTATCGCTCAGGCCAACATCCCCAGCATTGAAGCTTTGACCACATTCGATCAGCTCCAATGGACAGG
Organism: Somniosus microcephalus; assembly: GCF_052327205.1. Lineage (NCBI taxonomy): Eukaryota > Metazoa > Chordata > Chondrichthyes > Squaliformes > Somniosidae > Somniosus > Somniosus microcephalus. Next base: position 111,945,403 of record NC_140996.1, read on the forward strand.
TCACATCGTCCGCATGCTCGATACGAGACTCCCAAAACAAGTGCTCTACTCAGTGCTCCGACACAGCAAGAGGGCCCCAGGTGGGCAGAGGAAGTGCTTCAAGGACCCGATCAAAGCCTCCTTGAAAAAGTGCAACGCCCCCACCGACACCTGGGAATCTCTAGCCCAAGACCGCACAAAGTGGAGAAGCATTCGGGAAGGCGCCGAACACAAAGTCTCTTTGCCGGGAGCAAGCGGAAACCAAGCGCAAGTCAACTCAAGCACCCCACCCACCCGCCCCCCCTTCAACCACAGTCCGCCCCACCTGTGACAGAGACTGTAGGTCCCGCATTGGACTCATCAGTCACCGGAGAACTCATTTTAAAAGTGGAAACAAGTCATCCTCGGTTCCGAGGGACTGCCTAAGAGACATAAAAGGTTATTACACAGGATTAGGGCTCATGTAGTAGCATGGATAGAAGATTGGTTAACGGACAGAAAACAGAGAGAGTAGGGATAAATGGATCTTTTTCAGGTTGGCAGGCTGTAACTAGTGGGGTGCCACAAGGATCAGTGTTGGGGCCTCAGCTATTTACAATCTATATTATTAAATCTATATTAATGACCTAGACCGAGTGTAATGTATCCAAGTTTGCTGCTGATACAAAGCTAGGTGGGACAGTAAGCTGTGAGGAGAACACAGAGTCTGCCAAGGGGTATAGATAGACTAAGTGAGTGGACAGTAAGGTGGCAGATGGAGTATAATGTGGGGAAAAGAGAGGTTATTCACTTTGGTAGGAAGAATAGAAAAACAATATTTTTTAAATGGAGAGAAACTTTCAAGTGTTGGTGTTCAGAGATTTGGGTGTCCTTGTGCAAGAAACAGAAAGCTAGCATGCAGGTACAGCAAGCAATAAGGAAGGCAAATGGCAGGTTGGCCTTTATTGCAAGGGGGTTGGAGTATAAGAGTAAGGAAGCCTTGCTACAATTGTACAGGGCCTTGGTGAGACTGCACCTGGAGTACTGTGCAGTTTTGGTCTCCTTATCTAAAAGGATATACTTAACTTGGAGGCAGTGCAACAAAGGTTCACTAGATTGCATACTGGGATGAGGGGGCTGTCCTATGATGAGAGATTGTGTAGAATGAGCCTATACTCTCTGGAGTTTAGAAGAATGAGAGGTGATCTCATTGAAACATGCAAAATTCTGAAGGGGATTGACAGGGTAGATGCTGAGAGGTTGTTTCCTCTGGCTGGAGTGTCTAGAACTAGGGGGCATAGTCTCAGGATAAGGGGTAGGCCATTTAAGACTGAGGGTTGTGAATCTTTGGAATTCTCTGCCCCAGAGGGTTGTGATTGCTGAGTCTTTGAGTATATTCAAGGCGGAGATAGATAGAATTTTGGACTCTTGGGGGAATCAAGGGACATGGAGATCTTATTGAATGGCAGAGCAGGCTTGAGGGGGCGTATGGCCTACTCCTGCTCTTACTTATGAAATGTAATTAAATGTTATTTGTACTTGTAATTACACCCATTATGGGCTGGTGTGCTGACACTTGGGCATCACTGTACCTCAACTTGACAAAGAACTTCTCACTTTTACTCTGCTTGCAGAAGACAGCCTGTAACAATGGGAAGAGATCACCTACAGGTTGACCGCCTAACTGGAAGCCCTTGAAATCCTGGGAAAGGAGGCTGTGGAGATTGAGAAATCTGCCACCAGTTCAAGGTTTGTTAAAAACCCCTGCTGTTCTTCCTTCATAGCCTATTACTTAATTCATTTACTGCCAGCAAAACACATACTTAAGGCCTTACATCAAAAAATATGAAGGCTGCTCATTTGGACATAATTTTAAACTTGTCTTCATGTTTCTCTAGATGTGCCACACAAACATGTCAGGCCCTCATAAGGACATTCTCTGTCTCCCTCCCAAGCAACAGCTCAGCCAGCGATCCTAATCTGCTAGAGAGAAATGCACACACAGCATGAGGGAGCACGAGCAGATGGTGGTGGCTGTGAAAGAGGAATCCGCTGTCCAGATGGCCAACTTAGATCCCATGTTAGCTGTTGAGCCTGGATATAATTTTAAACGGATATCCACTGAGCATTAAAATATTGGTGCAGATATTGGAGACCATGGCAAGCAGCAAATGGCAGATCAAGTGGAGGAGTCCACTAGCCACGTGTGAAACCTTACATGATGGTGTTGCAACACAACATTCCTCCATGGAGTATGTGGAAACTCCAGGGACATCTGCAGCAGAGCTTCCACCCCCACCTCTCCCCATCCCCAGAGGCCCCAAAGCCAGTCAGGGCTCCTACAGATGCTTGAAATATTGCCCAGAGACACCTGGGGATTCAGGGCAGAATGGGACATCTCTTCCAGCTTGGACAGGCTTAGAAATCTGTTGATGTTTATAAGTGCCACTAGAGCTGGTGTCACATCAATTGTTGGCCATGGTGAGGTAGTGCCCAGTACGAGGGTCATGGCAAGAATGGGCACTGATGACGGTGCTGGGTCTTAGCACACCAACACATCCAGACCCTTCTGCCACACAGTAGTGGACATGGAACAGCTACAGCAGATAAATTTGTGTGTAGCCGACTGAGAACCTCAAGAGGTCTCCTCTTCTGGCTCCTTCCAGTGCACCACCAAAGAAATTGAGGGCAGTGGTGACTGTGACTGGCAATGCACAGCCCCCAGGTCCAGCAGGGAACAGCTCTTCTTCAAGGAGGCTGCAGATGTCAGTGACCACCTGCCATACCAATCTAAGCCTGTGGAAGCACGGCTCTTCAGATAGGTGACAGAAGCGGAGCTTGTCTGTAGACCCTCTCACGTGGATAGTGCCTCCCGTGACCTCGATCGCTCTGTTGCTCCCCTCTCTGCTGTTCTCCAGATCTGTGTTGTGCTCCCCTCTCTTGTGCATCTGTATATCTCACCACAGTAAGCCATTGCTGCCGTGGGTGGTGATTGTCTTCCTCGTCCGATCAAAAACATTCATGGCACCTCCCATCCTGATGTTGGTCGTTTGAAAGCTTCCAAACTTCTGAAAAATGTCTATGATCACAAGAACTCTGCGAAACATTTGCCAGGAGGGAATTGACAAAGCAGCTGCAAGCACTGAGCCTTTATTCAGAACGGGCAATCTCAACTTTAAATAATGAAGCACCACTCAATCTCGCCTCCATTTCACTGGTGAGTTTCCAGAGGGCTGGGTAAACCTGGAGGAGTTAAATTCAAATCCCTGTTGAAATTATTTGAAATTTGCCTCATTAGCATATGATAATGAGCAAAACGCCTGTGATAATGATCGACCCACCGCCGGCGAGCAGGTTACTTGCATGCAGCCAAATGCACCTCTGTTAAACCTGGAAGCGGGCACGTTGGAGTAGGGTTTGAGAATTTTCCAATTTTTACCTTTCCACCCCGCCCCCAACCCACCAATCCTTGCAGGCTAAAATTCCTCCCCCCCCCAATGTCAGTTACCAAGGGGAAGCAGGAATGCAGCACTGATGTGTCATAGTCTAGAAAAATACATTAGTAGCACTTAAGTTGATTTGTGTATCGAGTATTCATGCAAGGATTAGCCAGCGTTTTAACAGCAGAGGTCATGACTGATAGATGAGTGTTTCATGGAAAATGTAAATCATTGTGTAAGGACATATTTGAGGAGGGCATGGGGAAAGATATGGAAAGGATAGTCCATGAACAGCTTATGTATTACAAGTAATCTCACTCCAGTGTTCAGTTCCTGAAATTGTTTTTTGTTGCAGGAAGCACCAGAGAACAAACATTTCTGCACAATGAACCGGGGAGGGGAGGGCAGGAAAATCAGTAAAAGCTCTGGTGCAACACCTAGTGGCCAGTTAAAGAGCAACGTTATTCCTAGTCAGTATTTAAAGCTCTGTTGGTTAGTCAGATAGAGATGCAGCATCAGTCTCTCCTCAACACTCTCAAAAATTTATGGCCCATGTTTAACAAAAACTAGTTTGAGGATTGTACATTAATCTAAAGCCGCATTTACTAGACGTCATGTCACGGTCACTCCAAGTATAACAGATGAGATCTAAGACTTCCACCGATGGCTGCAAGTTCTGTATGTGGCTGCACATGGAGAACAGAGTAACGGCATAATTATAATAGCTGGTTGCCCACAGACAAAACAAAACAAACTGATCAAGATGCTGTACTTGCCCATTTTAAGAGGATGAACAAAGCCACACAATAAGCATTTACATTGCACTTCCAAGTTGAAATGCTCTCACTTTGAGTGCAGTGACTTTTATAGAGTGCAGTGACTTTTATAGATAAACATATCAGCCATTCTGTACGATCAACATCGCACACAAATTGAATGAGCTATTAATTTTTTTTGGTGGTATGGGTTGAAGGAGGCAATTTGGCCAGCACATCTGGAGAACTCACTGCTCCTCCTCAAATTGCACTGTGGGATATATTAAACTTAACATTTCATACAAAATCTCCGACGAGGCAGCACTCCCTCTGAAGTGCCAGCCTAAGTTATATGGTAAGTTCCAGTGTAGGGCTCTTGCCCACAACTTAACCAGTGATGTGGGAGCTACCAACTGAACTAAACTGATGCATAGAGCAGAGTGACCCAGGTTTGATCACTTGTCTTTGCTCAGTTAAGCTTAGCTCAGCTAGGGTAACAGTTGAGGTGCTAAAATTAACTTCAAGGCCACTGGGTTAGAGAGGGAAAAATTATTAATCTAATCTCATTGTTTGTCATGGAGTGGCATCTTATGATAGAATGAGTAATTCAATATTGACCAACTCCAATGAGGACACCATATAAAAGTGATGTGAATTCATTGGAACAGAACAGTAAATAAACATCATGGGGGGTGGGGGCACACAGTGCTAAAACCAAAGAAAGATACAAGAAAACAAAGCAATTCTTTACCACAAAGAATATATTTTATACCACATTAATCACAAACCATTGGAAAGTATTACATACAGAAATAAAATGCAACAGGATTTACTGTATGTATCTATATACTGGCATGCTGGTACATCTGGAAAAAAAATCAACATTACTGAATATAAATTGAAGTATGTGTGCATTTATCAGTACTCTGGATATAAAATAATTGTACACATTTAACAACTATCACAAGACAGAGAAAAGTCAGTATTCTACGTATGCCAAGCATACATTCTGGCTATTTAAAGATATTTAGGCCATGTTCAGTAAGATTTCATTATGCATGTGCAAAAAATACTGTACACTTACTCAGATGAGTATTTGGAAATATTTTGTAAATTTAAAACTTGTTGCATTGCTTTAGTTCCAACACTGATTGGTTCTCATCTCATACCAGTTAAACAATATAGGTCACCAACCCCTAGAAATTAAAAAAAAATACAACCTTTCTTCTCACTGGTATAACTGTCTGTACATGACCATGCAAAGCAGTGACTATGTTTCCTCTGTAACTTACTTTGAAAAAGGTAATTAAGTTCAATCATCAGCCATCAAAAATACATGATGACATACATCAGAATCCTCCTTTTCAAGGTGGAAAGGAGGTGGGGAATGTTGTGGGTCTTGTTCAAGACTTGGTTTTAAAAATAGAAGTTTAGAATTTATGATGGCTACTCAAATTAGTACTACTTGCACAAAAGGGAGTACAAAACTACATAAATTCCCAAACTAACAGGTGGGTGAATACAATCTTGTTGCTCGCCCCTGGAGCACAAGCTGCATAGCACATTTTTGAACATACATTGTCCAATTTATACAATTCCTACAAAATCAATGTTGACTTGTGTATAGATTTTTAAAATGCTACAAGACAAATGGGAGATCAGGCATGAGAGGAAGGCCCCACTCAATCCACAAGCCTTAGCATGTAGCACTTTCAATAAATACACTGCTTAAGACTCTCAATACAAAAGAAACGTTAAAACCGTAGCCCGAAAAACAACCACTTTAGTGGCCTATGTACAGTGAAGCAGCTGTGTCATATACGCATTTTTTTCTTTACCTCGACAGGATCTGAAAGCAGCACTCTGCAAGGATTGAACAAGAAATTGGAAAACAAGAGGATTTAGTAACATTGAAATTTAAAATACTCCCCAGGGTTCTCGATCAGTACCTATTTAAAAAATACTCAAATCACAAGCCACATTAGCTTCACAAGTAAAAACCCAAACACTTGGTTTTCAAAAGGTATAATGTATTCAGCAGCTTATTAGAAAATGAATTATGTTGTAAAAATAGGCTTATGAACTTCCGCGTTAAAGGGAATACTCTTTGGAGACCTTTTTGATCACAAAGCTCCTGCTGATTTGTCACAATTCTTAAATCTAATCTTTTATTATACACATATATATGTCCTTATAACCATTAACCCCCACCTAACCATTCACTACTGTATATAGGACTCTTGACACTATCTGTTCTGCTAACCGTCTAACACATAAACCATTTAACCCCTCTACAACCTACAAAACAAGTTCAAGGGCTCATTCCTTAAGCATGTATATAACCAGCACTTCTTTATATTGGTCATGCCTCATGTCTTTTGGTTTAAAAATAACCCTTTGTTCATCAACTGCTAAAGGAAAAAAAAAACTTATCTAAAGTAATTTTGATAGACATTACAGAAAAATGTACATGTCCAATATACTGTAAAAACATGTACAAGTAATTAAAAACCATTGACAAATCTTTCATGTTTAAATAAGACCAAATGGAACTAACAGCTGGGAGTTCACTTTGAAGTCACCCAATTCCCAGAATTAATTGAACAATTGTTTGAAATTTATATTTCAATAGCTCAAAGGCAAAAGCAAATTAGGTACTGTGGTGTATACTGTAAAATGGAAGACGCAGTCTAAAAAATGTCATGTAGGCAGCATATTTGGATGCAAGATGCAACAGTGCTTCAAAGAAGCTGGGCAAAGGCACTTAATTGGCACCAAATTCTCTGTTGACGTCTCAGCAGCCGTTGAGTAAATCTGATAACATAGTAGAAGCCTAAATTAGTTTGTTACTCGCTTAAAACATTGAGGTTTTTCAAACCTCAAAATTCACAGGAAGAACAAAAATGTGATCATTGCTGCAAAACTGTACAATTCAAACAAGTAAAAGAATTACACTCAATGACAGGTGTTGTCCCACGTGTATGAAATGGGTCAGGAAAAAAAGGATACAGCTAGACATATATTCTAACCCTTCAAGGTAAAGCAGGTCAAAATTGTATAGTTTTTGCTAATCACTACTTTGGAAATGTGTGAAATACTAAATGGCAGAATCCTTTTCAAATATTCAGAGTTTATCCAATCTTGCATCAGAAGAGACAGAACTCAGTTAAGTCCCAAACAAGTCATTAAAATGTCTCAAGTTTTCATATCCTTCACAGAATCAAAGGCAGTCTGATGGGACCAAGGTCCCTATAGCCATGTCAGGAAGCTCTCTTTATCTATCTTTGTGGCAGCAAGGACAGACTCCATGTCATTGAGAATGTCAGAGCTCAGTGCCTCCTGCAGGCTTGGCATTAATTCCTCTCCTTCCACATTCATGCTGTCTTCCTCCAGTGTTCCAAGGTCCACATTAGTACCAGGGATAGTTTCCAAGTAGTCTGGAAAACGGTTTTGCTGAGAGCCCATATTATTTGGGCCAAGGCTTTCACCTGGGTAAACAAATCAAAAGAAACTGAGAATAGCTCAATTGCACAACAGACATCCAATCGCGTAATAAAATTCAAATATTGAAAGGAAAACTACAATGCCATTTGTCTACCTGCAGTATACTCATTTCCCCCCAAATGTTCTCCCCATTTTTCTATTCCAAATGTGCTGATGCTTTTTTTAGTTCTCTGCCAGGCTGTTTGACCATGGAAAGAAACTCAGCTGACACAATTATGCCTTTATCCCATACCTGCTCATTTATACTTTGTAGCAGGGGTCACTGGACAACAATGGAAAATAAAAACCCCTGGACCTCCTTCCAAGCACAGGTGTACTGAAGCTATTATAGTATACCAGCTGACACCTTGGCCGAGATCAACTAACTCAGCACAAATTAGGGACCTTCTTGCTCTATATGATTAGTATAGCATATTTACCCGCTGAAACGTCAAGGGAATTATTTTAACAGGAAATAAAATTACATGTTGGAGCACTGAATAATTTATTGAATGTAAACTTGAATCTAAATCTCTGGTTAACTTGATGATATTCATCATTTCCTGATTTTAGAAACTGGTTTGATTGAATTACTATTTTTTTGAAACATTTCATCTGCTTTAAAACAAAACAAAAAAGGGAGTTTCCTGTCCCAGGAACCCAACAGACCTGTGTCCATTTCCTCAACGCTGTTAAGAAAGTCATCAGGTGTTCTGGGTACACTGTAGCTGCTCATGCCGAGTCCACTGTCGGTACTCTCCTCCCTGGAATGGTATGTTCCACTAGAAGAAAAATAAACCCAGTTGAGGGGAAAGGGAAGGAAAGCTATGCATTGAGAGTCTAAGAAAAGTAATTCTCTTTACATGCACACCCCTTCCTCTCCCCCCTCAGAAAAACACACACACACACATATCCTCTGGATTTCGGCTTCCTATCAGCAAAGCCTTTGGACAACCCGGTGAATCCAAGCCAATTAGCAGAAAATCAGATATGTAGGCAGAAACTGGTAATGCCGAGTATGAATAACTTCATTGTGTAGCTTTAAGCAAGAGGCTTTAGTGTCTGCTTTTTGCAACCACGTGTTCTCATGCTCCATTTGTTTTTCATTTGTGCTTATCCATATCAGTTAGCTCTGTGGAAACTGGACCCAATTAATTTATACAAATACTGCATCATTGAAAGTTAGTGTGAATCTCAGAAAACCAGCAGTTAAGAAAATTCTATCCCTATCTTTTGATCCAAGTGAGGAATGTGGTGTAGCGTTCAATACTTGAAAGCTGTAGTTTCCAACACCAAGCTGAAATTAAGTCCTTTATCAGCCTACTAGGTTTTACACAAATGCTCTCATTGTTGCAGAATGTTTGTTTCAGATTTTGCTGAAACCTTCAACTTTACAGAATAAAGAATAGCCCCCCCCCCCACCCCACCTGCCTTTTTCCACTCGTAGTCTTTGAAGAAAATCCAAATGAGAAATTTCATAAGTATGAAGATACTAATCCACAGCAAGATTACATTTTAGAAATCTTGGGAGATAATTTGTGTAACCTTTGTATTACCACATTGATTAATAAAAGAAAGTTAATGACTTAAATGTTAAAACATTTTCAAACTTGAGTAATACAGCTCAACTAAACAGTCCTGCTATACTTGAGATAATGTTTGAAATTAGACGACTGTCATAGTTTGCACATTTGGGAAACAATAAAAATTTAGAATAGACAGGTATAATTTAGTTGCCCTTGGTTCATATTTTGCTAGGAAAGATGGTGTAGTCCCTCAGGATGCGGTTGCATTTGCACTAAAGCTGTAGCAAGGTGGTTTTGTTTTGCACTGATGCAGTGTAAATGTAGCCTAAATCTGGAGTGAAGGCCTCACTTGATATCAAAGCAATTGGAATGAGGAGAGTCACTCCATTTCATGCAAGTCAGATGGAGCAGTAAATCTGAATTTACACTACATACTGTTTCACACAGTGCAAAGTGGAAACTGCTTCACAGAGATACTAAATGTAGTGTAAATGCACCCTTAGGCACAACTGATAAGGAAGGGCTAGCTCGTATAGAGAGAGCAAGTCTTGTCTTTGGTAGACTGACTAAGCATGCTTGGAATCAGCACAGTATCGTGGTTGCCACTAAACTGAAGGTTTACAAGGCAGCTGCTGTTCTGCCTGTATAGATGCAAAATATGGGCACTATAGAAGGTAAGCTCGACAGCTGGCAAGGTTTCACCAAAGATGCCATCTTAGGTGGCAGGAGAAGATCACCAACAATGAAGTATTAGAATCTACCGACAGCATCGAGTCTATGATAATCAATACACAGCTTCAGTGGGCTGGACATGTTATGATGGGTGATATATGGTTGCCAAAGCAGGAGCTTTGTAGCAAACTGCTGGATTGCAAAAGAAAGCCGGTGGGCAGTGGGGGAAATGGATGAAAAAGGCACAACAAGGACACACTGAAGATCCATTTGAAGCAGTCAGAAGAATGCAGAGTGTGATGGGGTGGGGAGGTTGTAGGCAGGAGGTGGTTACATAGATAGGGAAGGGTGGGGCTATGAAGGGATTTTAAAATGAGGATGAAAATTTTAAATGAGGCGTGGGGGGGACTGGGTGTCAATGTAGGTCAGGGCAGGGACAAGGGCATTGGGTCACAGGTGAGCAGGACCTAGTGCATGATAAGCTGTAGTTTGCAAAGTGGTCGCACAGAGTGGGCATAAATGCAGTGCATCATAAAACAGTGTAAAAGTTGGGAATTTGGTGACAGTGGGAATTCAGTGCAGAGGGGGAATAAGGCGCTGCTTTCTGCCTCCATTACTTGTACTGGTTCAAGTTACAGGTAAATATTTAATTTAATCTATCCATAACTTAAACCGCATCAAGTAATTGGTTAAAAAATTAAAACTATAAACTAGCTTGATTAAATACATAAATTTTAATTAATTAAATAAATAAAACCAGGTTAGACAAGGATGGCAGTGCAGGAGGTGCACCGCAACTACAGCATGTGGAAGTTTGTGGAGAGCATCGCGATCCCGGACAACCACGTCTGCATCTTGAGGAACTTCAGCTCAGAGAGTTATTGAGCTGAAGTCCGAGGTGCATGCATTGTGGGGCATCGAGGAGGGGGAGAGTGTTACCGGGACACTTTGATCGAGGAGGGTGTCACACCCCTTAGGTTAGGTGGTGGTACAGGTCTGGTTAGTGGTCAGGGGCAGGAGGGTGTGACTGCGAGTCAGGCAGGTAAGGAGACCCCAGGTGCAGTGCTGGAGGAGCCTTTGCCCTTGTCCAACAGGTATTAGGTTCTTGCTGTCTGTGTGAATGAGGGCGAAGTCTGCAGGGTGATTAGCAAACTGACCACTACCATGGTACAGGAGGCCATTCAAGTGGGAGGAGTGAAAAGGAATGTTGTAGCAGCAGGGGACTATAGTCAGGGGGATAGATATTGTTCTTTGCAGCCGTGACTGGGAGTTCCGAAGGCTGTGTTGCCTGCCCGTTGCCAGCGTTAAGGATATCCCCTCGCACTGGAGAAGAACTTGGAGAATCTAGCTGTTGTGGTCTACGTAGGAACCAACGACATAGGTAGAACTGGGAATGAGATTCTGCTGAAAGTGTTTGAGGAGCTAGGACCGAAATTAAAACGCAGAACCTCACAGTTAATAATCTCTGAATTGTTAACTGATCCACGTGCAAATTAGCATAGGGACAAACAGATTAGAAGGTTAAATGCGTGGCTGAAAGAAAGGTTTGGGAGGAAGGGGTTTCGATTCATGGAGCACTGGCACCAGTACTGGAGAGAGGGAGCTGTTCCATTGGGATGGGCTCCATTTAAACTAGGCTGGAATCAGTATCCTGGTGAATCGAATAACTGGGGAAGAAGTAGGGCGTTAAACTAAATGAAGTGGGGGGGGGGGGGGTGGCGGGGAGGAGGGGTTTGGAAGGATTCAGGAAAGGGTCATTTCAAAAGCAGCAAGAGAAATGTCAAGGGTGTAGAGCGAAGTAGAGATTTGGCAAAAAAATACACATGGGTCAGGAAGGGAGGAGAGCTAAACAAAGGTAATTAGTAACTAAGATGCGATCAGGCAAAAAAATAGAAAAAAGTTAAAGGCCAATGTTCCCTTTAATTTTTTTGGGTGCGCAGCCCCTTTAAGGTGCTGCTTGGCCTATTCAAAATGCCACGCATGCGTGATTTTGCCAGATTTAAAAGCCAGTGAGACGGCTGCGCGTGAGCTCCAAAGTGCTGCACGGCTAAAAGTAACATTGCTAAAGGCACTATATTGTATGTGCGAAGCATTCGCAACAAAACAGATGAATTCATAGCAGGTAGAAATAAATGGGTTTGACCTAACAGCCATTACGGAGACATGGTTTCATAGTGACCAAGGTTGGGAACTAAATATTCCAGTATACTTGACTTTTAGAAGAGCTAGGCAAAATGGAAAAGGTGGGGGGCTGGGTAGCCCTGTTAATAAATTATGGGATAAAGACAGTAGAAAGAAAGGATCTTCGCTCGGAAAATCAAGATGTAGAATCACTTTTGGTGGAGCCAAGAAACAGCAAGGGGCACAAAACACTGGTGGGAGTAGGTTACAGGCCCCCCCAACAGTGTCGAGCACAATATAAATCAAGAAATTAGAGGTGCATGTAACAAAGGCAATAGAGTAACCATGGGGGGCTTTAATCTTCATATAGACTGGGCAAACCAAATTTGCAGTAATAGTGTGGAGGACGAGTTCATGGAATGCATTCAAGATAATTATGTCGAAGAACCAACTAGGGAACAGGCTATTTTAGATTGAGTATTCTGCGATGAGACAGGATTAATTAATAACCTTGTAATAAAGGAGCTTCTGGGGTGCAGTGATCATAATATGATAGAATTTTATATTGAGTTTGAGAGTGATTTAGTTAAGCCCAAAACTAGGGTCTTAAATCTGAACAAAGCAAACTACGTAGGTATAAGAAACGAGTTGGCCAAAGTAAATTGGGAAACTAGATTAAAAGATATGACAGCAAACACTTAAAAGAAATAATTCATAATTCACAACAAATATACATGCCCTTAAGGAATAAAAACCCCATGGGAAAAGTGGTCCAATCATGGTTAACGAGAGAAGTTAAAGATAGTATTAGATTAAAGGAAGTGGCTTGTAATGTTGCCAAAAAGAGTAGTATGCCCAAGGATTGGAAAGATTTTAGAATTCAGCAAAGGATGACCAAGAAATTGATAGAGAGAAAATAGAATGAAAGTAAACTAGCAAGAGACACAAAAACAGATTGTAAAAGCTTCTATAGGTATGTAAAAAGAGATTCATGAAAGTAAATGTGGGTCCCTTACAGGCAAAGACAAGAGAATTAGGAAATGGCAGAGACATTAAATAAATACTTTGTATCTGTCTTCATGGAAGACGACACAAAAACCATTCCGGAAATAGTGGGGAATCAAGGGTTTAGTGAGAATAATGAACTTAAAGAAATTAGTGTTAGTAAAGAAATAGTACTGGAGAAATTAATGGGAATAAAAGCCGACAAATCCCCTGGACCTGATGGCCTACATCCTAGGGATTTAAAAGAAGTGGCTACAAGAGATAGTGGATGCACTGGTTTTGATCTTCCAGGATTCCCTAGATTCTAGAACGGTCTCCGTGGATTGGAAGGTAGCAAATGTAACCCTGCTATTCAAGAAAGGAGGGAAGAGAAAACAGGGTGCTCCCGCATGGTTACCTCTGGGGTCCCTCAAGGATCTATCCTTGGCCCCATTCTATTTATCTGTATGCTGCCCCTTGGCGACATCATCCGAAAACAGTCAGTTTCCACATGTATGCTGGCGACACCCAGCTCGACCTCACCACCACTTCCCAACCCCGCCACGATCTCTAAAGTAACACACTGCTTGCCGACATCCAATACTAGATGAGCAGAAATTTTCTTCAATTAAATATTGGGAAAGCCAAAGTCTTCGGGTCCCGCCACAAACTCTGTTTCCAAGCCACCAACTCCATCCCTCTCCCTAGCATCTGTCTGAGGCTAAACCAGACTGTTCACAGCCTTGGTGTCATACCTGACCCTGAAATGAGCTCCCGACCACATATGTGGCATAACTAAGACTGCCTACTTCCACCTCTGTAGCATTGTCCGTCTCCACCTCTGCCTCAGCTCATCTGCTGCTGAAACCCACATCCATGCCTTGGTTACCTCTAGACTTGACTGTTGTGTCTGTGTGTTGATAGAGACACTGAAGACAGGAGTTGGTTTCATAGGTGTTTACTAAACAAAGTCTGGAGGGGAACTAACTGATACAACACAATGTACAGGCTTATTATAGCCCGAGTGGCCATTACCGGCATTACAGTACACATGGGGCTCTTAAAGGCACATACACTACAATTCCTCCCCTTTTAGCCAACCAGTACATAATATTTTACGTAATTATTAATTACATGTTACAAGAAAAATAATCTACACATTGCTGCAGTTAATTAATTATAAGTCAGTCTCTCTGGAGGCTTCCTGACTCGGTCCGGATAACGCCTCGGTGGTGTAGTAGGTTCTTTTGGCAAGGCTGATTCGGCTTAAATGCCAGTGTTGGGTTCATCGGGTTCCAGTATCACCGGATCGGAGGTAGATATGGGTATCTCTACTTCATCGTTAGGCGTATAGAGTTGTGGTGCAGGTTGTCCCTTTTCGGATGACGATGATCTGGTCAGCATGGCGCCTTATTATGCTTTCTCCGATGTCCACGGTATACATCAGCGGTCCTAGTCGTGTGCAGATAGTTCCAGGCTGCCATTTCTCGGTACGGTAGCCCCGGGCCAAAACTTGTTGACCTATCTGGAAGGTTCTAGTTGGCCTTTCATTCATGCCTTGAAATTGCCGGTTCTCCACGTCCCTTCTGATGGTGGGCTTGATCAAATCCAGCCGGCATCTTGGGCTTCTATTGAAGAACATCATGGCGGGAGTTTGGTTTGTAACCATATATGTTGCATTCCTGTATGCGAACAAGAAGTTAGCCACCTTGTGCTGAAGTTTTATGTCTTCATTACCCATGGCCTTTATGGCCTTCTTGAAGGTCTGGACAAACCTTTCAGCCAATCCATTGGTGGCGGGATGGTATGTGGCGGACGTGTAGTGCTTAACCCTATTGTTTTTTTAAGAACTTCCTGAATTCTTCGGACACAAATTGCGGTCCATTATCAGAACAGATCTGTTCCGGCAGCCCATTCCTGGCAAATATGGTCCTTAATACTGTGATGGTTTTTTCCGTGGTGGTGGAGGACATCTTTATTACCTCCGGCCACTTGGAGTGTGCATCAACCGCGATTAAGAACATCGAGTCCATAAATGGACCAGCAAAGTCGATGTGTACCCTTCGCCAGGGAGATGAGGGCCACTCCCATGGATGTAGAGGGGCTTGGGGTGGAGCATTTTGGACCTTCTGGCATCCTAGGCAGCTCTTGGTCATTTCGTCGATGTCTCCATCGATACCTGGCCACCATACAAACGCCCTGGCTAGGTTCTTCATTTTCACTCCACCCAGATGCCCCTCGTGAAGCTCCTTTAGAACTTGATCCTGGAGTTTGGGTGGAATCACCACTCTGGATCCACACATCAAGGTTCCTCGGCACACTGACAGCTGTTCTCTTCTTTGCGAGAATGCTGGCAACAGTGGTTCGCCATGTGCTGGCCATCCCTTCACCGTTAAATCGTAGACTCGTGAGAGAGTCGGGTCATTTCTAGTTTCCCTTTCAATGGCAGAATTTGTTACTGGTAGACATTTGACTATGGTAGAGTGGAAAATCTCCATTGGGTCTACGGTAGCTGCTTCTTCTACCATTGGCAACAGTAGGCGCGATAACCCGTCAGCATTCCCATGCTGTTTTGATCCTTTGTATTCTATGTTGTATTGGTGTGTCCCTAGAAAAAGGGACCACCTCTGTAGCCTTTGCGCTGTCATAATGGGAACACCCTTTTTAGGGTTGAATATGGAGATGAGGGGTTGATGATCAGTCAACAAGGTAAATTTTTGTCCGTGTAGGTAATGGTTGAATTTCTTCACTCCCCATACCAGGCTGAGTGCTTCCCTGTCGATTTGGGCATAGTTACGCTCAGCTGAGTTCAATGAGCGTGACGCAAAAGCTATCGGCCGTTCCGAGCCATCGGGGAATTTATGCGATAATACTGCTCCTACGCCGTAAGGGGATGCATCGCACGCCAGTCTGATTGGCAGTGATGGGTTGTAATGAGCCAAAACTTCTTTGGACGTGATTAAGTCTTTGCATTTATGGAAGGCACGTTTACAGTCTTCGCTCCATTTCCAAATTACTCCTGTTTGTAGCAGTTCATTAAGAGGGTGTAGAAGAGTTGATAAGTTCGGTAAAAATTTATGATAGTAATTTATTAATCACAGGAACGACCTTAATTGTGAAACATTTTCAGGTGCTGGGGCTTTTATGACCGCTTCAATTTTCTCAGGTGACTTATGCAACCCTTCCTTATTAATTATGTGGCCACAATATGATATTTGAGTTTGGAAAAATTCGCACTTGGGGCGATTTGCTCGTAGGCCCCGTTCTCTCAGCCTAGGTGAGCACCTGCTCCAAATTGGCACGGTGCTCGTTGTCGTTTTCTCCTGTTACAAGGATGTCGTCTAGGTAGCATTGAGTCCCCGGAATCCCTTGGAGGACTTGCTCCATAGCTCTGCCACATAGCCGGAGCGGATGCTACTCCGAAAACCAGTCGATTGTACTGGTACAGACCTTTGTGTGCATTTATCGTGAGATTTTTTTGAGAGGCCTCTTCACCCTCCATCTGTAGATATGCCTGTGCCAAGTCAATTTTGGTGAAACGTTTCCCTCCGGATAGTGAGGCGAAAATATCTTCTATCCTCGGAAGAGGATACTGTACCGTGTGAAGGACCGGGTTTACAGTCACCTTGAAGTCTCCACAGATGCGAATTTTTCCTCTGTTCTTTAGATTTATCATTATTCAATGCTTTCTTCATGACGGGAATGATGGGTGTTGCCCACTCGCTCCAATCTATTTTGGATAATATGCCTGCCTTTTCCAAATTCTCCAGCTCTGCCTCGACTGCTGGACGAATTGCGTATGGCACCGGTCTTGCCTTAAAAAACTTGGGAATTGCTGCATCTTCCACTTTTATTGAGGCGGTGATGCCTTTCAAGGTTCCTAGTTTCTCTTGAAACACCTCTTTGGTGTTGGCCAAGATGTCTTTTAATCGTTCAGGTATGACGTCATCATCGTTTTTTTTCTTACTGGTCACCGTCAGTGCCTGAATGGAGTGCCAGTCTAAACGTATTTTCCTGATCCATTCACGTCCCAACAGCGGTGGACCACCATCTTGTAGAATGTATAAATACAACTTGTATTTCCTTGCCGTTGTATACAACAGGCACCCTTATTTTTCCTTTGGGGTATACTTTCTGCCCCGTATATGTTTTCAAGATAATGGATGTGTCTTTTAAAGGTATATGCGGAAATAGCCGCTCGTAATCCCGTCGATTTATGACGGTCAGAGCTGATCCTGTATCTAGCTCCATTTTAACTGGGGACCCTGCTATTGTGAGGGTAACCCAAATGGTCTGGTAATCATCTTTGGCAATTACATTATGTAATTTGAGACAGCTTAGTCTCTTGTTTTCGGATTTGTTATCGCTCTTCTGGTCTTCGGAGCTACTGTCCGTCATCATTTGTACCTTTCTGTACTTTTCTTTATTGATTTTTTTTTCTCCCTGTCTGTGGATTTTTTTGTCGTCAAGATCGGCATACCCGTGCAATGTGTCCAATCTTTCCGCATTGCCTGCATGCTTTGTCCTTGAACCAGCAGTCCCTCTGGTCATGGGTGGATCTGCCACAGCGATAACATCTCTCGAAACCCTGTGTCATTTCATGGGTGCCGAAGTCCTGTGTCTTTTGTTGCATCTCTGCAACTCCTCTTGCGGCCGCTTCGTATGATACAGCCATACTGAAAGCCTTGTCCAGTGTTAAATCTTTCTCAGAAAGCAGTCTTTTCTGTGTTCCTTCACTTAAGAGACCGCAGACGAATTTGTCTCGAAGATAATCTGCTAGTCCTGCCCCAAATTGGCAGTGTTTTGATAGCTTTCTTAATTCGGTGAGGTAATCAGCGTTACTTTCATTCTTGTGTTGATTTCTCTTGAAGAATTTGAATCGTTCCGCTATCAGCAGCGGTGTTGGGTTTAAGTGCTCCTGTAGGGTATCAACAATTTATTTAAAATTCTTGTCCTTTGGTTTGGCTGGAGTGATTACATTTCGTAACAGCCCGTATGTCTTTGCGCCCATTAGATTTAGCAGTACTGAAGCTTTTTTTTCATCTTCTATTCCATTTGCGGTGCAATATACCTCCACTCTTTCCACATATGTGGTCCAATCCTCTATCTCGTTATCAAAAGCATCAATATTGCCAGACTTAGGCATCCTAGAAAAAAAATGGCGCTTCCCGGCTTTTCTTTCTTTTCTGCAGAAAAGATATGGCGCTTCCCAGCCGCTGACAACGCTGTTTCCATTCTTTTTATTTATTTATTTACAGTTGGAGACTCGTTCCCGCCGGACTCTCTCTCTAGGTCTGAACGCCGACCTGCTTGCAGCACCGGCCATCTCCAGAGTGCTCCCTCCCCGTCTGTTACTGCTTGCCTCCGCTTTCGCTGCTTGGCCTAGCTGTAGAGCCAGCCACTGGAGCCCCAGCCCGACGCCCAGGAAGGATTATTGCAGTACCTGCCACCAGCTTGGCTAGCTGGTGAAACCACAGCTTTTTCTTTTTCTTGATTTTTCTTCAACTTTGGATGCCAGAGGAATCGATGTCCTTGAGGTGCTGCCGAATTGCAGGTAAGTCCATTTCCAATTCGTCGCCACTGTTGTGTCTGTGTGTTGATAGAGACACTGAAGACAGGAGTTGGTTTCATTAGGTGTTTACTAAACAAAGTCTGGAGGGGAACTAACTGATACAACACAATATACAGGCTTATATAGCCCGAGTGGCCATTACAGTACACATGGGGCTCTTAAAGGCACATACACTACATTGACTATTCCAACACACTGGCCTCCCACATTCTACCCAAGTAAACTTGAGGTCATCTAAAACTCAGCTGCCAGTGTCCTAACTTGCACCAAGTCCCGTTCACCCATCACCCATGCTTGCTGACCTACATTGGCTCCTGGTTAAGCAACGCCTCGATTTCAAAATTCTCATCCTCATTTTCAAATCCCTCCATGGCCTCACCCCTCCCTATCTCTAATCTCCTTCAGCCCCTCAATCTGCAGAGATATCGGTGCTCCTCAAATTCTGCCCTCGAGCATCCCTGATTATAATTGCTCAACCATCGGTGGCCATGCCTTCAGCTGCCTAGTCCCTAAGCTCTGGATCTCCCTCCCTGAACCTCTCCACCCTCCTTTAAGATGGTCCTTAAAACCTACCTCTTTGACCAAGCTTTTGGTCATCTGCCCTAATTTCTTGTGGCTCAGTGTCAATTTTTTGTATTATAACACTCCTGTGAAGCGCCTTGGGATGTTTTACTATATTAAAACGCTATATAAATACAAGTTGTAGCTATGTTGTTATAGACCAGTTAGCCTGATATCAGTCGTCAGGAACATGCTAGAATCCATTGTTAGGGACGTGGCACCAAGGCACTTGGGCAGAGTCAACACGGATTTATGAAAGGGAAATCGAGTTTGACAAATCTGTTGAGTTTTGAGGTTGTAATTTGCAGGGTAGATAAAGGAGAACTAGTGGATGTAGTGTATTTGGATTTTCAAAAAGCAGTCGATAAGATGCCACACAAGAGGTTATTAGACAAAATTAGGGTTCATAGAATTGGGGTTAATAGAATAGCATGGATTGAGGATTGGATAAGAGACAGAAAACAGTAGGAATAAACGGGTCATTTTTGCATTGGCAGGCTGTAACTAGTGGTGTACGGCAAGGACCAGTGCTTTGGCCTCAGCAATTTACAATCTAGATCAATGACTTAGTTGAGGGGACGGAGTGCAATGTATCCAGGATTGCTGATGATACAAAGCTAGGTGGGTATGCAAGTTGTGAGGAAGACACAAAGGCTGCAAAGGGATGTAGACAGGTTGAGTGAGTGGGGAAGAATGTGCCAGATGGAATATAAGTGTCCTTGTACACGAATCACAGAAAGTTAAAGTACAGCACGCAATTGGGAAAGCAAATGGTATGTTAGCATTTATTACAAAAGGATTGGAGTATAAAAGAGTAAAGAAGTCTTACTGCAATTATATGTGGCCTTGGTGAGACCACACCTGGAGTACTGTGTACAGTTTTGGTCTCCTTACCTAAGGAAGGATATATTTGACTTAGGAGTGCAAACAAAGTTCACCAGACTGATTCCTGGGATAGGTGAATTGTCCCATGAGGAAAGATTGAGGAGACTAGACCTATATTCCCCAAAGTTTAGAAGAATGAGAAGTGATCTCATTGAAGCATAAAATTCTTAAGGGGCTTGACAGGGTAGATGCTGGGACGATGTTGCCCCTGGCTGGGGAGGCTAGAGCTAGGGGGTCAGTCTCAGAATAAGAGGTCGGCCATTTAGAATGGAGATGAGGAAAATTTCTTCAAAGGGTTGTGAATCTTTGGAATTCTCTACCCCAGAGGGCTGTGGCTGCTCAGTCATTGAGTATATTCAAGACAGAGATTGACAGATTTTTGGATACTAACAGAATCAAGGGATATGGAGATAGTGTAGGAAGGTGGAGTTGAGGTAGATCAACCATGATCTTATTGAATGGCCAAATAGCTGACTCCTGCTCCTATTTCTTATGTTCTTAAAATGGGAAGCCAGCTGGAAGAGCAATAGAATGGTCAAGTCTGGAGGCGAGAAAGGTATGGACAAAGGTTTCAGCAGCAGATGGACTGAGGTAGGGCAGGAGGACAATGATACGGAGGCAAAAGTAGATAGTCATTGCGATAGAGAGGATATGGGGTCGAAAGCTCAGCTCAGAGTCAAATAGGATGCGGAGACAGTGAATGGTCAGAAAGTGGTTGGCAAGGGCATGGCAATTGTGAAAGGGGTTTAAGACAATTATTTCAGTCTTCCCAATATTTACCTGGAAGAAACTGCGGCTCAGACAAAACTGGATGCTGGATAAGTGGTCTGACAGCACAGAGGCAGTGAAGGGGTAGGGAAGAGATGGTGAAGAGGTAGAGCTGGGTGTCATCAGTGTACAAGTGGAAGCTAGCCCATGTCTACAGATGATGTTGCCAAGGGGCAGCAAGTAGATGGTGAAGAGGAGAGGGTCAAAGTTCAATCCTTGGGAGTGTTCGAGAGGTAACAGTGCAGGGTTGGAAGAGAAATCACTGTTACAGGTGCTCGCTGTGGCTCAGTGGTAGCATTCTCGCCTCAGAGTTAAAAGGTTGTGGGTTCATGCCACACTCCAGAGACTTGAGCACAAAAATGAAGGCTGACACTCCAGCGCAGTACTGAAGGAGTGCTGCACTGTTGGAGGGGTCATCTTTCAAATGAGACATTAAACTGAGGCTCAGTCTGCCCCCTCAGGCGGACGCAAAAGATCCCATGGCACTATTTCGAAGAACAGCAGGGGAGCTCTCCCGGTGTCCTGGCCAATTTTTAATCCCTCAACCAACATCATTAAATCAGATTATCTGGTCATTATATCATTGCTGTTTGTGGGACCTTGCTGTGCACAAATTGGCTGCCATGTTTCCTACATTACAACAGTGACTATACTTGAAAAGTACTTCATAGGCTGTAAATCACTTTGGGATGTCCTGATAAATGCAAGTCTTTCTTCGATGCTTTGGCTAGAAGTGGTTGGAACCAAGTGAAGGTAGTCCCACTGAGCAGGGCAGTGGAGAGGCACTGGAGAATGGTTTGGTCGACCGTAAGGCTGCAGAGAGAATGAGGATGGATATGAACGAGTCACTACAGGATAATGTACTAGAGGACGTCATTTGTGACTTTAATTCGGGCTATTCTGGTGCTGTGGCCGAGGCAGAGGCCAGATTGGAGAGATTCACAGAGCTGTGGGAAAGATGGGCATGGATTTGGGAGGTAGCACCACATTCAAGGCAGTGGTTTGCAAGAGCAGAGGGATCAAAGGGGTTTTTTTTTTTTTGAGGAAGGCATGAAGAAGGTAGTTTTGAAAGAGAGGACAATATCTTCACAAATTGCACCAAATCTATGAGCCGATTCACAGAATATGAACAACTTGCAATAATCTATATTTTAAAAGGACTGTTCAATCAATGACAGGAAGTTGTTTTAGTGAAGTGGACCCTTCACCACCTTGGACAAATAGGCCTGTTTTAAGATATCTGGCAGCAGGCCAGCAAATTTTCCAATCACAGTCAAATTTTAAAGTTGTACAAATAAATTCTCGGATTTAGTTTCTTTCAATGTTTCTCAATCCTTACAGATAATTTACAATTCAATTAATTTAGCAGTCCTTTCAGATCACTTTTAGAAGAAATGTGTGCCAATCTGTTGTAGCAATGTACAGTATATACATTTTTTGTGAAAAATTGCATCAGTATTTCTTTGTCAGAATTGTAAATGAGAATTCTAACAAAGTTTTGTATGGCAACTTATTCATTCCTACTTTTTAGGAAGACCATTTTCATTTTAAAAATAGGAAAAATGTGTTCCTTTGAAGAATAGCATTATTCTGGGCAGGTATCCAAGCACCTGCTGTGCTGTGGTCTGCAAGATACAAGGGTACATGCCGAACACTGTAGGATGATCCATCATGGTCCTGGGAGATCCTAAAGACCCCTGAAAGGCACTCTGAGCAGAAGGATGTTGACATCTCAGACTCTTTCAGGCATTTCATCGGCAAGACATAAAACGACCATCTCCAAATATCAGCCAGACCCGAAGCTGCGAAGGCCATTACAGAAACACACAACGAAGTCAAAGCTCTGCACTGATTAAATATTCTATTGTGCTTGGTGAATCTATAATTTTTCCTCTTCCTCTTAGTCTGTTCTGAATTATGACAAAGACTGGAGCAGCCCCTCTATATTAGGTGTGTGCACACTCAAACATACAGAAACATCTATACAGCGCAGCAGTGTTGGGTGCTGTACAGCCACCAACAAGGAAGTAGAATGTGTTATATAGTATGGAGGGAGCACTTAACTACTGGTGGTTATTAATAGAGCTGTCGAGTCTCTCAGTTTGGCTTAAAAATGTGAACCACTTCAATGTATCTCACTCTTAAAACTGAAGTACACTCCATACGTCTCAATGGACCTGTAATTAGTCTCATACCTTTGACCATAACTTGCATACCATTCTGGTCTACTGTTCCTTACATTTCAATCAGCTCATGCAGGAGCCTTACTTCACAAATGGATTCAACGGCCCTTTTATGTTCCAATGGAAACGGCTCAGCAATTGCATGGTTTTGATTATGCTGAATTTTCCCCATTTATACCATGCGTGCAGCATCTCCAAAAGTGACTAATACTATTCTTTAACAAATCTCAAGCATATGCAGTTAGTGGAAGTTGCATGCGATATCTGTGGAAGGTCTATACAGACATGCAATGTCGATTGTCCGCCCGGCACCAGACCCCAGAATGGCAGACTTCACTTTTCTGCTGCCTGTATGCACTGTTGACAGTTACTACCAGTGAAACCTTCAGTCAGAGGCAGTGAGCGAGTCTCATTCTCTGAGGATGTAATTGCCTCAAACCTCAAGAGCACTGTATTTTAAAAAGATTTTTATACAGGGTCATCACCGACAGCCACAAGAAACTTTAGACTGAGTACCAATGTTCCCTTTAATTATATTTTTGGGGGTCTGTGGCCCATTCAAATTTCCACGCATGCGCAGTCTTCCCCATGGTGAAGCTGGCTAGCGGCCTGCACGGGACCTCCAGAGCGCTGTGCGGATGCGCAGCTTAATGGGAACACTGCTGAGTACCCACCTATTAAGGAACGGATCTGAACTGTTGGTCGTCATCGTCCTTACATCTTGGGGCATTGCAGATGATGAAACTGGATTCTGAGGACTGCCATCTTGCTCTATGGTTGGCAGTTGACTGCGCAAGGCCATTTCCTGTGAACAGTATGCAAAGAGTGAAGCCCAAGACCACAGGAAAGTCTTTAATAATAAAATGTAGTAACAGCTCATTCATGACTTTTTTCCTAGAATGTACTAGACTAGAACCCAATCTTATGCTATTTTTAATGAAAGGACAATAATCAATTGGTAATAGTTTTTACACTAAAACCAGTAAACCCCAGAAACATCAATGTTAGCATAAAGCAGATCCAGCATGACACACTTGGTACAGGAAGCATTTCATTTTCTCTCGAGTGACAGGCAACATCAATGTAAAGTGCACCTTCAGTTGCCTGCATCATGTATACAGGGCTGACTGCAGTTCCATGGGAGAAGAGGCACTGAGGATGCACATCAGTTCCTTTTAGCACTCTACTCTGTGAAGTTAATTGCATTTAAAGTATTGTCTACTTGTTCCTTCCAAAGTTGCTTTGCTGAATAAACCTGAAGTATCTTAATTATGAAAATTCTGCTTAAAGTTTCGACCCAAAAAAACATATTTGCTTACAGCGGATGCCACATGATTTGTTGATCTAAACTAAGTGGGGGCTGTGATAAAAATGCTAACTTCCGGGAAGTTATGTCATCACTTCCTGTGAACTATGAACTGCGAACTATGAACTGTGTACATACCTCACTTCCTGTCATATGTCACTTCCTGTTGGACTGGTATAAATACTGGTCTGTTCAGTATTGTAAGAGGCTTCTACCAGAGGCATGGTAAAGACCTCTCTTGTATATAGTGTGTTTATAAGTTACTTAAAGCTTACTTTAAAGTTACTTGATGGTAAGTCTCCTTTTTCTTACATCAGGGGCTGGGGGCAAAAATTAGAAGGGCTACTGATGATGCACATTTTCTTAAATTTTTCTGTGATTTTCTCCCAATACTCCTCTCAAGGCTGCAACTTATGATTGGATGGTCTTGTGTACAGTTGCCTTCCAGTACCTCACCCAAGTGGCCTGGACACAAAGCCCAAGTCAGTAGGTTATTCAACTGTTAAATATCACATGAAAGCCAGATCCTGTCCTCATGCAGCATCCACATGAATGTAAATTACAGTACAGGTTGTTGAATAGCAATCAGAGGCTGGAACTTCCTTTCCTGACCCAGAAAGGCAGACAGTAGTTGTAGTGCCCCAGTGATCAATACAGCAAGATCAGGTAACTCAACACGGACCATTCCTGGTCTCTATTGCTCAGCACCACAGCCATCCAATGTCTTCATACAGTGAACCATTGGGAAGCTACACTTGCTTAACATTCAGCAAAATCTCTTGAGGTCCATCAAAAAGCAAATTTTATAGCCAGTTCTGCTTCAGGGGAATTCATACCCTCAGGGTATTTACATCGATATTGGAATACTGCACTCTGTCTTGTACATGTGTGGTAACATTCATTCTACATTGTGTTGGAGAAAAATAACCCATGATACTGGAATCGACTGCTCATTATGCTGAAGAGGAGGAAAAAGGATGGGAATTTATGGTCACAAAATGATTGCTCCAGGAATGCAAATCATATCGACCTGCTAGCAGCTACTGGAGTGTTAAAGGCCAGAAGAGTGAGGAGCCCTGTTTCAGCAGGAGTGATTGGGGTGCAAGTATTGAAATTTTCCTTCATAGTTTTTTCTGCATTTTGTGTTTATATTTATTTTAATCTATTGCATTTTAGGTGTTTGATACTAATAGCTGTTTATTTGATGCCTTAACTGTCAACTGGTTTAAGGCAGTCATAGATAATTAACAGGTTACAAAAAGAGGTACGATTAGTTGTTTTCAGATTGGTCACATTTTCCTGTAGCAGTTGGACTATTTTGTCAGTTAAACCAGTGTAAATTTGAGCGGAGTAGCAATAGTTCAATCTCAAGCTCCGAGTAGCCAGTGGAGAAATCGAAAAAAAGGCAACAGGAGAATGGAATTTAGCTTTATAGGGAAAAATCAGCCTTGGAGGTGCCATTTGGGTAGGAATGCCCTTTTTGTAAAATTAATACTTCTTTGCAAGCATGAGGGGTTTGGTGCTTGCGAGAGTTTGGTGCTAGTGTGGGGTTCAAGCTAATATTATCTACATTTTTTTTTTTTTTAAAGTTGGACTCGAGGTGTTCGGCGCCTTCCCGGATGCTTCTCCTCCACTTTGTGCGGTCTTGGGCCAGGGATTCCCAGGTGTCGGTGGGGATGTTACACTTTTTCCAAGGAGGCTTTGAAGGTGTCCTTGAAGAGTTTCCTCTGCCCACCTGGGGCTCTCTTACCGTGTCGGAGTCCTGAGTAGAGCGCTTGTTTTGGGAGTCTCATATCGGGAATGCGGACAATGTGACCCGTCCATTGGAGCTGATCGAAGCTTTGACCACGCTCAATGCTGGGGATGTTGGCCTGAGCAAGAACACAGACGTTGGTGCGCCTATCCTGCCGATGGATTTGCAGGATCTTGCGGAGGCAGTGTTGGTGGTACCGCTCCAGTGCTTGGAGGTGCCTGCTGTACATGGTCCATGTCTCTGAGGCATACAACAGGGCAGGTATCACTGCTACTCTGTAGACCATGAGCTTAGCGCCGGGTTTGAGGTCCTGGTCTTCAAACACTTCCTCAGGTGACCGAAGGCTGCACTGGCACACTGAAGGTGGTGTTGGGCTTAGTCATCGATGTTTGCCCTCGTTGACGGTAGGCTCCCGAGGTATGGAAAGCGGTCCATGTTGTACAAGGCCTTGTCGTGGATTTTGATAATCGGGGGGCAGTGCTGTGTGGCGGGGGCAGGATGGTAGAGAACGTTTGTCTTACGAATGTTTAGTGCAAGGCCCATGCTCTCGTATGCTTTGGCGACGGTGTTGATGGTTTGGAGTTCGACCTCAGTGAGCGCAGACGCAAGCGTCGTCTGCATACTGTAATTCGACGACAGAGGATGGGACGACCTTGGATCTGGACTGGAGGCGACGGTGGTTGAACAGTTTCCCATTTGTTCTGTAGATTTGCTCCACTCCAGTGGGGAGCTCATTGAGGGCAAGATGGAGCATTGCAGCAAGGAAGATCGAGAAGAGCGTTGGTGCGATGACACAGCCTTGCTTGACCCTGGTTTGTACGTGAATTGGGTCTGTGGTGGAACCATTGGTCAGGATCACAGCTTGTATGTTGTCGTGAAGCTGGCGGAGGACACACACACCTTCCTGCAGGTCCTCTCTGCCGGAGTTTCGTAGGATGCATTGTGGTCCTCCCGGCCTCGCTGTTGGCCCATACCATACCTTCCCTGGGCCCCGACCCCGCTGCTGGTCCACACTACGCCACTCTTGGGCATTGACCTCACTGCTGGGCTCGTCCTCGTTCCTGGGTCCCGGCCTCAGACATGAATGATGTTGTCTCTCTCAGGATCAAAACGATATATGGCCATCATGGATCCTCAGTGCAACAAAGGCAGCACATTTGCATTAAGTGCCGGAAACAGTTTCCAGGGGAGAGGATCTCTGTGCTTGAGCAGCAATTGACCTCGCTCTGTAGTGTCAGAGATAATGAGGGGTTTCTGGACCATATTCTCCAGGATATGGCCACTCAAACAGATCAGTTCAGGACACATGGTTCCAAGAGACCATCCACAGGGGCAGCTGAAGACAACTTGACACAGGTGCAAAGAACCCAAGCTATGGGAACTGTCCAATAAGGACAATGTTGGACAATTATGAGGTGGACAGTGGCAGCTACTCAGAGAGGGGTGGTCCTGAGCAATATTACACCACTGTGGATAAAGGGACTACTCAAGGGGGTGCGAGAAAGGTAAACTCTAAAGAGTGGTAGTAATGAGGAATTCTACAGTCAGACATATAGACAGCCATTTTTGCAGTTGTGACTGGGAACACTGAATGGTATGTTGCCTCCCTGGTGCCAGGGTGAAGGACCTCATGGAAATGCTGGGAAACTTCTGGAAAGGGAGGAAGAGCAGTCTAATGGCCTAGTCCATGCGGGAACCAATGATAACCGATACAATTATGTTTGTTTAAGGAGTTAAGCCGTAGGGAAGAATAAGACCTCAGGGGTAGTAATCTCTGGATTGCTTCCTGTGCCACATGCTGAACAGCATAAGGATTGGAAAATGACGATGAAGAAGGTGTTTACATTCTTGGGGCATTGGAACAAGGGGAAAGGGTATACTGAAGGAAGGGCTGTCACCTGAACTGAGTGGGTAGAGAGAGAAGTGAAGGAAGAATTTAAACTTGTATGGCAGCAGAGGTAGGGAAATCCTGGGTTCGAGACTAGAGAGGGAGAGCAGGATTAATAAAGCTGTTGGAATAGAGGCAGAAGACTTAGCTGAAGTAAGTAGTGAGAAAATACTAATCAGGAGAATGGAAAATACAGGAAACTTTCTGGTATCCGGCACTGACGGGACTGAGCTGGTGCCGTACCATCAAAACTGCCATAGAAACCAGCGCTAATGTTAAAACATACGGAGCTTTTGAGCTCAATGTGAATCAACAAACCCTGTTGCTTAGCAACAGCTTCAAAACAAAAACAGTCAGCCGCAGCTTAAAAGCATCTCTGTAGCTAAGCAACAGCTTCAGCTAGACCTTGCAGAGCCTGACTGGAAAAAAAAAAGCAACGAGAAGTAAAAAAACTTATAGGAAACGGCTCCTGAATTTTGCCGGTAGATAGAGCTTTCCGGACATTTAACCTCCGGTTAAACAAAAGTTTCCTGTAAATAGATTTTAACTAGGCTGTCAAAAATGTTTTGGAGTGTGGTGTGTAAATACACACAGCGTGGTAAGCAAGGTTGGTGAGCTGCAGGACTATGATATAGTGGCAATAACGAGACCTGGCTCAAAGAAGGGGAGGATTCAGAATTTAATATTCCTGGCTGCCAGGTATTCAGGAAATAAAAGGGAAGGGGATGACAGTATTGATCGAAGAAACTATTATAGCACTGGAGAGGGATGACGTAAGTGAGGGGAAAAATAATCTACAGTATTTGGTTAGAATTAAGGAATAGAGGGGCTATTACACTACTGGGTGTATACTATAGGCCACCAAATAAATGGAAGGAGATATAAGGAGCAAATTTGCAGGCAAATTATAGGAAAAAAATCAAGAACTACAGAGTAGTGATAACAGGGGACTTCAATTATACTAATATAGACTAGGATAGTAACAGTGTAAAAGGGCAAAGGAGGGAGGAATTCCCAAAATGTATACAAGAGAACTTTCTTGATCAGTGCATTTCCAGTCCAACAAAAGGAAGCAGTGCTGGATCTAGTTCTGAGGAATGAAGTGGGCCAACTGGAGTATGTTTGTGTGGAAGAGCATTTGGGGAACAGTGATCATAATATTAGGTTTAGACTAGTTATTAAAAAAGGACATGGAACAATCAAGCGTAAAAATACTGTACTGGAGAAGGGCTAACTTCAGTGAGTTGAAAAAGGATTGGGCCCAGGTGGATTGGAATCAAAAATTGGTAAGCAAGAGAGTCATTAAACAATGGGAGACCTTCAAAGAGGAGATGATTTGGGTACAGAGTAGACAAGGTATTTTGACAGCCAAGCCAGATTTTTGCTCTCATCTGATATTCACACATGGACAATTTCCAGGAAGTGGAACTGGATCGTCATCAGGAGAGGGAACTCTTTTTGCTTTTCGATTTGAGGAGCACTCAAGCCAACTGTAGTACCCCTAAGTGCAACCCCAGTGGAAATTAACCAATTCAGCACAGGCAATGGATCAAGCTATCACTGATCTTAAAAAGGAGAGAGAAAAAAAAAATCAGAACTACCACATCCTGTCAACAGCGTGCAAAACTTCTCAGTTTTGACTTCCTCATTTCAAACGGAAGTATGGAAATCATGGTACTGATCCAAGGTTACAAGTCGAGATTACATCTCAACATTTGGGGAATCACAAATCATTCATACTACAAAATCACCCTTTTTTTTTTAGGTAATGGCTACTCTTAACCGCAAGATAGTGCTGGGACTAGGTTTAACAGTGCTCAAAATCAACACATTTTGTAAAAAAAAACTGACCTGTAGTCTTTATTACAAAATAATCAGATATACATTTGTCTACTAATGTGCAAGCAACCACAGCAAGTAAGGTGCCCAAAAGTAAGAGGCCTGGAGAGTTAAGTATTACCAGTCCAAATGCTGGATCTCTGTGCAAGATTTATACCCACACTTTTATTCTCTCTAAGACAGCTGTTGACTTGGATAACCGGTATATTGGCCCAGAATTTGCAGTCTGGATGACAAACTGGCAACATTCATCATCATTCCGCCTTTGAAACTGATCGCAACTTCAGGGTTTGGCATGCTGTGGTCCGCCACAGGCTGCACTGTTCACCGCGCACCCCTATCACCCACCCCCCTCCCTCCTGCGACCCCAGAGAGCCGGCAAATCAGTGAAATCACTCAAATCAGAGAAACTGATTAAAACTTTGGCTCATCCACAGTAATCACGCCCTACTAAAAGTTAGACCCAAAATGATTAGGTGTAACTGGGGTTTTAACAGCGTATTGACTGCTAAACAAAGGTTACGGGCCTGAAAAACAAATTATAATTGTGCGCGGTGTCAAATTTATCCATTTTAATTAAAACTAAAATTTAAGAAACTCAATTTTTTTAAGCTTGTGCATCTTTATTTCAGGTTTGCCTTTTCCCCATGTGAGAGCCCCAATCTTTGTTTTGCTCTAACATTTTTAAAACGTTAGAATTTTAAGAGCTTACCCACTTCCTTGTTCACTGAGAATTCTGCGTTTTGGTTGACTGCTTAGACAGCTTGTTGATGTCACAGCAGCTCGAACTAGGGGATCCCCACTATATTCCATTGATTTGAATTATGCGTCGGAAAACCCGAACTTCGACACAGAGATCGCGAGATCTTTGTGCAAAGCTTACTTTGGGGCCAGTGGCAAATGACCTTTGCTTCGCCGCTGACTGCAAATTCCAGGCCAATGATTCAGAATTACAGGGTTAAGAAAGAAGTAACTAGAAGCAATAAGAATCGTTTTTTTTTCTTTTTTTAAACTCAAAATAAATTTGTCAGAGTACAAAGTACAATGACCAACTTAAGATAGATCTATTTTCCATTCACTTCAAGTTTGAACACATCAGAAAACTTCATTTTAAAAGCAGAAAAAAAGGCTCAGAAAGTTTATCCAGCGAGTAGCTGAGCCACACTGACCAGGAAGGTTCCAGGTTCAATCTCTGGTCTGTGCTAAATGAGCTAATCTCAGCTGGTGTGGTGGTAGGAATACTGCAATTGGCCTCGGCACCATGGGGTAGGAAGGGGGAAGACATAGCCAGGGTAGCCAACTCAGTGCTATCTAGGGGCTGTGTGGGGAGAATAAAATTTGCCTTGACTGAGATGCCTCCCGAAGTTGAATGGATTACCAACACTCACTCAAGGCCTATACAGGGTAAACTGGCACTTGGGCATCCAATGTTTGTGAAACAGTACCCAGCAAAGAATCAACACCTTTGGCAGCAAAAGAAATTAACAATCATACAAAATGCATGCTATCTTCTGTACATTTTCCATACTGGATATATTATATACAAATCTCACTATGATTTTGGTGCATCAGTAACCTTGTTCAAGGTTCAACATTTTGACTACTGGAACTATTCAGACTCTGAAAAGCTGGCAGAATGTATCCTGTCTCAACAGAATTTCCACATACAAATAAAATGCTACACAGGAACTACTGTGAATAAAGGCAATGCTATATTCCTGCATAATTCCAGTTTGTATATTTAGTATTGCTAAATGTTGAAGTATTCTTTGCAGGTTAGTTTATGTCTATTTAGAAGCACTGTCTATTCTAGGCCACAATGAAAACAATGCGGTTACGTCAAATGCACCCACCTGTTTCTGCTCACGTGAATGAAGGTGTGTTTAGACTTGTTTTTAAACCAAACAGCTTCCTACTCCTGTGCTGTCTAATTTAATAATGGCACTGTAAACTTTGCAAACTGCCCATGAAGCAGATTCTCTCAAACCACTAGTATCCTGCAGGATCTGCTTCATCGGTCTCCAGAACAAAACCATAAACTGCTCGATACCTGTACAAGTGAAGCACCGCAAACCTCCACCCACTCCAATTCAGTGGGAACTTACTACAGCATTGCTGTTTTCTTCCAACTTGCTAAGCTCTATGTTTTGATTCACCTTTGCTGCACAGCAACTGTACTACAGGAAACTTTGGTTTATCCGGAGGTTGTATGTCCGGAAACCTCAATCTAGCGGCAGAAATCAGCAGCCATTTTGTTAGTTTTTTTTTCTTCTCGTAGGTTTTTTTTTCTTCTCGTGGCTTTTTTTTCCCCCCCGCAAAACAGTCAGGCTCTGGAAAGTCTCTCTGAAGCTGTTGCTAAGCTACAGACACGCTTCCAAGATACGGGCCGACTGTTTTCAAGCTGTTGCTAAGCAACAGTGCTTGTTGTCAGATACGGAGATGAAAACCTCCGTATCCTTCAACATTAGCGCTGGTCTGTCCGGAAGTTTTCATAGATCGGCATCACGCCGGTCCCGGATATCACGAAGTTTCCTGTACATATACCACAAAATCCAAATATGAAAATATAAAGCTCTTTACAACACATGAAAATGCAGATATTTTTGAAATCTGAATGTCTGTCTGCTCTGAATTATAAAGAATGATGTAAATTCAGAGCTTGATGTTACTCCAGTCAAAAAAGTTCTGAGGCTCAAGTTGTATCTTCTCTTTCTCTCCACCAATATCCTCCCCTTTTCTGAAGGTAACATGCTGTACTCCTTTGCATGGCATTTGCAACCCTCCAGGGCCTTACCAAAATAACTAAAATACATATGACCCTAGACAGTGACTGTTGCTGGGCTGTTCGGGGAGATGAAATGAGAAATTACAACCAAATCCAATTCTGTCCTTACCAGATGCCTACATGCACATGTTATATAGCAGTGATCACTGGAACAGGAACTCTGGCTGGTTGCTTTCTTCTCGCTATTCCAGCAATACTAAGCCAAACTTTAGTCTCACCAATGCGGTCCTGGCTGAGATCAGCTAATATAGCACGGATCAAGGATTGTACTTGTGACCTACCTGGGCTGTGTGGTTCAGTATTATACCAGGCATTTACTGACAGACATTGGGGGAGCTATGCAGCCTATTTCAGGTTTTTAAATATTTATTTATACTTGAATTGAAGCACGGGGGTAGTGCTGTTCCAGTAAAATGAAGATCTAGAGATCCTTCTGTAGATACCAACCATAACAAGAATATGTCCATTTAACTGGCCGCAGTCCCATCCAATGATAGCAATGCGTGTAGTGGAAAGGAAAAATAAATGTTTCTTACAAAAAACCAGTCCATTGTCAGTTTAAGACTATGGTATTGATGACCGCAATGTTAATCTGGATTACTGTCCGAGTAATTCTAACAAATTGAATCTTGCAAATGCTAGTAAACTGAACTTAGTTTGGATCAATATGATTTGAATGGAAGTCAATCTCTTTTGTAAATGTGCTATCAATTTGGTTTCCTAAAATCAATGGCTATAGTAAAATTGTTAGTTTACTTCAGTGCCGACTGGAGGTCTCACCTGTCGTAGGAGCTCTTGGTGTTTCAGTCGAAGTCTCTCTTTCTCAAACTGGAGTTGCTGGAGCCTCATCTGTTGCTGTTTGTTGGAGCCTGATATTGCCCCGCCTTGTGGGCTATGAGGACTATGAGGACCCATAGATGGAGGTGGCTTGACAGGAGCACTTTGAGTCAGTCTTTGTTGGTCCATTGCTGTTGTCAAAAATAAAAAGACCATGATAATCAAACAAAGGCTTAATTCACACTTACAAAAACATAATATTCTAGGTGCTATCTGGGATATGAGTTATATCGTGTTACTAGACAATCCTGGAGAATCTTACATGCCAGAAGTAGTCTCCAATTTAAACAACTTGTATTTATATAGTGCCTTTGACGTAGTAAAATGTCCCAAGCCGCTTCACAGGGCCGTTATAAAACAAAATTTGACACCGAGCCACATAAGGAGATATTAGAGCAGATGACCAAAAGCTTGATCAAAGAGGTAGATTTTAAAGAGCGTCTTAAAGGAGGAGAGAGGGGTAGAGAGGTGGAGAAGTTTAGGGAGGGAATTCCAGAGCTTAGGGCCTTGGCAGCTGAAGGCACGGCTGCCAATGGTGGAGCGACTGAAATTGGGGATGCTCAAGAGGCTAGAATTAGAGGAGCGTGGATATCGGAGGGTTGTGGCGCTGGAGGAGATTACAGAGATAGGGAGGGGCGAGGCCATGGGGGCATTTGAAAACAAGGATGAGAATTTTAAAATCAAGGCGTTGCTTAACTGGGAGCCAATGTAGGTCAGCGAGCACAGGGGTGGTGGGTGAATGGGACTTGGTGCGAGTTAGGACACGGGCAGTAGTGTTTTGGATGACCTCAAGTTTACGGAGGAGGCCGGCCAGAAGTGTATTAGAATAGTCAAGTCTATAGGTAACAAAGGCATAAGTGAGGGTTTCAGTAGCAGATGAGCTGATGCAGGGACAGAGTCGGGGAATGTTCCTGAGGTGGAAATAGTCAGTCTTCGTGCTGGCGCAGATGTGGTCAGAAGCTCATTTTGGGGTTAAATATGACACCAAGGTTGCGAACAGTCTGATTCAGCCTCAGACAGTTGCCAGGGAAAGGTATGGAGTCAATGGCTAGGGAACGGAGTTTGTGGTGGGGACCGAAAACAATGGTTTCGGTCTTCCCAATATTCAGTATTTCAAGTATTTTCCAGAAATGCCAGAAAACTATACTTTTTTCTGGACTGCATGCAAACTCAGTAATTCAAACATCCCTGAATGTTCCAGAATATCTGGGCTTCAATATTCGAACCTCAAAGACCCAGTTATAAATTCTGGATTGGGCACATCGGACTCACTGCCAACACATACAATTTCTCAATCAAGGCTTTGACCGCGTCCTGCACCCAGATAATACTAGATATATAGTCAGTGAGTCCATTATACCTTCATCATACTAAAATTTTGTACCAAATCATTTCAGTGCTGTGTTGTATAAATATTGATATTTAAGAGTTGTGGACATGTTTGAGTGTCCCCCAAGGTTCTACTGTACTTCTGAATTTATTATTCAGAAGTGTAGTACAATAAAACTTGAGGAATACATTAACACACACACACACACACACACACACAACACACATTTATTGGAAAATAATTCCAAACCAAGCGCTTTCAAACTTAAACGTAACAGGAAGCACAAAAGGACAGTATGAGGTTTTTCAGCACATGGAAAACAATCCTCATAACGTGCCCATAATTTAAGTTGTACTATACACAACCTAGCAGCATTCTTGAAAACACTATTAGAAGAAAACTAGTGTAATGCAATAGTTTATGCAGTTTTGTACTTCAGTAGTCCTTTGTGGAATGGCACACATCACATCATTCGCACGGGAAACATTTCACCTATCTCTTTGTCAGATACTAACTAACCTGCTGTGTACTGCCAGTATGGTTTTGTTTTCCTTCAGATTTTTAGCATTTGCTTTTCTTTAAATCTGTATTGTTGGACTTTGGATGTCTGGTTTTAGATCAGCCCTGGTAAAATGTAAACCAAACAGCTAACTACCTACTTCCCCAACAGACATGCAAGAAAGAAAGTCACTAAGTATTTCTCATCAAGAAAATATTTGTATTTATTCTTATTCTGGTTTCAGGTACTGCTGTTAGTGTCCATGACCAAGAAAACTACTAGTTTCTATTCAGCTCAATAACAATAAACCAGAGATTGACCAGCTGAATAAATCACTTGAGCAGTTATTTTTCCAACTAACCAAAACTAACTTGCACTGAAGTTGGATAACCAACTTGAAACTGGTATTTTATTTTATGTCTTATTTCCACCCCGCCAACATATTGGCCCGGAATTTGCAATGGGTAATAACAGCGAGCGAACAGCATTTGGTGTCTGCAACTTCAGGATGTAGTGCATGCACATACTAATGCGGAAATCCTGATGTTGCGGTCAGTCATTCACTGCTCCGACACTGGCTGCGCTGTGGGCCCTCCCCCCATTCCTGGCAGTGTAATCAGGGAAATCCATGAAACTGACGAAAACGTCGGCTTTTCCGCTGTTAAATAGCCCATTAAAAGTTAAACCCTTTTGGATTAGGTGTAACTGGGGTTTTAAGTGTATTGACTGCTAAACAAACGTTATGGTCCTGAAAAAATAATTTAAATTTTGTAGAGTGTCAAATTTATCCATTTAACATAAAAATTAAGAAACTTAAAATTTTTTTTTTTTTTTTTTTAAAGTTTGTTCATCTTTATTTCAGGTTTACATTTCCCCCATGCGAGAGCCCATTTTTTTAAAAATTAGAAAAAGGAACTTATTCACTTCCTGGTTCCTGAGAATTCTGCGTTGAGATTGGCTGCTTAGACAACTTGATGTCGTCACAGCAGCTCGCACTAGGGGATCCCCATTACTTACATTGATCTCAACAGAGCATTGGAAAAGCCGAACTTCTTGCCAGAGATCACGAGATCTTTGTGGGCAGCTTACTTCAGGGCCAGCGGCGAATGCCTTTGCTTCACTACTGACCGCAAATTATGGGCCATTGTATTTTTACAGAATCTTTTCCAGCAGGCTCAGGTATCATCTTATATCCCATTTATTGCATCAAATGGGAGGCAAATTCACCATTAATCCAGCTCCTGTTTGCCACTCGATGTCACAATTTTGTAGGATTAGAATTTGAAAACCCACCTTTTTGTATTTCCAAATCAGACCCATGAATAACTTCCAGACCATAAGTAGCAGGATCAGCAAAAACAGCATGGGCAGCCCAAAGCCCCCTCATTTGAAGAGAATGCATGCACAAGTTTGCTATATGCATACACATACACATTTAAGATGAACCCTCCCCTTGTCCCTCAGCCTTCTTCCATCACTGGAGAATCATTACAAGATTAAGTGAAGCTGCTGAAGTATTGGTATTGGGAGAGAATAGCAAAGCTTTGCTCAAGATAGCAGGCATGTCAGGTTTCTTGTCTGCCACTTTCATGTTCCAGTTGGTAAAACTGCTCTGCATAATATGGTGATTTTATCAGGAAACAAAACCCCCCGAAGAGTCTTCTATTTTAGAGAATGAGTGTATTGGTTACACTGACCTTTTAGGACCCTTTCTAGGTCCTGGTTATCACTGTAAACAGGTTTTATTCAACACTAAAAACACACTTATAATTTAAAATTAAATGTCAAATGAACTGACCATTTATGCCATTTTGCAGTAATTTTGAATCAAGTTATTTGATCCTTTAAGAATAGTTTTAAAAAAATGAATTGAGCCAACACCTTGGGGTTGCTCTTTCTTGCTTTCCTCCTGCATGACAATTTATGAAGTGTGTTGTTTACAGTGTAGAAATCATTACAGTCAGCTCAATAAGGCATCAAAGCATAAGGACTGACCTTCTGGTCGTCTATGCTGAGGGACTACTGAAAGATGCTAGATTATTATTCAGATGTCACCCTGACCCATTTGCTTTGTGTGCTTTTGCCGTGACTGATAAATGGTGATCAACTGTGGAGGCAAGAGACATGCATACGCGAGGTAGTTAACTGGGACCATTTGTTTAAACTGCTGCTAATGAGCTCCACGGAGATCTTCAAGCAGGATTCCTAGTTTAACCTTTCCCAACATCACAGGCTGTTCAAAAGAAGCATTTTGAGCATCTAGTGTTAACATCAAGCATTCCCAGCTACGATGCAGTGCGATCAGATGCACATTAAAAGCTCCCACTATACTAAACAATCTTGTTCTTCAACCACAGAATGCTGCACTACTAAATATTTCCATTTCCCATAACAGCAATTCTTTTGTTCTCTGAGCAAATTTGGCAATTTACCAAAATGCATGCAGTTTTCTCGGCCACACCATCAACATCTGGTTGTTCGCCATCACCTCTGTGAGGAATCAAATTTGGTTAGAGAAAGATGGAATGTGAGAAAATGCATTGAAGCTTAGCAGGATTTTTTTCCCCCACAACCAGCTACAATTCATGCAACTTCATTCATTTACAGCTCTTGTTAAACCTATTCTCGAAATATTATAGATTCCCATACATATATTAGTTTTAAAAAGCTTCAATCTTGCTTAAGAAATATGCTAGACACTGCAGCCTTTGCCAGTGGTAGAGCAAAAATTACATTTCCTAATGCTGTGATATAATTGACGGCATACCCAGCATGCATTATCCATTGAAAAATTTGGCTTAGGAACAAAAAAGGTTTCCACACCTAATAACCCAGATGAGATGAACAGACTTGCATTTATACAATGCCTTTTATGCCCTCAGGACGTCCCACAGCGCTTAACAGCCAATGAAGTACTTTTGAAGTGTAGTCACTGTTGTGATGTTGGAAACAGAAATTTGCACACAGCAAGGTCCCACAAATAGCAATATGATAATGACCAGATAATCTGTTTCTGTGAGGTTAGTTGAGAGATAAATATTGGCCAGGCCTGCTCTTCTTTGAAATAGTGCCATGGGATATTTTACATCCACCAGAGAGAGGGCAGATGGGGCCTCGGTTTAACATTTCATCTGAAGGATGGCACCTCCAACAGTGCAGCACTCCCTCAATACTGCACCAGAGTGTCAGCCTCGATTTTTTGCGCTCCAGTGTCTGGAGTGGGAATTGAACCCCCACACTTCTGACCCAGAGGTGAGAGTGCCATCACTGAGCCATAGCGGACAACAAAATCATTGAATTTAAAGGGAAAGTGGGTCCTATGCCTCAACTTGCTACACCTTACAGAAGAAAGCTACCAGTCGTACAAGTCATGATCACCGATTGGTTCTGCTCCTCATTGTTTGGTAAATTTATCCAGTCAAGACCAGAAAGATTCAAGTTTTGCGCTGATTTAGCTAGTTTCCAAAAACAACCTGCATTCGGTGCTAGAAATTGCTAGCCAGCATCCCTGCTGCAAGCACTCATGTATAGATATTGTGTGAGGGAAGGATCAGGCTCAGCTGTGATGTTGTAGTAATCAAATAGCCTGGCAAGATTCATACATGAATAATGCTGACTTGGGTGAAGTGCTGCAGATCCACTGCCTCCCAGGGAACTGTAGCTCAGCAAGGGGTCAATGCCTTCAAGAAACTGGGGAGAATTTTTTTTTAAATAAAAAGACTTGCATTTATTGTGCCTCATCACCAGGCACACTTGTAAATATTGTACATTGTAGGGATTTTCCCTCATTTTTTGTGGAGAAATTGAAGGCCATTGTAGATATGTCATTGGTACACGGTGTTTCTAAATCTAATTATTAAATTGTTTTATTAAATGTTGAACAGTCTTTGAATGGTTTATTAATTCTCCTTTCTGTCTCCAGTTCACTCTGGCATTCTTCTCCTCCGACACACCCAACCTATGGTGGTGCTCTTTTCTCCTACACCGACTGAGTTCACCGAGCCCTGACTCACCACTCCTGGCTCTTGCATATCTATGCTTTAGACAGGAAATTCTGATCTCTTAATTATTTTGAGATACAAGGAATCTTCACTCACTTCAAGCTAGCATTTTCATCCTCAGAGCAGCAACAGTATCCGTAGGAGCTGGGAGCAGCAGCGAGAGGGGAATCATGGGGTGAAGCAGGGAGATTTTTTTTTGAAGGAAGAGGGCCAGGTACAGAGTAGCACGTTTTTCAAAAATGCAGACTGGTTTAAAACCATCATGGGGGACTTCAAAGGGCAGAACACGTCACCACCAGCAGTGGAACAGAGTGTGTTTAGGACAAGAAGCAAGAAGTTAGAGGAGCAAACGATGCATGTAGAGGCATAAAACCAGAGGAGATCACGAAGGTGCGGTGGGTTGAAGTTAAGGAGGGATTCGAAAGAAAGGTTGAGAATTTTGAAATCAATTTGCTAGGGCATTGGGAACCAGTTGAACTGGAAGAGCATGCGGAATTAGAGTGTGGGATTTTGTGAAGTAAGGACACATACTGTGGTGTTTTGAATGAGCTGAAGATTGAGGTAAAGAGGTGGGCTAGGAGAGCATTAGAGAAATCAAGCCGCAAGGCGATGAAGGTATGGACTAGAGTTTCAGCAGAGGAGGAAGAAGGATAGAGGCAGAAGTGACGTTGCAGCAGTAGAAGGAAACAGCCTTATGCATATGGGTGATGAAACTGCTTTTGGTCAAGCAGTATGCCAATGTTTCGGACCTCCTGACCCAAAGTGACAGCTGATGAAGTTAATGGAGTCAAGGCTACAGGCACATTGGTGATGAGAATCCATTAGTCGAAGGAATTTTGCCTCATTCGAGTGTTAAATGCCGGATGGGCAGCTGGAGAAAGTGACAACAACTCTTAGATTGATGGAAGAAGCAAAGTGGTAGAGCAGGGAGTCTTCAACATACAGGGCCCCGTACTTGCAGATGATATTATCAGGGGGAATCAGGAGAGATGAACCTGTGCCGAGGGCCGAGAGAGAGAGAGAGAGAGGAGAGATTGGGGTGGGAGGAAGAGCGAGAAGAAGAAGAGCGGGGTGGGGGAAAACAGAGAGAGCATGCATGAGCGAGAACCGAGACGGGGAGGGGGAAAAAGAGGGTAGATCAGAGACTTGATGGGGTTGGGGGGGGGGGGGGGGGAGAAAAGAGGAGATCGCAGATGGGAGAGGGGGAGAGAAATCGGAGGGGGGGGGGGGGGGGGGGGAGAAAGAGGGGAGATTGGAGACAGTGGGAGGGGAGACTCGGCGACCGGAGGGGGAGGACGACACCTTTGGGGGGGGGGGGGGGGGGGCGGTGTAAGAGAGACTTGTCATTGTACACTCCGTAATGTAAAAGGTGACTGTTGTGTATGTACCTTTAAGAGAATAACTGATTCTATACTGCAGTACCGGCAGTGACCACCCCTGTATATAAAGCCATAGCAGGCTTCTGTACTTCAGTCTTGAATTACTCTCTTCAGTAAATACCTGTTTTATTGTTCTCCTGCAGTCTGAGTATTATTGATCCTCGGACACTACACTGGCGACGGGCTGGTTTGAACTCACCTGCAGTACTGCATCACCTCACGGGGATCTTTTCCCTGAAGAGAAGCTTCTTGGAGGTCGAAATCAGAACGGCGGGCGTCGACCGCGGGCAACTGCCCAGGGATCCATCGGAGAGTTGCAGGGGAGGCTGTGGAGAGCTGGGCCTGGCTCCCCAGTCGAGGTGTTCCAGCAAGTCGTGCTGGTAGCAGGTAGTGCACTGACCCTTCCGGACGGCGGCGGGCTCGATCGAGCGGCTCTGCAAAGGGGCCGTGCAGCGTCATAGGGAGGAAGAGAGAGAGGGTGGAGCGCACAGGGCGCGGTCGGTGCTCAAGAACAGGGCAGCGTGGAGAGGATAGAACGCGGGGAAGGAAAAGTGAGACGCCCCGAAGCAGCGGGTCGCCGCCATTACCCTGTAGAACACTAGGAGCAGCGTGGCAGCAAGGGGAAGAAGGAAAAGCGCGGGAGGCGCCATTATATTCCATTGGGGAAGAAGAAAAAGCGCGGGAGGCGCCATTTTAAATCTTCCAAGATGCCGAAGAGTAGCAGTATCACTGCTTTCGACAACGAGGTAGAAGACTGGACCACGTATGTGGAAAGAATTGAAGTGTACTGCAATGCCAATGAGGTGATCAATGGAAAGAAGGCGTCGGTATTATTAAATTTGATGGGCGCGAGAACGTACGGCCTATTACGGAATTTAATTACCCCAGCTAAACCAATGGAGAAAAGTTTTGAAGAGATTGTTAATATCTTACAGGAACACCTAAACCCTACACCGCTGCCGATAGCAGAAAGATTCAAGTTCCATAAAAGAAACCAGCACAAAGATGAGAACAATGCTGACTATCTTACAGAACTACGCAAGTTATCGAAGCACTGCCAGTTCGAAGCAGGACTGGCAGACACCTTACGGGATAAGTTTGTCTGCGGGCTCCAGAGTGAAGGAACCCAGAAACGACTACTTTCGGAAAAGGACCTGACGCTAGAACAGGCTTTCAGTGTGGCAGTATCCTACGAAGCAGCAACACAGGGAGCTGCGGAAATACAACAGAAACCACAAGAATACAGCGCTAACGAAATGGCGTATGGAGCAGAAAAGTGCTATTGCTGCGGCAGAACAACCCACGAGCAGAAGGACTGCTGGTTTAAGGACAAAGTATGCAAGCAATGTGGGAAAATGGGACATATAGCAAGAGTCCGCAGGTCGGGAAAGAAAACCAACACGACAAGAACTACTAAAGGAAAAGTACAAGAAAGTAAAAAAAAGAGACAGTAGTTCGGAAGATCAGGAGAGTGATAATGACTCCGGGAGCAGGAGACTAAGTTGTCTAAAGTTACACAATGTGATCGCAAAGGCGGATCACCGAACCATTTGGGTCCCCCTCATGATAGCAGGGGCCCAAGTAAAGATGTAATTGGATACAGGATCAGCCCTAACTGTCATGAATTGACGAGACTATGAGCGGCTATTCTCACACATACCCTTGAAGGACACGTCCATTGTATTGAAGACATACACGGGGCAAAAAGTCTACCCCAGAGGAAAAATAAGGGTGCCCGTTGAATACAACGGCAAGGAAACACAGAAACTGTACCTATATATACTACCGGATGGAGGACCACCACTATTGGGACGTGAATGGATCCGAAAAATACAATTGGATTGGCATTCCATTCAGGCGCTAACTGTGACTGATAAAAAGGATGATGACGTCACACCTGGACGACTGTCAAAAATTCTAACCGACGTGAAAGAGGTGTTCCAACAAGGACTTGGGACTCTAAAAGGAGTAACGGCAACGATGAAAATCGAAGATAACGCAAATCCAAAATTTTTTAAGGCCAGACCGGTACCTTACGCGATCCGCCCAACCGTTGAAGCAGAGCTGGAGAGTCTGGAGCGTTCGGGTGTGCTGTCCAAGGTAGACTGGAGCGAGTGGGCCACACCCATCGTTCCTGTAATGAAGAAATCATTGAGCAGCACGCCTGGGGAACCAAAGAAGGTTCGCATCTGTGGGGACTTCAAGGTAACTGTGAACCCAGTCCTGCACACAGTACAATATCCACTTCCACGGATAGAAGATATTTTCGCCTCACTATCTGGAGGGAAACGCTTTACAAAGATTGATCTGGCCCAAGCATATCTACAAATGGAGGTGGAAGAAGCATCTAGGAAAAACCTCACGATAAACACTCACAAAGGCCTTTACCAGTACAATCGACTGGTATTCGGGGTAGCATCAGCCCCGGCTATTTGGCAGAGGGCGATGGAACAAGTCCTGCAAGGGATCCCGGGGACCCAGTGTTATTTGGACGACATCCTGGTTACGGGCGAAAATGACAGCGAACACCTTGCCAACCTGGAGCAGGTGCTCACGAGATTACAGTATTATGGGCTACGAGCCAACCGCCCCAAATGCGAGGTCTTCAGGAGACAAATCTCGTATTGTGGCCACATGATTGATGAGGAAGGGTTGCATAAGTCGCCGGACAAGATTGAGGCTGTAGTCAAGGCTCCAGCACCGGAAAATGTGTCGCAACTGAGGTCGTTCCTCGGGTTGGTGAACTACTACCATAAGTTCTTGCCGAATTTATCTACAATTCTGCACCCACTGAACGCCCTACTGCAAACTGGAGTAACATGGAAATGGAGTGAGGAGTGTAAGCGTGCCTTTCAGAAATGTAAATGCCTAATCACTTCAAAAGTATTGGCCCACTACAATCCAACACTACCGATTCGGTTAGCATGTGATGCGTCTCCCTACGGCATCGGAGCGGTGCTGTCACACAAATTCCTTGACGGTTCAGAGAGGCCAATAGCCTTTGCGTCACGCTCGTTAACCTCAGCTGAGTGTAACTACGCCCAGATTGACAGGGAGGCCCTCAGCCTGGTGTGGGGGGTGAAGAAGTTCAATCACTATCTGCACGGGCAGAAATTCACCCTACTGACTGATCATCAGCCCCTGGTCTCCATTTTTAACCCAAAGAAGGGCGTTCCGGTGATGACAGCGCAACGGCTGCAAAGATGGTCACTTTTTCTAGGGGCACATCAGTACGACAGAGTACAAGGGTACGAAACAGCATGGAAACGCTGATGGGCTGTCGCGCCTACCGTTGCCTACGGTAGAGGAAGCACCTGCAGTGAACCCTGTTGAGATATTCCATGCGACCATAGTCGAATGTCTACCTGTTACAAACTCAAGTATAGAGAAGGAAACCCGAAATGACCCGACACTCTCTCGGGTCTATGATTTGACGGTGAAGGGATGGCTAGCACATGGCGACTCACTGTCACTGTTGCCAGCATTCTCGCCAAGCAGAGAACAGCTGTCAGTGTGCCGGGGGTCCTTGATGTGTGGATCCAGAGTGGTAATTCCACCCAAGTTGAGAGATAGAGTGCTCAGTGAGCTTCATGAGGGTCATCTGGGAGGGGTAAAAATGAAGAGTCTAGCCAGGGTGGTTGT
Organism: Somniosus microcephalus; assembly: GCF_052327205.1. Lineage (NCBI taxonomy): Eukaryota > Metazoa > Chordata > Chondrichthyes > Squaliformes > Somniosidae > Somniosus > Somniosus microcephalus. The sequence goes on from NC_140996.1 coordinate 111,989,570, forward strand.
GTGGTGGCCGGGAATCGATAAAGAAATCGAGGATATGACCAAGAGATGCACAGGATGGCAGAAGGTCCAAAACGCTCCACCACAGGCCCCGCTACATCCATGGGAGTGGCCCTCATCTCCATGGCAAAGGGTGCACATTGATTTTGCTGGTCCATTTATGGACTCAATGTTCCTAATCGCTGTGGACGCCCATTCAAAATGGCCAGAGGTTATCAAAATGTCCTCCACCGCCACGGAGAAAACTATTGCAGTCCTACGGACCACCTTTGCCAGGAATGGCTTGCCAGAACAGATTTGCTCCGACAATGGGCCACAGTTTGTGTCCGAGGATTTCCGGAGGTTTCTGAGGAATAATGGGGTGAAACATTACACATCTGCCCCATATCATCCAGCCACAAATGGATTGGCTGAGAGGTTTGTTCAGATCTTTAAAAAGGCCATAAAGGCAATGCATAATGATGACATACCACTACAACACAAGGTGGATAATTTCTTGTTTGCTTACCGGAATGCGGTCACCAACCAAACTCCAGCCATAATGTTCTTCAACCGAAGGCTAAGATGTCGCCTGGATTTGCTCAAACCAAACATAAGACGAGATGTTGAGGATAAGCAATTCCAGCACATAAATGAGAAGCCAACCAGGAGCTTCAAGATAGGGCAATCAGCCTTGGCCCGCGACTACCAAACAGAAAAATGGCAGCCAGGAACGATATGCACACAGCAGGGACCACTAATGTACACAGTGGACGTTGGAGAGAGCATCGTGAGACGCCATGCTGACCAGATTCTAGAGTCACAGGAACAAGCCAAACCCATACCACGAGCAGGTGCACCTGGTAATCAACCCGAAGTACAGATTGCGTCTACTTCAGAAGCAGTGGTATTGGAAGCTGACGAACCAACCAATGACAATGAGCCAGAATCAACTCCGCCGCAAGAACAGGATACTCGAGAAAGGCGTTATCCAGTCAGGATCAGGAAGCCTCCTCAAAGACTGAACTTATAAATGATTATTTCAGTTGATGTATATAGTACAGAGAAAATTGTAATTAGTTATTTAGTTGTTAAATGAATGTTATGTACTTTTTATCTAAAAAGGGGGAGGAATTGTTGTGTATGTACCTTTAAGAGAAGAACTGATTCTATACTGCAGTACCGGCAGTGACCACCCCTGTATATAAAGCCATAGCAGGCTTCTGTACTTCAGTCTTGAATTACTCTCTCTTCAGTAAATACCTGTTTTATTGTTCTCCTGCAGTCTGAGTATTATTGACCCTCGGACACTAGTGACCACCCCACACTTTCTACCCAATAAACCCGTTAACAATTCGTGACCTACACACAATGCCCCATCAGTCACCACAGCTCTCACCAGTGTGTTTAGTTTGACGGAATGATTAGAGAGTGTGGGGACTTCCGGTTTTCGGTCAACCCATAACGTCATCCTGCGCATGAGCCGAGCCACTCGATGACATTCTCAGCACATGCTAAAAATCTACAGCTCTGCCAGTGATGTCACTTGCAATGACTTCACTCTCCTATTCTTGTGGATGAAATGAACCTCACTAAACCAGCTGTGCTGCTCAAATGATGCAAAACAGTCAGTGTTGTGGATCGGTCAAATTCAGCCTCAAATGATTACAGCCCCCCCCACATGATCTTGCATCACACGTTCATGGGGCCATATTTTTGAAGGACCCACAAGTCAACCCATACTTAGCATTGTTGAACAGCTCAGGGGTGTGCAGATGTTGCCTGATGGCACAACTGCTGACTCCTACCATCACTTGATTTACAAAACAAAATACTGCAGATGCTGGAAATTGGATATAAAATGTTGGAAACACTCAGCAAGTCATGCAGCATTTACAGACAGAGAAACAGAGTTAATGCTTCATGTTCTGATGAAAGGTCATCAACCTGAAACATTAACTCTGCTTCTCTCTCCACAGATGCTGCCTGATTGCTGAGCGTTTCTAGCATTTTATGTTACATCGCCTGACTGTTGATTGGGAGGAGGTCGATTGGGAGGAGGTCGATAGGGCAGGTTGAAAGTAGCTTGCTTTTCTAGGTGACCCTCCACATTAAGAAGTAGATGCTATTGTCATGGCTGCACTGGAGCAGCTTGGCTTGGGGAGCAGCAAGCACTGATGCATGGGTCTTTTGCACTTTATCTGGCATATTTGCTGTGTCCAGTGCACTGGACCACTTCCCTGTTGCAAGTCGACTGAATGAGTAGCAATAAACTTTCACTATTTTAAACAAGGGGAGAGGCATAAACTCGGTAATTACAAGCCAGTCAGCCTAACATTGGTGGTGGGGAAACGTTTAGAGCCAATAATCTGGGACAATATTAATTGGCACTTGGAAAAGTATGGGCTAATAATTGAAAGTCAGCACTGTTGTGTGAAAGGCAAATCGTGTTTGACTAACTTGATCGAGTTCTTTGATGAAGTAACAGAGAGGGTTGATGAGGGTAGTGAGGTTGATGTGTATATGGACTTTCAAAAGGCGTTTGATAAAATACCACATAATAGACATGTTAGCAAAATTAAAACCCATGGATTAAAAGGGCTGCATGGATACAAAATTGGCTACAGGACAGAAAGCAGAGAGTAGTTGTGAACAGTTGTTTTTCAGACTAGTGGGGAGTGTGCAGTGGTGTCCCCCAGGGGTCAGTGTTGGGACCACTGCGCTTTTTGATATACATTAATCATTGGGTGCACAGGGCATCATTCAAAGTTTGCTGACGAAATGAAACTTGGAAAAGTAGTAAACAGTGAGGAGATAGTAACAGACTTCAGGAGGAAAATGACAGACTGGTGAAATGGGCAGACTCAGCAGATGAAACCTAACGCAGAGAAGTGGAAAGTGATTAGTTTTGGTAGGAAGAATGAGGAGATGCAATATAAATTAAAATAGTTCAATTTTAAAGAGGGTGTAAGAACAGAGCGACCTGTAGGTGTACATACACAAGTCTTTGAAGGTGGCAGGACAAGTATAGAAGGCTGCTAAGGTTTACAGGATCCTTGGCTTTATAATTAGAGGGAGAGAGTACAAAAGCAAGGAAGTTATGCTAAACCTTTATAAAGCACTGGTTCGGGCCCAGCTGGAGTATGGCGTCCAATTCTGGGCACCACACTTTAGGAAGGATGTCAAGACCTTGAGAATCTTACAGTACAGGAGGCCGCCATTCGGCCCGTCACACCTGTGCCGGCTCTGTGAAAGAGCAATCCAATGTAGTCCCACACTCCAACTTTTTCCCCATAACCCTGCAAATTAGTCCTCCAACTACATATGCAATTGCCTTTTGCAAGTTCCTATAGGATCGGATTCCACCATCCTTTCAGGTAATGCGCTCCAGATCTTAAGAACCCACTGAAGAAATTTCTCCTCCTTTCTACTCTAGTTCTTTTACCAATTATTTTAAATCTATACCAACCTACTTGCCAGAGGAAAGAGTTTCTCCCTACTTGCCCCATCAAAACCCCCATATAATTTTTGAATAACTATTAGGTCGTCCCTTAACCGTCTCTGCTCCAACGAGAACAATTCCAGTTTCTCCAATCTCTCCGCATAACCGAATTCCCTCATCCCTGGTATCATCCTGGTCAACCTCCACTGTACCATCCCCAGGGCCTTTACATCCTTCCTAAAGTGTGGTGCCCAGAATTGGACTCAATACTCCAGCTGAGGCCTAACCAAAGATTTGTAAAGGTTGAGCAGGACTTCCTTGTTTTTGTATTCAATGAACCTATTTACAAAACCAAGTATCCCACATGCTTTCTTAAACACCTTACCCACTTGCCCTGCCACTTTCAAAGATGTGTGAATATGCACCCCCCAGGTCCCTCAGTTCTTGCACCCCCTTCAAAATAGTATACTTTTAGATTATACTGCTTCTGCATGTTAATTCTCCTAAAGGTGCATCACTTCACAATTATCCGCATTAAATTGCATCTGCCATGTGTCTGCCCATTTCAGTCAGTATATGTCTTTCTGAAGTCTGCTACTATCCCGCTCATTATTTACTACATTGGCAAGCTGTGTATTGTCCGCAAACTTCTAAATTGTACTCCCTATACCAAAGTCCAGGCCATTTATATATAAGAAAAGCAAATGGTCCCAATACCGACCCCGGGGTGGGGAACACCCCACTACATCCTTCTTTCCAGTCAGAACAGCCTTTCACAACTACTCTCTGCCTCCCATCTCTTAGCCAATTTCATATCTAAGTTATCACTGTCCCTTTAATGCCACGCGCTTCTATTTTCCGAAGAAATCTGTTATGAGGTACTTTTATCAAATGTCTTTGAAAGTCCATATAGACATCTACTGCACTACCTTCATCGACCCTCAATTACTTCATCAAATAACTCAATCAGGTTAGTCAGTCACTATTTGCCTTTAACAAATCCGTGCTGGCCGCCTCTTATTAACCCATGCTTCTCCAAGTGAGAATTAATTTTGTTAGACTGATTGGCCTGTTATCAGGTTTATCCCTCCCTCCATTATTCAACAACATTTGCAATCCTCCAGTCCTCTGGCACAACTGCAATATTCAAGGAGCATTAAAGATTGTGGTCAGAGCTTAAGCTATCTTCATTGTGGCTTCCCTCAGCAATCTAGGATGCATCCTACCCAGACCGGGTGACTAAACAGCGGAAGCAGCTTGCTATAGACGGAGCTGAGCAATCGCACAACCAAGGGATGAGATCAAAGATCTGCAGTCCTGCCACATAGTCATGAATGGGGATGGACAATTAAACAACAGGAAGAGGAGGCTCCATGAACATCCTCATCCTCAACAATGGCAAAGCCCAGCACTCGAGTGCAAAAGGCAAGACTGAAGCATTCACAGCCATCTTCAGCCAGAAGTGCCGAGTAGATGATCCATCTCAGCTGCCTTCTGAGGTCTGCACCATCATAATGCCAGTCTTCAGCCAATTTAATTTCTTCATGAGATCAAGAACAGCTGAGTACACTGAATACAGCAAAGGCCCCGACAACATCCTGGCTGTAGTGCTCAAGACCTGTGCTCCAGAACCAGCTGCACATCTAGCCAAGTTGTTCCAGTACAGCTGACATCTACCTGACAAAGTGGAAAATTGCCCAGGTATGTCCTGTCCACAAATAGCAGGACAAATCCAATAGGGCCAATTACCACTCCATCAGCCTACTCTCAAATCATTAGCAAAGTGATGGAAGGTGCCGTCGACAGTGCCATTACATGGCAGTTACTCGCCAATAACCTACTCACCGATGCTCAGTTTGGGTTCTGTCAGGACTGCTCAGCTCTGGACCCCATCACAGCCTTGGTCCAAACATGGACAAAAGAGCTGAATTCCAGGTGAGGAGAGAGTGACTGCCCTTGACATCAAGGCAGCATTTTGACTGAGTGTGGCATGAAGGAGCCCTAATAAAACTGAAGTCAATGGGAATTGGGGGAAAACTCTCCACTTGCTGGAGTCATACCTAGCACAAAGGAAGATGGTTGTGGTGGTTGGAGGCCAATCCTCTCAGCCACAGAACATCTCTGCAGGAGTTCCTTAGTCCAGTGGCCCAGGCCCAACCATCTTCAGCTGCTTCATCAATGATCTTTCCTCCAACATAAGGTCAGAAGTAGGAATGTTTGCTGATTGCAGTGTGTTCAGTTCCATTCGCAATTCTCAGATAATGAAGTAATCTGTGCCCGCAGGCAGAAAGACCTGGACTACATCCAGGCTTGAGCTGATAGGTGGCAAGTAACATTCGTGCCCAAGCAATGTCCGTCTCCAACAAGGGAGAGTGTCTAAGCACCTCCCCATTCCATTCAATGGCATTACCATCGTCAAATACTCCACTGCCAACATCCTGTGGGTCACCACTGGCCAGAAACTTAATTGGAGCAGGCATATAAATAATGCGGCTACAAGAGCATGTCAGAGGCTGGATATTCTGCGGCGAGCGACTCACCTCCTGATTCTTCCCCTCCGTCCCAAAGCCTTTCCACCATCTACAAAGCACAGGTCAGGAGTGTGATGGAATACTCTTCTCTTGCCTGGATGGGTGCAGCTCCAACAACACTCAAGAAGCTCGACACCATCCAGAACATGCCCCATCCCCCATCTTAAACATTCACTCCCTTTACCACTGGCTCACCGTGGCTGCAGTGTGTACCAATTACAAGATGCACTGCAGAAACTCGCCATGGCTTCAACAGCACCTCCCAAACCTGCAACCTCTACCACCTACCTAGAAGGACAAGGGCAGCAAACACATAGGAACACCCCCACCTCCAAGTTCCCCTCCCAAGTCACACCATCTTGACTTGGGCATATATCACCATTCCTTATCGTCACTGGGTCAAAATCCTGGAACTCCCTACCTAACAGCACTGTGGGAGCACCTTCATGACACAGACTGCAGTGGTTCAAGAAGGCAGCTCACATCCACCTTCCGAGGGCAACTAGGGATGGGCAATAAATGCTGGCCGTGCCTGCATCAAAAGAATGAATAAATACATTTTTAAAAATGAGAGCATATTTTGTGTTGGTCCTACCAACATGCATGACATTACATTTATGTGTTATTTGTCAGTCTCGACTATTCCAATGTTCTCCTGGCCAGCTTTCCATTTCCCACCCGCAATGAACTTGAGCTCATCCAAAACTCTGCTGCATGTATCCTAACTCGCAGCAAATCACGATCACCCATTACCCTTGTGCTCATTGACCGACAGTGGCCGACAGTGGCTTGTGGTCCAACACCTTGACTTTAAAATTCTGATCTTCATGTTGAAAACCCTCCATGGTCTCACACCCCTTGCTCTCTGAACTCGGCAGCATCAGCGCTGTGCGTTCTCTGAAAGCAGGAGTGTTAGCATTGTGTCTTGTCTGAACTCTGAAGCCTGCCTGACAATGACTGGATCAATTTACACATTGCAGAGAACATTCAATTGCTCTACAGCAGACAGGATCAAATTAAACATTGCAGACAAACTGTTGGATGTGGCTTGTCCTCCAAGGGGACCAATCAGAAATCTGGTCCAGCCCACTTGTACTTAAACTCAACTCCACTGGCGTCTTCTCACAAATAAAACACCTTCTTAGTCACTGCAATTTAAATAGATTAGGTCTCATCATTAATCAGTCACAGCTCCTGGCTGTTACAGCCTGAGTTCTTACTATAAACAGGCCATTACTTCAGGCTATGTAGGCCCATATTAATTATCCCACCCACCATTAATTGCTTCACCTTCCACAATAATCCTTTGTTTCTCTGTAATCATGTGACTGTCCTTTAGCTTGTGATGGGGTGATTATTTGGGGCTGTTTCACCATCAGTGTAGCACTAAATGACCATTTTCAAGACTTTTAGTACAATTTACAAAGTTAAAGCCTGCAGAACAAAAGATCCAACTGTGGTGCTAAGTCCTGAAGTAGCACTAACCACCTCATTAAATAAAGAGCCCACTTCAGAAAATAGTCATATAATTCTGCTCCTCACACAGGCATACATACATACATAACTTTAGTACTACCTTCAAAGAGAGACATTTAGGTTTACAGCTATGTTCTGGTTACCTCAAAAGGGATTTACCTCAGTCACAAAATGAACCAAACTGCAGCATATAGAACATTCCAAGAACTTCCTCATTGCACTGTATAATATATTGTGCAATGTCTTTATTGTGCTTTTCTGGATGATTTATGAAGAAGCCCAATTAACAGACTGAACCCAGATTCAGACTCATTTCAAACCCAGAAGTATCTCCTCTGCTGACTGAAGTTACTATAAACCTTTTATCATCCTGCAAAGGACATAAAACATCTCTCATTACAGAAGCCACATGTTTGACACACCGAGAAGAATATTGGCTAACATTATATTGACGAGATTCTGGTTCCAGTAATTTTACTTTTGCTGCAGAGCTTAATAACTAGTTTTGCACCACTGCAGACCAGTTTCCAACCAGTGGACAGAATGGTTTGAAAACAATAAAAATCAGTTAGTACACAGAAAAGGATCACAGGAACAGGCCATTCAGCCCCTCAAGCCTGTTCTGCCATTTAATGATATCATGGCTGATCTGTATCCTAACTTTGTCCACCCATCTTGGCTACAGATCACTTCGTATCCTTGGCTAGCAAAAATCTATCGATCTCAGTTTAAAAATTAATTGAGCTAACATCTACTGCTTTTTGAGAGTGTGTTCCACACTTCTACCGCCCTTTTACGTGAAGAGCTGTTTCCTAATCTCTCCCGAATGGCCTGGCTCTGATTTTAAGGTTCTGTCCCCTGGTCCGAGACTACCCTACCAGTGGAAAAAGTTTCTATCTACCCCACCAATTAGAATCATAGAAATTTACAGCACAGAAGTAGGCCATTCGACCCATCTTATCCATGCCGGCCGACAAAGTGCAGTCCACCCTAATCCCACTTTCCAGCACTTGGTCCATAGCCTTGTAGGTTATGGCACTTCAAGTGCATATCCAAGTACTTTTTAAATGTGATGAGGGTCTCTGCCTCTACCACCCATTTTGGCAGTGAGTTCCAGACCCCCACCACCCTCTGGGTGAAAAGAATTCTCCTCAAATCCCCTCTAAACCTCCGACCAATTACTTTAAATCTATGCCCCCTGGTTATTGACCCTTCTAAGGGAAATTGGTCCTTCTTATCCACTCTATCCAGGCCCCTCAATTGGGTCTCCCCTCATCCTCCTCTCTTCCAAAGAAAACAACCCCAGCCTATCCAATCTTTCCTCATAGCTAAAATTCCCCAGCCCAGGCAACATCTCAATTCCTCTCAAGATCCTAAAAAACTCAATCAAATCCCCCTTAACTTTCTATATTCCTTATAATTTAACCCATGGTAACATTCTGGTGAATCTGCACTGCATTCCTTCCAAGCCCAATACATCCTTTCTAAGGTGCAGTGCCTAGAACTGAACATAGTACTCCAGATGTGGTCTAACCAGGCCTTTGTGTAGATGTAGCAAAACTTGCTACTACATTTTAGTGATCTGTGTAGATGAACCCGTAAATTGCTTTGAACTGCCACAGTTCCTAGCTTTTCACCATTTAAAAAATGCTCAGATCTATCCCATTTTGGTCCAAAATGGATGACCTCACACTTTCCTGCATTGAAAGCCATCTACCACAGTTTTGCTCACTCACTTAATCTATCAATGTCTCTTTGTAATTTTATGCTAACTTGGATATATGGCTCTCTATTGTGTTATCTATTAGTGAATAGTTGCAGCCCCAGCACAGATCCTTGTGGGATATCACTAGTCACTTCCTTCCAATTCAAGTACATACCCATTATCCATGTTCTGTCTTCTACCGCCTAACCAATCTCCTAAACAGGTCAATTATTTTCCTTCAATTCCACGAGCTTTAATTTTAACTAACAGTCTCTTATATGGAACCTTATTATTGAGTGCCTTCAGGGAGTCCATATAAACTACAACCATAGACATCCTCTGTCTACTAATTTAGTTACTTCCTCAAAAAATTCAATTAGGTTTGTTAGATATGCTGGCACAGACACGATGGGGTAGATTTTCCCGAACCTGTCGGGAAGGCGACGGGACTTCCCCTTTCGGGTTTTTGACCCGCCTATTTCGACGTCCGGCCAATCCGCGCGATTTTCCCTTAATTGACCTTGTTGAGCCCGCCCAGCAGGCCAATTAAGGGCCACCCGGTAACAGGTGATGTCACAGACTGAAATTTCATCTGTCAAGAGTTCTTGACAGATGAAATATCAGCGTTCGACAGCTGTTTGAAGCTGTCAAACACTGACAGTCTGAGTTCTACCATGAGTCATTCTGCACAGACTCAGTTAGAACTCTTACCGGCACTCAAAACTGAAGGCCATCACTTTTCACAGATCGCAGCCGTTCAGCTTTAAGTACCGGCTGAGTGATGCGCTCCCGACGGCTACAGGAAGAAAGGCTGTGAAGGTAAGTACAGGCAAGTAAAAGTTCTTTACACACTAGACACACCAAACACACTTACCTTTGCACTCATGCACCATCACTCACCTGAGCGCCAACATCGCGACCCCTCCAACTCCTTCAACCAGACGGCCCGCCTGCTCTAACCTGGCGTGGTTTGGAGCCGTCGGGAAACCCACACGAAACCCCTCAAAATAGGGATTAGGCTAAAAACTGCCTGTTAACTACCTGTTAACAGGCAGTTAATTGGCACTAATCCCTTCCCGCCTGGTTTTGGCGGGTCCCAGTGCGGGGCGGGTACCCGCCACCCGAAACTTATGTGGGGTGGGGTTTTGGGCGGGATGGTGTCAGGACCCCCAAATTCGGGATTCCCCCCCCCCCCCCCCCCCCAACACGCCTGAAGCCCCGCCTGATGGCTCCACGAAAATCTAGCCCAATGAGTTGAATGGTCTCCTTCTGTGGTGTAAATTTCTATGATAAAAAAAATTTCTATGACGTACCTGTTACAAATCCACGTTGGCTCTCTCTAATCAGCTCACATTTTTCTAAGCACTTCGTCACTTTGACCTTAATTATAAATACCAATAACTTGCCCGCAACAGATGTTAGACTAACGGGCCTATAATTTCCTGGTTTCTCTCTCACTTTTCTTAAGATGGTTTCTGTAAAATAACTTATGCTATGTTCCTTTGCCCCAGTCATTACAGGGGTCAGTGAGTTACTTTTAAGCTACTTTCATATTGTGCTTAGTGTGGCACTAGCGCGGTTGGCTCCCAGTGCGCTGGTCTCTGGCAACCACAGAGTATACTTACTGGATTAACTACGGTTGGTCACTGGGAAGATCCTTTTTTAAAAAAACACTGCAATAAACATTATTTAAAAGCAGCTTTAATCAGTACTGCTTGCCATTTACAAACAAATAATAAGCAATTTCACCATGCATTAGCTGAGATGGTTATTTCATGCAGAAGAGGTGATGTAGTTATCATTCTCCCCATTCAAGAAAAATTAATCCACTCCATTGAAAATTGTGGCACATTGAAGGTTGGTTACTTGGAAGATTCTTCTTTCATTATTTAGTTAAGATCAATAAAATCCAAAGTTTCAGCTCAGATCAAGGCAGCTTTTGGGAGAAAAAAACACTGCTACCTCGTGCCTTGACCAGGAGAAGCACTGGACAGCATCAAAAGCCAGGGCTGCACTGGTAGGAGTCAGACAAACCAGCAACTACTGGGGATTGAAAAATCAAACTATTTTACACAAACCCAAAACAAATATAATTTTGGAACTAGCCTTTTCTTCTTTTTAATTTTGGGGCATAATCTTAAAATTAGAGCCAGGCCATTGAGGAGTGAAATCAGGAAGCATTTCTGCACACAAAGGGTAGTAGAAATCTGGAATTCTCCCTTTCAATTGACCCAGCACAGATTGAGGTTTAGATTTTTGTTACGTAAGGAATTAAAGAACAAAGTCAGATAAATGGAGATGAGGTACAGATGATCTAATTGAATAGCAGAACAGGCTCAAGGAGCTGAATGGTGTACTCCAGTTCCTATGTTCCAATTTCAGTAGACAGGAGTCGGTTGAAATTTAAAATGCATTATAACCCAGAACAAATTAATTTACTCTGTTCCATCACTGGTAGAAACACAGATGAAAACATCTGGTACTCCTACTGAACTCATTAGATCGACTTGTCTCCGAAATACACGTTTCTCCCATTTAGCTTTTGTAGTTTGTGGTGCTAACTGTGCATTTCATATCACAACTAACCTCTGGTAGTTGTTTACTGATTAAAGTATTTTTTCCATTGATCGAGATATGGTGCAATATCAAGCTCGATGGTTATTAAAGTTAAAACTGGGTTGTCAGTAAAGTTGCTAGGATATCTAATCTGTCAGACATGAATTCTTCTATTTTGACATCAAGGGCAGGCCCTTCAAGCAAAGGTGTGGAGATTTATTCAACTTTAGGGTAACCTTGCTCCAAGTAACACGAATACTTCAAAAACTGCTCAATCAATTAAGGCATAGTTTCAGTATTAAAAAAGGCGGGGATAAAAGGAGTCATTTTTTTCATGCTCTCTAATTTCAGCCGAGGCTCAGCGACAGCATTTTTGCCTGTGTCAGTAGGTTGTGGGTTAAGCCCCAAACCAGAAACTTGAGCACAATCTAGGTGCAGTGCTGGACTGTCAGAAGTGTAATCCTTTGAATGAGACATTTAACCAAGGCTCCATCTGCCCTCTTGAGTGGATCTAAAAGATCCAATAGCATGATTCAAAGATGACACTAGGACTGGATAGATTTTTTTTTTCTGTCCTGTACATTCTTAGGTTACTGTTACTACTACTAAAGCAGCGTCTTTAATGTAGTAAAACGTCCGATGGCGCTTCAGTGTTGTAAAACAAAATTTGACACCGAGCCACATAAGGAGATATTAGGGCAAAGCTTGGTCAAAGAGGTCGGTTTTAATGAGCGTCTTAAAGGAGAAAAGAGAGGAACAGAGGGTAAAGGTTTAGGGAGGGAATTCCAGAGCAAAGGACCTTGGCAGCTGAAGGCACGGCCGCCAATGGTGGAGCGATTACAATCAGGGATGCTCAAGAGGGCAGAATTAGAGGAACGCAGATATTTCAGGGGGGGCAAGTGGTTGTGGGGATGGAGGAGATGAGAGATAGGGAGGGGCGAGGCCATGGAGGGATTTGAAAACAAGGATGAGAATATTTTAAATTCGAGGCTTTGCTTAACCGGGAACCAAGGTAGGTCAGCAAGCAATGGGGTGATGGGCAAACAGGACTTGGTGCAAGTTAGGACATGGGCAGCAGAGTTTTGGATGAGCTCAAGTTTAGAGGGTAGAACGTGGGAGGCCAGCCAAGAATACGTTATAATAGTCAAGTCTAGAGGCAACAAAGGCATGGATGAGGGTTTCAGCAGCAGATGAGCCAAGGAAGAGGTAAAGTTATGGAGGTGGAAATAGGCGGTCTTAATGATGGCGCCGATATGTGGTCGGAAGCTCATCTTGGAGTCAAATATGACACCAAGGTTACGAACAGTCTGGTTCAGCCTCAGACAGTTACCAAGGAGAGGGATGAGTCGGTGGCTAGGGAACAGAGATTGTGGCGGGGACCAAAGACAAAGGTTTTGGTCTTCCCAATATTTAGTTGGAGGAAATTTCTGCTCATCCAGTGCCATCATGTGTGCTCAATGATGCCAACTGAAATTCCTTACTACCACCCCTGGTGGCATTTAGATTGGTCACCACTAGAGCAGGGATTTAACCTGGGACCTTTCTGGTCTGTACTAATACTTACCATGTGCTAAGTTAACCCAATAAACCATCAGGAAAACCTAATTTTTGGATTGTTACAGAATGTTAAGATGCAGGGCTCCAGAGGTGCTGTCCTTGTAGAGGATTGATAGCTTGGTGCTGGAGAGAATGAACCAACATGCAGTAGGCCAATCTGATCCAGTCCAAGGATTCCAGTTGCTTTGAATACCAACAAAATATAGGAGTGCACCCATCTGGCAGTATCAAAAGCCAAAACCCAATGGATATTCTTGCTGCAGTACTGACCAAAACTGTACAGATTACTCATGTGCTGCCGTATACATGAATTCACCATCACCTTCTGGGATTTCACCTCTATTGCGGTGGCTGCACATCCCAAAATCTACTTATCTGTCCTTACTGCTGCCCCCAGTTATTTCAGAATCCCATCCCCATGTCATGTTGTGCATCTTGGAGCCATTTACTTTATTTCCATTCTTTAGTCTCACAAATGTGCATTTATTCACATTGCCATTTGACACCCAAAACCTTCCTCAACTTATGCAGATCCATTTGTATTTAGTTTGCCTCTTCCCTATTGTTTGAACCCCCCACCACTTAATTTAATATCTACAAACTTAGTCAGCTGTGTTTCTGATCTCAATTACAAATCATTTATATATATATTGTGAACAGCAATGACCCCAGCAGAGACTCCTGTAGCACCATGCTTGTGACTTCACATCAGTGTAAGTGGAGCTTTCCAGCTCAGGCCTGTTATACTAGCTGATCTCCATTGGAGATATGGGTGGAGCTGTGCACGAGCATTCACCTCCTTTATACATTACACATGGAATCAGATAATGTTTTATGGAGCCAAATTGTTCGCTCATCAACTACAACACATACAACTCAGTTTTTCAAACTTGTCAGAGCAGTCAGCATAGAAATTGCAGCTAACAATCGCACTGCAGCGTTTATATAGCCTCTGGGCCTGGAGTTTCCGCTTGATTGTGCTGATTCTTTCAGCGCAATTAGGCCGAAGTCGGCGTAACCAGTGCAAAAGGTCATGGAATTTTAAGCCTAATTTGCATCCTGTGATCTTTTGCACTAGTTTTAAAAAACATCGCTCTGGAAGCAGGCCACGCCCACAAATCTGGCCACGTCCCCAGGATGAATTAATCGCCACTGGAAGTTTCCGCTAACTGCGTTCGTTTGCAGGCCTTCGAGGAGGCTTTAAAAATTAAGCTGGTTCTTTTGGGCGCAAGGACACTATGTTTAAAAGCTTTAGATTAAATTTAAACAAATATTACATTCACTGAGAAATGGACTACTGTACCCCAATATAACAAAAAATTATATATATATATATATTTTTTTTTTTTTTTTAAAGTGAACTTCAGCTATTTAAAATCAGGTTACCGAGAAGTGGAGAATTGACACTGATTAAAAATGCTTATTTTTTTGAGATAATCCCATTTTCAGCTGTTTTTAATCAAACTTCAAGTTACCTCTTAAATATATGAAGCAAAATTTTTTTTTAAAATTGGTTCATGGCAGATTTTACATTCAGTGACATGCAAATGAGTTTGAGCGGAAACTCCGGGGAGGGGGAGAGAAAACACTTCAAAACAGGGGAGGGGGGGGGGGGGGGGGGGGAGGGGAGGAAAGAGAAAACACTTTACAAAACTGTCGCAATTTGCGCTGGAAATCGCTGATTGCACCCAAAGTGGAAATTCTTCTCCCCTCCATTCCCTAAAGTTAGTGAATTATGCCACATATCACCATCAGTGCTGGGTTTTGCATAGTCAATATGGTGGTGCAGGTTATACTGTGATTAACATCAATGTTTTAATTCAGCCATGGAAAAACAGCATTTTTTTTATTAGTTTAATTTTGTCACATCCAATAAAGGTCAACTAGACAGTTAAAGCAAGGGCTGTTGTATCCACACCTATAAAAATTATAAAAAGAAAGCAGTGTTTACCCAGAATCACAACACTTGTTTCACCCAATTCTGGCGGTTATAAACTACAACTAGTAACCATGGACCAGTAAAAAGAACCCAGCTATATAAAAAACATACTGGTTGTACAAGTGTGCTCAGGCTGCCAATGAAGGTTAGCAGCTTAAAAAAAAATGTTCTTGGCTTGCAGAACAAAATAAATGAAAACCACAATATAATGTCCTTGACCTCACATGCGAGAAGGAAACTCTTTCAAGTTCAATACAACTAACAGCTTGTCTCTATTTAGCCTTGTTTTAGATCTAGTCTGCACCAGCACACTTGCTCCCCCCTTTCGTTTTGCCTTCAGTTACACTCGAGTTCTTTGACTCAAAAGGCCTGGAAGAGATTAACTGCCCGACCGCAAAGAAAGTCCTGGCACACACTCAAACCTGTCTGGGATACTTTAGCAGTGTTGTGCGCAGACTCGTAAGCAGTGGGCCCACACAGGGAAAGCAGCAATAAAAGACTGCAACATGAGCACATCAAGATGCTATATAACAGTTCTCTAAAGCAAAGAGACAACCTTCAGCAGCTATCTAACAATTTTCAGGAAGATATTCTTACTCTACCATATTCCACCAGAATCCTTATTGCAACTAAAGGTGACAATGTGTAATGGAATGGACAGCAACAATGACCAAGTGATTTAGAATAAGCATATCTGGGACACTCAGACTCAACAGTTTTTGGAATCAAAACAGCCACACAATAGTCAAGAGTTAAACCTGGTACACTTATTCATTCCTTTGGACTAGTCACTAACTCATCTGGGTAAGGCAAGGTAGATTAGTGAGATGAAAAGCACACACTAGTCATTACAGGCTTAGCATCTCTGGCAAAGAAAGAGTTAAGCTGTTCTCTGGTTTGGGGCCCATAGTGGTCGTTAGGTCAACACTTGTAAAGCTTCAAAGAGTTTATGTCCTCCCAGCCTGACCTGTTCAGTGATCTGCACACTGTTTTGATTTAGCTCCCGCCAGTCAGAGACTAGCACAACAAAATACAGCAATCTGCTTAGTTAAAAATTTTCCACAAGGAATACTACAAAGTTTGGCTGGACAGCTAAAACACAAGTCAAGCATTACCTGCAGCAAAGGCTCACTTACCATACCGAGGATCAAGCCTTGGGTCCAACCAAGAGGTGGTCTTGTTTTTGTGGTTTATGTAGTAAATCTCCCCATCTGGGGTAATGCCTTGCTCCCAGCCATCGGGAAGTGGGCCTGAACAAAAAGTAAAGGAATTTATGGTGGGCTGCTAAGCAGAGTGAAATATTGCAAGCTCAACAATTACATGACCACCAGAAAACAATATAGAAACAAAAAAAATTGAAAGTAAATTTGTTTTGACATAAAAAGGCAAAAAAAAAGCTCTTGCTAAATAAATCTTTTTAACATGTGTATTTATGCAAAGGTCTTGCCCGCAACAGTACAGGGCAGATCACTAGAGCATAATCTTGCTGGAATTAATTCATATATAGTTTTGAGACTTGCAATATTCTATCCAGATGCAGCCAGTGAATGAGCCCAATGGACTGGACTGGACTTGACTTGACTTGTGTTCAAATATTCCCCATTTATTCTGCAAGGGGGGTGTTGAGGAGAAGTAATAACCACTTGTTTCCCAATGTAGTTATATTTAGTGGGGTAGAAAACTGATGGCTGCAAGACCGGTCAAATGTTAGTACATTGTGCCAGAGTAGTAGAGTTGTCCCCTCCCATTTGATTCTCCCACATGGGGAATTGTCACCTTAGCTGGGATGTCTGACAAGGCATCAAATGGAGGCAAGTAGGACTTATCACAACTTGGAAAGAGGGTGGGGAAAGATAAAAAAAAAGAGAACCCACGAAGGAAGTGCTGACCCATAACTGTTCTGGTCAGTTAGAAGCCTGCCAACCCATCAATTGCTAACCCTCTCAGTTTAAGTGGATGAGGGGGAAGAAGAGAGTTTGAAGATCTTTCTCTAAAAAGGGGAAAAAAAGGTTGTTTATCAGAAATTGATTATATAGCTTTGCTTTTGTCAAGCACACTAATTCTGCAGATACTAGAAAATACACACAGCTCAGTATTTTTAAGCTAAGCTCTTGTGCGTGGACTTTGTTTAGGAGTTACTAATGTCACAAAGCATAACATTTCTGCTGTAAATACTTCCATTCTTAATAGTCATAACAGTAAAATTATTAGCTTCTTAAAAAAAAGCAATGTTTGACAAGCAGGTGTTTTAGCCAACAGCACCCAAAACAAAAGACACAAGTTGCAATTAGCTATCCACCAAAACACCTAGAAATGACATTGAGAATACAGGGGTGTGCACTCCCAAAAGGTTGGCGAGTTTATCCAGCTGAGCTATAGAAATTAGGACGGTCCCACATTCAATCACTAACCTGCACCAAGCTAGATGTTTGCAAAATGGCGATAAAGGCCAGCCCTATAATTGACCTCCGTGATCCTGGGTTAGGGAGGGAGAGATTAGATGGCTATCCAATGACCCCTACTTGAAGTACAGATATGTGAATATAGAAGAATGATCAGATTGGGTGCAGTTGGGATGTCCCATTGGACTTGCCAACACTCAAGAGCTCACACATTAATATAATTAATAAAACAGAGAGGGCACCCAAGTGTCGCAGAACAAGGAGAAAATTGGGGAAGAAAAGATCTCCAAATTCGTAAGTGATATCACACACACACACATTACACACATTAGTGGGGTTAGGTGTTTCTTTTCCCATTCATAGTGAATCAGTGGAAAATCTAGTGCCAGAAATCTGATGTAATTACACCATTTTGGGGATTGGAATGATGAAGAGCTTTTAGCCTGCTGTGGATCTGGAAATTTATCTTGGGACTAGTTTCTCCCACAAATGTTGTCTGAAGCAGAGCCTACTGTGTAAACAGAAATTTTACATGGCATCAATGTATTACAGTCCACACTGCTTATAACGGACGCTTTTGTACAGAACGGTACAACAGGGTAGCGCTGCAATATAGCTGTAAAAGTCCGCCATTCTCTCTTTTTATGCGGAGTGACCAATCTTAATGAATCAAAGAACAGTTTTGTCAATTCCATTTACAATACTCAAAGTCAATCTGAATAATATTCACAAACGTTAATGCTTTCTCAAGGGCAATACCCTCGTCTGCTTTTTGGTCAACGACTGCAGAGACCAACCATCAAACACACATGCCCACACAATCCAGTCTGACTGAATTTCTGTATAAAGGGATTCAAGCTCCAGAAGTGACCCTTCTGTTCTAGTTTCTCTATTTCACACTCAGCCTAAATTACTCTGTCCGGAGAAATTGACTCTTGCATTGGTCCGGATACCAAGGACTAGATTGTCCGCAACTTGCAGTTTGAGGGCTGTAAATATGGAATGGCTTGTGACTGGTTCTGCCGACGTGATCCTATTACAGGCTTTGGGAACCATTTGTTGCTCACTGACACCTTTTGAGTTTAATTAAAATAAAGTTTCACGGTGATCAGTGTGAAAAAGGATGATAATTAAATTGTCAAGCTGTTTCTGGCCAAAAATAAATGGAGCACCGAAGGCCAATGTTCCCTTTAAGCTGCGCAGCCGGCTTTTCAATAGGAAAAACCGCGCATGCTCAGTATGTTGAATGGGCCGCGCGGCCAAAAAAAAATTAACGGCAACGTTGCTCAAGACGCTATAACCAGCAACTTTGAAACAGACATCAATGCAAATTGATAATGGTTATCGCTTTTTGGCATGACCACCCAGTTTAAACGATGGGGATGAGGGACACACGCACACACAAAAATTGTAGCCCTCAACACATGAAAATTAACTTTCCTACGGTTTTTTATCTTGGAAATGTTCTCTCCTGAAGTGGATGAATCATGCTGGGGTATAGTGCCAGAGGTTACCCTTTTACTTTTCTCAAATTAAATCCTGAGCCTACACTGAGCACTGGCAGACTTTCACTGTAGGCAATTATATACCCTCACCTGATGTCCACACATGCACTCTCCATTAGAATCCACAGGATGATAATAAGGAGCAAGACAGATTTCCCCTCCCAAACCAAGGGGTGCTTAGGCAAATTGTAGCATGGTTACCGTCACTCAGCTCAGATTAGCTGATATGCTGACAATCAAACCTGGGATCCTCTGGTTGAGTTCCTCATTGGATAAACTCACTAGGACCATAGGGATAGCAATAAGTTTTTATTTAAATATATAAAAGCTTCATCTCCAACTGACCGACTCTTAAGACGCTCCATGAAACATGGCATTCTGAATCTGGCCCCTTAGCGCAGCGAGAACAGCCCATAGTCAATCTCAATTTTCTTTTCTAACTAGTGGGGAACAACTGGTCCCTTCATAGCAACACAGTTGCGATCCTGTGAGGAACACAATAGGCATAAATCTATGTCCTGCTGCTCTGAGAAAGCCATTATAAGCACCTTACGACAAATAAATAGAAGAGAGACAGCCCAGATAAACCATGAAGAAGCATGGGTTCACTTCAAGCCAGATTTTGTAACCAACACCACATTGCATATATAGTAACTCAAGATATGTTATACGATGTGAGCATGTTTTTTTAAAAATATGGCATGGCAATCTTTGAACAGAAGTCTTAACTCAATTCTTCATGCAAACATCTAATATTCAATTGTTCAGTGATTACTTTCAAATGTCTAAATGTTGTCTCAAATTGAAATGGAGGAACAGATTATGAAGCACTAACAGAGATCTTTTACAAATGGGAACACATTAGGGAGACATTGTAAACATACTTGGTTATGCTCATTTATTTCTTTAAAAAAATATAGAAACAAATTTCTCCTCCCCCCGCACCCCCTTTCCAATTATTTCCCCAGCTTTCCTGAAGGCAGTGAATCACCCTGGACTAGGACGGGCTTTCGGTTCCTCACCCAAGTAGCTGTTCTCCCTGTATGAGCTCCAACAGTAAGCTTCGGCAAGCTATTTGACTGTAGGGGACATAGAATCATACAGCACAGAAGGAGGCCATTTAACCCATCGTGTCTGTGCTGGCTCTTTTGAAAGAGCTATCCAATTAGCCCCACGCCCCTGCTCTATCCCCATAGCCCTGCAAATTTTGCCTTTTCAAGTATATATCCAATTCCATTTTTGAAAGTTATTACTGATCCCACCACACTTTCAGGTAGTGCATTCTAGATCACAACAACTCGCCACGTTAAAAAATGTCTCATTACCCCTTGGATTTTATCCAATTATCTTAAATCGGTTTCCTCTAGTTATTGATGCTCCTGCCAATGAAAGCATCCAGCATCCACACTTTTAGGTATCATTGGACAACAATGAAGAGGGTGAACCATGGAAAATTTTACAACTCCAACGTCCAGGAACATGAAGGCAAACTAAGTGCTGCGCTCACAAAGATCAACTAACTCATTGCACACCAGGGATGTTGCCGATCTGTATGGTTCAGTGGGGGTATTGCATGTAGTTCTGGGAACTTCATTACAGGAAGAATATTAGAGCCTTGGAAATAGGTACAGTAAAGATCGGAGAATGATACCAGGAACAAAAGTTATAGTTATGAAGAAAGCAGCACCCCCACCCTCAAGTGTTTTTTCCCCCACTGGGACAGAAAAGTTATTGGGGGGGGGGGGGGGGGGGTGGTGGGGGGTGCAGACTGAGGATTTAAAAATCCTCAGAATAAACAGAAAACTATTGTATTCACTGGTTGATTAATCACATACAATTAGCACAAGAATGAAGGGATACATTAAAATTAATTATTTAGCTTTTAGATCATGGAATGCATACCTCAAGTGGTTATCAAGGCAAAGAATACAATATCCTTTTAAAAAGGGAATTAGCAAATATCCAAAAAGGAAGATGTAAAAGGATGCAGGGAAAAGTAGAGAAATGGCCTTTGAGTGAACAGCTCCAGCTGAAGAGGTAGAACAATGGACCAAATTCTATGATTATACTCCACATTATGTGACACAGATATCCCCTTAACGCCAAGGCCATTGATTTTGTTTTATTAAAAATAGACACAATTACAGCTTGCAAGTCCCAGAAGAACAGTGCATTAAAAAAATCCTATAATCCTATGTAATAATCAGGTGTGCCTGATAATCAAGTGTAAATTAGGTAAACCAATTCAAAAATTGTGCGATTAGAAGCAGCGCTGGATCTACACCCATTTATTGAGTCACGTGTCATTCCGGTTCAGCGTTATTATGCAGGAAGCTCCAGGTGAGAGCTTAATTTTATTATATATGAAATCTCCATGGTATCAATTAGAGGAAATGCTTTTCCAGTCTATCTGCTCCAAAAGCATCAATTCATGTTCCTGCATCCAGGATTACTAAACACATCTATGGAAATAGGAGTCTTGCCTGGATCAACATTTTTAGCCCACTTTCAACCTTTTTTCTTGCTCTACTATTGTTTTGGGTGCTCAGGAGACTGTGACAATTGTAGTGCAACCAACTTTTTGCTAATGACAACAATGGGTACCTGTACTTTTTGATGGAAGGGGAGAACTAAGAGCAATGCCAGGCAGGTCTAGCTGCATTAGAAGTGTTCTGCATCCACCCACTGTTAGCCACACCTACAGACAGAGGTGCACATACCTCACCTTGTCAGAGAATTAATGAATGCAACACTAATTCCCAAAAGAGCCCATGACAGCAGACCAGATGGTACAAATGTGATATGTAACGGCCTGACTACTGTTTGATGCTACTGGCTCTTCCAGAGTACATAAATTACTGTGCATCATGTTTTAAGTGATATTGGATGAAAGACAGGTTGATCAGCAGCTAGCAGAGCTTGATTGGTGGTCAACTATATCTGCAGCCCTTGGTGCATCTTCTGGGAAATCCCAGTGGGCAGCTGGCTTCACAGGGGTTCTAGTTCAGTAGAGGGCCAGATGCACAATTGTGCCTCCTGCTGCAAGGACACTTGCAGCTAAAATGCACCAAAAAGGTTGGCACAGCCAGTGACAGCAATGGTCAACTGTGACCTCAAAGCTGCTTCCATCTCCTTTAAGGCTAACAATGCTAACTTATGGGGGATAATGTCCTGGAATGGCAAAGAGGATCACCATTTTTTACAGCTAGCTCATACCACACCAACTCCACTTCACCAGCCATTAAACAGGGGGCTGGGAAATGGGTTGCTCCATCGTGGATTTGCAGACACAGTTTCAGGCCTCCACTTCAATTATTCTTTCACTTAAATTACACCCATCATTTCCTTCCCCTCTCTTCAGCACTGGCAAAACTGCCAATGGGTTCAAATATCTTGTGTCATTTTCAGAGACAGTAAAATAATTTTAGTGTCTGCATTCTTAAAAATTTCACCTGAAAAGCAATTTTCCAGTCCCCGTACCACCTTACACAAGGGCAAAGCTGCATGAAGCCATGAATAATTATGCTAATGCACTAACCACAGAAGGTTACATGCAGTCGGTACACTACACCTCTGGCCAGCTATACAATTGTTTGTAGTCATTCTGGACAAGAAAAGCTAGGCCAGTCACAAAAATCAGTGGCAGTACCCACTATTGAACAAACAGAAAACATTTTAGATATTGCCAAAGCTATGTTAGCAAATATCTACAAAAAATATCAATGGTTTTGAAGCTGCATCTATCCTTGAACATCAGGTTAAGTTTAGAGTGTAGTTCAACTCATTAAAACTGGCAAAAGGAAAGGGACTGTTTTTCTCAGAGAACTAAGTGAAGCAAAATTGCAAAGTTATTTATAAAGAATGGGCGTACAATTTTGCTACACCTAGCATATCCAGGAAATCCCTCCCCCACCCGTTGGTTACATAATAGATTTCTTAACCTCACCTAAATTTTGGATTAATTGTACAGAAAACAAATCTGCAGTTTGTTTCAAAAATTTAAAGTATTAGTACATATCTGTACACAAATTTCAGTTCAAAATCTAATTTGTTATCTCATTAAAATAATCAAATTGCACATCTAAATGATGGCAATATGCATGAATGAAAGGCAACATTTTAACAGCGAGATGTAAAGCATGTGGTTCTCTTGTGAAAGTAGGCCAGTTTGCTATCATAGTACACTTGTGTGCTGCCAAGCACTTGCATTTGTCTTACCCTTTTGATATTCAATCACTATAGAATGAAGTCAATGAAATGATGCAAGTAGGAGAGGACACCTTGAACACCACATGTTGGATGGGATGTGGTCAAACATGGCAGGATGCTACGGCAGAGAGTGGGGCCAAGGTTGGGTAACTAACTTTAGGGTTGTTGGTGACCTGAGAACAGAAAATGGATGGGATGCAAGAGCATTGGTGGGAGAGAGCAGAGAAGAGAATGGGGGGGGAAAAGAGGAAAAGCTGGTTGGGTGTGTTTCGCAAGATGTGATTGAAGCTGCATACAAAGATGATTCCAAACCTTTCAGAACAGCTCCAGAGTGCTATAAATAATGGAGAAGGTGGTAACACAGCAGTGGAAAATTCTGGTTAGTGTTTACCATTCCAAAAGATGGGGCAGGAAAAAATGACTTAAGAGAACAGCAGAGTGCAAGCTGGAAAATTGAAAAAGCAGATGCATAACAAAATAGAGGTGGAAGGCCCAATCAGGGAGTGCAGATGTACAGAGTTCTATGAAGAGTTTCCCTGGGCCAGGTTAAGCACCCCAAAAAGGTACTTTTGTTTTAAATTCAATTCTGTAGAGTCTCCCTGCTGCACAAGGACGTCCTCTCACTAACTTGAGTGATGACGTACATCTTCACAGCTAAGGAACGCACCAGAACACAGGGCCGATAGGTAGGAAAGCAGTACTTCAGGATACTGGATGGGGGAGGATCACTTAAATATATGGATTTGAAAGAGCCAATGTTCTAAAGGTGCTCACTTCAACAGGTATGCACTTGACAAACAATACTCCTCCCTCCTACTCTTCCCCACTGAGCAAGTATTGACACCACCCCCCAACCTTTCCACTCCCCTCACCATTCAAGTAAATCCTGTAGCTGGTGAGTATCAAGAATCCCTGAAGCAGCAGATGAAGTCCCAGCATCTGAGCAAAACTATCAAGGTCAAATGGGAAATTTCTCTCTCCCTCTAGTAAGGACTCATTTCCCCTTTGCCCCACCCACTTAGCAGCAAATCATGGATTACAAGCTACGTTTCCCATTCCAACTCACCTGCTAACTGTCACCACCCCTCCCTCTCCTGGCTAGTTCACCCTCTCACACTATCTCTACCCAGCTCCATTCTGATTACAATAACCTGCCCAACTGCATTTTACATCCATACCAACCCCCTACCACTGTCAGTGGTCTCTCAATTCTCAGAATTGTGTACCAGTAGATGGCACTGTGAGCATAACATTGTGACATTAACGTGAATGAGGCTCCACCCAACGCTACGTGACAGAATTCTGTTGTCTCCCTCGAGCACCCAGACATTGAAAATTGTGATGTAGTAGTTTGAGATTCCTTACTGACCTTAGAATTATATCACAGTTTATAAATACAGTTACATTATTTTGCATAAAAAGTAGAAAACTAAAACATAAGTTGTCTCAATTTCCTTTTCTGTCACACTCTCCAACAATTCCCTTAACAGAAGCCTCTATTCCCAATCATGTCCCAGTATTTTTGGCACTGACATTTTGGATCCAGCATTTTTACCGAAGCAAGGGAAGAAAATAAACTTAAGAAAGCTTTGTTTGAACCAACTAATATCTGCAAGTGAGTCATATTCCAGAGCCCCCTGAACACCACCACAAACTGTCAGACTTGCATTAAAAGTTGCAACAGAGGGGAAGGGTAAAGGAAGAGGAGGATAGTGGCAAAGGAGGAACCCAGGAGGGGCTGCTGTTCAACAGACTGCCTCTGCCTGGGAAAACGTCAGCATGTGGCCCAGGAGCTGTCAGAAAAATGCCTGAGCTACAACAGCAGTATCTGGCCAACCATGAGTAAGTTGTTGGGTGAGAAGATGGAATGGGTAAATTATGTTTTTCTTTATCACTAAAATTTTGTTTGTTTGTTATAAAATGTTATTTTTAAGAAGGGTATATGCAGTGTTCTGGGTGGTGAACCAACATGATTGCTCAAACATTGAAATATTTTCAGGGATTTGATTAGATGCCTTTGTGATGGCTGCTGTTAACAAATTAATGAACTTTTCTGTAATGGAGAGACTTTTTTCCAATTGGTTGCATTTCAGTGAATGTGAAATTTGAGCCAACATCGGATAGTGATATAAATTGTCAGATTACTAAAAAGCAACTAAAGCAGGTTGCTTTGAGTAAAATTTAAAATCAAGCAGTACACCGAGCATGAGCAAAACACAAAACATTATATATGATTGATTCAGCAAACCAACACTCAAATGTTAATTAAGCACTGTTCTTTCAAGGTGCATGACAATATGCACAGACAAATGTATAACAACATTCTACATATAAACAAGCTTCCAGACATAAACATAGTCCACAACCTGCTATTGAAAGCAGACACCAAAATTCAGTGTTTTCCTTTTAAATCAAAGTCAGATCTCAGAACATTTTAGGTTGAATGTTGAATTACTTGCATAGAAATTACAACACAGAAACAAGCCATTCAGCTCACCCACAACCAGTCCATGTTGGTGCTTATCTGCCAGCAACAGCAGTTCTCATCCCACGTGCCCGTCCTGTTCCCATATCCCTATAATCTCTTTTCCTTCAACCACCTATTTAATCTATTTGTAAATACTGACATGATGTCTGGCAGTGCATTTTGCAGCTACACAGTCCTGTATAAAAATGTTTATCTTGCTCTCGGTCCTAAATCTCTTCCATTTACTCTATGTCCCATTCTTCTAGATCCCTCAATCACTGGAAACCGTCTGGCTCCATCTGTTCTTTCTTCATAATTTTAAATATCTCTGAAATCACTCCATAATCTCCTCGTGCCAACAAAAACAGATCCAATATTTCAAGTCTTTTTGTATTTCTTCATACCGGGCAACAGCCTAGTAAATGTGCGCTGTACCCTCGCCATTGTCTCCCTATAGCGTGGAGCCCAAAATTGAACACAATACTCCAACTATGGTCTTGCTATAGTTTAAAAAAAAATAGATTCATCATTATATATATTGACCTTTGTTTCCTATACCTCTCATCACAAGACTCAGTATACGGTTATTTTTTTTAATGGGCTTATCCGCTTGAGGTGCTGGTTTTAATGCCTTGTGAACCTGAACCCTCAAAGCCTCTGCTCTTTCACATCACCCAGCTTTCCCCCAAAGTATTTATTTTAAATTTTTAAAAAGCCAAAATGTACCACCTCATATGTGGACACTGAATTCCATCTGCCTCTTATTTCCCCATTCCACCATCTTGTCACCTTGCACCTTGCTTTGACTCTCAATTACTTACTATGCCTATTATAGTTTTGGCTGCAAATTTGGACACCACTCCCTCTAGCCCTATATCTAAAATCACTGATGTACAGTGAACAGAAGTGGTCCCATAACAGAACCCTGTGAAATGTTGAAAGGGGGGTTATTTTGCAACCAAACAAAGGAAAGCTAGACAACACAATATTCAAGAAAGGAAGTCCCTGAAATCCTATGAAGCACTTGTAAAGGTTTGGTTCTCAGTGAAAACAGCACTGCTGTCACTAAACCCATTTGTTGTATTTGTATCAACACACTATAGGGAAAAATTGCACCTTTAAACCAATGTTCTATACAACACTTACTGGATTAAATTCCACCCACAACTACCAAACTTGAGACTGTACTTTAACCCAGTATTACACAATCAATGTGCTGAATGACAAGTAATAATTGTACTGCTGGGTGGTTTTTTTTACTCTTCAAATAGACATAGCATAAAAACTTAAGCACACCCACCCACCATTAAACTAAATAAATAGTGATAGCACTGAATAGGCTAGATTCTCCTTGCACCACTCCCAAGTGTTAACTCCTGAAATTGGGGAAGACTGGCAGGGTGGTGTTCTGGAAAGAGATCAATTGGGCATAAAAGCACTTCACCATGCAAGCTTATGCAGTTGGAAAAGCATTACTGGTATCACAACTGTTTCTACTTTGCAAGGTTGCCCCTCCTCTCAAATCAAAGTCTAGACAATTGAAGTGCATAGCATAAATATCTAGAAAATAGCTGGGAACTGGGTTTACAAGTGCTTCTTCTCCTCCTTTCACCTTTTCCCCCCCATTAAATCCCCACACCCACACCACCTCTCTCCAGCGCTGCTTCTCTCTGCTTACCTGAAGACGTTGTGTTCATTAGGTTCTGCTGCATGGACACCGGGCTGGCAGGAGTAGTTGAATTTAACACAGACATGGGTTTCCTTGGGTCTTGCCATGTTGTAGTCTGTTCAATGTGACTATAGTAAAAGAAAAGAAAAAACTCAGGCAAACCAGTCAGTGTGGTCACATTCCTGCCTCAATAAAGCCAGAATAGACAATGATTTGCCCAACTACAACACAGGTCCACAGTGCACTCTTTTATCTGGTTAAGATTAAAACTCAAATCAGTAGAATTGAACATTAACTTTGTGGTAAAGTAGCTGGACTCTCTTTAAAAGATAAATGAGAATCTAAAATGTTGGTAGAACTACCAGTTATGCAGTGCAATGGTCATATTCCAGTCCTGCCAGAAGCACATTTGTAAAGTCAAATCAAGCAAGTGCTGTGGAGAGCAAAACACTTAAGTATAAAACACAGAAAAACTTTCATACAGTGAGCCCCATACAGACTGCGTGTCAGTCGATGAGTTTGCCACATGAAGGTTGTGTACTCTTCTGATGCATGCCGAGTGATTAGCGAATTGTAAATGTGGCCAGCCGTAAATTTATTAACTTAGTTTAGTTTAAATATTAGTTTTGGTGAGAAAGCAGCAAATAGAAAACACCACATCCACAGGTACAGCATCAATTAGCACAATATTTGAATAAAATTGAGTCTGGGGTTTCAAACTAGTTTCATACCCACTTTCAAATGTTGTAATTTGTCACATTAACAGGAATGGAAGGCCAAAAACGACAAATTGCTATATCATGAATTGGTCGGGCTTTTGTAATTAGAGCTTCAAATATCACTGCACAAGACTTTTAAAAATGTTCTCAAAAAGGATCCAACATGTATCTGTGGTTTCTGCTGTTGAATTTGGAGCCATTTTGTTTCTCTTGTTCCTCCAAGCCAGTCTTCACCCTTCCATTTAGATAGATCCAATGTATCCAGATCAAAAAAATTAAGACACAAGAAATGAATAAAGGTCATAAAGTCCAACTATCCCACGCCTTCCATCTAATTTACTTTATCATGGACTTTGCCCACCCATTTAATCTTATACGAGAATGCTCTGTATAAAGTTTCCTCATCTTTAATAAAGCAAACTCAACAATATTTATCCATTTCCACAACTTCACTATTCACCTTGCCCTGATGCCCTCCAGACTAAGCTTTTGCCAACCTTTCCCCAGTCCCACAATAATCCTAAGGAGTATGCAATCATCTCAGTATATACCTATCCCTATAACTATCAGCCCCATTCCGAAACAAGCACTTGTCCAGTTCTTAAAACTTAGTGTCTCAATTTTGCTGGGAGTAAGTTACATAAACCCCAATTGAAACAGAATTCTGTGGCTCTGTACTTTTTCATTGCTACAATAGACATGCAGTAGCTGGACAGATAGGGCACACTGTGGCAGCACCATTACAGGGCCTACAGCGGTTCCAGAAGGTGACCTACCACCTCCTCAGGGCAAATGTGATCTTGCCCACATTCTGCAAGCAAATAAATATATAGCATTTCCATGGGTGCGAGGGATACTGTGTATTCAAAGAGTTCAGATTAAGATGATTAAATCTTGCACTGTGCTGTGACTCATTCTGTTAAACACAAACAACTCTTCCATAATCTGAAAGAGACATGCCCTCATTAAATTATGGATTATACCACAAATCCAACATGACCACATCCCTCTCATCTGCTCACAATCAAATTACAAACCCCCCCCCCAGATTAATGTTTATACTTTACTGATTAATTTTTAAAAAAGTTAAAGCACTCCACTCTGGTCATATTTGAATTATTCATGCTGTGGCTCTTGGAAAAATCAGCTACACACCGTTATCCACCAGGTGCAATTAGTAGTTTCAGAGCCCACCTGGGGATTTTTTTTTATATATAAAGTAGAATTTGCATAACAACTAGCACAACTGTTAGGAGGACTGAGGGTGAAGGCAGCTCTGTTACAGAATTTTAATAGATGTACTCAAAAACTGTCTGACATTTGCACACCACAGAACATGAACCACATTAAAACTTCCATCTGAAAAACAACTGAAACCCCACACAACCAAAGCACGCCAACTGCAGCACTATGTCACAACAGTTTACTATGCAACAACATAGTACATGCATTTATATATCACCCTTAATGTAGTGAAACATCCCAAGGTGCTTCACAGGCGCTTTATCAAATAAAATTTGACACCGAGCCCCACAAGGAGATATTAGGACAGGTGACCAAAAGCTTTGTCAAAGATGTAGAATTTAAGGAGCGTCTTAAAAGCAGGAGAGGTGTAGTGAGGTTTAGGGAGGGAATTCCAGAGCTTGGGGCCTAGGCAGCTGAAGGCACGGCCACCAATGGTGGGCTGATTTTTAAAAATCGGGGATGCACAAGGGACCAGAATTGGAAGAGCGCAGAGATCTTAGAGAGTTGTAGGGCTGGAGGAGGTTGCAGAGATGGGAGGGGCAAGCAAGGAGGGATTTACAAACAAGGATGAGTATTTTAAAATCAGGTGTTGCCAGGCCGGGAGTGAATATAGGTCAGTGAGCACAGGGTGATGGGTGAACATGACTTAGTGTGAGTTAGAATATGGGCAGCAGAGTTTTGTAAGAGCTCAAGTGTACAGAGGGTGCAACGTGGGAAGCCGGCCAGGACAACATTGGAATAGTCATGTACTTGTGCAGTCTCTTCCAAGTAGACATTATTGTTGTCCAACACACCCATCTTCCAAAAGAAATAGCTGCTCCCATGAGGGGGACAGCCATTTGCCTCAAAACCTACCTCTTTATCCAAGCTGCTGGTCACCTGTCCTAATATCTCCTTACTAGCTCGGTGTCAAACTTTGTTCGATAATGCTCCTGTGAAGCGCCTTGGGACATTTTACTATGTTAAAGGCGCGATATGAATGAAAGTTGTTTATATACCTATTATTGCCAGCTCCTGGTACGTCCACCGTGTGAGAATGGGCAGTGAATATTGGAGTGTTATTTGACCACATGTCCAAAGTGTGCGCGTCCTGGATCAGAACATTTAGTGGGCCACAAAAGGTGGTGGTAATCAAACAGCAGATGCCAAGACCCATGAAAACCTTGGGTCTGTGCAGCCGTTCGTTCGCTGGAGCTCAGGACTAGTAGTTGCAGAAAGGTTGGAAGGCTGGAGTAGGCAGCATTTCTTCAGTGGGTATTTGTCTCAGTCAGGACTGCAGTGAAGGTAGAAACTCAGCATGGAGCAGTTGTGAAACCGTGGCCTTTAATCTGCCTGCCTCAGTACCACATTGCATAGTGTATTTATCCACTGCCACACAGGCAGAGCTTTCCAACACAGCCTTGAATTATTGTGATTTGGTAGACCGAACAATGCACTTCCAAATTACAAAACCAAAATTTGAATTGCAATCACTGATATTTTTACACGGTTACTCCCCCTAGGGAGTAGCTTTTACCATCCCAAGATAACCCAGCTAAGGCCAACAAAAGAAAAGAAATGAAAACTGGTATGGGGTAATTGTTTTCCTTCACCACTTAAACCGTGTCGCCTGGCAAGTCACTCAAGGAACTGACTATATTGCTCGTTTAAAAATGATGAGAAAGTTTAAAAAAGTTCTTTATTTGAATGCAAATCATTGGAAAAGGTGTGACAGTTGTGGGGGGGGGGGGTGGTGGGAAAGGAAGGATTGTACACAAGTTGCTAGTACATGGAAGCTAATTGCGATCTGCAAGTTGTAGCAATTTAGTCATTTACATATTTTAATCATTTTTGAATTGTTTTTGGCCTGAACAAATATCAAATCAATTGCACACAATAAAACAGCCTTAGAAATCACCCAACGTAGCTGGTAAATGCCAACACCCATTGTGGTAATTGGTGTCACACCAGCATTTGCTTAAATAGGCAGCAGAAACACATAGCAACAGTGCAATGCCAAAATCTCATCTTTATACTGCATGCTAAAGCTAATGACCCACTGGGAAGTGTCTCATTCTCTAATGCAATCCTGCTACAGTCTTGCTTGCCCTTCGACAGCACCACCATTGCCAAATTCCACATCATCAACATCCTAGGGGTCACTAGTCACCAGAGGTTTAACTGGACCAGCCATATCAACATCGTGGCTACAACAGTAGAGCAAAGGCTGAATACTCTGCGATGAGTGGCTCACATTGAGACCTCAAAGTCTCAAGTCAGGAGTGAGATGTAATACTCACCATTTGCCTGGATGGGAAGAGCTGCAATGACACACGAAGTTTGATCCCATGCAGGACAGAGCAATTTGCATTCCAGCCACTAGTCTCAATATCTACCCCCTCCATAAATCAGCACACTGCGGCTGTAGTATGTACTATCAACAGGATGCACTGCAGCAACGTTCAAGGTTACTTCGACAACTCTTCACTGAGGAGGACCAATGCACAAATACCATGGGAACACCATCATGACTTAATATTGCCATTCCTTTATTGTCACTGGGTTAATAGCCTCAAATTCCCTACCTAACACCATCACAAGGAGTACAGCGGTTCAAGGAAAGATTCACCATCATGGGGTAATTAAGGATGGGCAATAAATGCAGCCTAGTCAGTATTGCGAACAGGAATAATTTTATTTTAAATGAGCTCAATCATTGGAGTCCTGATCCATATCATAGCACGGAGTAGCGTTTTTTGTATAAACATGAAATGGCAACAAGTAGCAGATATGCAAAGTGCTATGCAGCCACACAACACATGGCTCACATGGGCCCCAATAGGGATGACCTCAGTGAAACAAAGCTAAACCTTTTCCTACAAGCTTGAGGTCTATTCATCATTCTGTATGGACAATTCAACTGCAGTTTGTAAACCTTCAATTCTTTAGGCACCAATATCTTTATAAATTGCAAAAGTATTTTTGTTTGCTGAGTGTTATATGCTCTATCAACACTAGATCCCTTTTATTGTGAAGGCAAAACTGGCTGAGAGCAGTTTCCCAGCCTTCTCCAATATTGCTCAGTTGGTCTTTTGAAGGCAGTCTGGGTGCATCTCTCTACCCCCATCATTAATTTGTCCCCCTAAAGTTTAAAAAACAAAATCACAACCTCTTTTACACAGGAGTTTTCCCTTTTCAAATTTCCTTTCCTCCAATCTAGAAGACGATCACTCATAACATAGGACAATTCCGCAAGTGCAAGTAGCCCTCTGTGTGGTAAGGTTGTTAATTCATGAAACTCCCTGTACTAGGTACTACAGATGCTGCTAGTCCTGTGCTCACTGAGCATACACAAGGACAGGTTTCAGTAGGAACCTTTGGATAGCCATAAGAAAAGAGAATCCTTTCTTTTCCTCCAGTCAAGGAGAGAACACTCTGCTTTTTATTTTAACAAAACTCAAATCTTAGCAACAAGCACTACCACATTGGGGTTGTAGAAATTTGGATTGAAATGGGAGTATTTTGAATACTGATCAGTAACCATGTTGTACATTACAATGATTCTTTTTCAATTATCGTTCCTGTAATTGCACTTGAATATTTTGACTCCATTCTGGGCTGGCGTGGTAGTGCATTGAAAACTGCCAGGATTTTGAATATGCTGAACACACTACATTCTAATAATTGGGATAAATGTCCTTAATCCATCAATAGGTCTACGCAAATCATTTAAAATACAGCAGATCATACAAAACCACTGAAGCATTTCAATCCAAAACGAACCTCCTTGCCCAACAGTCATCACGTGACCAGAGGGCAGACTCCTTCCTTCATTTAGCTACTTCTGTTGCAAAATCGTGGCATTTCCCCTGACCCACGATTGTACTGGGAATCAGATTGCTTCAATCGAATATCCTCAGCACTCAAAATACTATCAGTCCACTGTTAGTGGGTAGTTGTGGTGCGACAACTAATTGAGGTTGGAGATCGTGCTCTCCCAGAAACGTTTGGAGGAACGTTGTGAAAATACGCACTTTTAATCAGGAAAACTTTCCCTCCCCCATGCCTTTTCAAAAGCAGATTGGAGAGGACTGTTAACAAGTTTGAATTCATAACAAAAGCCGGATGGAGTCAAGGATAAGACTGCTTGGTGACTGAACTGCTTCTTGCTTTTAGGTACAACACTGTGCCTACTAACTGCAGCCCATTTGGGGGAAGAAACAGCAGCATAAACACATGGTTCCACAGAGGCTGCCCTGCACAACATCCTATAAGCTCAGTCAACTTTTTAACAATTTTCTACTGGCCAGCAAAGAGGCAGCTAGCTATTCAATTCATACTTCACTTATATGATGCAGAACCATTTCAACTCCAACCAGTTCTATAAATCTTGACTGTTGATGCTGCGGAATTTTCCAATTATATTGCTAGATGATTTCAGATTTCAGAGAACCATCTGTTCTCTCGCTAGGGATCTTCATCCACCACTGTCTGTAGTACCAGTTTCCATTTAATGCTGGAGCTGTGCCTCCAGCAGTGTGGGGATTACACCACCTCTCTATTTACACTGCAGTGCTAGAATGTAAATACAGCATTAGATTTCATAGAATAAAGAGTCAAGTCTGGACTTGCATGCCACCAAACAACATGCATCTATTTAAACACAATGGGGAATCTACATCAAACATGCAGACATGGCAGCACGGTGGCATAGTGGTTAGCACTGTTGCCTCACAGCGCCAGGGACCCGGGTTCGAATCCGGCCTTGGGTGACTGTCTGTGTGGAGTTTGCACATTCTCCCCGTGTTTGCGTGGGTTTCCTCCGGGTGCTCCGGTTTCCTCCCACAGTCCAAAGATGTACGGGTTAGGTTGATTGGCTATGATAAATTGACCCTTAGTGTTAGGGGGATTAAATACGTGGGGTTACGGGGATAGGGTGGGATATGATGTAGGGGTTACGGGGATCGGGTGGGATATGTGTCGGTGCAGGCTCGATGGGCTGAAATGGCCTCTATCTGCACTGTGGGGTTTCTGTGATTCTGTGAAGACTTAGACCTCACTTAAAGCAGTTTAGATTCAGAACAATTCTACATAAACATTCACTGGCAGTGGGCGGAATTGACTATTGCTACCCGAAACTTTTTGTGCAGAAACTAAAGGGTCTTTTATGCTGCAAGTCGGGTCCTGAGGAAAAGGTTCAAGAGTGCCGCACTCCTAAATTTACCTTTTATATTGTGTTGCTGGTCTCACCGTGTACTGGTGGCAATTGTTCTAGGTTAAATGCATGTGCAGGGTGGCCACTGTGTAATACAATTGCATCATGATGTCATCAGTGACATCGCAACAGGCAAAACATATGGGAGGGTTTGCCTATACACAAAATCATGCTACCACCAGTCCAGTGCTCTTACTGAGCACAATCAGACCAGTGGCAGGCATTAAAAGGCAGGAACAAATGACAAGTCTTCCTGGGCACTGGCCTTGGGGGACTCGAGTAGCCTATATAAAAGGCAGCTTAAGATGCAATGTTGTGTTCTCAAAACATAACGAAGTTTAGAAGGACAAATATCTATACTTTGTATCAGTTCAGCTCAAATCGATAACCTCCTGACTCAGAGGGGAGAACAGTATGTGATTGAGCTCTAGACAAGAATTTCCGCACACAATCTTGGCCAACACTGCAATGAAGCACTGCCTTTATTGTTGAAGATGCTGTCCTTTGAGCAAAATGTTAAACCGGGTTGACATTAAATATTCAATGCAGTTGTTACAAGTTCATACTCTTGCCTCAAGTATTCTCTTAGATACCACAGTGCTAATCATCCCTGTAAGTGGTCTGAGCCTCTTAGGTTTTGGGCTGTGCCTATATTGCCCAATATCCACAGGGATCATCATCCAAACTGGGTATGTGCGTCTTTCGCAAGCATGAGTCTTCAATCTCTCTGAAGGTAGACCAAACAAATAAGAGATGAAGCCAAACACAAATGATTAAGCTGCTTTATGTTCACAGTACGTAAACATATAAAAGCAAAACCTATGATCAGATTCACTTATCTCAATCAGTACAACTTGTTCTTGTATAAAACAACTTAATGAAGTCACTACAAGTCAGCACATCTTGCGCAACTTAAAACAGAATAACTCCTAACTACGTTCTAACCTTCTTGTTCCTTTGATGTCAGACGGCTTCAAAAATCTGTCTCTGTGCCTTACTTCCCTCTGAAAAGGAGAAGGGAATCAAACACCTTGCAACAAATGGGTGACAGATCTTCAACTACCAAGACAAAACATTTGGGCTGGAATTTGCAGTCAGAGGTGTACCTCCGGAGTACGCCTCCGAACCGAAAAAAAAATCCGAACCTACCCGCTAGCTCCCGGGCTTCGGAGACTTCAGGTCTTGGGCCTGCAGGCGTATGCCAGCGTAAAGACCCATAGAGCCCAGGGAAGCAGGCAATTCGGAAGTGTCCCTGGGATTATGTAAGCCAGGTCCTCCTACCAGAAAGGAGGATTCCTCATATGCTTATGGTGATTCCATTTATGAACCAAATCACTATAAGCATATGAAGAATCCCCAAATAATTAAATAATTTGCACAACTCGAATAAAAATAAATGTTCTCATTTGCAAATTTAATTTAAAAAGTCCCTTTTACAATAAAAATTTAATTTTTTGAAAAATAATTTTAAACATTTTAATTCGGGCCAAAATTTACATAAACTAATTTTAAATGTTTGTGGATGATTTAAGTTTTAAACTTTTAATTCAACATTTATATTAACCCTTATGCTGGGCCTGCTTTTACCAGGCTAAGGGTTTTGTGGGCATTTGCTGGGTAGTAGCTGGGCAAATAGTCCATCTCTGCGCCAGCGAAAGTGATTTTTGTGTCGGTTCGGTAGATCTGTCAAAACGAACCTTGACAGATTGCAAACCCTGGATTTTCATGCATTCACAGCCATGCGGGAACCCGGAACTTGCAGAGGCTTTTACAAGGCTCACGACGGTGTACAAAGTCATCGGCCCCGCAAAATCTAGGCCAATGAATTGCTTGGGAAAACAACTGATATTTGCATATTAACCAGATAACTCCTTCTGCCATTTTAATGAACCATCTTCTCTCTTTCATGTTCAAGCAGCACAGACGGAGCATAATTGGCACACATCTGGTTTAGCCATCCATCACCAGATCTGGCTGGATCACATCAAGTGCTTTCAGGCTTCACTCTCCTCTGTCAAAACTGCACACTCATCTAGAATCATCCTGGAGAGTAAAGACAACACCCAGCTGGTTCTCCATGCACAACCATCTCCTGTTCCCTTGACCCCATTCCCACTAAACTGCTGAGCACCCACCTTTTCTTCCTGGCCCCCATTGTAAATAGTTCCCTCGCCTAGTGTGCTGTCTGTCACACTAGAAAACTGCCTGCACCACCCCCACTCAAAAGATCCACTCTTGACCCCTCTGTCTTTGCATACAACTGCCCATCTCCAACCTCCCTGTCCTCTCCTAATTTCTTGAATGTGTTGTCGCCTCCCAAATCTGTGCCCAACTTTCCTACCAGTCCATGTTTGAATCTCTCCAATCAGGTGTCCGTTCCTGCCACAGCACTGAAAAAGCATCACTGAAAGTAACAATGGACATTTTTGCGACTGTGGCCCTGCTGCATTATCTCTCCTCGTCCTCTTTGCAGCATTTAACATGATCAACCACATCATCCTCCTTCAATGTCTCTTCTCCATTGTTCAGCTCAGTGGGATTTCCCTTGCATGGTTCCACTCTTCACCAGAACATCTCCAGCAACGGCTTCTCTTCCAACACAATTACCTATGGAGTTCCCAAAGGATCTGCATGCTGCCTCTTTGCATGTCTGGTAGATGACATTGTCGTCAACCTCCACATGTACGCTAACACCTCACCATGCCACTTGACTCATCCACTGCCTTTGGGTTGTCTGGCTGCTTGTCCGACAAAATGTCGGATTAGCCACAACTTCCTCCATAGAAATCATACAGCACAGGAGGCCATTTGGCCCATCGTGCCTGTCCCAGATCTTTTAAAAACCTATCTAATTAATCCTACTCCCCTGCACTTTCCCTATAACCGTGCAAATACTTTCCTTTTCAAGTATTTATCCAATTCCCCTTTGAAAGTTACTACTGAATCTGTTGCCACCACTTTTTCAGGCACTGCATTCCATATGATGATAACTCACTGCGTAAAAAAAATTCTTATCTCCTTTCTGGTTCTTTTGCCAATTACCTTAAATTGACGTCTTCTAGTTACTTGTGCTCCTGCCAGTGAAACAAGTTTCTCCTAATTTATTTTCAAAATACTTTATAATTTTGAACACCTCCATTAAATCGCCCTTAACCTTCACAGCTCTAAGTGGAACAATCCCAGCTTCTCTTGTCCCTCTGCATAACTGAAGTCCCTCATCCCCGATACCATTCTTGTAAATCTCCTCTGCACTCTCTCTCTCCAAGGCCTTGACATCTTTGCTAAAGTCTGGTGCCTAGAATTGAACACAATACTCCAGCTGAAACCTAACCTGTAATTTACACAGGTTTAGAATAAATTCCTTGCTTTTGTACTCAAGATCCCACATGCTTCTTTAACAGCCTTCTCATCTTGTCCTGCCACCTTCAGAGATTTGCATACCTAAATCCCCAGGTCTTTCTGTTCCTCCACCCCCCCCCCCCTTTAAAATTGTACCATTTAGTTTATAATGCCTCTCCTCATTCTTGCTTCCAAAATGAAACACTTCACTGCATTAAATTTAATCTGCCAATTTCACCAGTCTGCCTATGTCTTTCTGAAGTCTGTTACTATCCTCCTCACTGTTGCCTACATTTCTGAGTTTCATGTCATCTGCAAACTTTGAAATGATGCTCTGTATACCA
The DNA here is from genome assembly GCF_052327205.1 of Somniosus microcephalus. Lineage (NCBI taxonomy): Eukaryota > Metazoa > Chordata > Chondrichthyes > Squaliformes > Somniosidae > Somniosus > Somniosus microcephalus. Next base: position 112,027,845 of record NC_140996.1, read on the forward strand.
AGTCCAGGTCATAAATAAATATCAAAAAGAGCAATGATCCTAATACAGACTCCTGGAAGACACCACTGTATACTTCCCTCCAGTCTGAAAAACACCACCGCACTCGGTTTTCTGTCACTTAGCTAATTTTGCATCTATGCTACCACTACCCCTTCAATCCCATTGGCTTCAATTTTGCCAACAAGCCTATTATGTGGCACTTTCTCAAAAGCCTTTTGAAAATTCATGCACACATCAATCGCACTACTCTCATCAACCCTCTGTTACTTCAAAAAACTCAATCAGGTTTGGCGGACACAATTTGTCTAACAAATTTATTTGTTAACCCACATCTAGAAACCAAAAATATAATAGTCAGCATGGATTTCAAAAAGGGAAAATAGTGCTTGACCAACCTCATTGAATCTTTTGAAGAGGTAACAGAGAGAGTAGACAAGGGTAATGCAGTAATGGATCTAGATTTCCAAAAGGCCTTCAATAAGGTGCCACATAATCGATTAATGAATAAGGTCAGATAATGCAGAGTCAGGGGACAAGTAGCAGAATGGATAGCTAGCTGACTGCAAGACAGAAAGCAGAGTGTAGGGGTAAAGAGTAACTATTCAGCATGGCAGAAGGTGGAAAGTGGCATCTCAAGGATCAGTGCTGGGACTAATGTTGCTCACAATTTATATTAAATGATTTAGACTTTGGAATCAAAAACACAATTTCTAAATTTGTGGATGACACCAAATTTTGGGGGGGGGGGGCACGTGGCGGGAAGATAATCAACTGAGGAGGGCTGTAACAAATTACAAGATGACATTAATAAACTTGAAGAATGGGCATATCATTGGAAAATGAATTTTAACACAAAGGTGTAAGGTATTAAATTTTGGCAAGAAAAATAGGGAGGTCACATGTTACTTGGAAAATAAGAATCTAAATGGGGTAGAGGAGCAAAGAGATCGGAGTTCGAATACACAAATCATAAAGTAGCGTCGCAGGCTAATAAGACCATAAAAAAACAAACCAAGCACTAGGGTTTATTTCTCGAGGGATCAAATTGAAAAGTAGAGAAGTTATGCTAAACTTGTATCGAGCCTTGGTTAGACCACAATAGAGTACGGTGTACAGTTCTGGTCACCATATTATAAAAAGGATATAGAGGCACTGGAGAGGGTGCAAAAAAGATGGTACCAGAAATGCAAGGTTATACCCATCAGGAAAGGATGAACAGGCTGGGTCTCTTCTCTTAGAAAGAGAAGGCTGAGGGGTGACTTAATAGAGGACTTTAAAATTATGAAAGGTTTTGGCAGAGTAGAGAGAGAGAGAGGGAGAGAGAGTGTGTGTTTCCATTTGTGGGGAAGAGCAAAACCAGAGGCCATCAATAGAAGATAATCACCAAGAAATCAAATAGGGAATTCAGAAGAAACTTCTTTACCTAGAGAGTGGTGAGAATGTGGAACTTACCACAGGGAGTGGTTGAAGCAAATAGTATAGGTGCATTTAAGGGGAGGCTAGATAAGCATATGAGGGAGAAGGGAATAGAGGGTTATATGCCAAGTGTTAGATGAGGAAAGACAGTAGGAGGCTCAAGTGGAGCATAAATGCTGGCATAGACCTGTTGGACCAAGTGGCCTATTGCTGTGCTGTATATTCTATGTAATTCTATATACTGTTTCTCCAAGTGACAATCATTGATTATGGTCTCAAAGTGACATGGATTATGGTCTCAAAGTTTTCCCACCAGACGTTAGGCTGACTGGCCTGTAGTTTATCTCCCTCCCCTTTTTGAACAGAGGTGTAACATTTGCAATCCTCCAGTACTCTGGTACCATTCCAATATCCAGTTAAACATTGGGAATACTGAAGTGATTGGTTGTGACTAGGGTCAAAGTCACAGTACCCATGCCATTGATTTCATCCCTCTTTCAGTCATTGCCTCAAACTGAACTAGACTGTTCACAACCTCAGCGTCCTAATCTATCCCAAGCTGATCTTCCGATCTCATATTCTCTCCATCAAAAAGACCACCTACATCCACCTCCATAACATCACCCGCTTACACCCCTACTGCAGCCCATCTGCTGCCGAATCCTTCATCTATGCTTTTATCACCTCCAGACTCAACTATTGCAATTCTTTCTTGGCCTGCCTCCCATTCTTGACCTTCCATAAACATCAGCTCATCCAAAACTCCGCTGCATATATTCTATTCCATAACCAAGTCCCAGTCACTCATCAACTCTGTGGTCGCCGACTTAAATTGGCTCCCAGTCCACGACTCAAATTTAAAATTCTCATTATCGTTTAAATCCCTCCAAGGCCTTGCAGCTCCCCATCTCTGTAACCATCTTCCAGCCTTACAACCCCCCAAAAACTCTCCAATCCGGAGTTCAACCTACTGTCCATCCCCCACCATTGACAATCATGCCTTCAGCTATCTAATCTCCACCCTCTGAAATCCCTCCGCCTCTCAGCCTTCCTCTCCTCCTTTCAAGACTCTCCTTGAAACTTTTGACCAAGGTTTTGGTCACCCTTACTAGCTGACCCTTTGTTGGCTCAGCGTCCATTTTTATCTGACTGCACCGCTGAGGAGCACCTTGGGGTGTTTTGCTACATTCAAGACATTATATATGTTGTTGTAATACACTACGCTTTGAAATAATATTTAAAAACAACTCTTTTCCAAATAGTGTGGAAAAGTGTCAAATTTTCAAAACCGGTTAGCCACCATCAGAAGAACAATCCTGGTAAAAATTTCACCCTCAACCAAAAGCACCGAAAACGTCTCAACTGGTCATTCATTTCAATGCTGTTTGACTATGTATGCCTACATATCAGTCATTGCACTCCAAAAGTAATTTATTGTACGTGAATTGCTTTGAGACACACAAAATGCCAAGTATATAAAAGGAGCCTTCTTTCCTATACTACAGCAAGTGGAAAAAGAGCAAAAATTCACACATGCACACCATTGCACTTGTATGCTGAAGATAAGGTGCACATTTTACCACCCCTTGTTGAACCAAGGTTGTGGCACCATGCATCAGGCTCTGGGAAAGATCAGACTTGTCGGTTTATGTAAAATTGTACTTTTTTTGTAAAATCCTGGTGAGCCCACAAAAATGGAAACCCTACTATATGCAGGTACAGTAATTTATTTAATTAGGGCATGACCCCAATACTCTGTCCTAACACTTGGAAATACTGTACTCGAGGCTAAAGTCACAAATTTGGCGTAGCTTGAAACTGCATCAAAAGCCAATTTTATACTAGTGACTTCAGGTCAGAATCCTGGAAATCAGTGTCCATCAGCAAGCTCCCAGCATTTACACTGTTAAACTCAGCATCAATATCTGGATGGCAGACTGGTAGAGCCACAACTGGGTCTACGATTTTGCCACCAGGATAAGAAAGTCAGCTCACAGACGCCAGTCTCCCTGAATCCAAGCTAAACAAGTGGCAATATAAAGCAGGTATATGGGACATTATCACCGGACAGAACATACAAGCCTATATTGTAATTGAAATATAGTAAAGGAAAGTAAATCCAGAGCATTACAAGGAGGCAAAAGGATCAAGTGCCAAAAAGCACACTTTAGAAGTTCTACACCCAAAGAAGGACTAAGACGGAGGATATTAGAAGCAAAACACCTGGAATCAATTAAGAGACTATTCGATGCTATGACTGAGACAATTTGGCTCATCCAGAAAAACTTATTCATATTGATCTTGCAATTTATGAATACACCCCGCACACTGGCATAATAGCAGATGCTCATCCAATGTTAGGATTTATTGCCAGTATATTAGAGGAAAATGAAACTTGCAATGAGGCCAAGCAGAGAAGAATTTATGTAATAATTGGGTGAAAAGCAAGGACTGGTCATGAATTTGACCCAAGCAGAATTTAACTGGTTGAGCTGGCCCACAGCCAAAAACAAACCATTCCAAATTAGGTTTATTGCAGAATTATTTGTTCAACAGAACACTGCATCCAACCTCAATAAAACTGTTCAGAACAGAGCCACTCTCACTTGTATTAGAGCAGACAAATAGCCATTTTGATGGTCTGCAAGAAGCTCACAGCTCAACCGGCTAGTGTCAGTTTTAGCTGAATTGAACCCAAGGAGCACAAAGGGGCCAGTTTTTATTTACCCCTACTACAAAATGGAAGGGTTTAATTTGCACTCAATGATTCTTCTTTTGGGGAAAACAAAACATATTTCAAGTGCAACAATCAAGTTATAAACTAATTAGTTCAAAATAAGATTCTGCAATAGGATAAGGGAGCTAGTGTTAGCTAGGTAAACAGGAAGAATTGGCATATGGATGTTGTTCTTAAACTGTAGTGCTAAATGTAGAAGTGCTTCCATTCACTCAGTATTCCAGCGAAGCAAAGTCTTGACTGTATAATATTTTTATACTATAAATCGACAAGAACTGTGAAAAACAAATAAATTATAGATTTTGAACTTCCAAACCTATAATGTGGCCATTATGGTAACATGGTTACAGGTCTGTTAATGATGCTGGGAGAAATTTCACGAGTTGAAAACATTACAAGAAACACATCACATTACATTAAAGCACATTGGCTTTAGGATGACCCGCTCTGTGGATTTCAACAATCTGGTTGCAGGGATGGCCATCGAGTAATTGAGAAATGGGGCAAAAAAATCCTTCTTTTCAATGTTTGATTTTTTTTTTTTTTTTTTAAATGCTGTGTACGTGTGAAATGGCACATTGTACATATGCAGGGGTGAAGCATGTAATTTCAGATCATTTCACCCATGAACATTGCCTTTATTTATTTTTTTAAATCCTCTGCCGCATCTAAATTTGGACTGGGCAAAACACAGTACCCGTGATTATTTAACAGCAATTTTTCCCTCAGTTTTTTCCTAGTGCCAACACTGACTTGAATTATGGGTCCTTCACATTCACAACTTTATTGCTAGGGAGAGGAGAGTTATTCTGTGGGCATGATTAGTAACATCACCTCACTGCAAACAGGTGACCATCAAAATTTAAGACCAACAGAAAAACCATCAAGACATTTTACAAAGGTATAATCAGATGACCAAAATGGTCAAAGAGGTGAGTTTTAACAAGTGTCTTAAAAGAGAGAGGTGGAGAGGCTTGGTGGTTAAGGGGAAGGAAGCAGCAGAGGCAGCTGAATGGATAGTCTCATGAATTCCATGAGCTTCTTGCACTTGTTACAGGCGAGGGGCTGCGGGGGGGGGGGGGGTGGCGGGAAGAGATAAATTGAGGCGTTTTAGGAAATGGTTCGTAGTGGAGAAACGAAGCCAGAGATTTTCTTTGCTCTCCATAACAGCCCTCGAGCAGTGCACAACATTAGCAGCGCAGAGGCCAATAGCACTTGCTGTGATCCAGCTAGATCGGGTGATGGATGTCTAACCCAGATGTGCACTAGATACACTCATGCCTGTGCAAATTTGACTTGAAGGAGTGAAGATGGGGCCCATACCAGGGGGAACAACCAGGATGACAGAGTTTTACTGGGGACAAGGGCATTAAAAAAAGGTGAGGGAATGGGTGACCAGATCAACAGCTGCAGGAGTATTGCAATGAATGGAAGGTCAAAGGCTAGGCTAGACAGTTGGCAGCTTGAAAGTGCAACTGTAAATGACGAGTGAGAGAGACACACATGCAGGAGGAAGTGCCATTGGAAGAGGCGAGGGGGATGTGGTGGTGAGGAGTACAAGGAAGTGGTTGGAAATGGCTTTGTGAGCGAGACCAAACGAATAAAGAGGCTACATGAGATAGCAAGGGTGGCCATGAATATGGATAGATGCAGGGCAGTGAAATCAGAGGAGAGACAGCAAGGTGAGTTAAGATGGAGAGGCACTCAGTGCAATGGCTAAAGGAGAAAATGAAGGAGGCCACCTCATGGGGAAAAACTCAGGATGGGGTTGGGGGAGTTACTAGAGAACAAGGATTTTAAAAGGAGGCAAAAAGGGGTGGAACAAAGTGAGGTGCACGAAGGAGATAAAAGTGCCAGAAATGTAGGATGAGACACCAGGGTGTGATTTGATAAGGACCAAACCACCAACACAGCATTTTGGGTGGGCAGGTGGTGGAAAGTATAGCCAGGTGGGGAGGCAGTAAGGGGCAGTGTCCCACCCATGAATCAAATGTCAGTCAAAATCAGGATATACAATCATCCACAATAAAGGTTGTGGATGTGAAGAGCTTTGTTCGCAAGTGAATGGATGTTCTGGAGGGAAATTTGGAGAGAGCTAATGATTGTTGATGCAGAGGTAGAGTCCAACGGGACAATGATAAGTGCAGGACAGGAAATAGGTTGGCGAGATTAGCCCCCAGCATGCACATTGGCGAGGAAAGTCAGCAAGATGAGGATGGGGCAGTGGTGGTTGCGGCTTGTAAAGAGGCAACGGTGGGAGCCTTGATGGGCCCTTAAGAGAATGCGGAGGCACAGAAGGTATCTGTGAGCTTATCCAAGACGGATTCAAGCTGGGATGGTGGTAGTCGGAAGGCAGCGGAGTAGTGATGGGTTGTGGTAGAGATGATTCGGGGTGGGGGAGGGTGCTCCGAGAGGCAGAGAAATGGAAAGGGGCACAACTGGGTAACAGGAAGGGAAGGAGGCAGGCAAGAAGGGCCTTAGAGGGGCCAATAGGAAACGGGGGGGGGGGGGGGCGGTGGAAATAGAAGCAATGAGCTTGGTTCTGAAGTGACAGCCAAAATGTGCATGCAAATGGTCACAGAGGGAATTCAATTTACACAGGCATGGCCGAGATTAGGAGACACCCGTCCTGGTCGTATACAGAAGACAAGAGGAGATGATATGAGAGAATCTAAAAAGGTGAAGTCTGAGGTCCTGTGGTGGGAGCAAGTTGACTTGTAGATAGGGTGGGGTCAGCTTGGGGCATTGACAAAACAGGTTTGGAGACTGTTGCAGAGTGTGAATGAATCCAGGGGCTGTTTGAAGAACAGCGTACCTGTGAGCATATTGCTGGAGGTGGTCTAATGGAAACACAAAGCCGAGGAGGACTGGAGTTGACCCTGATGCAGGGGTCCAGCTGAGGTGTGTAGTGGCCTTATGGGTTATCAGTGCACAACAGCTGATCCGGTACATCAGTGGAGGAGTGAGGAGCAGTGTGAATGAAATCCCAAGGACCAAGAGCATGGAAGTTCAGGACACCAGGGGGAGAGTAAAAGATAATCCACAGGATCAATGCAAAAGAGGGAGCTGGTCTATGGAACAGCTGTAGGGAGGGGAGGAGCACAGACGATCAGGAGCAGTAGTAGGAGCTTGAGGAGCCAGTCCAACCAAGGATGACAAGTGGACTCAGCAGCCACAGAAAGCAAGCTGAAAGCAGCAAAGCAGAGATCATTCAGCAACAATGGAGCAGAATGGGAACCAGCAGGAAAAAGATTGAAACATTCCCAATGGAGGAGCAGAAGCAGAAGCGGACCAAATACTTGAATGGAGGCAGTTCAACAGAGAATAGAGCCTCAGTGGAAAACAGTAACGAAGGTGTTAACAGTAAAGCCAGTGGAGAAATAGACTTTGCCCCAGGAAAAAATAGATTTCTGTCCAGGACCGAAAGCAGCAACAGCAGAGTAATCCATTGGTTGTAAATCACTTTGGGACTTAGAGGATGTGATAGCGCTACATAAAATGCAAGTTCTTTTATTCCTGACTCACAGGCAGCTTTGTGTAGTTACTCAGGCAACACTAGGTGGCAGTGCTAAAGGTCATATAAATGTGAACAATGTTTTTCTGCAACTACTGTGCAATGATTTGTGCATATTGTTTGTAGGCAAGGGATTTCCTGGAAATTTGTGACTGTGACAATGGCCCAAGAGCGGAGATACGCCATTTCCCCCCCCCCCCATGGAAATTCACACAACTGATTTCGCTGAAACATTGTTACATGCAAATTTCCTTGATCTTTTCCACTGCATCCAAGTTACGTACAGGAAACTGTGTGTTATCCAGAGGCTAAATGGCCGGCAAGCTCGAGCCACCAGCAAAAATCAGGAGCAGTTTTGTTAGGTTTTTTTTCTTCGAGGTTTTTTTTCCTCGTGGCTTTTTTTTCCCCCCCCCCCAAGAGTCAGGCTCTGCAAAGTCTCTCTGAAGCTGTTGCTAAGCGACAGAGACGCTTCCAAGGTACGGCCGACTGTTTAGAAGCTGTTGAAGCAACAGTGTTTGTTGCCAGATACGGAGCTGAAGCTCCGTATACTTCAACATTAACGCTGGTTTGTCCGGCAGTTTTGAGGGAACGGCAACAGCTTGGTCCCGTTGGTGCCGGATAGCACAAAGTTTCCTGTACACTGAAACCCCACTTAGCTCATTAACATAGCCTCACCCCCCATGCAAAAGGCCTGAAAATGCAAGTTTCCTGTATTTATGCTAGTTCTGAACAAGCATAAATTTATGCCCACACTTTTTGGAGCAGTAGGACCCAAAATCATTATCACTTTTTAAAATATTTCACCTTACTGAGAGAGTCCTGCATTGTATAACCTATATTTTTGAATGCTTTTTTTTTTTTTTTTAAATAGCATCAGAACCTGTTGCTTCAAAAAGGAGAGAAGTTCCCACAACTGCATTTTCTTAAACATGCTGTGCTTAATATGCATAAATGATGGTCTGATATCTTCAAACAAATTAAAGAAGGGCTTAAAAAAAGATGGTATATGTTCCGCTTTTTCCTTGGCCCTTGTTTGCTGATTTCTGCTGGCTTTTACATTCCTGCATATGCTAATGCTATTAATCGGCAACTTGTGTCAAAATTTCCCATCGGCAAGATCATCATAGAAACCAGCATAAATTTTGGTGTAACTTCAGCACAAGTGCAATCAAGAAATTCTGTGCCGTAATATCTTTATCAATATGAATTTACTCTCATTGTTTACATTGACCACAGAAGTTGGGTATAGGCTTGACAGTTAGTCACAAGGTAAAAAGGTGTACATGCAAATGGCATTACTATATACTTAAATAGAAAAGCCACAAATATTGTCTACCACGTAGAAACAGGCCATTTAGCCCATTAAATCTACACTAAAGTTTTTCTCCATGAGGCACAGTCGAATTCCATTTTCCTACTTACTCGCCAAATGCTTTAATATTCTTCTTTTGCAGCATGAATGTCATGACAAGATTAAAATGTTTTAAGTGGCTGTGCATTTCATCTCCCTCCCAATCATACTTCCTCTGCAATAGGATCCCAGACACCTCCACCCAAACTCTGGATTAATGTGGGGTAACCAGGCACTGGTAGATCCCTACCCAATCAGGCAGCAGCAACAACTACTTGTATTTATATAGCGCCTTTAACGTAGTATTAGAAAAAAACAATTTGACACCAAGCCACATAAGATGAAGTTAGGGAAGATGACCAAAAGCTCGGTCAAAGTGGTAGGTTTTAAGGAACATCTTAAAGGAGGAAAGAGAGGTAGAGAGGTGGAAAGGTTTAGGCAATAGAAGGCACGGCCACCAATGGCTGAGCGATTATAATCAGGGATGCTCAAGGGTGCAGAATTAGGGGAGCGCAGATATCTCGGGGTGGGGAGGGAGGTTGTGGGGCTGAAGAAGATTACAGGAGATAGAGAAGGGTGAGGCCATGGAGGGATTTGAAAACAAGGATGACAATTTTGAAATCGAGGCACTGCTTAACCAGGAGCCAATGTAGGTCAGCGAGCACAGGGGTGATGGGAGAACGGGACTTGGTGTGATTTAGGACACGGGCAGCCGAGTTTTGGATGACCTCAAGTTTACATGGGGTAGAATGTGGGAGACCAGCCAGGAGCGCATTGGAATAGTCAAATCTAGAGGTAACAAAAGGCATGGATGAGGGATTCAGCAGCGGATGAGCTGAGGCAAGGGCGGAGACAGGCTATGTTACGAGGTGGAAATAGGCGGTCTTAGTTATGCTGCGGAAATGTGGTCGGAAACTCATTTCCGGGTGAAATATGACACCAAGGTTGCGAACAGTGTGGTTCAACCTCAGACAGATGTTAGGGAGAGGGATGGAGTCAGTGACTAGGGAACAGAGTTTGTGGTAGGGAACAGAGTTTGTGGTGGGGACCGAAGACAATGGCTTCGGTCTTCCCAATATTTAATTGGAGAAAATTTCTGCTCATCCAGAACTGTATGTGGGATAAGCAGTCTGACAATTTAAAGACCGTGGAGGGGTCGAGAGAGGAGGTAGTGAGGTAGAGCTGGGTGTCGTCTGTGTACATGTGGAAACTGACGCTATTTTTCGGATGATGTCGCCAAGGGGCAACGTGTAGATGAGAAATAGGAGGGGGCCAAGGATAGATCCTTGGGGGACACCAGAGGTAACGATGCGGGAGCAGGAAGAGAAGCCCTAAGAGGGGCTTATTTGCTTAGTTTCAAAAGGAATGTTGTCCATCTATAATCCAACAATGTAGTGCTCCCTTAGTACGGCACTGAAGTGTCAACCTAGATTATGTGCTCAAGTACATAGTACTCGCCTTGGAGTCAAAAGGTTGCACTACCAATTGAGTCAAGCTAACACTTTATAAAAAGGAGCATTAAGCAAGCCCTTATAAATGCTGTATATAAATAAAAGGTTCAATTGAAGGTGTTTTGCAGCAATCAAAACCCATCTGACCTTCAGAAATGCAACAATGCAGATAAGGAAAATTGTCTATTCCATATGGGTAATGGACCACAAATCTGACTTCCAGCTATTGTGATCAATTAATCCCTGAAAGCCAAAAAAAGTTTCTGTTATACTATCTTCTCTTCAAAAGCTTAATAGGATTTCTGTTAAAAGAATAAACAACCCCCCACCCCCTCACTTTCTGACAAACAGCTTTATCAGATACAGTCAAGCACTGGTAGTTAAACACAGAAACTGTTGTTAAGTTAATATTAATCCTAAGGCAAGAATCTCCCCTTTAAAAAAAAATCTATTACAGCTTTGTTTGTGTAATCGCTTGGTGACTGTCCAGTCTTGTTCTCAGCTTGCAGTGAAGACAGGCCCTGACTCAGCATTTCCGACAAAGGCCATTTGCTTTCATGCTTACTGTTTTCGCTTTGCTGATCAAAGAGCTGCCAATTTTTCTTTTTCCCTTCACCATTAGTCTCAGGAAAAAAAATAGCTCAAACTTGATGGGGGCCCCCTTCAGGAAAGGGTCACAAAGGTCAAAGCCAGGGCCTGCTCCTGGTTTCATTGGCCTATTTCCCTGCAGCTATTTCTCGCTCTTCCCACCCACCCACCTCTCCTTATCTACCTTCCCTGACAGGAGTTTGTTGGTCATGGAAACTACATTAAAAAGGAATAATAAAAGCTTTATACAGTGAAGTTTTGTCAGTGACACACAAAAAAAGAACTGAGGACATTTCAGAGCTTTGTAACTGCTAGGTACTCCAACATTAAACATTTAATTAGGTTCTGGATATCTTCAGGAAATCTCCACTTTAAAAAAAAAAATGCTTTTAGAAGAATACATCAAGACAAAACTTAAAACCCTTCAGCTGGCCTCAATTTCTACTACCCTGAGCTAACAAAATGAGAATCTTAAATAATTAAAATCTAGCACATCTTCCATAAGGTTTACAAAACCAACTGCTGACTCACCAAGACATGCTCACACTTAGAATTGCTTTCTCCAATTTGAGCCTTGAAGGAAATCATGTTCCCATGCCCGCCTACAAAATGTGGAGGGGGAAGGGAGTGAAGAGGGGAACTATCCACAATTTGAGCTGTTTGGGCTTGTACATAAAACAAAACTGAAGAGAAACTGCAACATTCCAACAAACCAACCATCAGATCCAGTACCTTCCTCCCCAATTCTAATTGTGAGACTAATTTAACCACTTTCAACATCATAAATTAAAATCATTTATTTATTAACTATTTGTTTTGCTTTTAACACTGCAGCTTTCTTCCACTCTAATTTGTTGAATGATCCGGATTATGGAACAATGATTTTATGACCACCCACTCGTCAGTGAGCCTTGAAAGACAGCAGGACAAAGCCAATCGACTTGCCTTTACCCTGCAATGCTAATTTACACTTACACATTAGATCCAGTATCTTTAGAACAGGAATAAATCTGGAATCCTGCCAAATAAAGTTTTGAACACAATTAACATGGCTATAGCACATGCAACACTATTGATCCCATTTAGAATATTTACAACTGACCATTAAAGAGAGTGATTTTTCTAGATGAGTGCATTGCAAATCAATTAAAAAATATGACCATTATGGATTGGTTTGCAAATTTGGGACAACTTGAGGAAAAATGGGAAGATAAAATATCCACTTAGTGCATGTGCAACACCATTTTCTGTGTCTGACCATAAATCTGCTGTCACAGTGGGTGGACGTCAGAGGTCATGCTATAATTTTACAATCCCCAACTGTCAAGTTACTGCAGATTCAAGGGGAAAGACAAATACAAGAAGAGGAGGGGGGGGGGCAGGGGAAGAGAGGAGAAAGATGAAAGAGAAAAGAAATTGGGTTCACAAACCTATTTTCTTAAAACTGAAATGTATGTTCTATATGGTTGTTTGTACACCATTCCGGTGCCTTAATTAAGTTAGGTGAATCTGCATGAATGGAGTTCCTTTGTTTAAGCTGCTTGCTTTGTTGGCATGACTGAACAGTTGTCCATTTACTAATGTGCAGTAAACAGATCTAGTAAAATTATACAAATATTCATATCAACTTATCCCAAATAATACTGCTGCCAAGATATACCCAAGGTGATGGCTTGGCAACCAGCAAAGATGGTGGCTTCTAAATGAGTTTAGTGCTCAGTCCATCTGGGAGGAGACCAACAAAGCAGTTTTCTAATTAATAGTCTGTACATATCTTTTACAGCTACTAGAGAAGAAATGAAGTGGTGAATCATGACTTTCACACTTTCATATGCAGCTTACTGTTTTTTTTGTCCAGTGCTATATATAACTTTTATAATCAGCCTAACAATAGAACATCTGTAACATAACAGGGGCATAACCAGCACAAACCCTACGCCAGAGTGGCACTTCCCTTGGTCTAGGATTTAATCTGACACAGAATTGAGCAAGGCTATACTGGGAAACTTAAGGTTTATTCTACTTCATTCAAAAAGGATCCAGCTTACTTTATACCCAGTTTATATCACTAGTTGGATGCCAAAGAATCAACTTCAGTGTGAATTACAGCAGGTGTCCTGGTTCACTATGACATTTATATATACAATGTTCTAGTGCCATCAGCTCAATGCGGCTTTATTAACTGTAAAAAGCTGCTAATCCAACCCATCTGATTTGTTTAAAAAAAGAACATTTGCCCTGAAGAGCATGTCCATAGACTCCCATTCTCTAAAGGGCATATAATTCAGACAGTTCTGTATTGCAGGCAGGTTAGACCGACTCATCAAGGCCAGCAAAGGCACTGCAGCTGTATGTGTCATAGGAAAAACTTTCAACTTTTACAGTCAGACAGGAAAATCAACAGTTAAACAGATTTAAACAGATTTTCCAGCCTGGATGTAAACAGTACTATCAGTTTTTTCAGCTAGCATTCTCCAACAAACCTGGAGGATAAGGCTCTGTGATAGTTCAGCTGATCAGAAGCCAAGCCAATTTCTGAAGTAAAGGAATCAAGCTTTCAGGATAGCAGCAGGGCACATCCGGCCCAATGTGCTATTGAGCTATCTCCATTGAAGCTGAAGTAAACTTTCCTAAAGCCACCAAACCTGCCTATTTAAAATCAATACTGCAGGGCCTTTGATTTTATCCCTCCTATTCCCTTTTCTACTTTCACATTCTGTCCCTCCCTTTAGATCTTCCACATTTAGCAAGGTGAATATGGCAGCCTATTCTCAGGCCACTGCCTTGGAAGCCATTACCACCAGCTTCCAGTTGAGCGAGTGCAGCTTTGTTACTCCACTTCAGATTTTTCCTCCCTGCAGGAGTAAAGTACCTTGCATTGTGCTCAGGCCTCCCAACTTCCCCTGATTTTGAATGCAGTATGTTAATTTATGAACACCCACAACTTAAAAAAGTAAATATATATATATATACACACACACACAATTAACATTACTAAATTTACCGACACATTTTGTGACAAAGAACAAAGGGTTGCAAGAGCCTAATAGGAAACTAAAGCAGCAACTTAAACCAGAATAAATTTGACAGCACTCCATGCCTTTAGCACCTAGCTTTATTACCTTCAGATTGTAAGGTTTGCCTGCTCGACAAGGAACGGAGGCAGCCCAAATAAGATTTGGATCTCACCATGAAAGAAATTACAGGCAAACATAAATCTTACCACGATATTCAGGAGAAACAAGCCATTCCTCTGGAATCAGAGCTGCAAAGCAGCACTTTCATTAGCCTGGGTATCCAGCGTGGTATGGATGGGCCAATTATAGGAATTGCAGTGAAGAAAGTTTCAGTCAACCAGTCCTAATATTTCAACTCATTTTTTGTTTGAAGAGATGGGGATGCTGGGGGTTGAGTGGGAATCTTTCCCCTTTAATTGCACAGTATACCAGCCAGGCTTTTACCTACAATAACAAAGCTTACATCAATCAGGTGCAGTTCCACCACAAATTTCTAGGAGCAGGCATTTTACACCGATTTTTTATTTGGTTTATCTGTTAGAGCTTGATGGCAGGTAAAAATGTCTCATCATTTTTGTACTGGGGCTGCAAGTTCATCACATATGCTACATAATCCTCATTGCTAGATCATAAGACCCAGCAGAATCAAAACTCCTGGACAAAAATATCTTGATGCAATCTCCACATGCTTACTTTATTTTAAAATAAAGAGAGCTTTAGAACATAAGAAATAAGAGGAGGCGGCCATTTGGCCCCTCAAGCCTGCGCCACCATTCAAGATGATCATGGCTGACCTTCTACCTCATCTCCACTTTCCTGCACTATCCCCATATCCCTCGATTCCCTTAATATCGAATCTAAAGAGATGTCGGGGAACATAGGGTCTGATGATAGGGAGGAACTGAAAGAAATCAGTATTTGTAGGGAAATGGTGTTAAGGAAATCGATGGGGTTGAAGGCCGATAAATCCCCAGGGCCTGATAATCTACATCCTAGGGTACTTAAGGAAGTGGCCCTAGAAATAGTAGGTGCATTGCTGATCATCTTCCAACATTCGATGGAATCTGGAACAGTATCCATGGATTGGAGGGTAGCTAATGTTACCCCACTATTCAAAAAAGGTGGTAGAGAGAAAACAGGGAATTACAGACCGGTAAGCCTGACATCAGTAGTGGGGAAAATGCTAGAGTCCATTATAAAAGATGTAATAGCAGAGCACTTGAAAAACAGTGACAGGATCGGACAAAGTCAACATGGATTTACAAAAGGTAAATCGTGCTTGACTAATCTACTGGAATTTTTTGAGGATGTAACTGGCAAAATAGATAAGGGAGAACCAGTGGATGTGGTGTATTTGGACTTTCAGAAGGCTTTCGATAAGGTCCCGCATAACAGATTAGCATGTAAAGTTAAGGCATATGGGATTGGGGGCAAGGTATTGACTTGGATAGAGAACTGGTTGGCAGACAGAAAGCAAAGAGTTGGAATAAACAGGTATTTTTCCCAAGTGGCAGGCAGTGGCTAGTGGGGTACCGCAGGGATCGGTCCTTGGACCCCAGCTATTCACAATATATATTAATGATCTAGACAAGGGAACTAGATGTAATATCGCCAAATTTGCAGACGACAAAAAGCTGGGTGGGCGTGTGTGCTGTGAGGAGGATGCCGAGAAACTCCAGTATGATTTGGACAGCTTGGGTGATTGGGCAGAAGCATGGCAGATGCAATATAACATGGATAAATGTGAGGTTATCCACTTTGATGGCAAAAACAGGAAGGTAGATTATCTGAATCGCAATAGATTGGGAGAAGGCGGAAGTGCAACAAGACCTGGGTGTCCTTGTGCACCAGTCGCTGAAGGTAAGCATGCAGGTGCAGCAGGCGGTTAAGAAGGCAAATGGTATGTTGGCCTTTGTAGCGAGAGAGTTCGAGTACAGGAACAAGGATGTCTTGCTGCAGTTGTACAGGGCCTTGGTGAGGCCACATCTTGAGTATTGTGTGCAGTTTTGGTCGCCTTATCTGAGGAAGGATGTTCTTGCCATGGAAGGAGTTCAGCGAAGATTCACCAGGCTGATACCTGGGATGGCAGGAATGACATACGAGGAGAGATTGGGTCAATTGGGCTTGTACTCACTGGAGTTTAGAAGAATGAGGAGGGATCTCATTGAAACTTATAAAATTCTGACAGGACTGGACAGACTAGATGCAGAAAGGATGTTCCCAATAGTCGGGGAGTCCAGAACCAGGGTTCACAGTCTAAGGATAAGGGGTAAGCCATTTAAGACAGAAATGAGGAGGAATTTCTTCACCCAGAGAGTGGTGACCTGTGGAATTCTCTACCACAGAAGGCAGTAGAGGCCAATTCATTAAATACATTCAAGAAGGAGTTGGATATATTTAAGGCTAAAGGGATCAAGGGGTATGGGGAGAAAGCAGGGACCGGGTACTGAATTTGGATGATCAGCTATGATCGCATTGAATGGCGTAGCAGGCTCGAGGGGCCAAATGGCCTACTCCTGCTCCTATCTTCTATGTTTCTATGACCTCTGTCTTGAATATACTCAACGACTGAGCCTCCACAGCCCGCTGGGGTAGAGAATTCCAAAGATTCACCACCCTCTGAGTGAAGACATTTCTCCTCATCTCAGTCCTAAATGGTCAACCCCTTATTCTGAGACTGTGACCCTTGCTTCTAGACTCCCCAGCCAGGGGAAACATCCTCCTTACATCTACTCGGTCAAGCCCTGTAAGAATTTTGTATGTTTCAATGAGATCACCCCTCATTCTTCTAAACTCCAGAGAATAGAGGCCTAGTCTACTCAATCTCTCCTCCTGGGACAATCCCCCCATCCCAGGAATCAGTCTAGTGAACCTTCGTTGTACTCCCTCTATGGCTAGTACATCCTTCCTTAGGTAAGACAACCAAAACTGTTCACAATACTTCAGGCTGGAGAATCTGTTTAACTGTTGATTTCCCTGTCTGACTATATAATTGCAGTTAACACTACAAATTTCCATACAACTGGTGCTAAATAATTATTGTCCACTGCTGAATGCCTTGGTCCCTATCATTAGACTTTTTATATAAGTTAGAGGTTAATATACACCAGTGCCAAAATGACCTCCCAGCATGTGATCAGGATTGATAAAGTCATCAGTGATTTAAAAAAAAACACTAAATTTCATCAGACAATTGGAATTTTAAAGGAACATTTCAAGCTAGAGTTTAAATTTAGTTGAAGTGGACAGTACGTGAACAATCAGCTACAGTTTTATATTTTAACAGCCTGTAATAAGACTTTCAGTAATGGCAATGAGTCTGGTAAGTTCACTCCCTCCACCACCGGCGTACCGTGGCTGCGGTGTGTACCATCTACAAGATGCGCTGCAGCAACTCGCCAAGGCTTCTTCGGCAGCACCTCCCAAACCTGCGACCTCTTCCACCTGGAAGGGCAAGGGCAGCAGGTGCATGGGAACACCACCACCTCAAAGTTCCTCTCCAAGTCACACACCGTCCTGACTTAGAAGTATATCGTCGATCCTTCATTGTCACTAGGTCAAAATCCTGGAACTCCCTACCTAACAGCACTGTGGGAGTACCTTCACCACACGGACTGCAGCAGTACAAGGCAGCAGCTCACCATCACCTCCTCAAGGGCAATAAATGTTGGCCTGGCCAGCGACGCCCACATCCCATAAACAATTTTTTTTTAAGTCCCCATTATGCTTACTTTCTTTGAAAAATGAAATGCCACACCACACTGATCACACCTACAATAGGCATTGGCAATTGTATCTCATGAAATATCCAGATGAGTTACATGGATATTATAATCACTTCTGCCAGAAACATGGGAAGTGGACCAATAGAAATTTGGGTTTTCATAGATACCTACTCAGGTTCAGTGGTGTCAGTCATGTCCATAAGTGGTCTGACCATCTTATTTTTATACAAATTGACTCAAACAACCAGATACTCAGTTGTACAATAGCATAAACTTGGGGTGTAACCATATAACCTAGTGACCCGAATCAGAGTCATGTCCTTACATATATGTCTTCAATCTTTCTGAATGTGGACCGAGCAAACACAAAAAGTGAGATGAGGCTCAATACGAAATAGATAAGCTGCTTTAATTCACAGCCAAGTGAACACACAGTAATTACAATCAGGCTCATTTAATTCAAATCAGTAAAAGTTATCTTCATGCAACCAGTGCAGAATAAAGAACACACCATGCTCCCCCACATCAGTGGGTCATCTTGCTTGACTTAAGCATGACTTCTAACGGTTCTCCAGCATTTATAACCTCATTGGCAAAAGCCGTCACAGCTTTCTCTTTAAAAACCTGACTGCCTGCCTATACCTGTATCTGTGTTTGATATCCCTTAGGATATCATAAGCAGACAGACAAAAACTTTCCAACACAATGGGCTAAGTGTTTTCTGATTACTGAGACAAGCAAACAGATTGCTTGTTGTTTATAATCTGTGTGTGTGGGGGGAGGGGGCGCGGCGGGGGGAATCCAACTTCCATTAGCAAATGAACCACTTTTTGTCTATATACTTAGGGGGGGGGGAAATTTGGTTGGTTAACGCCTCCCATTAGTGCCTCCGGGGGCGCTAGGAACTTCGCGCCCTAGCGCGTCGATTTTAGCGTCACTCGCAAAACTGACCAGCCATTTTGCGGCGGCGCTAAACACTACCGCCACGATCTCCTGCGCCCGCAGATCGTGATGTCAGTCGAGTGTGCAATGCCCCGGTAGTGTCCCAGACCGGCTATTGAGTCGCGCCCCCTACCTTAGTGCCTGCCTCTAGGAAGGACAGGTAGAGGGGAACGTTTTCAAGTCAGGAAGGGGTTGGGGGAGTGCTATTTAAAAAGGTGGGCGCTTCCTGCCTTTTCTTGTCGGCAAAATTTTTGGTACATGCAGGTTGAGGGAGAGACACGTCTGGAGAGATTCAATGCTGTCCTAAGGAGTTTGGTCCTCAGCACCACTTTTGAGGTTCCTAAGCGCCGAGCTCTTTCCCTGGGCCTAGCCATTGGTGCTTCCAACACAGGAGACTGGTCAAGAAGGTAAGAGCCCATGGAATCCAGGGTGCCTTGGCACATTGGATACAAAACTGGCTTAGTGGCAGAAGGCAGAGGGTGATGGTCGAAGGTTGTTTTTGTGACTGGAAACCTGTGGCCAGTGGGGTACCACAGGGATCGGTGCTGGGTCCCTTGCTGTTTGTGGTCTACATTAATGACTTGGATATGAATGTAAAGGGTATGATCAGTAAATTCGCGGATGATACTAAAATTGGTAGGGTGGTAAATAGCGAGGAGGGTAGCCTCAGTCTGCAGAACGATATAGATGGGTTGGTCAGATGGGCGGAACAGTGGCAAATGGAATTTAACCCGGAAAAGTGCGAGGTGATGCACTTTGGGGGGTCTAACAAGGCAAGGGAATACACAATGAAGGGAAAGACCCTAGGCAAGACGGAGGGTCAGAGGGATCTGGGTGTGCAGGTACACAGATCCCTGAAGGCGGCGGAACAGGTGGATAAGGTGGTAAAAAAGGCATATGGGATACTTGCCTTCATTAGCCGAGGCATAGAATATAAGAGCAAGGAGGTTATGATGGAGCTGTATAAAACACTGGTTAGGCCACAGCTGGAATACTGTGTGCAGTTCTGGTCGCCACACTACAGGAAAGATGTGATCGCGTTAGAGAGGGTGCAGAGGAGGTTCACCAGGATGTTACCAGGGCTGGAGCGCTTCAGCTATGAAGAGAGACTGGGCAGATTGGGTTTGTTTTCCTTGGAGCAGAGGAGGCTGAGGGGGGACATGATTGAGGTGTACAAAATTGTGAGGGGCATAGATAGGATGGATGCTGAGGAGCTTTTCCCCTTAGTAGAGGGGTCAATAACTAGGGGGCATAGATTCAAGGTAAAGGGCGGGAGGTTTAGAGGGGATTTGAGAAAGAACTTTTTCACCCAGAGGGTGGTTGGAGTCTGGAACTCACTGCCTGAAAGGGTTGTGGAGGCAGAAACCCTCACAACATTTAAGAAGCATTTGGATGAGCATTTGAAATGCCATAGCATACAAGGCTACGGGCCAAATGCTGGAATATGGGATTAGATTAGACAGGGCTTGATGGCCGGCATGGACACGATGGGCCGAAGGGCCTCTATCCGTGCTGTATTACTCTATGACTCTATGACTCTAACTGCTTCAGAGGTCTCTCCAGGCCGAGATTCAAGGCTGCAAAAAGTAGGGTGTGGCTGACCAGCAAGATGGCCCCTCCCCTTTAATAACTGGATGGCGCCAGTCTGTCTGGCTTCCAAGGTTACCAGCATCGCCTAAGCTTTGGTAGCGTTCTGAGGCAACGCCTCGCTCCCAGATGTTTGCACCAAGAGAGGTGTGTAGCACCCGATTTAGTGCTCGATAGAGGTGAATTTTGCAGTCGGATGCAATAATTAGTGTCGGGCGCTAGATTTTGCGCCCCAAAATGGACGATACCCAATTTTTCCCCCTTAGTTTTGCCAAAACACTCAAGACTGTACTTTGCTTTAAAAACTCAACATTAATACTAACTCTTCTTCCAAATCCAAAACAAGGTCAAAAGAACACCAAAATGTGACATGGACTCAATCAGTCCATTTTGATGCAAAATATTCATGCAATATAGACTTCATGGTGGCATCCACTGCAAACATAACCTACATGTAATGTACCTTATAAGATAATACACCAGGGCAGGGGGGAATTTCAGTTTTCAACACCTCAAGAGGGAGTAGAGAAAGGGTCAAAAGTATTGTCAAATAGGAGGGTCTTTACAGAGGCTTTTAAATGCCAGGGCTGCATTACAAGGTGAATGGACTTAAGGTGTTCCCAAGTGCACACAAGCAATTGAAGTGGCTGCCAATTGTGCAGCAAAGGATACATGTAGGCACATGCGATCTGTACCACTGGGCTGCAATGGTAGCTGGGCAGGTTGATGGAATTAAGCTTGGAGGCACGTAGGCGTTTATGGGATCTGGTTCTGTCACTGTTAAACTGGAGGAAATTAAGGCTCATCCAGGTGGTAGTCAGATTGGCAGTTGGAGGGTGATAACAGCCAAGAGTTTGATGGAAGAAGTAAAGAGCACTAGCATGTGTGTAAGCCAACGCCATGTTGCTTGATGATATCATTGAGGTGCAGCATGTAAACAAGGAGCAGGCCAAGGATGGAGCCCTACGGTACCCTTTAGAGACAATCCAGGCATGAAGAGGAGCCATGTTCAGTGCTGGATAGCCAAGGCAGACACTTACCAGGTACATTCAAGTTTATAGCTTGCAGATTTGAGATAGCAGAGATGTATGGAGTGCCAGGGGAGACTGATCTTACAAAAACAGTCCTAAAAGATTCTTCAATAAGTTTGTAGATAGTAATACTAAGCAACTACATCCACTATGAAAATCTGTCTAATTCCTACCCAATATACTACAAATATCATGGGGAACGGTAGCATAGTGGTTATGTTACTGGACTAGTAATCCAGAGGCTTGTACTAACAATCCGGAGACATGAGTTCAAATTCAGTTAATTAAATAAAATCTGGATTACAAAGCTAGTATCAGGTGATGGTGACCATGAAACTCCTGGATCTGGTTCACTAATGTCCTTTAGGGAAAGAAATCTGCAGCCGTTACTGGGTATAGCCTATGAGACTTCAGACCCAGAGCACTGTGGTTGACTCTTAACTGCCCTCCGAAATGGCCTAGCAAGCCACTCCATTGTATCAAACTGCTAGGAAAAACCTCCACCTCGGAGTGCAGCGGCTCAAGGAGGCTGCTCACTTCTCAAGGGCAATTAGGGATGGGCAATAAATTAGGGACACCCACATCCAATGAATAAAAAAAATGTTGTGTCTGGCAGCTATCATGGTAGACCTTCAGCAGAGATTCATACAGGAATAATTAGATCAAGCCCAACAAATCAAAAAATTCACATTAGTATCTTGAAAGCTGAGCAATGTGAAAGTTCACCATTATTTTGAAAAATAAACCAAATTATTCTAATTGACAGCTTTAAACACATTAAGCAAAGACCAACAACTAAGCCTTTTTCTCTCTATCCATAAATTATCATTGAATTATAGAAACTTACAGCACAGAAGGAAGTCATTCGGCCTGTCGTGCCTTTGAAAGAGATGTGCTTAGTCCCACATTCCTGTTTTTTGTCCGTAACCCTGTTAAGTCCCTCATCAAGTACCGGTTTACCTCCCGTTTAAAATTATTTATGGTATCAAGTTCCACCACCTTTATAGTTAGAGCAGTCCAGATCCCGAAAACTCTGAACAAAATTTCTCCTAATCTCCCCTCTAGATCTTTTTCCAATAATTTTGAATCTATGACCTCTAGATAGTGACCCACTTGCCAGATAGAGTAAATAAGGAAAAAATATTCCATCAAAACCTTGCATCTTTAAAACCTCTATTACATCACTTCTTAACCTTCTGTGTTTCCAAAGAGACCAGTCCTAACTTTTCCAACCTCGCCTCATAACGGAAGTCCCTCATCCCTGGTAACATCCTGGTAAACCTCCTCTGCACCCTTTACATCATTCCTGAAGTGTGGTGCCCAGAATTGTCCACAATACTCCAGCTGAGGCCTAACCAGTGATTTATAAGGTTCCATTATAACTCTAGTGCTCTACAATGCCAATAGTTAATAGAGACAAAAGGACATGGTCAAGTAATTCAGCTCCTCCGGTTCGATATAGTTGAAGGTGATTGATGTATTTTCCATCAGAACCTGATCATAAACCAGGAATATGGGCCACCTGCCTACATCTTAAGTTTTTTTTTTCTGATGCTTCTCTAATTAATTTGAAAGTTAGTCAACTGCCACTAAGGCACAGCTGAAGAGCTTTTTCTGTTTCGGAATTTAAATTTAAATGTTTCTTTATACTAGATTGGTTTAGTAACATTTAGGACCCTTGTCTCACCTAACTGTGGTTCCAACAATTCATTCTTACCTGAAGTATTAGTATTGGCACAAGAAAGACTTGCATTTATATAGTGCCTTTCACGGCCTCAGCATGTCCCAAAGCGCTTTACAGCCAATAAAGTACTTTTGAAGTGTAAGTCACTGTTGTAATGTAGGAAACATGGCAGCTAACTTGCACACAGCAAGCTCTCACAAACAGCAATGTGATAATGATCAGATAATCTATTTTAGTGATGTTGATTGAGGGATAAATATTGGCCAGGACACGCTTCAAAATAGTGCCATGGGATCTTTTACGTCCAACTGAGAAGGCAGGTGGGGCTTTATCCGAACGTCTCACCCGAAAGATGACACCTCTGACTAATGCAGTACTGCGGGAGTGCTGCACTGCATTAGAGTGTCAACCTAGATTTTGTGCTGGAGCGGGACTTGAACCCACAACCTTTAGACTCAAGAGGCGAGAATGCAATCACCGAGCCACGGCTGACACGTGACAATGTATATGTCCTACATTTGCCAAAACATTTCTCGACATTTGCTCAGCTAAAAATTGATCAGAATATTTAAATGGGGGTTAAAATGCCGCAAGGCAGAAATAGAGCTTCCAATAATTTACTTATACTTTACCACCATGTACTCCTAGGAGCTTCATATTTAGTTGTGCTTCACTAAATATGGGTCTTTTTATGAGCGGCAAGAATGGATAACAGAACTAACTATGGGATATAAAAAACTCAGCACAATCAAGGATAATTTGAAGAATTAATTTAAATTGCAAAAAATTCAGACTGCCCTAAAAGAGATTTAGAATTAAACATGAGTATATGCTTACTGACATTTATGGTATTGGATTTATTTTCCAAGGGCCACAAAAACACTTTTGGGGGTGGGGGAGAAAAAGAGAAAATGTAATTTGGTTGAAATGGGATAATAGAATACTTCTGTCTATAGAACAACTGAAACACTAGAAACTAAAAGTTTGAACTGAAATTCTTAGTTATGCCCAATAATTTAGGTTGCATCTTACAGTCAGATTCACAGAATCGCATTGAAACAGTAATCATAGAATCATACAGCACAGGAGGCCGCCATTTGGTACATTGTGCCTGTGCCAACTCTTTGAAAGAGCTATCAAATTAATCCCACTCCCCTGCCTTTTCCCCCATAGCACTGCAAATGTTTCTCCTTCAAGTACTAAGCAGCAGAAACTACATACAGAAGTCAATAGATGATTTATAAAAAGTTAACCAACATTGTTTTTTCCAAAAATCTTAATACTGCAACCTATCAGCTTTATTCCTGGTTGTTACTATAGTTAAATATTTCCTTATACCCAGTTATTAATTAAACCATCAGCTTTTGACTTGGAAGCTTCAAGGGCATAAGTCACTCAACCATCAAGTCACCAGCATTCGGATTTAGAGACCAAATTCTATGTAGCTTTGGTCAGCATTTAAAGTAAACTGAGTAAGCCCTGGATATTTTGTTTTTTGAACAAACTTGTACTGGGAGTTTTTTTTTAAAATTATGACCCTTGCTTACAACAGCATTAAAAAGAGGCAATCCCTACAGATTAATGCAGGTATGCTGTCCCAAAATAAACAGAAGCACAAGGCACAGGAATAAGAGCTTAACATCAAGTCACAGCAACAACTTTGAAAACACTCCACTCATATACAGCGCTAAATTAAAACTGTAGACTCTACAACGGAAAGCTCTTTGTGCTTTGGCACGAAACAGCTATAGCTGTAAAATAAATATAAAATTATAGAAATTCCTTTAACTACAGCTTTCCTGAAGCTTGACTAGTTTAAAAGGAAACTTTATTTATCTAAAAATGAAGAAAAATCCATGTTTAACATAATTACAAATGGATTTTAGGTTCATGGTTTTAATTATTGTTTCCATGACCCTTGCTGTACAAAGTCAGGAAATGAAAAAGGCTGGACAATTCCCATCAACAATGGAAATGACTGAAATTCTGAGGCATAAGGAGGGCTAACGTCAGTCCTCTGAGACCACGTTTCCTCTGCAGCTTGTGACAGATCATATTTTCCACTAGACTATACCATTAATAAAAATTTAACATTCTTGTTACGGAATTTGACAGAGGATTAAGAGAAATTGCTGTTTTATTACTACACAGTGATTCAAGAGTTCTCATTTCAGATTTATTAAGAAAAGTTTTGATAAAAAATTTTTTGGCACTTCCAAGTTCCATCACTTCATTTTAAAGTAAAAATGACAATGGTTCAGTGATGAGGGCATTGAATATCCTTTGTACCTTGCAACGGCCAGGACTTATTTTCCATTACTTAATCTCTCCACAGAGATTATACAAACTATTGAAGAGTGGTAGCTGTGATGTGGAATGGGATAGAAAGAAGAAAAAAAGCTACCTTGTTCTTCAAGAGTAGATGGAGGAAATAAATTTTCATAGAATTTAAGTTATTTATACACAAAAGCCTTTGCAATGTGTTCAAGCTTTGTATGCTAGATCAATTATATTGTACTGTTGAAGTACAGACATAAAATATCACAAATGGCTCATGGAAAAAGAGGCCTTAAATACCCTGACCTTGCAAACCCTGCCCATCCCCCTTACCTCTCCAAAGTCCTTGAATGTATTGTCACCCCACCCCTCCAAATCCATGCCCATGTTTCCTGCAATTCCATTTGAATCTTTCAATCAGGTTGTTATCCCTACTACAGCACTGAAGCAGCCCTAACGTCAGTCACAAATGGCATTCTCTGACTGTAATCGTGGTACATTTTCCCCCTCGACCTCTCTACAGCCTGTTCACAACTTCGGGATCCGATTCAACCATTACCTTCTCAAATCACAAAATACACCTGCTTCCACCTTCATATCATCACCTGCCACTTCCCCAACTCAGCCCATCTGCTGTTAAACTCACATCCATTCCTTTGTCACCCCCATCAGTAACTAGTCCAACGTTCTCTTGGCTGGCCTTCTATCCTCTACACCTCAGCCAAAACTCTGTGGCCCATATCCTATCCTACACCAAGTCTCTCTCATCCATCACCCCTGTCCTTGTTAACCTACATTGGCTCCCAGTTCAATGCCTCCAATTTAAAATTCTTATCACTCCACAAATGACAGCTATGCTTTTAGCCCACTAGGCCTCATGCTCTGGAATTCTCTTCCTAAATGCCTCTGCCTCTCCACCTCCTCTTGTCCTGCAAGATTCTTCTTAAAACACACCTTTTGGACACTCCTCCGAATATCTCCTTGACCTGGTGTCCATTTTTGGCAGATTATAATTGTGAAGCACCTTGGGACATTTTTCTACGTTGACGGCACTATATAAAATGCATGTTGTTGCTGTTACATCAAATCCCAGGCTAACATTATCCATAATCTCGCTCCTTCCAAACTAAATTATAAACATTGCAATTTAACAACTTTCATACAAAGATTTGTGCCAATTCTTAACTGTACCACTCTCAGATAGGTGGCAGAAAGATGAGTGGAAAATGCTACCCTCACCCCCACAACTTTGAGCATAAGTATTCTCCCAGTCCAAATTTCAGAATTGCTCTGGATGTCCTCCAACTGCTTATACCTAGATGTCCTACTGATTTTTTTTATTGCTATGCAATGTTTCAGTGAACAAATGTATACCTCCCAATTAACCTTTCAATCATCCTCTCTTATTAAAGTGGGGGCAGGGCAAAGGAGCAGTTCATGGGCTATAATTCCATGGTCTAGAGCTTACTAGTACCTCATTGAAGTGGCCATTTTTCATGTGGCAGCTTGGATACGGAGTACTAGATTTAAAAAAGGGATGCTGGGAGTCAAAGCTTGGCAATGGAACACCACATTTTTTGGAGGCATAGACATAAAATCTTAACACATCCCAATCGACAGACCAGTTACCATGTGGTAAGTTAATATGATTCTATTATTTTATGAAAGAATAAACCGTTGTAAGGAAAATCTTGAAACAATTTTGAGGGATCAAATGGGTAAACACTTGGAAAAGAACAACTTTTTCCAAAGATGGATTAGAGAAAGGGAGGTCTTGTTTAACAAACTTGCTGCAGTTGTTTTTGAAGACATTACTAATATGGTGGATAGGCAAAAATGCAGGTTAGATTATACATTTACATTTTTAGGAAGCTTTTGATAAGGTTTCACATCAATAATTAATGACTAAGATAGGGAACCACAGAAGTGGTAAGTAGGACACTAGACAGAAAACACAAAATAGTAGATTGACATAAATGGAAACTTTTCAGGTTGGAGAGGCTATAAGCAGGGCAAGACCATAGTCTTGGAATAATTTATATTTTTAATATACATTAACGACTTCCAAGCTGTAAATAATATAGGGAGATAGGGCAACTAATGAGGTTTCAGAAGGATTAAGGTTTTTTTTTTAAAGTAACTGAGCTAATAAATACCAGCTGAAATTTAGCATGCAAGTGTAACATAATTAGTATGGGAGCAAGGAACCAAAAGAGGAATTAATACAGCATGCGGATCAGGAAAGAGATGTAGGGACTTCAGTGGATAAATGTGAAACTTTCAGGTACCGAGGGTAAATAAGGCACTGGGGTTACACTAGCAAAGGATAAAGTAAAATGAAAAAAAGGTTGCAGCATCATTGATGGGCTGAATTACCTGATGCTCTTATTATTACTATACAAGGCATTGGTCAGACCCCATCTTATTTTGTGCGCGCTATTTTGGTTACCTAAATCATACCAAGGATATTATTGACCTCGAGAAGGTACAGATGCAAGCAATAAAAAAATTCCTGCTATGTGGAATCATTTAAGTTAGAGGAGAGGTTAAGGATGTTGGGTTTGTTTTCTTCAGGAAAAGATTTCAAGGTGGTCTAGTTCAAGTTTTTATGATTGCAAAAGGGAAATGACAAAATTGATCCAGGTAAACTATTCATAAAAGGGCACAGTTGAACGTTAGTACATCTACATCTGTTGTGTGCGGAGATCAACTACTTCAACACAGACAAGGGACTACAACCAAGACTTTCCCAGTTTGTATAGCTCAGCTACTCACTGGATAAGGTTCACCATAACAAGAGTGTTTATCATAAGTTAAAATTGGCCAATTAAGAGTATAAAAAAGTGACATCAAGGAGGAAAGGTGAGGCAGAACTTTTTCACTAAACGAACATCAGAATTGTAGAAGTTACCAGGGAAGGCTATTGAAGTAGAGATAGT
Organism: Somniosus microcephalus; assembly: GCF_052327205.1. Taxonomy (NCBI): domain Eukaryota; kingdom Metazoa; phylum Chordata; class Chondrichthyes; order Squaliformes; family Somniosidae; genus Somniosus; species Somniosus microcephalus. Next base: position 112,056,104 of record NC_140996.1, read on the forward strand.
ATAAATGGATTTGAGAGAGTAAGGCCTAGAAATTCACTGGCGCCCCGTTTGGGGCGCCAGCCTCGCCAGGGCGCTGGAAGTAGCACCCCGGAAGAAGTCGCGGCCGCCTGCCGCAAATTCAGTTTGCGCGCCCCAGAGGGAAGCGCGGCGCTATTCGAGGCGCCCCGCATCCCTCTTGGGGCGCTGCAACTGAAGTTCGCAGCGCAACATGCCTGCAGGCCTCCCTCCCCTTCTTAAAGGGGAGGGGCCTGCTACAGCACGCTCGAAGCGCGTGAGTGCCGGCAAAAGAGCCTGGCACCGAGAAGTGCCGGGCCCTTGGGACACAGCCGGCACTCCGCTTTGGGGGGGGGGGGAAACGACAGCGCGGAGGTGTGCTGGCAGGCGGCCAGCAAAAAAAAATGGCTGCCCCGCACCTCAGCGTCTCTACTGCCGCAGGTAGGCCCCCCTGAACCGGTCGCAATTAAAGCAAGGGGCGCTACCAAATTGCACGATCGGGGTGGTAGCGGGGCACTGCGCACACCGATGACGTCATCGGTAGCGGCGCAGCGCTAACAGCTAGCGCCGCCATTAGCATCCCGCTAAATTTAGCGGAAGGCGTGGCCAGTGGCGTTAACCCCACTAAGTGCCCTCTTTGGACGCAGCCCACTGAATTTCTAGGCCTAAGTTTCTGAAGACAAGACAGTGAGGAGGTGATTTTGATGACTTTCAAAAAGGATGGGTGCAATGGTTTTTCTTCAAAACAAGTCAAATAAGTTTGATGAACAATTTTTTAAAAATCAAAGATATGCCATTGTAAGGTATTACCCAGGAGTATTTTTACCCTTTTAAACAAAGAGGAAACAACAGGAAAAATAAACAATTCCCAGAAGATAATTAACTTCATAATAGAGGGCATCAATAATTAAACATAGGCTCTTGATGCTCATTAAAATAACCCTGTGCAACAGCAAATAAAATGGTGGCTCATTTTGCCTCTGGTATATGCTCCAATGCTACCATTTGGGAACTATTATTTCTACGGTTAAGTTTAGGTGTTAATCCACAACTTGCACAATGAAGGAGAGATTGATTATTTCCTTACTTATTCCAGTACATGTGTACATAATGGACATACGCTACTGGAGTGACTAACTAGGAACATTTAATACATAAAAGTATAATCTTACAACCCACAATGTTCTCTCCTTCTCCTGAAGGTGCTGACTCCAGTTGGGGTTACATTCCTCAGATGGCCACAGCTCTAGGTACCTTGTCCAAATGCCCTTCCTTCAGGAGTATGTCTGGACAGTGTCAGCAGGCTATTTTACTGTGGTGAGTGTCAGAACTGAGCCTGATCCTATCAATACCGAAACACATGCACACTTTTCAGTCAAGAGTTACTGAATAACAGGAATCTGGTTGAATTTTTTCAACTCCCTTGCAAGCCCATCTTTTGTAAGTAAAAATGAGCCTGAAGTTAATTCAAGAAAGTTGGAATGCTGTGCTTGGGGGCCTAATAATCTGTAAAAGATGAAAAGGCAATTGATCTAAAAGAAAATTGCTCCAATGAAGGTAAGGGGGGGGGGGGGGGGGGGGAGAGGGGAGAGAGAGAGAGAGAGAGAGAGAGAGAGAGAGAGAGAGGAAAAAGAGAAAACAACAGACAACGCCAAAACCAGAAGCAAGGCAAATAATGAAGCCGATTCAGAGGATTTAGATCTTTTAAGTAACTGGGCCAATATGTACTAGTTGCAATTCAGCATGGATAAGTGTAAAATAATTATTATAGGAGCAATATTCTAGTAAAAGCCACCCAGAAAAATCATTTTTCAAGCCATCCAACCATCGTTACATTATTGGTAAACCCTATAACATGATGTACCTTGACTTGCAAAATTTTGATAAAGTTTCCCTTGAAAGACTACTAATTAACCTCAAAACTGTGGGAACTCAGGATGAACCCCAGGAAAGGATAAGAAACTAGCTGGTAGCTAAGAAATGACTGCTCATTAAACAGAGTTATGCCAGACTTGGTTGGGGGTGGTAGTGGAGGAAGTGGTGAATGGGGTGCCACAAGGCTCAGTGCTGGGATCACTATGGTTTTCAGTCTACATAAATGACCTGGATTCAGAAACTCAATGCAAAATGGTCAATTTGCAGAGGATACCAAACTAGGAAGGGACATGTAATCAGAAGATGCAAATCAAATTATAGAATGAATTGGGCAAGATAAGCAAGTAGACAGAACCATTTTAATGCAGAAAAGTCCAAAGTGCTACATAAAAGGAAGGGAAAAAATTAACAACACATGTACTCCACGAATGGTGTTGAAATAGGTAGATGAACCTGAAAGAGACCTAGGAGTCTTCGTAGTCTCAACGCTAAAACACATCTAACCAATGCGGAGCAGCACTCAACAAGCCCAATAGAATGTTGAACTACATAGCCAAAACAGCAGAATGCAAGTCAGAGGAGGCAAATGATCAAACTATATAGTTATCTGGTCAGACCACACTTTGGATACTTTGTCCAGTTCTAGTCACCAAGAAACAAGAGCGCACAGAAGGCAGTGCAGAGAAGAGTCATAATGGTCTACAGGGTCAGGGGTCTGAGTTATGAGGAAAAACTGAAAAAACCATGAGATTTTCAGCCTAGAAAGGAGGCATTTGAGAAATTCTTAGGAGGTACATAAAACGTGAACCCAGAATATTCGTTTAAATTAAACAATGGGAGTAGAACAAATGGAACAGAAGTTCAAATGAGTAAAAGGTCATTTTAGGACTTCTAGCAGAAATTATTTTTCCCCACAGAGAGTGATCAACATGTACAATAAACTTCCAGGTGGATTAATGGAGGCAAAATCCATGGAATAATTTAAGAAACAATGGATCCTACAACGAGCAGAAGTTAAGCCTATCTTCATCCAGAGATTCTATCTATAATTATCTGGTGATCAGTCCTTGCCAAGATGGTGAAAGGTAATCATTATTTTCCATGCAAGACTAGTCCCAAGCCATAATTGCATATCAGTTCAAACATTACAGATTAATTTCTGTTGAGATAACTGGTACAATAACCTTGCAAAAAAACACATCCCATAGTATTAATCTTTCTGCTCCAGCTATACTCATACGGCTAAAACTTCTGAATTAAGGTCAATCTACTCTAAATACACAGATGCCAAAGCCAACATGAGCAGCTTCTAAGTGTACCTTTCATTCCTCAACTCACTGTTAACCATTATTTTCAGTGTTACTGTCCCTTTTATGGACGGCAGTGGAGCCTTTCCTTAGTGGAAAAACCCCTAATTTATCTGAATCTACTGTAGCCGAACAGATTGTTTGCCGAGATATTCAGAATTGCATAACAGACTGTGCATACAAGGGCTGAATAAGAATTTGTTTACATCCATTCTGCATACACGTGCACTCAACTAAATTTATTCATCTGATAATTTAAACAGTGCACAGAAATATGACTGTACAAGTAGAACTAGGTGAGGAAAAGAAAAAAAGGCCACTGAAATCTAGATGAGGAAAAGATAGTGACCTTTAAAAACAAGAGGAATTATTAGCAACTCGTTACTCCAAGTTAGTCTTGTTGGAGTGGATTTTCTTCGAGGACCTGAGCACAGGAGATTGGGAGGAGCTTATTGAAAATTTAGGCACAAACTGCACACGATTTTCCTCGCATTTAAATTAACGGAGTGACTATTGCCATTGACCAGAAGCTGCGCAGAGCATACTGCACATTAAGCTGGAAGCTCCAATGACCACAAGAATGAGGTTTCTGCTTTTTTTAAAAATAATATAAAACGAGCCCGCTCCCTTCCCGGCTTTTTTCTCCCCCAAACAAGCCCACTCTCTTCCCGGCGAAGCGAACAACCAAAAAAAAAGACTGCACATGCGCAACTACTTCAACTTTGTTGGCCACAGTCACATCATTACATTAATTTGAGGAAAATAGGGAGCTGCTTGTACCCTAAATGTGCAATGAAAAACCCCCCATCTCCCACCCTCGACTAAGCTCTTATGCCAGGCCTTAGAGGAAAGATCACCCCAATATATCAAATGATCTGCTCCCCCATTTGCCTTTGCACCCCCCCCCCACCCTCAACCTCCCCACTAACTTCTATTGACTTATTAAATATGAAGAGAAGAAAAAGAAAAAAAGTGAAGTGAAAAGGAGGTGGAGAAAGAAATATGTAAGCAAATGTGAAATTAGTTAATGTCATAGAATAATAAAAGATTTTAGCTATCCCCAAATAAACTGGCAAGAGGTAGCAATGGGGTAGAGGGAATGGAGTTTTTACAATGTGTGTAGGACTCCTTTCTTACCCAATATGTAAAAACCCAAGAGGGAGCATTGCTGGATCTAGTAATGGGAAATGAACCAGAACAGATAAGAGAAGTAAGTGTAGGTGAACATCTAGGCAATAGTGATCACAACATAGTAAGGTTTAAGCTAAATATTGAGAAGGACAAAGACCAAAGTAATAAATTGGAAAAAGGCTGACATTAAGCAGATGAGAATGGAACTAGGGAAAATAAACTGGAAAAATTTACTGACAAATAGAGATAGAACAGCAGTGGGAAACATTTAAAACTGTGTTGAGTGTGTCCGGGAGAAATATATCCCACTAAAAATCAAGAATAAACTAGCCAGTAATGACACACCATGGATGAAGAGAGACAAGGGCAAAATTGAAACTAAAGAAAAATTCATCCATTAAGTACATTGACAACCATGGAGAGGAAGACAAAAGTGAATATGCAAAGGTTAGGAAAGAAGTCAAGAAAACAATTAGGAAGGCAAAGAGAAACTATGAAATTAAATTATCAAGGAATATAAAAAAAGAGTGAAGTATTCTACAGACACATAATAACAAAAGAAACTAAAGGATACACATCATAAACTCTCAGGTAATGACAGCAAAATGGCAAAAATATTAAATAATTACTTTGCCTCAGTATTTACCGGGAGACCAATATGGTGGACATGACATTAGAAGAGATGAAAAAAGATAAAGACATTTAAGATAGAAAGAGGGGAGTTAATTGATAAACTAATCAAACTTAGAAAGGCTAAAACACCTAGTCTGGATGGATTGCATCCATGCATATTACAAGAAGTTAGGGACGAGCTAGCAGAACTACTATTACATCTATAAATTCATTAGAAAAAGGAAATAGTGTCAGAGGACTGACAGACAGCTAATACGATTCCTAATATGAAGGGAGAACAAGTCCAGGGAACTATAGACCAATTAGCTTGTCAGTGGTAGGAAAGATAATGGAATCCTTACTCAAAGATGTAATAGAAAAACATCTAGAAACTAAAAATATAAAAAGAGTAAATCAGCATGGATTTTAAAAGTGATGGTCATGCGTGATCAACCTTATTGAATTCTTTGAAGTAAAAAAGGTAGACAAGAGAAATGTAGTGGACATAATATATTTGGATTTTCAAAAGGCCTTCTGTAAGATACCACATAGTAGACACATGACTAAGGTCAGAACATGTGGAGTCAGGGGACAAGTAGAAGAATGGATAGCAAGCTGGCTACAAAACAGAAAAAAAGGGGTTAAAGGTAGTTACTCAGACTGGCAAAGAGGTTGTGTTACACAAGGATTGGTGCTGGGACTACTGTTGTTCACATTTACATAAATGATTTGGACTCGAGAATTGGAAGTACAATTTCAAAATTTGTGGAGAACTCCAAATTTGAGGGGTGGGGGTATAGTTAATGGAGGAGGACTGTGACAAAATACAGAAAGACATCAATAAACTTGTAGAATGGGTGTGTAATTGGCATATGAATTTCAATATAGATAAGTGTGTGATGGTACATTTTGGTAGGAAGAATAAGGAGGCCACATATTCCTTGGAAAATAAGTGTTTAAATAGGATAAAGGAGAAGAGGGATCTGGGGGCATAGACACACAGATCACAAAGTGGTGAAGCGAGTTAATAAGGCCATAAAACAGCAAACAAGCTGGAGTCCATTTATAGAGGGACAGAATTAAAAAGCAGTTAAATTGTTAAACTTGTATGGAACATTGGTTAGATCACACTTTGAGAACTGTGAACAGTTCTGGTCTCCACATTATAAACATTGGTTAGATCACACTGAGAACGGTGAACAGTTCTGGTCTCCACATTATAAAAAGGATAGAGAGGCACCGGAGAAGGTTTACTGGGATGATACTAGAACTGAGAGGATATACCAATCAGGAAAGATTGAACAGGCTAGGGCTCTTTTCTCTAGAAGAGAAAAGACCGCGGGGTGACCTGATAGAGGTCTTTAAGATTATGAAAGGGTAGACGTAGAGAAGATGTTTCCACTTGTGAGGAGACCAGAACTAGGGGCTTTAGATATGATAGGTCACCAATAAATCCAATAGAGAATTCAGGAGAAACTTCTTCACCCAGAGAGCGGTTAGAATGTGGAACTTGCTATCACAAGGAGGTGTAGTTGAGGCATATCTATAGCATAGATGCATTTGAGGGGAAGCTAGATAAACACATGAGGGAGAAAGGAATAGAAGGAAATGTTCACAGGGTTAGATAAAATAGGGTGGGGGGGGGGGGGGGAGATGCTTGTGTGGCGTATAAACACGGACACGGACCTGTTGGGCTGAATGACCTGTTCTGTGTTGTAAATACTGTGTAATACTATGTAACTATGTAGTATGTAATATATTAAGAGGATAAAGCTGTTCCTGTGACCAAATAACCTGCTAAGCCTCACTAAAGAGGGTGCTTGTACTCCAACTTCCATTAAAGAATATATTTAACTTTAGAGAATACTCACTCAAAAATCAGTTATCTGGTTAATACTAGACACTTTTGAAGGTGTGTGGGGAGAGGCGAGAAAGAGACTGAAATGCACTGAGGGCTGTTGTAACATTACTGACCTCAAGTGACTCAGTGTTTAATGACCAGAAAGTTTCCATGGCTTATGACAGGATGTATATATTTTTTTAATTGAGCAGGAAGAAATGGAACTTCAGCCTAGATAGTCCTCATTAAACAGCAACTTTGATGCCAAGTTTATGCTCAAAGTATAAATACTGCCCAAAATTTTTTTTTTTTTTTTTTTTTTTTAAAAAGTAGGCAAGTTCTTGTGATTTGATTGCAGTACCTCCACTGCATGCTGAGTTGACGGTTTCTTGGTACTGTAATGCCATATTGGATACATCAATATTCCTCCCAAAATTAAATGCATACCATGATGCTATAAGACACATTGAATGCATTGTCTACTACTAGCATAAGGGCACCACTTCAATCATGCCAATAAGATTTGTCTACTGGGCTAGGTTTAACTCACTGAATATACTGGCCCTCTACAATGTGGAGCACCATTGTGCATGCGTGGTGATGTAATGCCTAAAATGAATTCTAATTTTAGAGGAAACTACATCGCCCAATCTGTGTGCTAAATATAACTTAGTCAGTAAGACTGAGACAACTTCACTTAATGTACTTCACCAGCAAGATAAGTATCAGAGAAACAGCTTTAATCTGCGAGATGGTGCGGAAGCTGTTTATTAATGTAATTTTTCTACTATTTTAAAATAGAGCTAGATTTATCAACTAAATTAAAACATCCTGTTCAATCTTATAGGCCAGGATTTTGCGGTCAGTGGCTTAATGACAGCACTCACCGCTGACCTTGAAGAAAGCTGCCCACAAAGATGTAGTGGGCTCCAGAGCGTTGATTTCCCCTATTCCAACGTGACTTACAATCTGCCGCCATCTATAGGGGATCTATGGCGTCCTGCAACAGTGATGTCATCAAGTAGGCTGAGCAACAATTATGATTGAAGAGTTCTCAGACAGCAAACCAGGAAGTAAAAAAGGACAGATTATAATTCACTTTTTATAATTTTGAAGAAAGCAAAATAAAGATTGGGACATACACATGGGATTAAGGTAGAAGCAGAAATATAAACTTTAAAAACATAATAAAAGTTTGTTTTTATTTTAAAAATCATGAGTTTTTAAACCATAGAATGGAGGGAATGATGCTCCACACTGATAAATTGGGTTTTCAGGGCCAGAGAGGTTGTTCAGCAGTAATTAGGACTTAGTATACATCTCATTCAACAAGGCTCAACATTTTCAATGATTTTTACAGCAAGAAAAGTGTGTAAAAATTTGAACTTCACATCAAATCACTGATTCTGTGTTGATTGCATCTGCAAAGACTGCAACAGCACACCCTGTGGAGGAGCAGGGCATCAATGACAGCAATATCTGGATTTACATAATTAACTGCGCATATGCGGATGCCAGGAGTTGCCGCCAGTTTTACACAGTAATGACAGCGAGTACTGACAGTTTCACCATCATTACAACTGCAAATGTCAAGCCATAGTCTCTGCTGGGTTAGCCAATATCAGCCAGGGCAGTGGTTTGGGTGCTACCTAGTGATCCCTTTGAGCAGGAGGAGGAGCAGGGTGGTAAAGGAGAAACAGCCATAGTTCCCACTCCTCATTATTATCCAGTAATCTTCACTGGCAGTTCACATATGCAGGCATCATATGGGGACAGGTTCAGGCTTAGGGTTTTGCATTAGCTATCAGGGATTACGCATGAATAATAGCCACTTGGACAACTTGTCAGAAGCAACCAATTTCTGTGCAACTGTATTCTGGAAAGGAGTCAAAACCTTCAGGTGAGGTGAAGAAAAGGCAACGCTGGCGAGCAGGGGGTTGTTTTTTTTTAATAAAAACAAACACTCTTCAAATCAGGAGAAAAAGATGACATCAACTGAAACTGGAGCAGAGAATTTACCAAACCAGATAGTGAGGAAGCTTTTCATCCACCCTCCTCCTCCTCTCCTGAACACATTGATTCCTTAATAGGATACATTGTATACCCTAGGTAGCCAACCTTGTTACCTAATTAGCTATTCATACAAAACATTAGATAAAGAAGTGCTGGCAGGTTATCTAACCATAGAAAGGCACCAGAGTCAGGTCCGAGCCTGTCCTCACCCAAGACAAACACAGAAAAAACCTACTTTCAGCGGAGGTCACAGTCACGAGTAGGAGCTATGGTCAATTTTCCCTCTCCAAACCAAAGTGTGCCAACAGTAATTGCAGTACCCTTACTTTCCTCCCACTGAGATCAACATGACTTCCATTTATGTAGCACTTTTAATGCAGAGGTGCTTCATAGTATGGGAATCACAAACTAGGGGTCAAAACTGGGACAACCCTGGCCTATACAGCTGTGTGAGGGAGCTTAGTTAGCATTGAGAGAGACATGGTCATTACCTTGGGGAGTGTTATGGTGGGTATTTTTACAGAATATCTTTTGGAAGCTATTGCCAATATCAACTCCGGTCTTGCTGATATTACGAGATGGATTATTCAGCAGCTAAAACATAAGTCATGGTTCTTACTTATGTACATGAATTCTATAACTTTCCTAGTAACTGGATCTGGTATATCCAAGCCAGTAAGTCACAAAGCTGCTTCACTGGGCTGCATGGGCAGGCTAACAAGAAGTCCAATTGTATTTACATTTGCATCAGTGGCCATCACCGCTTCTGGAGGTACCCATGGAAATCACTTGTTTAGTGGTGCACATAAAACTCAGAGGCAAGAGTGCTGCTTTGTTTACACTAATAGACTCCGTTTCAATCATTAGCTCACCTCCCTCACACAGTTAGACTCAGCAACGTTTCCTAGCGTAGCCCTGTAATATCATTGGCATTGTTTAAAAGAAATTTTATATATTTTTTTGTAAGCAGGTTAATTTGAAACAAAATGAATACTGGGCCTTCCCCAATGGCCGAGCAGGTACTGAAGACAATCCATTTTAACAGAAGTAGCAAGCTGAAGCAGAAGAGAAATAAATCGATTCCCCTCCCTATTTGTCACTATAGAGTTGAAGTCATGATTAACAAAATGGGCCAATCGGCTGGAAAAATAATTTTAGTCACAAAATAACTTGGCCAGCTTGCATCCATATCTGTTGGTCTTCCAACTGTTTTTGTGGGACCTGCCTTCTGCTCCAACTGTGGCTCCAAAATGGAGCTTTAAAAAAAAGATTGCCAATTTTAAACTAATCTCCCTGGTAGATCTATGAAAACACAATGAAGCACAGTGCAATTGAAACTGGAAGCCCCAGTTTCATTTGTGATGTAATATGCAGAAAAAAGGCATAATTAGACACAAACATGACACACTGTGGACAGTAATATCCACCAGGATGCACCCCCAAAAAACTTACTACTGCATCTTTGGAGTCTTACTGAAACAGTATTTTTCTCTATCAGAACCAATTCTCGGTCAATACAGCGCTCAATCCAACAGCATTTACTCTAACCCCAGAGCAGAGCCTAAAACCAAACTGGTAGTATAAAAAGATAAAAACTGGCATAGTTAACTGGATAAGAGTATTCACTTAGGATAATTACAGCAAACCATATACCACAATCCATTGCCTCAAGTTCTGTAAAATCTACAGCAATCAGTTGATCTCCCTTTGAAACAAAAAAATCTGAAATGATAGAGACAAGCTTCTACAAGGCAACAGACTGAAAAAACATTTAAAATTAGCTGTCACCCTCCAGACCACATTAGGTAGCTTGCACATAAAACAGTTCTCTACAACGTTAGGGTGGAGGTTTACTCAAACACAACAGATAAGTTAATCCTGCTGACAGGGTGAGATAGTCTGTACTGTGGACTTCTTCACAACCACCACCCATGCTACTAAGCAACTAACAGCAGGAGATGAGAGTCAAGCAAATCTGGACTGTCAATTATCCCCCTCCATCTCATCATCAGCAAAATTTATTGCATGCTGCAGAGCTCTGATCCCAGTTTCAATTTTACTGGTACATTCTGTTGTACTGGTCCAACTGGATTGTCAAGGTTCAACGTCCGATATTGTTATTAACTATTCCATTACAGTAGGATTACTTTTCACTTTGTGATGCAGATAAAAAAACCCTTCTAAAAGCACTTCTTTATATAATGGCCACTTATGTGTAAAGACTTACAATCTGGTTACACAGAGCTACAATGATCTGTGTAATTCTAACAGTGAGAATGGTTTATTCTCCTACAAAGAAACCAATGTAGAATTTGGGGCACCTTTGATGAAACAACGGTTACAAATGGATATTTAAGCAAAATGAGATCTTCCAGAATCAGGGAACATTCTTAACCTTCCACACTTGGAAGGAACAAACAAGCAGCCTTCTGTAGATTAAACAAAATAACCCTTAGGCAATCTTACACAACAGAATCTAGCGCTCATACCACAGGCCATTTTAGAGAGGTCGACAATTCGAAGTAGAACAAATCAGAAAAGCAATGAACTGCTACTGCATCCATCTCCCAATATGCTTTTCTTTTTTTCTACTTAAAACCCTATACAGGAAAGAACAATTTTTTTTAATTTTTTTATAAAAAGTAGGCCACAAAAACAAACAACGTACTGTTTTATTTTACAATTTATCCATTTTCTCTTCCTTCCTCACATAAAAATCCATATTATCCTCGAAAAAACCTCCATGGTTGAAAAGAGAAAAAGTACACAAGTGGCATGGGAATGGAAGACACCACCCAAACACTTTTTCCTTCTTTTCCCCCCCCATGTACGAGTCTCCAGTAAGCCACAGTACACATTTCAAATGAGTCAAGATGATAACTCTGGTCTGCTAGTTGGGAATCCAGTGCATTGTAGTTAACAGGCCACCCATGAAAATAGAACCATAGGAACATAGTGACAGGACTAGGCCATTCAGCCCCTCAAGCCTGTTCCGCCATTCAATGAGATCATGGCTGATCTGCGATCCAACTCCATATACCTTTGGCCTATATCCCTTAATACCATTGGTTAACCAAAAGCTATCAATCTCGGATTTAAAATTAATTGATCTCGCATCAATTGCCATTTGCGGAAGAGAATTCCAAACTTCTACCACCCTTTGTGTAGAAGTGTTTCCTAATTTCACTGCCTACAATGCTGCCTATCTTTGGGTCATCGGCAAATTTGGATATGTGACTTTCTATGCCATCATATAAGTCATTAATAAATATACTGTGAATGTTTGAAGCCCCAACACACATCCCTGCGGGTCACCATTAGCCACATCCTTCCAATTTGAGTACCTACCCATTATCCCTACTCTGTCTCCTGCCGCTCAGCCAATTTCCTAACCAGGTCAATAATTTGCCCTCAATTCCATGGGCTTCTATCTTAGTTAACAGTCTCTTTATGTGGGACTTCATCAAATGCCTTCTGGAAGCCCATGTACATAATATCCATTGACATTCCCCTGTCCACTACTTTAGTCACCTCTTCAAAAAATTCAGTCAGGTTTGTCAGGCATGACCAACTTTTCACAAATCCATGCTGGCTCCCTCTGATCAACTGAAAATTTGAGGTGTACAGTCACCCTACCCTTAATTACAGACTCTTGCAATTTCCCCGACAACAGATGTTAGGCTAACTGGTCTATAATTCCCTGGTTTCCTTCTCTTGCCATTCTTAAATAGCGGAGTGACATGCGCAATTTTCCAACCTAAAAGGAACAGTTTCTGAACTTAGAGAACTTTGGAAGATCGTAGTTAGCGCATCTGCAATGTGCTCACCTACTTCCTTTAAAATATGTCAGCTTTAAAACAAACCAAGGGTAAAAGATGGCTGCTATCTGCTCAACTATTGCACAAACTGAATACTAAGTGTTGAGCCGGGTGCATTTTTGCATTTTGATGGCCTTTGCCCACACATGGCTTACCAAAGACTCGTAACATGATGCAACAAGCTTATTTTTCCAAAGGAAAGGAAGCAAGAGGATAACCTGCAATACAGTCAAACTTGTTCAACTGGTGTCACTCTTGCCGTCACACAAAATTCTGTTCTGCTTCGAACCGTAGCAGCTGAAAAGCTTAAATCTCATCGAAAAAAACCAAACAATTAAGGGAATTAAAAAGGGCAAAGCTTAACACAGTATCTCAACTTCTGCCTCCACAGTGCCTGCAGGCAGGAAGGTCAATAAAAACCGACAGGCAATATCCACATTGTTCAGCTACTTCGCAAAACAGATTCAAACAGCACCCTCCAGCAGGATACTAAAAATAGCTCCACTGAATTTCTAACATCTGGTGAGAAAGATATGATGTAGGTAGATTTTCAGATCTTATTGCAATACACTTTGTTCCAGAAGAGCTTTAGAGTTTCCAATTATTCAATTGTTAGTCATTATGAAGAACATCTTCAGTTTAATAGGTGGCTCGGGGGAGGGGGAATTCAAATCTTCCACTATATCAGTCGATAGATAGCAGATCAGATGACGGCAAAATATAAAAGTGATACTGTTTAAATGTGAGCATCTTTTAGATGAAACTAGAGTGAATTTACCTGGCAGTCAGTGCTCGAGGTTTAAATTTTGTTTGACTAGGTAGTTAAATATGGCTGTCAAAAATTTGTACGCGGTGTTACATTTTATCTGGGTCTCTCCCAACTCTTCTCCCACTTAGATTTTTCACAAATCACCACTCCCCAGTTGACATGGAAAGCAGATAAACAGGAAATCGCAGAACATGATTCCCCAATTAGAAAACAGAATTGGATTTATTCTAATCACCATAAAATATTGGTCCTTCTGAGAGATTTGCCAATATTGTATTTAAACAAATGAGGTGCACTTAAGACAGTACTAAAATGACTCCACCTTAATTTACTTCCCTCCTCCCCTCTGGCAGAGATGTGACATGTATTGATGCCTCTCTTAGCTGGAACAGAAACCAATAATATGTGGAAATTAAACAGGTACGGAAGTGTAATGGTTAAGTCGCTAGACAAGCAATCCAGAAACAAATAACAAATCCCACCATGGCAGTTTGAGAATTTGAATTCAGTTGAAGAAATCTGGAAATAAAAAACTGATTATCAGTAAAAGTGACCATGAAGCAGTCATAAAAACCCAACTGGTTGCCTCTTAACTGCCACTGAAGTAGTCTAGCAAGCCACTCAGTTGTTTCAGGCAACTAAGGATGGATAATAAATGCCAGCCTTAGCAGCGACGCCCACATCCTAGAAATAAAAAAAACTGCAAGAGTAACCATTCCAGCACAATACACTGGAATACGAATATGCCGCCCAAGCCCATCAAAAACACTTTTACAAGTCAGATTGCAAGAGCATGTTTCAGTCATCTTCAAATGTTTACATTACTGCTTCTGCTCCATCAGCAGAATCAAACATACTAGGCGTTAAGCACATAGGCCCAGATTTAGCAATCAGCGACGAACAAACGCCGCTCACCATTCATTGCACTTACGGCTGCCCACATCATTTTCGTGGGCTTTTACGCGGTAATTAGAGATCCATTTCAGCATGGCACCCTCTACAGAGGATCTGGGATCTGTATGAACAGGGCAAGCAACAGCATGTCTCCTCAATCAGGTTGAAGAATCCTTGCTGAGACACGCAGAGTAAATTATAATATTTAATTCAATGTAAAATCATGTACAGAAAGTGAAAGAAAGATGGGATTAAGAGAAGACAAATAGTAAAAACTTAATTTTTTTAATTAAATCTCCAATAATTAAAATCTGAAGGAATGAGACTCCACACTTGTAAAAGTGAACTTTTAGTGCCAGAGAGGTTTGTTTGGCAGTAATTGCGACTTAGCACACAATTAAAAATTTACTTACACTGAATGCACAAGCCCCAACTTTTTCAGGCATGTTTAGCAGGTAACTAGTGGGTAAGTGCAGCAACTTCATGCCAGTCATGTGTTTGAATGCAGAGTCTCTCAGCGAGGTACCAGTGTAGCGAAGCTTGTGGAGGAGCAGGGCAAATTGGACAGCAACTTCCTGATTTCTGCATCTAATGTGTATGCGCAGATGCTGTCCGATTTACTCCATAAAGGTGCGCGCTGATGGCCTCACCGTTATTCTTACCGCAAAATCAGGACCATTATCTAGGATGATACTCCAGTGCAGGGCTATGGGAGCGCTGTATTGTCAGGATTGCCATCTGTAAGATATGGCATTAAACCAAGGCCTCACCTGTTTATTCCAGGTGGATGATAAAGATTCTATAGAACTATACAAAGGTCAGGGAATCCTGGTCCTAGCTAACATTCTTCCCTCAACACCACCAAGAACAATCTCATTGCTGTGTGTTGGACATTGTTAGGTGTAAATGGCGGTCGGGCTCATATACAAAAAATAACTTCAAAAAGAATTTATTTAGGATGTTTCTGAAGTATATAAGGCTCTATATAAATGTATGTGTTCTCTATCTTACCAACACTGCCATAAAATGACAGCTACCAGCATTTTCGGACTCAAATGCTCACCCTACCACACACTTAAAATTGTAATAAAATTCCACTAAGAAAATTGCTTGGAATCTGCAACAATGTCAAGAAATTGAATGCAAAGAATGGCAGGGTAGGTACGAGGAAGGGGAAAAAAAAAGTAGCCCAGAATTACCCAAAGGAAACAGCAACACAATGTCAGATTGCAAGAGCATGTTTCAAAGTCATCTTCAAATGCTTACATTACTGCTTCTACTCCATCAGCAGAATCAAACATACTAGGCGTTAAGCGCATAGGCCCAGATTTAGCAATGTAGTATGTAGACTGCCCTAAAACACTATGTAGTTTTCAGAAAATTACACAGTTGGTAGGGGCCAGAAAGAAAAAAAGGCAACAAATATATCTGTCTAGCATATAAATGTTTCATCTTGTAGCACTTCCCATTGCTGATTTTAAAAAAAAATTCATTCACGGGATGTGGACGTTGCTGTCAAGGCCAGCATTTATTGCCCATCCCAAACTGCCCTTAACGGAGTAGCTTGCTAGGCCATTTCAGAGGGCTGTTAAGAGTCAACCACAGTGCTGTGGGTTTGGAGTCACATATAGACCAGACCAAGTAAGGACAGCAGATTTCCTTCCCTTAAAAAAAAAGGACATTAGTGAACCAGATGGGTTTTTAAGACAATCCGGTAGTTTCATGGTCACCATTACTGATACTAGCTTTTTATTCCAGATGTATTTAATTAACTAAATTTAAATTCCCCAACTCCAGATTACTAATCCTGTAACATAACCACTATGCTACCGTTCCCTTTACAGCTACTGTAATAAGTGTCATAAGCATAGTGGTGATTTTATTTTATTTGGAAACTCATTTCACAATGAACCATAGAAGTTTATAGGACAAAATAGAGCTTTCTCCCATTCCCATGACCTCTACCACCAAGGAGGTCAAGAGCAGCAATGCTATGGAAACACACCATTCCGATTGGGACATGAATCATTGCTCCTTCATCTTCACTAGGTCAAAATCCTCAAATTCCCTCACCAGAAGGCCAGCAGTGGCTCAAGAAAGCCCACACTTTCTCAGAACTAAGTGTAGGCAATATAAGTGGCCTTCCCAGCATCACCACATACCATAAAAAATGCCATTTGGCTCATTGTGTCTGTGCCAACTCTTTGCTAGAGCAACCTTAAACAAATTCTTGCTTTCTCCACATAGCTCTTCATCTGCTAAGAACATTTATTTATTCTTCCCTTAAAAGATGCAATGGCCTCTGCCGCAACTACTACCTGTGGGGTGGGACCCTTCTGTTAGAACTCAGTGCTAACAAGGTGGTCTGCACCTTTGGTGACTATTTTTCTTCTACCAGGATTTGGAGCCACTGGAGTCTGCTCTGCTTTCCCAGTTTGTTTATGCTTCCCCTTCCACCTGCCTATTCTATACCTATTAACATACTGTGTCTCATATCTTTTATTTCTCATTATGCCCCCTATAGTCTCATGATATAATTTCCATCATTTAACCATCTCCTGTTCTCCACTTAAGCATGCGTCAACTCTGCCCAGTGAAAACAGAACCTTCCTGGCATTGTACTATCCCTATCCTCGAATGCATAGAGCAGATGGGAGTGAGACAGTGAGTAATGACAGTTTTAAAAAAAAAACTAGAGACAGCATCCTTTTACTGTAGCAGATACAGTAGCTTAACTCAAAATTAAAAATCCAGAACACACTTTAAAGACTTGCATTTATAAAGCCCCTTTCATGACGTCAGGACACAAACCGCTTTACCGCCAATGAAGTACTTTTTGAAATGTAGGAATCGAGTCAGTGAATTTGCACATAGGAACATCCCACATACAGCAATGTGATAATGGACAGAAAATCTGTTTTAGTTCTGTTGGTTGAGGTATAAATATTAGCCAGGACACCAGGGAGAACTCCAGGGTGACACAAGAGTGACTGCTCTAACATCAAGGCAGCATTTGACCCAGTGTGGCATCAAGGAGCTCTAGTAAAATTGAAGTCAATGGGAATTGGGGAAAAACTCTCCACTGGCTGGAGTCCATACCTAGCACAAAGGAAGATCGTTGTGGTTGTTGGAGGCCAATCACCTCAGCCCCAGGACATTGCTGCATGAGTTTTTCAGGGCAGTGTCCTAGGCCCAACCATCTTCAGCTGCTTCATCAATGGCCTTCCCTCCATCATAAGGGCAGAAGTGGGGATGTTTGCTGATGATTGCAGTGTTCAGTTCCATTCGCAACTCCTCAGATAATGCAGTCCATGCCTGCATGCAGCAAGACCTGGACGACATTCAGGCTTGGGCTGATAAGTGGCAAGTAACATTCGCACCACACAAGTGCCAAGCAATGATTATCTTCACAAGAGAGTCTAACCACTGCCCCTCAACATTCAACGGCATTATCATCGCCAAATCCCCCACCATCAATATCCTGGGGGTGACCATTGACTAGAAACTTAACTGGACCAGCTACATAAATACTGTGGCTACAAGAGCAGGTCAGAGGCTGGGTATTCTGTGGCAAGTGTCTCACCTCCTGACTCCCCAAAGTCTTTCCACCATCTACAAGGCACAAGTCAGGAGTATGATGGAATACCCTCCACTAGCCTGGATGAGTACAGCTCCAACACCACTCAAGAAGCTCGACACCATCCAGGACAAAGTAGCCCGCTTGAGTGGCACCCCATCCACCACCTTAAACATTCACTCCCTCCAACACTCCACCGTGGCTGCAGTGTGTACCATCTACAAGGTTCACTGCAGCAACTTGCCATGGCTTCTTCTCCCAAACCCAAGACCTCTACCACCTAGAAGGATAAGGGCAGCAGGCGCATGGGAACACCATCACCTGCAAGTTCCCCTCCAAGTCACACACCATCCTGACTTGGAAATATATCACCGTTCCTTCTTCGTCGCTGGGTCAAAATCCTGGAACTCCCTCCCTAACAGCACTGTGGGAGTACCTTCACCACAAGGACTGCAATGGTTCAAGGCAGCAGCTCACCACCACAATCTCAAGGGCAATTAGGATGGGCAATAAATGCTGGCCT
This sequence comes from Somniosus microcephalus, assembly GCF_052327205.1. Lineage (NCBI taxonomy): Eukaryota > Metazoa > Chordata > Chondrichthyes > Squaliformes > Somniosidae > Somniosus > Somniosus microcephalus. The sequence continues at coordinate 112,074,457 of NC_140996.1, forward strand.
TGCCAGCAATGCCCACATCCCAGGAACAAATTTAAAAAAACTTCAAAAATAGAAACATAGTAACTGGAGTAGGCCATTCAATCAGATCATGGCTAATCTGCATCTTGGCTCCATCGACCTGCCTTGATTCCATAACCCTGAATAGCCTGGTCTAACAAATATCTATCAATGTCAGTTTTGAAGTTTTCAAACTGACCTAGCCACAACAGTTTTTTTTTTTTTTTTGAGGGAGATCGAGTTCCAGATTTCCAATATCCTTTGTGTGAAGTGCTAACATCATCCTATGATTGGGCAGATGCAGTATAATGTGGATAAATGCAAGGTTATCCACTTTGGTGGCAAAAACAGGAAGGCAGATTATCTGAACAGCAATAGATTGGGAAAAGGGGAAGTGCAACGAGACCTGGGTGTCCTTGTGCACCAGTCGCTGAAGGTAAGCATGCAGGTAGTTAAGAAGGCAAATGGTATGTTGGGCTTCATAGCGAGAGGTTTTGAGTACAGGAGCAAGGAAGTCTTGCTGTAGTTGTACAGGGCCTTGGGGAGACCACATCTGGAGTATTGTGTGCAGTTTTGGTCACCTTATCTGAGGAAGGATGTTCTTGCCATGGAGGGCGTGCAGCGAAGATTCACCAGGCTGATACCTGGGATGGCAGGAATGACATACGAGGAGAGATTGGGTTACATAGATACATAGATACATAGAAGATAGGAGCAGGAGTAGGCCATTCGGCCCTTCGTGCCTGCTCCGCCATTCGATGAGATCATGGCTGATCCTTTAATTCAGTATCCCGTCCCCGCCTTCTCTCCGTAACCCTTAACCCCTTTTGCCTGTAGAAATATATCTAATTCCCTCTTAAATATATTTAATGAGCTGGCGTACACTGCCCTCTGTGGCAATGAGTTCCACAGGTTCACCACTCTCTGAGTGAAGAAATTCCCCCTCATCTCTGTCCTAAATGGTTTAGCCCTTATCCTTAAATTATGTCCTCTAGTTCTGTTCTCACCCGCCAAGGGAAACATTCCTTCTGCATCCAGTCTGTCTAGACCTGTCAGAATTTTATACACTTCTATGAGGTCCCCTCTCAATCTTCTAAACTCCAGTGTGTACATCCCTAAACTACATAGTCTCTCCTCATAGGTCATTCCCGCCATTCCTGGTATCAGCCTGGTGAATCGCCGCTGCACCCCCTCCATGGCAAGAACATCCTTCCTCAGATGAGGCGACCAAAACTGTACACAGTACTCGAGGTGTGGTCTCACCAGTGCCCTGTACAGCTGCAGCAAGGTATCCCTGTTCCTGTATTCTAACCCTTTTGCTATGAAGGCCAGCATACCGTTTGCCTTCTTGACTGCCTGTTGCACCTGCATGCTCGCCTTCAGTGACTGGTGTACAAGAACACCCAGGTCTCTCTGTACTTCCCCCTCTCCCAATCTATTGCCATTTAAATAATAATTTGCCCTCCCGTTCCTGCACACATTTGATTGGGCTTGTACTCGCTGGAGTTTAGAATAAGGAGAGGGGATCTCATTGAAACTTATAAAATTCTAACAGGTCTAGACAGACTAGATGCAGGAAGGATGTTCCCGATCAAATCAACTTTTATTGTCATTGTTAGTGCACAAGTGCAGTACAACGATATGTAGGCTTGCGGCTCCCGAGAGTGTACATTTAGATGAAGACATTTAAACATTCAACATACATTTGGCTTGTAATACATTAACATAAACATAATAAAGTGCATTGGCAGATGTGCAGGCTTGAGAGTTTATTTGTGGAGTTCAGTAGGATGACAGCCCTGGGAAAGAAGCTGTTCCTAAATCTGGTCGTACGGGTGCGAATGCATCTGTAGCGTCTCCCAGATGGCAGGAGGGCGAACAGACTGTGGCTGGGGTGGGTGGGGTCTTTGATGATGGACCGTGACCTCCGTAAACAGCGTTTCTGGTATATGTGCTCTATGGTCGGTAGCCGGGTACCAGTAATGCGTTGGGCAGTTTTGACTACCCGCTGCAGGGCCTTCCGGTCATAGTAGCTACAGCTGCCATACCATACTGTGATACAGTTTGTCAGGATGCTCTCTATTGTGCAGCGATAAAAGTTAGAGGGGATCAGGGGTGACAGGTTACATCCCTTCAGCCTCCTTAGGAAATATAGGCGCTGCTGGGCCTTCTTCACCGGAGAGGAGGTATGGAGGGACCAGGAGAGGTCTTCCGTGATGTGGACTCCGAAGAACTTAAAGCTGTCCACCCTTTCCACCACAGCCCCATTGATGTGGATGGGGGTGTGACTTCCGCCTTTAGACTTCCTAAAGTCCACAATGATTTCTTTGGTTTTCTTGATGTTAAGGGCCAGGTTGTTATCGGCGTACCACTTCATGAGATGCTGGACCTCCTCCCTGTAGGCTGACTCATCATTGTTGGTGATCTGGCCTACTACCGTGGTATCATCCGCAAACTTGATGGTGTTGGAACCATGAACAGCCACACAGTCGTGGGTGAAGAGGGAGTAGAGGAGGGGGCTCAGCACAGGGTCCGGGGGGGGCGGTGTGGTTACCTAATTTGACAGACTGGGGTCTGTTTGTTAGGAAGTCCAGGGTCCAGTTGCAGAGGGAAGTGTAAAGGCCAAGAGTTTGGAGGCCAGCTTGTTGGGAACGATAGTGTTGAATGCTGAGCTGTAGTCTATGAACAGCATTCTGATGTAGGTCTCTTTACCATCTAAGTGATTCAGTGCCGAGTGTAGAGCAGTTGTGATTGCATCCTCCGTTGATCTGTTTGCACGATAGGCAAACTGGTGTTGGTCAAGAGAGGCGGGAACACTGGCTTTGATGTGAGCCAGGACCAGTCTCCCGAAACACTTCATTATGATGGGTGAGAGTGAGACAGGTCGATAGTCGTTCAGGCACGTCACAGCCGTTTGTTTTGGCACAGGAATAATGGTAGCGGTCTTGAAGCATGTAGGGACTACTGCCTGGGCCAATGACAGATTGAAGATGGCGGTGAAGACATCAGCCAGCTGATCAGCACATTCCTTGAGTACCCGTCCAGGGATGCTATCCGGTCCAGCAGCCTTTCGTGTGTTCACTCCGCGTAGAACACCCCTTACGTCAGAGGTCGACAGTGAGCACCTGGTCTTCCTGGGGTGGCAAGGCTTTGGTAGCCAGCTCCCTGTTGTCCCTGTCGAAGCGAGCGTAGAAGTTGTTAAGCTCCTCCGGAAGGGAGGCATCGCTAACCGGGGGGGCTGGTGTTTTTGCCCTTGTAGTCAGTGATGGACTGGATGCCTTGCCACATGCGCCGGGGGTCCGAGTTGTTGCGGAAATGATCCTCTATTCGCAGTGTCCGTTTCCTTTTGGCAGTCCTGATCCCCTTTTTTTTTTTTTTAAGGTTGGTCCTAGCTGCACTGTAAGCCGCCGCGTCGCCAGATTTAAATGCTGCGTCGCGTGCTTTCAACAGTGAGCGGACCTCTCTGTTCATCCAGGGTTTCTGGTTGGGGTATGTCCTGATATTTTTATGGGTCGTGACGACCTCGACGCAGCTGTTAATGGCGGGGGAGTCCAGAACCAGGGGTCAGAATCTAAGGATAAGGGGTAAACCATTTAGGACTAAGATGAGGAGGAATTTCTTCACCCAGAGAGAGAGTGGTGATCCTGTGGAATTCTCTACCACAGAAGGCACTGGAGGCCAATTCCATTAAATATATTCAAGAAGGAGTTAGATATATTTCTTCAGGCTAAAGGGATCAAGGGATATATGAGGAGAAAGCAGGGACAGGGTACTGAATTTGGATAAGCCAAGCCATGATCTCATTAAATGGCGGAGCAGGCTCGAGGGGCCAAATGGCCTACTCCTGCTCCTATCTTCTATGTTTCTGTGGTTATGGCCCCTTGTTCTGGACTCTCCCAGAGGAACGTGTTTCCAGCTACCCCACCAAATCCTTTAGTCATCTTAAATACTTACAGTAGATCACCCCTTAATCTTCTATATTCAAAGGGAATACAAGCCTATTCTATGCAACCGGTCCTCAATTTAACCCTTTTAGCCCCAGTATCATTCTGGTGAATCTGTGCTGCACCCCCACAAAGGCCAATATAGCCTTCCTGAGGTGCGGTGCCCAGGACTGAATGCAGTTTTCCAGGTGGGGTCTCACCAGAGCTCGGTACAGCTGTAACATAACTGCCATCCCTTTGTATTCCAGTCCTCTTGACAAAGGCCAGCATTCCATTAGCCTTTAATTATTTTTTGTACTGGTCCACCAGCTTTTAGTGATTTTTGAACTTGGACCCCTAAATCTCTTTGCACATCCACCGGTCCTAGCCTCTCACCATTTAGAAAATACTCTGATCTCTTTCTTGGGTCCAAAGTGGTTGACTTCACACATTGAACTCCATTTGCTACAGTTTTACCCACTTAAGCTATCAATGAGCTTTGCAAGTTTCTGTCCCCATCTACACTATTTACTGTGTCACCTAACTTAGTGTTGTCAGCAAACTTAGATATACGGCTCTCTATTCCTTCATCGAAGTCATTTATAATTTTTTTTTAAATTTTTTTTAAAAAGCCGTGACCCCCAATACAAATCCCTGGGGACCACCACTAGTCATACCCTGCCAATTGGAGCACATGCCCATTATCCTTACTCTCCGTCTACTACCTCCGAACCAAGCAAATAGGTTACCCCAATTCCGTGCGCCCTCATTTTTGTTAACAGTCTCTTATGTGGAAAGTTGTTGAATGCCTTCTGGAAATCTATATAAATAACATCCATAGACACTCCCGCATCTATCACATTAGTTACCTCCTCAAAAAATTCAAATAGGTTCGTTAGACATGACTCCCACTTTACAAGTCCATGCTGGCTCTCTGATCAGCTCATACTTGTCCAAATGCTCAGTGTCTTTACTGCTCTCTATCTCGCCTAGTCCATAGGATCTTTTAAGTCTACCCAAGAGGGCAGACGGGGCATCAGTTTAATGGCTAATTTGAAAGATTCCACCTCTGAAAGTACAGCATTCCCTTGGTCCTGCACTGGACTGTCAGCCTACATTTTGTGCTCAATTCTCTGGAATGGGACTTGAACCCACAATCTTATGACTCTGAGACAAGCATACTACCCACTAAGCCACAGCTGCTTTGTAATGCATCCTGCACAAACAAGGCACTGTCAACTTAAAAAAGCATATACTAAATTCACCTGAATACTTTAAAGTAACTTATGTAATAGTGAATACAAACAAACAGTTTACAATTAGATAACTAACTCTTAATTCTGTGCTGGTTACCACGGCCTCCTTTCCTCACCCTGTGAAAATTTCAGGAAAGCTAGCTAACCAAGGGTCTGAAAAGTGTTTTTAAAACAAATGTTGTGGAAATTGGATCATTTTAAAATCTGCATTGGCTCTGAAACCTAGATTAACTTTAATACCATAAATCAGTGGCAATATGATGGTTGCCAGAGACCACATAAAGGCCAGAAAAAAAGGCAGCAACAGTGTCATGCTGCCTGCCTGCTTATGATGGCACAAAAACCCAAACCTGGAAGGGCATTTAAATTTCATGAATCTGAAGTTTTGGTGAACATGCAAACCTGTCAGCCTAGACAGCCAGTCCTGCTGTGTGATGTGATGAAAGTAAGCTCACAAAGCAGCCCACCACCACCTTTGCACAGTAACTAGGGATGACAATAAATGTCGGCCTTGTTAGCAAGTCCCACGTTCAGAATAAATTCCTTTAAAAACTATTGATGCTACAGTGAACAAATCATGTTTTATACTGGGATAGAAGGTGGAGTTAAAATAGGAGCAGAGTGCTTCCATAAGAAAAATTCTCTCTATTCCAGCATTCCAGGAAGTTACTGGAACAGCATTATCCAGTAATTTTAGGTAAACTTTTGGTGGTTTCTCTCCCTCCACCAATGACTCTCTGGATTTTTAAGTTCTCATTTACCTGCATAGAAGTTACAACACAACACAAACTGGCCATTCAGCCCAGCTAGGTCATGCCAGCATTTACACTCAATGCGAGAGAGTAGTTCTAATCACATTTATCCACCCTGTTCCATTTTCCCTTCAACACTTTTCCTCATCCACCTATTCAATCTAATCTTGAATGTTGACAGATTCTGCCTCAAGCACTAACCCTGGGAGTGAATTCCACATCCTCACAATTCTGAAGAAGGTTCTCCTGTTCTCAATCCCTTAATATTTAATCTGGTCAGCCGTGGCTCAGTGATAGTATTCTTGCCGTCAAGTCAGAAGGTTGTGGGTTGAAGTCCCACCTCAAAGACTTGACCACAAAATCTAGCCTGACACTCCAGTGCAGTACAGATGCACCCTTAAACCAATGACCCGTCTGCCTTCTTAGGTGGACATAAAAGTTCCCATGCCATTATTTTGAAGAGCAGGGGAATTCTCCCCGGTGACCTGGTCAATATTTATCCCTCAACCAACATCACTAAAAACAGATTATCTGGTCATTATCATATTGCGATTTGTGGGAGCTTATTGTGTTCAAATTGGCTGCGGTGTTTATGTTACAACAACGACTTAATTTCAAAAAGTTACTTCATTGGCTGTAAAGGGCTTTGGGACATCCTGAGTTTGTGAAAGGTGCTATATAAATGCAAGTAATTTTTCTTCTTGATCTATGGCCCTTGTTCTTGACCCCTCAAATACTGGAAGCAGTCTGCTTCTATTTACCCTGTGCCACCATTTCATAATTTTAAACACTGCTGCTTATGGAGTTACATTGTTCTAATGAAATGACCCAATTTTTCCAACTTTCTTCATATTTATATTTCATCATACCAGGCAGCGTCCTAGTTAAACACATTTTTCCTTTTATCCATCATAATGTTGCGCATGTCACTCTCAGTCACTTCAGGATTCACATCCGCTGATCTCTTTAGTAAAGACATTTATTACAATGTTTCTTTAAGTTGACACTTATTGAACTTATTTTTGAATTCTCATGCCCAAGGAGCTCTGCTCATGTATTCCTATTCACCCAGTTAAAACTTCTTTTTTTTTTTTTTTTTTAAAGTTTAGAAAGTTAAGGCACCAGTCTAAATATTTTAATAAACTCAAAGATGGTTTAAAAAGGACTCGGAGATCCTCAGGATCTATTGGACACTTTTTAAATCTTGTTAGATGGCGCGGCACTCAAATGCATGCGGTATTGGACTGCCTCCTTCAGGAAGTCTTGTCATGCTTCCAGACTCGGGCCATGTCAGGACACCAGGTATATACTTCAAATTGAGCATCAGTGTGAAGTGAAATCTACTCTGCAGTGACTCTAAAGGTTGTAATGTAAACACACTTTAAATTTTATTCAACCATGCACTAATAGCGGGGAACCTTGATGAAGAATCTAGATTTAGTGTTGCAAGCATGCCACTCACTTGGTGGAGTAAACTATTGCTTTCCCCACCCGCAAATCTCAATACTTCTGAGACATGCTGTAACCACTAGGCAGCATGAAGAACATTCTAAATCCATGCACTAAAATCACTTAATTCCACTTCACTTATAAATTTAATATATGAATTGCAGAGGTCTAAATTGGGAAGAATTGCAGGATTACCGTACAATGACAGAAATTGATGTTGGCTACAGAGAGATGCGTTAAGAAAGAAAAGCAATGGCTATTTCCTACTAATCCTATGACAGGTTCTTGCAACTCATTCTACATCATAACACTACACGATCCTGTTCCCAACTATTTAGCTCATTTAGACACAGGGTCTCAAAATAGTCCTGACAGAAAATATTACAAGATAAACACATGCTTACTACATTATTTGTCTATGTTTTATTAAAGTTTGTGTCTTAATAGGACAAGATTCTGTGGTTATGGGTAAATTCAACAACTGGAGGGTTTAGCATGAACCAAACAATGTACATGCAGCTGCAAGGTTTTCTGGGTATGACAGTAACATACACAAGAACACCAACAAGCGGGTAATCAGTCTCAATCTTTCGCATGCAGTTCCCACAGCAGAGAGCATCACAAACCCACCCTCATCTTTATCAGATCAATACAGTAATGTCCAGTCCTTTGACAGGCTGGGGAAAAAAAAAAAATCACTATTGGGTTGGGTTATGGGGCGAGGTTTAAATTTCTAAACATACACTACAGCAATTACAAGAATTGTAAAAAGGGAGCCGATTGCATCCATACTTTGGTGTTTAGGAAACATCATCTAAGGAACAAAAATAATAGCTGCTTTTAAGTCACTTGGACTGCGATCCCAAGTTGTTAGTGTTTAAAATCTCCCGCTGTTCAAAGCCCGGTTCACCCATTGGTTGGTCACAATCGCACAGGTTTGGAGGGAATTGGCATTGAAAAGATGGTAATGGTGACATTCTGGATGGTAACGCTCTGGAGGTTTCTGCTGCCGCCCAAGCTGATCTCCGACTGCGAAATAGCCGTTCCCTCACCTGAAGCCACTGTGTGTGAAATCCGGAGGGAGACGAGCACCCAACACTGTCGTTGGGCGTCACCAGTCTGCCGAAAACCCTATCCAGGAAGTAATAGACCCGAACTATAAAGAGGAGGAAGTTGTTGACAATCTGTTGAGAAAAAGAGCATCCTGTGGGCTCTGCAACCACTAAAACAGCAAAGAGCAAGTCGCCCAACGGCCCCACCACTGAATAAAACACCTACCATGTTGACAAGTAAACTGAGTTTAGCACATGTTGCACTGGCCAGAGTTCAAATAGTCTTGAAAAAAAATCAGACAGGTTTCTGGAAAGTTACTGTTGCAGGTCGGCACATAACTACCAAGCCAGAGAGAGAATGTTCCATGAAGAAATTGGGGAAAAAAGTGCAACTGGAAAAGTAGTTCTAGCACCCATTACTGAGCAAACAGCAACATAGCGGATCGAGTCCGTGAAAAAGAATCTTCAGAGCCGTCTTCAGAGGGGTGGGGCACCATGGATGTTGGAAATGAAAGAGCACTCACAGTTCTTGAGGTCTGATAATGCTCCTCACATTTATACGAGTTTCTTACAGAAACTATCTGTTCCGGTGGCATGGATCTTAAATATTTAATTCAAAGTAGCATTGCAATGGACAGAGCACTGGAGACCCAAGAAAGACCATTTAGAGCAACTGTATCAACAGCTAAAAAACATGGAATGACCAACTTGGGTGAGCTCATCACTCACATATAAAAAGGAATTCACAACAAAAAACAAATCTGGGGAAAAGTAGCTCCTGTCTTTTATTTTGTGGTGCAATGTGATACATTAATACAACTCAAAACTTCTGTTTATTCAATTAAAGATTTTTATAGAATTTATGATAAATCGACTAAACTGCAGTTAATTCGATTAGATGGACTTGTGGATTTGATCATGCGGTTTATAGGAAGAGACCGTGAAAGTTGTTTTAAGATGTTACTATATCCGAACCAATAAAAAATGATGTGATCGAGAAGGGTTGCAGTCAACCTGGTCGCAAACAAGATGAACAAAATACAGTTTAATGGTTTAAAGTAAACACACTTTCAATGACATGAAATAATACGTGGAGCTCAGTATGTCCGCAAACGTATATATTTTACAAGTGTTTATGTCTGTCGTACTAAAGGATGAATCAATTTAAATGGCAGACCAGCATCTAATTTACAGTAACAATTGAAAATATCACTTGGGATGACCATCTGAAATGTAAATATTCTTCATTGCTTAAAGTGGAACAAGCTGAATAGCCTGCCCGGCGACTGTGGTCTGTGGCTCCGGCTTCTGCTGGTCTTTTGACCCCCCTCCCCCACTTGTAACGCGGGAAGGGAAGGTTAAAAAGTGCAGAAACTTTACAAGCAGGTTTTGTCCGCACTTCCCACGTTACTCTTTTGCTTAAAGAAACATCCTTGTCAGCACGCCGCTCTTTCAATAATTGACTCTAGCTGTCTGCAAGCGAACAAACGCTGGACCCATGCAGATGACTTCTGCCAGACATGTGGACTTTTGCAGTCTCAGGCTCCTACAGAGTGCTATTGTTCCCAGTGTAATCGGACACTCTGAAATGGATAGGGCTCTCTGACTGGCCACGCCGGGGGGGGGGGGGCGGAGAAAGAAGAAATTTTCTGTCGATCTCAGGCTCCTTTAAGTCGCATCAAACTGGAGCCAGTTATAAAACTGCAGACGTAAAGATCGAGAAGACTCAACTATTGAAACTCAAATTGCACCGCCTCTATTAATGCATTTTTAGTTCAAAATCTTTAATTGCACTAGTCGAATGGAATCAAAAGTCCCATCCCCAACAGTAACTGGGTGAAGAGATGACGAGCCTCCTTTTTCTGGCTACATTACTTCTAAAATACTTGAATTCAACAGAATGTTGTGACATTTACAGATTTGGTGGACTGAAGTCTAGGGACGAGTTAGTGGGATACCAATTCGATGGCGATCAACCAAACGCCGAAAAGTTTGGAGCTTTGTTTCTGCTGTCAGTTGGCGAAAGTGGTGTCGCCAAATGTCCTTCTCGGCAGATACTAAAATTGATTATGTATGCATCGAACAACCTGGGCATTTAATCTATACAAATTGCTGAGACGATCTTGAGAGATCCAAATGTTTAGATGAGCCATTTTGAGATCGCTTTCGTCCAACATCTCAACAGCCAAATGGATTAACAGGTCAAGTAGGAATTTGTCTAATGAATTAAATACAGAACTTCTCTGGAGGCTAAATGTCCAGCATTTGAGCCATTTTGAGATAGCTTTCGTTTTCTTAAGGACTGCCCACCTTTACCATGAAATACAACAGAGCCGCAGAACGCGTGCGTGAACTTTGCACATTGCAAGCTCTGCAGAACAGTTTTCTGCAGTCCACCTCCAAACTTTCAATCGATGTCGCTTGTTTTCACCCTATAAGGAGAAGGTTCATAAAATCGAAGTACAACAGAACTAGCTCACTCTTTACAATCGAATACAAGGGTCGGTGATACTGCAATTTAAAGAGTTAATAAAGTATGTATCAGGCTCATGTCAGGTTCACAACTTAGCTACGATTTAACAAATCTCATTACTACTAAACACCAGCCCTCATAGGAGTTGCCAAGCATTTTTTCCAGTTATATACTTGGGCCACAAGTTTCCACAACAGTAACTTGACTTTAAACAAAAATATTTCTATGCACACACCCCCTTCCTTACAAATGTAGTGGGGGGCTGAGTTCAAAGGAAATGCTGCCTAAACCTACGCTACAGAACTTCAGTGTGTTCCTTAATAGTTAGGGATTGTCCCAACCTTGTAACTCGATCTGGTACACTGCTGATAAGAAAATTGAAATAAAAGTGGGAAAAAAAGCCTTCCAAACGCCACCCATACGGTAAGTTTATAATGGTCTCTAAATTAGGTAAAACGTGAAATAAAAACATAAATTTCCACTAATCCTTCTTTAAGTCACTTACTTTAAGTAGTATCTCTGGCCCGAAGGGGTTTTGGCCATTTCCCAACCGGGTGGTAGAGGCACGTCGTCAGGAAACTCGTATGAAGACTGTCGGAGGTGAGGCGAGGGGCCGGGACCGGGGGGTGCACCAATACCGGGAACCGCTCCCAGAGCAACCCCAGGTCCGGCCGAGACCGTGGATGAGGCGGCGGCGGCGCTGAGCAGGGAGGCAGGCGAAGAGTGAGCCCGGACATGCTGAGCTTGCAGCGGCGGGGCCGGCTGTGCGTTGCCCCCGTCTGTGCTGGCCTGGCGGGAGTGGCTCTTGGGCTCGGGCTGTTTGAAGAACGAGTCGGGTAGTTTGCGGAGCCGCATCGGCACCGACTGCGGCACGTTGGAGTTCTTGGGGTTCATCACGGCGTTGAAGAGCGCCTCCAGGTCGGTCTCCGAGTCCCCCCGAACATGCACGATCTGGTGGCCGGCCGGAGGCAGCGACGAGGGCGGCTGCGGTTGTTGCTGTTGATTCGAATCCATCTGCAAACTTTTCTTTTTTTTCCCCCAGAAGAACTATTAAAACAATTTTTTTTTTTTTTTTTGAAGAGACTCAACTAAATCAAGCCACGTTCAGATTTGCCACAGTTTTTCAACTCGACATCGGTACCACCGCCAAACTCCGACTACAACAATTTTATAGAGAAAAAAAAGTTTTTGGTAAAAAAAAATCACAACACCACTAAAGTTTGCAGCGAGTTCGGAACTTGGTGCGGGAGCTCAAACTTTGATTGCTCACGTGAGCACTGACGTCCCGTGGGGCGGAGCCCATTCGCAGATTTTCTTTTCGAGGGAGGGGGTGCTCTTTAACTTTTATTCGCTTTTCCCTCGGCCTCGAAACGCCCCCGGCGACGTTAATATTGTTCATTCTGGATCGTCCTCAGTCGCTGGCGCTTGTACCCCCCCCGTTGTAATGTGTGATCTGAACCGTTTCCATCTCGCGAGGGCGATTCTGAAAGTTTGTGCTCGAGAGTATGCCACATTACTATTGCTATTTATGTTAACGTGCGATAATAATTTAAAACGGTATGGCGAAGACATTCTTTATACATTATTAAACATTACAAAGCAGAAAACGCCTGGACCTTACCCCCTTAATAGAAGAGCTTTGCAGCAACCGGTCTTATTGCAGAATCAGCCGCACATATAGAAAAGGTAAATTGCCATATTTAAACAAATTAATTCATAGGATGCGAAACGAAAATGAAAAAAAAGATGCGCTAGATTTTTCTCCTCAATATCCTGTTGACTTGACGTGTTGACAAGGTAATGAAAAAATCATTTTTGCCATCGTTAAGGAATAATTTAGACATAAAATGAGTAGAAAAAGTTACTCCTGAAATGAGAATAGAAGTCTGTTATTTTTACAACACAGTGAAACGACTTAAAGTATTTGTGGTTGGTTGTCCGTCGGGAGGTCGATGACATCTTGATCAGGTCACGGCTTGGTGACGTGACTCCTCTTTCCTAACCTCTTGTTTGGCTCACCGGTTCGACACGAGACCACACTGAATTCAGTTAAGTGTGGTTGCAGAAATAGAATAAATCAATTTTACATAAAATGGTAGAAACTGTGTGTTAAAGGCAACTTTTAAGAAAACTAAAGTAATGCTAATACACTATCTCAAAATTAGAGTTTTTGAAAGTTTTTAAAAATGTAAACAGAAACGATAGAGCATTATCCTTTTCCGGAAGAGTCTATCCCACAGTGTTTGAATGTATTTCGGATTGGGGGAAGGGGACTTTTCGTGACATTGTTTAATGGCTGAAATTATCCACCCTTCCTCGAATTGTTATGCAAATACTTGCATTTCAAATCTATTGAACGCAATCATTTTGTCAAGCAACAGACTCAGCAATGCATAAGAACTTTGTTTATTTCCCAAACATCAAGGGGCTGAGCGATTATAATTCTAAATTAATTCTTAATTCGTGACACTAAAATTTGAAAACCAAGAATTATAAGGGTGACCGCTGTGTGCTAGCAGTTACCTAATTAACTAGTGCTGACATTCCTATAACATTTTCATTTAAACCGAAACGCTATTAGCTAAACTCTAGAGAATAATCATACTGGAAGCTAAATATGATAGTGGTGATTATTTTCTGGAGTTGTACAGTGTTTACTACAAAGTTACTCAGCAGATAAATTATTTTTAACCGGTACGACCCACGGACCACACACATGCACATCACTCACTCTAGTTTCTGTGAATGCTCCATCCGTGCCTACTGACGGATATAATGCAATACGCCTGAAAAAATCGACCGCGGGGAATGTTCTAAAGTATAATTTTATTCCAGATTTTCTGTTTCTGAGATGTGATAAAACTATTTTAGGAGGTGGCTTAATTTATTTTGGGTACGAGACGATGTCCGTTGGTAACTTTTACTTTTCGGTATCCGGTTTCAAGGTTATCTCAGTAATAGCGAGACCGTGCCATTTCATCGGCGCTTTGTGCCAGGAGTGAAGAGAAGAAAAGTATCTTCTCTCCCGGCGCTCCAGAGAGCAATAGATAGGGAATGTACTCCGTCACTATTAATTTGTTGATCAGCCTTCTTGAATATAGAGCAAGATAAGTAGAAATATCATCATAATGTCTTATTTATCATGAAAAAGGCAAACTAAATACTACAATATCGCTGTTACTGCCTGGATATACAAACATCAAGGTTTGAGTCAGAGATCATCGCAATCCTACTGTTGCACCGGATCTCTGGATGTTACTGAATCATTTTACATTTTTGTTTCCATATATGTTTGCCTCCAACATTATTTTGTGGAAGGATACTTTCTGGACCTCTTTTCTAGTTGTATGAGCAGCCCCTTAAATCATACCTGTTCCTCATGGTCACAATCAACGGAAAAAGTTGCTAAGTCAAAGTTACAACCAAGGTTCAAAACGTTACTGTTTGTATATTCAATCAGTTTTGAACTATGGAAAGCGTAGGTCACATGATATAATACATACAAATACAACAGAACTCACCAAAGTAACAAAAATCCCAAATAAAGCTCAGATTCATAGGTAGAACTAACTCTATAATTGGAGTTTTTTTGTACTCCCAACTTCAGATCCAAAGGGTTGATTTACAATTTATTTATATTATTGGCCCCTATATGCTTTGTTCAGGCATATTTATTTTGTCTTCCAACTTTGTTGAGTTAGAAACTGTCATATCGCCTCTGGTTCTTTTGCTAATCACCTTAAATCTGTGTCCTCTGGTTACCAATCCTTCTTCCGCAGGAAACAGTTCCTCCTTATTTACACTAACGCAACAAAGTTGGAAGATGAAATAAATATGAAAGCATGTTTCAAAGCAGTACCAGTAACAAAACTACAAATTGTTTCATAACCAGTTAAAAGTGAAATGATACCAACCTCTGAATTGGCAGCAAAGGATAGAAGGGCCTAGAAATTTGATGGCGCTGCACCTGTTTTCAGGCGCTATATGGTCAAATAAGCCTCCAATATGGCAGGCAGGAAGCATATTGCTCACCATATTGGATCGGGCTTCTCCATAGGCATTAAGAGTGCATGCCAGAACTATTTAAAGTAATCATAGAATGATACAGCACAGAAGGAGGCCATTCGCCCCAATGTGCCTGTGCCAGCTCTTTAGAAGAGCTATCCAATTAATCCCACCCCCCTGCTCTTTCCCCATAGCCCTGTAATTTTTTCCCTTTTTAAGTATTTATCCAGTTCTCTTTTAATGTTACTATTGAATCTGCTCCCACCACCCTTTCAGTCAGTGCATTCCAGATCACAACAGCTCGCTGTGTAAAAAAAAAATGTTTCCTCATGTCGCCTCTGGTTCTTTTGCCAATCACCTTAAATCTGTGTCCTCTGGTTACTGACCCTTCTGCCATTGGAAACAGTTACTCCCTAGTTACTCTATTAAAACCATTCATGATTTTGAACACCTCTATCAAATCTCCTCATAACCTTCTCTGCTCTAGAGAGAACAATCCCAGATTCTCCAAATAACTGTGGTCCCTCATCCCTGGTGCCATTCTAGTAAATCTCTTCTGCACCCTCTCCAAGGCATTGACATCCTTTTTAAAGTGTGGTGCCCAGAATTGAACACAGTACTCCAGCTGTTGATCCCATAAGCTCTGTTGGCAGTTAACAAACGTGCAAGTTGCAACAGATATTCAGTACTCAAAAGGGTTAATCTGCACCATTTCATTTCAGTGATGTGTACCCAGAATTGAACACAATACTCCAGCCAATGATTGCATATGCTTTTTTAACAGCCTTCTCAACTTGTCCAAAGATTTGAGTACATACACCCCCAGTCTCTCTGTTCCTGCACCCACTTTAAAATTGTTCCAATTCGTTCATATTGCCTCTCCTCATTCTTCCTACCAAAATGTATCCTTTCATATTTCTTTGCATTAAATTTCATCTGCCATGTGTCTGCCCATTTTACCTGTCAATCTATGTCCACCTGAAATCTGTTTCTATCCTCCTCATTGTTTACTACATTTCCAAGTTTCATATCATATGCAAACTTTGAAATGATGCCCTGTATACCCAAGTCTAGGTCATTAATATATATCAAAAAGAGCAGTGGTTCTAACACGATCCCTGGGGAACACCACTGTATACGTCCCTCAAGTCTGAAAAACAACCGTTCACCACCACTATCTGCTTTCTGTCCCTTAGCCAATTTTGTATCAATGCTGCCACTGTCCCTTTAATCCCATAGGCTTTAATTTTATTTACAAGTCTATTATGTGGTACTTTGTCAAACTCCTTTTGAAAGTCCATATACATGCATCAACTACACTACCCTCATCAACCCTCTTCATTACTTCATCAAAGAACTCGATCAAGTTAGTCTAACTCGATTTGCCTTTAACAAATCCGTACTGACATTCCCATGATTAGCCCATACTTTTCCAAATGACAATTAATTTTGTCCTGGATTATTGTCTCTAAAAGTTTCCCCATCACTGATGATCGGCTGACTGGGCTGTAATTGTGGGGTTTATCCCTCTCCCTTTTTTCAACAGGGATGTAACATTTGCAATCCTCCTGTCCTCTGGCACCACACCTTTATTAAAGGAGGATTGGAAGATTGTGACCAGAGCCTCTGCAATTTCCGCCCTTACTTTCCTCAATAACCTAGGATGCATCACATCCGGACCGGGTGACTTTTCTACTTTGAGGACTGCCAAACTTTTAAGTACATCCTCTTTATCTATTTTTATCCTATTCAATATCGCTACTGCCTCCTCCTTTACTGCTACATTGGCAGCATTCTCTTTAGTGAGGACAGATGCAAAGTACTCATTTAGTACCTCAGCCATGTCCTCTGCCTCCACAAGAAAATCTTCTTTTTGGTCCCTAATCAGCCCCACCCTTCCTTTGATTACCATTTTACTATTTATGTGTTTATAAATGACTTTTGGGCTTCCTTTTATGTTTGTCGTTAATCTATTCTCATACTCTCTCTTTGCCCCTCTTATTACCCTTTTTAGAGCTCCTCTGTACTTTCTATATTCAGCTTGGTTCTCTACTGTATTATGAACATCTTGTGACGGTATAGTGAATAACATATTCAAATTAGGGTCCTGCGCTTCTTGGAGGACCCTTTTCTGATTTTTGGTATGCCCCAGCGCCTGACTCGCCATGTGATAAACGTGCCCAGCTACTCGTGGTGCTAATAGGCAGGAAGGACCCTACAACAGTGCTATTTAAAGGGATTATGCAGTACTTGCGTGTTAGTTGCTGGTTTGGCATTACAGGCTGCTGGTTAACTTCTGGGTATTTTGGTGTGTTTTCTGACTTTGGAAAGTACGCTTATCTGCTGAGCAGATGATTTTGCTAGTTGTCGTGTCATATCGCTACACCTTCCCTCGCCACTGTTCCACGCAGGCTCTGGCTCAAGAGTTGAAGTGCCTCAGATCTTTAGGTCTGCATGGTCTGGTAGTAGAGGGCATTCTAGGAGATGCTCCATTGTTTGAGATGCCTCACCGCAGTCACAGTTGGTAGTATCAGTTTGACTGTATCCCCAATTCTGCATGAGGGCTCTGCAGCAGCCGGCACTAGTCCTGAGGCGATTGAGACACAGCCAAGTAGGCCAAGTCTCACTGGCTCCTGTTGGAAGAGAATCCTCTGGATCAAAAGATAACTTGTGTGGCTGTTACAATTTGGCTCTAAAGTGCGCATGGTGTCAATATTTGAGCTTGTGCTTGTGATGGTGAGATCATGTGACACTGCATCTTTAGGAAGGGTGGCCTCCTCTTCACTGGCAGAGGGGCGTCCACATTTTGAGCACATGAAATGAAAGAGAGGAATAAAGGTTGTCCTTTAGTGTGAAGGGAGTTTAGAGAAAGAGAAGTGGCTGGTGAAAGCATCTCCAGTTTGCCATGCAGAATGTAGTGAGGGATAGATGTAAGAAGGGAAAAAATAGAATAAGGTATGAAGAAACCTTGCATGACATCTCCTCCAGCGTTACCAGTTGCCACAGCCCCTGCCTGTGATGGTAGCTTGTTTTATTCAAGTGGGGGAGAGGGTATGCAGGCAGGCTCAGTCTCCTCTGATAGCAGCTTTGTGTCTCAAGTTGTGAACAACTTTCTCCTGCAAGAAATAAGGGAGTGTGTTATTGACAGTCTTATGAGGTGTTTAGAGAATATGCCTATCATTGTGGAATAGATGGTATGCAGTGTATCAGAAGTGAGGTGAGGGGGAGAGAGGGTTGAAAATGTGGTGAGTGTGTGAGTATGAGGAGAAGGAAGTATAGTGAAGTGTAGTACAATGATTGTAGTAGAATGAAGGGAAGCAGGGGAGGGGAGAATTGTGAGTAGTGAGGCTGGAGGTGGTGGAGATGTGAGCTGAGTGCTGCGAGGTGGGTGAGTCAGGGAGTTAGGTGAGGAGTGGAAGGAGGAGCTCCCTTGCTTGCCTTTGTTTTTCCTAACTTTTCACCCTGTAGGAATTGGTTCTTTACACCAAGGAAAGAGTCCGAGAGTGGGAGCAGTCAAACAACAACAACTGCGAAACCACTAAAGTGACATCACAACCAGGGAAGGAGCTGATTGGTAAGTAAGACCTGTTGAGTATTTCTACAGTCCAGTCGTTAAAGTCAAAGTAAGATCTCTAGTTTAGAGTAAGTAGCGTTTAAAGGGAAGTAATGTCCCTAGTGTATTTAATATTCTTTAATTTAAGGGAAGTAAAGGGAGTAAATTAAGGATAGGACATGGCAGGGCAGCTCGGCACCGTGGACTGCTTTTCTTGTGCTATGTGGGAAGTCAGGAACACTTTCGGTGTCCAGGGCGAGCACATGTGCAGGAAGTGTCTCCAGCTGCAGCTACTCGAAATCCGTGTTTCGTAGCTGGAGCTGCGGCTGGAGTCACTGTGGAGCATCCGCGAAGCTGAGATCTTCGTGGATAGCACGTTTAATGAGGTGGTCACACTGTAGGTAAAGAGTGCACAGGCAGACAGGAAATGGGTGACCACCAGACAGAGTAAAAGAACTAGGAAGGTATTGCAGGAGTCCCCTGGGTCCATCTCCCTCTCTGACAGATTTTCTGTTTTGGATACTGCTGGGGGAGATGGTTTCTCAGGGGAATGCAGCAAGAGCCAAGTCCGTGGCACTACGAGTGGCTCAGCTGCACAGGAGGGGAAGAAAAAGAGTGGGAGAGCAATAGTGATAGGGGATTCTATCATAAGGGGAACAG
The DNA here is from genome assembly GCF_052327205.1 of Somniosus microcephalus. Lineage (NCBI taxonomy): Eukaryota > Metazoa > Chordata > Chondrichthyes > Squaliformes > Somniosidae > Somniosus > Somniosus microcephalus. Next base: position 112,093,577 of record NC_140996.1, read on the forward strand.
ATAGACGTTTCTGTGGCCACAGACGTGACCCCAGGATTGTATGTTGCCTCCCTGGTGCCAGGGCCAAGGATGTCACTGAACGTCTGCAGGGCATTCTGAAGGGGGGGGAGGACGAACAGTCAGAGGTCGTGGTTCACATTGGTACCAATGACATGGGTAGAAAGAGGGATGAGGTCCTGCAACAAGAATTTAGCGAGCTAGGTAGCAGATTAAAAAGCAGGACCTCAAAGGTTGTAATCTCTGGATTACCCCTGGTGCCACCTGCTAGTGAGTATAGGAATAGGAGGACAGAGCAGATGAATGCGTGGCTAAAGAGTTGGTGCAGGAGGGAGGGCTTTAGTTTCCTGGATCACTGGGTCTGCTTCTAGGGAAGGTGGGACCTGTCCAAGTCGGACGGGTTGCACCTAAACTGGAACGGGACCAATATCCTTGCGGGGAGGTTTGCTAGTGATGTTGTGGGGCGTTTAAACTAACTTGGCAGGGGGATGGGATATGGAGTGGAGCTATAGTAGGGGGTGATGCACAGCCAAATATAGAGGAAAAAACAAGTCGGCCTGAAAGGCAGAGCAAATATGTAACGGCACAAGGGAGTATGGCAAGGCTGGATGGCATTTATTTTAATGCAAGGAGTCTTGCGAGTAAGGCAGATGAATTGAAGGTGTCGATGAACACATGGGAGTATGATATTGTTGCTATCACAGATCACAGAGACATGGTTCAGGGAGGGGCAGGACTGGCAGCTCAATATTCCGGGGTATAGAATCTTCAGGCGAGACAGAAGGGGGTGTAAAAGAGGAGGGGGTGTCGCAATATTAATCAAGGAGTCAATTACTGCTGTGAGAAGGGATGGTATCTCAGCAGGTTCCTCTAATGAGGCCACATGGGTAGAACTTAAAAACAAAAAGGGGGCAAGCACTTTGCTGGGAGTGTACTATAGACCCCCAAACATTCAGGGGGAAATAGAGGAACAGATATCTAGGCAAATCTCAGAGAAATGTAGAAATAATAGGGTAATAATAGTAGGGAATTTCAACTTCCACAATATTAACTGGGATAGTCAGAGTATGAAAGGCTTAGAGGGTGCGGAATTCTTAAAGTGCATCCAGGAGAGCTTTTTGAGCCAGCATGTAGAAAGTCCTACAAGAGAGGGGGCGGTACTGGACCTAATTCTAGGGAATGTAGCCGGGCAAGTGGTAGATGTGTCAGTAGGAGAGCATTTTGGTGACAGTGACCATAATTCGGTGAGATTTAAGGTCGTCATGGAAAATGACAAAGATGGACCGGAAATAAAGGTTCTAAATTGGGGGAAAGCCGATTTTAATATGATAAGGCAGGATCTGGCCAAAGTGGACTGGGATCAGATACTTGTAGGAAAATCCACATCAGAGCCGTGGGAGTCTTTCTGAAAGGAAATAGCGAGAGTACAACGCCAACATGTTCCCGTAAAGGTCAAGGGTGGGACCAACAAGCCCAGGGATCCCTGGATGTCAAGGGATATACAAGAATGGATTAGGAAAAAAATGGAGGCTTTTGGCAGATACAAAGGACTAAAAACAGTGGAAGCCCTAGAGGAGTATAGAAAGTGCAGGGGGGTACTTAAAAAAGAAATTAGAAGAGCGAAGAGGGGGCATGAAAAAACACTGGCGGGCAAAATAAAGGAAAATCCCAAGGTGTTTTATAAGTATATTAAGGGCAAGAGGATAACCAGGGAAAGAGTAGGGCCCATTAGGGACCAAAGTGGCAATCTGTGTGTAGAGCCGGAAGATGTAGGTGAGGTCTTAAATGAATATTTTGCATCTGTGTTCACTATGGAGAAGGACGATGTAGGCATAGAAATCAAGCAGGGGGATTGTGATATACTTGAACAAACTAGTATTGAGAGCGAGGAGGTACTAGCGGTTTTAGCGGGCTTAAAAGTGGATAAATCCCCAGGCCCAGATGAGATGTATCCCAGGCTGCTGTGTGAGGCAAGGGAAGAAATTGCAGGGTCTCCGACACAAATTTTCAGAACCTCTCTGGCCACAGTGGAGGTGCTAGAGGACTGGAGGGCAGCTAATGTAGTACCATTATTCAAGAAGGGTAGTAAGGATAAACCAGGGAATTACAGGCCAGTGAGCCTAACATCAGTGGTAGGGAAATTATTGGAAAAAATTCTGAGGGACAGAATTAGTCTCCACTTTGAGAGGCAAGGATTCATCAAGGATAGTCAGCATGGCTTTGTCAGGGGAGATCATGTCTAACCAATTTGATTAAATTTTTCGAGGGGGTGACTAGGTGTGTGGATGAGGGTAGTGCAGTTGATGTAGTCTACATGGCTTCAGTAAGACTTTTGACAAAGTCCCACATGGGAGACTGGTCAAGAAGGTAAGAGCCCATGGGATCCAGGGCAATTTGGCACTTGGATACAAAATTGGCTTAGTGGCAGGAGGCAGAGGGTGATGGTTGAAGGTTGTTTTTGTGACTGGAAGCCTGTGTCCAGTGGTGTACCACAGGGATCGGTGCTGGGTCCTTTGCTGTTTGTAGTGTACATTAATGATTTAGATATGAATGTAGGAGATATGATCAGTAAGTTCGCAGATGACACAAAAATTGGTGGAGTGGTAAATAGCGAGGAGGGAAGCCTCAGACTACAGGATGATATAGATGGGTTGGTCAGATGGGCAGAACAGTGGCAAATGGAATTTAACCCTGAAAAGTGTGAGGTGATGCATTTTGGGAGGACTAACAAGGCAAGGGAATAAACAATGAATGGTAGGACCCTAGGAAGGACAGAGGATCAGAGGGATGTTGGTGTGCATGTACATAGATCCCTGAAGGCAGCAGGACAGGTAGATAAGGTGGTTAAAAAGGCATATGGGATACTTGCCTTCATTAGCCGAGGCATAGAATATAAGAGCAGGGAGGTTTTGATGGAGCTGTACAAAACGCTAGTTAGGCCACAGCTGGAATACTGTGTGCAGTTCTGGTCGCCACACAATAGGAAGGATGTAATTGCATTGGAGGGGGTGCAGAGGAGATTCACCAGGATGTTACCTGGGCTGGAGCGCTTCAGCTATGAAGAGACACTGGACAGGCTGGGGTTGTTTTCCTTAGAGCAGAGAAGGCTGAGGGGGGACCTGATTGAGGTGTACAAAATTATGAGGGGCATAGATAGGGTAGATAGAAAGGAACTTTTCCCCTTAGTAGATGGGTCAATAACCAGGGGGCATAGTTTCAAGATAAGGGGCAGGAGGTTTAGAGGGGATTTGAGGAAAAACTTTTCACCCAGAGGGTGGTTGGAATCTGGAACTCACTGCCTGAAAGGGTGGTAGAGGCAGGAACCCTCACAACATTCAAGAAGCATTTAGATGAGCACTTGAAATGCCATAGCATACAAGGCTACGGACCAATTGCTGGAAAATGGGATTAGAATAGACAGGACTTGATGGCCGGTGTGGACACGATGGGCCGAAGGGCCTCTTTCTGTGCTGTAAAACTCTATGGGCTGGATTTTGTCAATGGGGACGCGATGGAGGCGGGACTCCCACTTTTTGGGTTGTAGTCCCGCCTCCATCGACTTGTGGCCAACCCACACTATTTTCCCTTGATTGACCTTGTTAAGCCTGCCCAGCGGGCTCAGTAGGCCAATTAAGGGACACCTGGTTACTGGTGACATCAGCGATTGACGTTTCATCTGTCAAGAGCTTTTGACAGCTGAAAAATCAGCGTTTGACAGCTCTGTGAAGCTGTCAAACACTGACAATCTGTCTTCTAACTTGAGTCCTTCTACTCGGACTCAGTTAGAGAGTTCTCCAGACTAGAAAGCAGAATGCTGCAGCTTTTCATAGTTCAGCGGCCATTCTGCTTTCTGTGCCGGTGAACTGAGGGACTCCCGAGAACTGAAGGAAGGAAGCCTGCAGGAGAAAGCAAAGGTAAGTAAAACGTATTAAAACACTTTACACTTACCCCTGCACACATGCACCCATCACTCACCTGCATTACGGATATCTCGACCCCTCCAACCCCTTCAGACCGACAGTCCACCTCGCTAACTTGGCGTGGTTCGGAGCCGTTGGGAAGCCCACACTTCAGGGCTAAAAATAGGGATTAGGCAAAAAACTGCCTGTTAACTACCTGTTAACAGGCAGTGAATTGGCACGAATCCCCTTCCCGCCTCGGGGAGGCGGCTCCCAGCACAGGTCGGATACCCGCCTCCTGGCACATTGGCACGGAGGCGGGTTGGGGGCGGGATGGGTTCCTGCCCCCCCGATTCTGCAATTTTCCCACCACTCCCGCCTCCAAACCTGCCTCCACGGGGCTTGGAAATTCGAGCTCTGAGAGTAAGAGAACAATATTCTTACCTTGACAATTCAGGTGAGCTAATTGAACTTTTTGCAGCATTGCAGCCATGTCCTTGGATGTAAGCACCTGGTATTGACCTCCTCAGCGATGTCTACCCATTGGCAAGCAGAGTTGTTGCTGGAAGGGTTTTCTGCTCTGGGGAGAAGAGGATCTCCCTCCTCCTAACCTGTGCCTGCACCAGGGCCTCAAGGCAGCATCAAAGAACCTTTGTTCTCTTCCAGTGCTAGCTGCAACGACCCCACTTTTAGTGAGTTGGGACTATGGATGTTGATTATTTGTGACACTTCGCTTTGGTTAGTTGCCCTCAATAGCAGTGCAACCATATGATGGGTGCTGCTCTGTATGGGTGGAGGAGGAGGAGGAAGAAGAGCAGTGGCAACAACAGCAGCAGCAACAACAGCAGCAGCAGAGCCCTCACCATGCAGGAGTTGCTGCAGTTGGACCTCTGAGAAGACAGCAGCTGAGGGGGCCTGCTCACAGAAGGCCTTATCCACCCAACAGAGTGTACAGGCCAATTTTTCCTTTCTAGAAATATCTGAGGAGCAATTTCTGAGAAGTAATGCCTGAGGAGGCTGCGTTTCTCGAGACAGGTTGTTTCTGACCTTTGCCACCTTCTGCATGAAGACCTGCTGCCTGCCTCACCAGGGAACCATGCCATGCCAGTGGCTGGTTAGGTGACAACCGCTCTGATCTTTTTTTGCATCAGGATTGCTCCAGGGTGTTACTGGGAATATCTCACACATCTCACAATTGGCACTCCATAAATGCATCAAGGAGGTGACCAATGCATTATTTGCCAAGGCGAATTCATAGTTTTTGTTTCCCATTGATCAAAATGACAGCCTCGGGGCTTACAGCAATGGCTGGCTTCCCCCAAGTGCATGGCGATATTGACCACACTCATGTTGCCATCAAGGCAACTTAGGAGCAGCCAGAAGGCTTTGTTAACCACAAGGGGTTTCACTCTTTCAATGTGCAGCCTGTGTGTGATCACAACAAACATATCAGGCAACTCTGTGCCTGGTTCCCTAGGCAGCTACCACAATGTTTTCATCTAGTGGCTGCCAAACATCCTCCCACTTTTCCAACTTACTAGGAATGTTCGAGGATGGCTGGTTGGGGACAAGGGCTTCCCCCTTCTACCATGGCTCACGATGCTCTTTCGCAACCCCACCATGCCAAGTCAGATCAGACATAAAGATAGCCATGGAAGTGCAAGGAGCATCATTGAGCTTATAATTAGATTCCTAAAGCAATGGTTCCAGTGCCTTTATAGATTCGGGGTATTCCTGCAATATGCTCCACCAAAAGTCTCCTTCAGAATAGTGGCCTGCTGCTTCCTGCACAATATCGCAATCCAGAGATGATTGCACATGGAGGAGGCGGATTGGCAGAAAGTGTGATAGCAAAATACTGCAGATGCTGGAAATCCAAAATAACAACAGAAAATGCTGGAAAAACTCAGCAGGCCGGGCAACATCCGTGGAGAGAAAATAGAGTCAACGTTTCGGGTGAAAATCCTTTGTCAGGACTAAAGAAGCATAGGAAATGAAATAGATTAAGAGGCCAGGCTGGGAGAGAACAAAAGAGAAGAGACATTAAGAGGTATTCAAAACGAGACGAGATGGTGATAGGACTAGTGGAGACAAGAGACGGCTCTAGATTAGGTGTGAAATGCGCCGGCACAATGGGAGACAGCTGCCATGTGGGAGAGAGAAAAAAAAGAAAGGTGGGGGTGGGGGGGAAAGGCCAAAACAAAGGTGTGGATAAAAAAATATAAGTAAAAATGTAATAGGTGCCGAGGTTATGATCTGAAATTGCAGAAAGTGTCTTCATCTGATGAGGAATGGGTGGGTGAAAGTGAGGGAGATGCAGAGGGAGGAAGGCCATCACAAAACCTTGTGGCTAGAGATGCAAGGGATGTATTAATTACTCAATTATTCAGGTGAACAGCTCGATCCCATCCCATGAAAACTGAAAACAATCCCCTTTGCAATCATAGTCCTGGTAATCTCGGTCACCGCTCCCCTAATCCTTCATTAAATAACATTTGCCAACTTTTACAAACATGACTTTCTGACAAGGCAGGGCAAAGTGCCAAAAGCGATGAAGGTTGTAATGCGTACTCAATCACATTCATTGTCATCAAATTATTAACCACTCAAGTGTTAACAATAGTGCACTTTTCAAAAGAAGGTTTACTTACTCTGCTACGAGATGGTCCCCAGTGGCTTCATCAGAGCTGGCTGCTCTGATTATGTTGGGACCCTTGAGATGCTCATGTCCGGTGACCTCTGGGAGCTTGACCCCATGAGGACATAGCTGTAGACTGGAGTTCCTCAGCTGCCACCAGGACTATCTGGCCCAATGGATTTCAGGCAACATGGTGGGTATTGGTTGAGAGGCTGGCAAGGTAGCCGATGCGCAGCCATTCTGAGAGGTTATCACTTGCCCATCCCGTAGTGCCACCATCACTCCCATGGTACTACGGTTCATCATTCCCACTGGTCTGAGGAAGAGCAGACTGTAGGAGATGAGTGACACTTTGAAAGCCCCTGTCCACCAGTTTGTCCAAAAAGGAACAGACGTTGGCGTCCAGAGTCTGAATGGAAGCTGCCTGAGCTTCCATCAAAGCTACGAAGGCTGGTGAAACAGGCTCCTGCTGTGAGGGCCTGACTGAAGTGTCCCTGGAGGTGGCCACATGCTTCACGGTCATGAAACAAAACTCCACCTGCTGGAAGTGGACTCCTCCATACTTTCAGACATGGTGCTCAAAGTCTTTGGCAGGCCTTCCAATACATCATATAATCGCTGGTGTGCCTCAAGCATTTTCTTTTCATCGACGAACCCTGGAGGTTCGCATCTCTGTCCCACTCAGTAGAACTAGGAGAGAACATTGCCCGCCAACATGTCATCTCCTGGCCTGTCCCTGGCACCAGTACCTGCTCCTGCACACTTGTGCTTTTGTTTTAGCAGCTGTAGGCTCTGCTAACTTTTATCCTGCCCAGGTGCGAGGGAGCATATGACAGTACTTCCTCAGGAGGAATGCCCTTCTCCAAGGCGTCCTCTTCAAGAGCTTCTACGTGTATCACATGCTGCATGAATTCTGGGTGATGCTGTATTGGATAAATACTCTTTCTGAATCCAGACATAGGCTTTGAACTAACAAATGGTTTTATTTACATAAGATAGATGAATGAGCAGTACACGCTTTTACACAGCAAGCAACATTCTCCCTACATGCCTGGATATATAAAACAATAAAGACGTAACTCTCTTTCTTTCATGGGCCCTAAAACAGAAGACCACTAACTAACTTAACTCTTCCTGGTGGAGTTGTGAGACTAGCTGAGAGCCGGCATAGGCTGGACGGGCCAAATGGCCGCCTTCCGTACTGTAACCATTCTATGATTCTAAGATGGTTCATGTAAAGTCCGCGCCTCAATAATACACGGACTTCGGGAGAACAGTTTAACAGGTACTTTACTGAACAAGAGGCAGCTTGAAACTACAGAAGCCTGCTAGGGCCTTTTATACAGGGGTGGTCACTGCCGGTACTGCAGTCTAAGACCAGTTATTCCCTTAAAGGTACATACACAACAATTCCTCCCCTTTTAGATAAACAGTACATAACATTAATTTAACAACTAAATAATAACTAATTACAATTTTCTCAGTAATATATACATCAACTGAAATAGTCATTTATAAGTTCAGTCTTTGAGGAGGCTTCCTGATCCGGACTGGATAGCGCCTTTCTCGAGCATCCTGTTCTGGCGGTGGAGTCAATTCTGGCTCATTGTCATTGGTTGGTTCGTCAGCTTCCAATACCCCTGCTTCTGAGGTAGACGCAATCTGTACTTCAGGCTCATTACCAGGTGCACATGCTTGTGGTACAGGTTTGGCTTGTTCCTGTGACTCTAGAATCTGGTCAGCATAGCGTCTCACGATGCCCTCTCCAACGTCCACTGTGTACATTAGTGGTCCCTGCTGTGTGCATATCGTGCCTGGCTGCCATTTTTCTGTTCGGTAGTCGCGGGCCAAGACTGGTTGCCCTATCTTGAAGCTCCTGGTTGGCTTCTCATTTATGTGCTGGAACTGCTTATCCTCAACATCTCGTCTTATGTTTGGTTTGAGCAAATCCAAGCGACATCTTAGTCTCCGGTTGAAAAACAGTACGGCTGGAGTTTGGTTGGTTACTGCATGTGTAAGCAAACAGGAAGTTATCCACCTTGTGTTGCAGTGGTATGTCGTCATTATACATTGCCTTTATGGCCTTTTTAAAGGTCTGAACAAACCTCTCAGCCAATTCATTTGTGGCTGGATGATATGGGGCAGATGTGTAATGTTTCACCCCATTATTCTTCAGGAACCTCCGGAAATCCTCAGACACAAACTGTGGGCCATTGTCGGAACAGATCTGTTCTGGCAACCCATTCCTGGCGAAGATGGTCCTTAGGACTGCAATAGTTTTCTCCGTGGTGGTGGAGGACATTTTAATGACCTCTGGCCATTTCGAATGGGCGTCCACAGCGATTAGAAACATTGAGTCCATAAATGGACCAGCAAAATCAATGTGTACCCATTGCGATGGAGATGAGGGCCACTCCCATGGATGTAGCGGGGCCTGTGGTGGAGTGTTTTGGACCTTCTGGCATCCTGTGCATCTCTTGGTCATATCCTCGATTTCTTTATCGATTCCCGGCCACCACACAAACGCCCTGGCTAGGCTCTTCATTTTTACCCCTCCCAGATGACCCTCGTGAAGCTCATTGAGTACTCTATCTCTCAACTTGGGTGGAATTACCACTCGGGATCCACACATCAAGGTTCCCCGGCACACTGACAGCTGTTCCCTCCTTGGCGAGAATGCTGGCAACAGTGAGTCGCCATATGCTGGCCATCCCTTCACCGTCAAATCATAGACCCGAGAGTGTGTCGGGTCATTTCGGGTTTCCTTCTCAATACTTGCGTTTGTAACAGGCAAACATTCGACTATGGTCGCATGGAATATCTCCACCGGGTCCACTGCAGGTGCTTCTTCCGCCGTAGGCAACGGTAGGCGCGACAGCCCATCAGCGTTTCCATGTTGTTTCGTACCTTTGTACTCTATGTCATACTGATGTGCCCCTAGAAAAAGTGACCATCTTTGCAGCTGTTGCGCCGTCATCACCGGAACACCCTTCTTTGGGTTAAAAATTGAGACCAGGGGTTGATGATCAGTCAGTAGGGTGAATTTCTGCCCGTGCAGATAGTGATTGAACTTCTTCACCCCCCACACCAGGCTGAGGGCCTCCCTGTCAGTCTGGGCGTAGTTACGCTCGGCTGAGGTTAGCGAGCGTGATGCAAAGGCTATTGGCCTCTCTGAACCGTCACGGAATTTGTGTGACAGCACCGCTCCAATGCCGTAAGGTGACGCATCACATGCCAACCGAATCGGTAGTGTTGGGTTGTAGTGGGCCAATACTTCTTTTGAAGTGATTTGGCATTTACATTCCGGAAAGGCGCGCTTACACTCATCACTCCATTTCCATGTTACCCCAGTTGGAAGGACGGCGTTCAGTGGGTGCAGAATTGTAGATAAATTCAGCAAGAACTTATGGTAGTAGTTCACCAACGCGAGGAACGACCTCAGTTGCGACACATTTTCTGGTGCTGGAGCCTTGACTACAGCCTCAGTCTTGTCCGGCGACTTATGCAACCCTTCCTCGTCAATCATGTGGCCACAATACGAGATTTGTCTCCTGAAGAACTCGCATTTGGGACGGCTGGCTCGTAGCCCATATTCCTGCAATCTCGTGAGCACCTGTTCCAGGTTGGCAAGGTGTTCATTGTCATTTTTCGCCCGTAACCAGGATGTCGTCCAAATAACACTGGGTCCCCGGGATCCCTTGCAGGACTTGTTCCATTGCCCTCTGCCACATAGCCGGGGCCGATGCTACCCCAAATACCAGTCGATTGTACTGGTAAAGGCCTTTGTGAGTGTTTATCGTGAGGTATTTCCTAGATGCTTCTTCCACCTCCATTTGTAGATACGCTTGAGCCAGGTCAAGCTTTGTAAAACGTTTCCCTCCAGATAGTGAGGCGAAAATATCTTCTATCCGTGGAAGCGGATACTGTACTGTGTGCAGGACTGGGTTCAGTCACCTTGAAGTCCCCACAGATGCGAACCTTCCTTGGCTCCCCAGGCGTGCTGCTCAATGCTTTCTTCATTACAGGAACGATGGGTGTGGCCCACTCGCTCCAGTCCACCTTAGACAGCACCCCCGAACGCTCCAGACTCTCCAGTTCAGCTTCCACAGCTGGGCATATCGCGTATGGCACCGGTCTGGCCTTGAAAAATTTTGGGGTTGCGTTATCCTCAATCTTTATGGTTGCCTTTACTCCTTTTAGAGTCCCAAGTCCTTGTTGGAACACCTCTTCCGCGTCAGATAGGATTTGTGACAGACGTTCAGGTGCGACGTCATCATCTTTTTTGTCAGTCGCAGTTAGTGCCAGAATGGAATGCCAATCCAATTGTAGTCTTTGGATCCATTCACGTCCCAATAATGGTGGTCCTCCATCTCGTAGTATATACATGTATAGTTTCTGTGTTTCCTTTCCGTTATATTCAACTGGCACCCTTATTTTTCTTCTGGGGTAGACCTTTTGCCCCGTGTATGTCTTCAATACAATGGACGTGTCCTTTAAGGGTACGTGTGAGAATAGCCGCTCATAGTCTCGTCGATTCATGACAGTTAGGGCTGATCCTGTGTCCAATTCCATCTTCACTGGAGACCCTGCTGTCATGAGGGTGACCCAAATGGTTCGGTGATCTTCTTTTGCGATCACGTTGTGTAACTTTAAACAACTTAGTCGCCTGCTCCCGGAGTCCTTATCACTCTCCTGATCTTCTGAACTACTATCTGTCAGTTTCTTTGCTTTCCTGTGCTGTTCCTTAGTAGTCCTTGTCGTGTTGGTCTTCTTTCCCGACCTGCAGACTCTTGCTATATGTCCCATTTTCCCGCATTGCCTGCATATTTTGTCTTTAAACCAGCAGTCCTTCTGCTCACGGGTTGTTCTGCCGCAGCGATAGCACTTTTCGGCTCCATACGCCATTTCGTTAGTGCTGTATTCTTGTGGTTTCTGTTGTATTTCCGCAGCTCCCCGTGCTGCTGCTTCGTAGGATACTGCCACGCTGAAAGCCTGTTCTAGCGTCGGGTCCTTTTTTGAAAGTAGTCGTTTCTGGGTTCCTTCACTCTGGAGCCCGCAGACAAACCTATCCCGTAAGGTGTCTGCCAGTCCTGCTCCGAACTGGCAGTGCTTCGATAACTTGCGTAGTTCCGTAAGATAGTCAGCATTGCTCTCATCTTTGTGCTGGTTTCTTTTATGGAACTTGAATCTTTCTGCTATCAGCAGTGGTGTAGGGCTTAGATGTTCCTGTAAGATATGAACAATCTCCTCAAAACTTTTCTCCATTGGTTTAGCTGGAGTAATTAAATTCCGCAATAGGCCGTACGTACTCGCACGCATCAGATTTAATAATACCGACGCCCTCTTTCCATCAGCCACCTCATTTGCCTTGCAGTACACTTCAATTCTTTCCACATACGTGGTCCAGTCTTCTACCTCGTTGTCGAAAGCAGTGATACTGCCACTTTTCGGCATCTTGGGCGATTTAAAATTGCGCCTTCCGCGCTTTTGCTTCTTCCCCAACGGGATAAAATGGCGCCTCCCGCGCTTTTGCTTCTTCCCCTTACTGCCACGCTGCTCCTAGCGTTCTACAGGGTAATGGCGGCGACCCGCAGCTTCAGCGCGTCTCGCTTTCCTTCCCCCCCATTTAGTTTCCGCTGTCCTGTTCTCGAGCACCGACCGTGCCCTGTGCGCTCCACCCTCTCTCTCTTGTTTTCTTTTCCCGGCGACGCTACGCGGCCCGATTTGTAGAGCCGCTCGATCGAGCTTGAGCCCGCCGCAGTCCGGAAGGGTCAGCGCGCTACCTGCTACCAGCACAATTCGGTGGAACCACAGTCTCTCCCGCAATTCTCCAAACACCGATAGATTCTTCGGGCGGTTGCCCTCGGTCGACGCCCGTTGCTCAGACTATGACCTTCCAGGACCTTCCTTTCAGGCGAGATCCCCGTGAGATGATGCCACACTGCAGGTGAGTTCGAACTTACTCGTCGCCACTGTAAAGTCCGTGCCTCAATAATACACGGACTTCGGGAGAACAGTTTAACAGGTACTTTACTGAACAAGAGGCAGCTTGAAACTGAAACTACAGAAGCCTGCTAGGGCCTTTTATAGAGGGGTGGTCACTGCCGGTACTGCAGTCTAAGACCAGTTATTCCCTTAAAGGTACATAAACAACTAATAACCTGGAACTTTCAAGAAATAACGGTTGACTCATCAAATAAAGTCACTTCACACCTCCCTGTTGTCCCCCTCCTCCCCGCCGCAGCCCACACATATACGCGCACACTTCACAATGTTCCTCACTTTCCAAGATTTCTGTCAAGATCCTTCATAAGTCTACATTTTCCCTGCCATCATTCAAATTCCAAAAGTTGAAAGCATACAAAAAAATTAACTATGAATTCTATGTGATCAAGCCGTTTTTAGTTGAAGCAACAACACTCACCAGGAGAAGCCAAGAAAATCAATTTCTACAGCTATTTAGCACCATGAGTACCCTTTGTGCCAATTTACTCTAGTTCATAATCTATTACTTCTGAGGTGCCCCTGAATGATATGAAGTTGAGCAGCATGTGGCTGAATTTTTTCCCCAGGAGCCTTAGAGACCTAAGGTGACTCTTGTCTCAGGGTAGCTGCTGTCCCAGAGAGGTCAGCACTTGCAGTAGCAAGGGGTGATAGCCCTATGCCTAAAGCTCTCTCAAAGGCTATACTAGACCTGGTATTGTGCAACGAGATAGGATTAATTAATGACCTCATAGTGAAGGTGTCCCAGCGATCATAATATGATTGAATTTTACATTCAGTTTGAGAGCGAGAAGAGTGGGTCCAAGACTAGTATTTTAAACTTAAATAAGGGCAATTATGAAGGCATGAAAGCAGAGCTAGCTAAAGTGAACTGGCAAATTAGGTTAAGGGATAGGTCAATAAAATTGCAGTGGCAGACATTTAAGGGGATATTTCAAAATACACAGAATATATACATTCCAACAAGAAAGAAAAATTCCAAGGGGAGGACCCACCATCCGTGGTTAACTAAAAAAGTTAAAGATAGTATTAAACTTAAAGAAAAAGCATATAATTGTGCAAAGATGGGTGGCAGGTCAGAAGATTGGACAGAATATAAAAAACAGCAAAGAATAACTAAAAGATTAGTAAGGAGAGAAAAATTAGAGTACGAGAGAAAGCTAGCTAGAAATATAAAAACAGATAGTAAGAGTTTCTATAGATATTTAAAAAAGAGTTAACAAAGTGAGCATTGGTCCTATAAAAAGTGAGTCTGGGGAATTAATAATGGAAAATAAGGAGATGGCAGTTGAATTGAACAGGTATTTTACATCGGTCTTCACTATAGAGGATACAAGTAACATCCCAGAAATAGCTGTAAATCAGGAAATGGAAGGGAGGGAGGAACACAAGAAAATTATAATCACCAGGGAAGTGGTACTGATCAAATTGTTGGAGCTGCGGGCTGACAAGTCCCCGGGTCCTGATGGACTTCATCCTAGGGTCTTAAAAGAAGTGGCTAGTGAGATAGTTGATGCGTTGGTTTTAATTTTCCAAAATTCCCTAGATTCGGGGAAGGTTCCATTAGATTGAAAAATAGCAAATGCAACTCCTTTATTCAAAAAGGGAGGGAGACAGAAAGCAGGAAACTACAGGCCAGTTAGCTTAACATCTGTCATAAGGAAGATGTTAGAAGCTATTATTAAAGACGTTATAGCAGGGTATTTAAAAAAGTTCAAAGTAATCAGGCAGAGTCAACATGGTTTTGTGCAAGGGAAATCATGTTTAACCAATTTATTGGAGTTTTTTGAGGAAGTAACATGTGCTGTGGATAAAGGAGAACCGGTGAATGTACTGTACTTAGATTTCCAGAAGGCATTTGATAAGGTACCTGGAATGGGCGGGTTGTCTTATGAGGAAAGGTTGGACAGGCTAGGCTTGTATCTGCTGGAGTTTAGAAGAATAAGAGGTGACTTGATTGAAACATATAAGATCCTGAGGTGTCAGGACAGGGTGGATGTGGAGAGGATGTTTCCTCTTGTGGGAGAATCCAGAACTAAGGGTCACTGTTTAAAAATAAGGGGTCGCCCATTTAAGACAGAGATGAGGAGACATTTTTTCTCAGAGGGTCGTGAGTCTTTGGAACTCTCTTCCTCAAAGGGCAGTGGAAGCAGAGTCTTTGAATATTTTAAGGCAGAGGTAGATAGATTCTTGGTAAGCAAGGGGATGAAAAGTTATCGGGGGTTGGTGGGAATGTGGAGTAATCAGATCAGCCATGATCTTATTGAATGGCGGCGCATGCTCGAAGGGCCGAGTGGCCTACTCCTGCTCCTAATTAGTATGTTCGTATGTAGATATGTCCCCACAAGGTGTACCTGTGCTGTTGCTTGCACAGGTAAGATGCCAGGACAGAGTTGGTGAGAAGATGGCAGCAGTTATGGATCTAGAAGTGCCCAGGTGCTCAGATTGGCTAGTCTCTTTCTCCAAGGCAGCCTTATGATGTGAAAGACACAAAATCTTGTTTAACAGTGTATGCTAAACGTCTCCTCCAAGTCACACACCATCCCAACTTGAACACATATCGTCATCCCTTCATCACCGTTGGGTCAGAATCCTGGAACTCCCTACCTAACAGCTTTGTGGGAGTACCTTTACTTCATGAATTGCAGTGGTTTAAGAAGGCGGCTCACCACTAGTGATGGGCAATAAATGCTGGCCTGGCCAGCGGCGCCCACATCCTGAAGAATGAATGAAGAAAAGCATAATGACATTTGTCCTTGAGGAAATAGCAGGTGAGTATAAGGGCATTGCAGTTGTTTGAGAACACACATAAAGCTGGGACTACCTATGATGAGCTTTGCCCAGCCTTTAGCAACATTCCCTTGCCAACTCACCTCCAACTTTGTCCTTGCCTACAGGCTCTCTCTATCTGCTTATTAAGTCTAATGTCACCTGTTCCTGCAAATTCAGGGTTCTAAGTGATGGTCACCCTCCCTTGGTTGGCCTTCTGTGCCACTGGTTGTATAGGAACATGAGTAGGCAATTTAGACCCTCAAGCTTGTTCTACCATTCAATGAAATCATGGCTGATCTGTGACGTAACTTCATATACCATTTTACCTTTGGAGGGAGAGTAGGCAATGTTACAGGCATGTGAATGTCTTTTGAATCTTTCCCCATATGAGGTCATGCATGCCATGGTGATGAGAAGTGTAGGCACTTGTCCCCCTAAATGAAGTGTCCTTGAAGACCAGCAGAAGCTCTTGAGGCAGACAACGATAACTGAGAGTGTGGATTTAAGTAAATAAGGTGCTTGAGTGTTTGGAAAGGTTGCCCTGACACCCAGGTGCTGAGTGAGAAATAGTATAAGAGGTAAGAAGGTGAGAGAAGCAGTACAAGTGATAGAGAATAGAGGATTTTTATTGGCATCAGTGCCTTGACTTACTTTGGTCACCCTTGTAAGGTCACTGAACCCCTTCCTGCAGAGTGTGACAGTCTTGGGGCGATGCATTGACTGCCTCTGCCACCTTGCTCCTGACAGCCTACACTATCGTCTTATGTAGCTTCCTGCTCTCAGTGCTCATCAAACAAATCTTCCTGGCCCTGCTTCTGGCAGCAGTGTCTCCACAGATCCACTGGGAAATCTGGGTGAACCTTCCAATTGCTGACACCATCGAAGTTGTTGCTTTTTCTGCAATCTTACTGAAAAGTGATGTTTCCCTTTAACTGGCTGCAGTCCTTTCTATGTTGCATCAGTATTGAATGTCCCTGCCTTCTGCTGGCAGTAAGCCAATGAAGGGTGGTTTTGAGTCCATGAATGGCTAATGTCAATTCTAGGAAGAAATAGCAGTGGTTTGTGGCGGTTTTACATTGGTGTGCATAGAAACATAGAAGATAGGAGCAGGAGTAGGCCATTCGGCCCCTCTAGCCTGCTCTGCCATTCAATGCGATCATGGC
Source organism: Somniosus microcephalus (assembly GCF_052327205.1). Lineage (NCBI taxonomy): Eukaryota > Metazoa > Chordata > Chondrichthyes > Squaliformes > Somniosidae > Somniosus > Somniosus microcephalus. The sequence continues at coordinate 112,110,049 of NC_140996.1, forward strand.
TGATCATCCAAGTTCAGTACCCGGTCCCTGCTTTCTCCCCATACCCCCTGATCCCTTTAGCCTTAAAAAAATATATATCCAACTCCTTCTTGAATATATTTAATGAATTGGCCTCTACTGCCTTCTGTGGTAGAGAATTCCACAGGTCACCACTCTCTGGGTGAAGAAATTCCTCCTCATTTCTGTCCTAAAAGGCTTACCCCTTATCCTTAGACTGTGACCCCTGGTTCTGGATTCCCCGACCATCGGGAACATCCTCCCTGCATCTAGTCTGTGCAGTCCTGCCAGAATTTTATAAGTTTCAATGAGATCCCCTCTCATTCTTCTAAACTCCAGCGAGTACAAGCCCAATCGACCCAATCTCTCCTCATACGTCATTCCTGCCATCTCGGGTATCAGCCTGGTGAATCTTTGTTGAACTCCTTCCATGGCAAGAATATCCTTCCTCAGATAAGGCGACCAAAACTGCACACAATACTCAAGATATGGTCTCACCAAGGCCCTGCACAACTGCAGCAAGACATCCTTGTTCTTGTACACAAACCCTCTCGCTATGAAGGCCAACATACCATTTGCCTTCTTAACCGCCTGCTGCACCTGCATGCTTACCTTCAGCAACTGGTGCACAAGGGCACCCAGGTCTCATTGCACTTCCCCTTCTCCCAATCTATTGCCATTCAAATAATAATCTGCCTTCTTGTTTTTGACACCAAAGTGGATAACCTCACATTTATCCACGTTATATTGCATCTGCCATGCTTCTGCCCAATCACCCAACCTGTCCAAATCATCCTGTAGTTTCTCGGCATCCTCCTCACAACACACATGCCCACCCAGCTTTGTGTCGTCTGCAAACTTGGAGATATTACATCTAGTTCCCTTGTCTAGGTCATTAATATATATTGTGAATAGCTGGGGTCCAAGGACCGATCCCTGCGGTACCCCACTAGTCACTGCCTGCCACTCGGAAAAAGAGCCATTTATTCCAACTCTTTGCTTTCTGTCTGCCAAACAGTTCTCTATCCAAGTCAATACTTTGCCCCCAATCCCATGTGCCTTAACTTTACACGTTAATCTCTTATTTGGGACTTTATCGAAAGCCTGCTGAAAGTCCAAAATACACCACATCCACTGGTTCTCCCTTATCTATTTTACTAGTTACATCCTCAAAAAATTCCATGAGGACCATAAACCCACCAACAGGAGAATTCAGACTGTTATCTTAACCTTCCCCACAATGTGAAACCATTCTATTCCTTGGAGTGAGAATAGACCTTCTTTCACTCGCTACCTTCCAGAAGAATTCTCTGAATCTTGATGTGAGAATGAGAGCAGAAGCAAGCAGATTATTGCAGAGAAAAAAATGAAGTGGCAAAACTTAATCGAATAATACTATATTCGCTGCTCACGATGTGGTCTCCTCTACATTGAGAAGACCAAACGCAGATAGGTTGATCACTTTGCGGAACACCCCTGTTCCATCCGCAAGCATAACCCTGAGCTTCCGGTCGCTTGTCATTTTAATTCTCTCCCCACTCCCACTCTGGCCCTTCTGTCCTCCTACACTGTTTTAATGAAGTTCAACAGGAGCTCGAGGAACAGCACCTCATCTTTTAATTAGACATTTTACAGCAAGGCAGATTCCTGATCACACATCAAAGGTAGTGACTTTGATTGACAGCTGTTTGAGTCTGCTGAAAAGAGGGTCAGGCCCCTGATTGGCTTGAGCTCTTTGTAATTGATAGTTTGGTAGGCAGGGACTTCATCTCACAGACTTATAGTCGTAGTTCTCAGTCTGAAGGAGGCAGTAAGAGTGAGAAAACTTTGCAGCCAGCAGACAAATGGTCTGTCTATTTTTTAAAAGCCTGAACTGTTGTGTATGTACCTTTAAGGGAACAACTGGTCTTAGACGGCAGTGACCACCCCTGTATAAAAGGGCTTCTGTAGTTTCAGTTTCAAGCTGCCTCTTGTTCAGTAAAGTACCTGTTAAACTGTTCTCCCGAAGTCCGTGTATTATTGAGGCACGGACTTTACAGTGGCGACGAGTAAGTTCGAACTCACCTGCAGTGTGGCATCATCTCACGGGGATCTCGCCTGAAAGGAAGGTCCTGGAAGGTCATAGTCTGAGCAACGGGCGTCGACCGAGGGCAACCGCCCGAAGAATCTATCGGTGTTTGGAGAATTGCGGGAGAGACTGTGGTTCCACCGAATTGTGCTGGTAGCAGGTAGCGCGCTGACCCTTCCGGACTGCGGCGGGCTCAAGCTCGATCGAGCGGCTCTACAAATCGGGCCGCGCAGCGTCGCCGGGAAAAGAAAACAAGAGAGAGGGTGGAGCGCACAGGGCACGGTCGGTGCTCGAGAACAGGACAGCGGAGAGAAACTAAATGGGGGGGAAGGAAAGCGAGACGCGCCGAAGCTGCGGGTCGCCGCCATTACCCTGTAGAACGCTAGGAGCAGCGTGGCAGTAAGGGGAAGAAGCAAAAGCGCGGGAGGCGCCATTTTATCCCGTTGAGGAAGAAGCAAAAGCGCGGGAGGTGCCATTTTAAATCGCCCAAGATGCCGAAAAGTGGCAGTATCACTGCTTTCGACAATGAGGTAGAAGACTGGACCACGTATGTGGAAAGAATTGAAGTGAACTGCAAGGCAAATGAGGTGGCTGATGGAAAGAGGGCGTCGGTATTATTAAATCTGATGGGTGCGAGTACGTACGGCCTATTGCGGAATTTAATTACCCCAGCTAAACCAATGGAGAAAAGTTTTGAGAAGATTGTTCATATCTTACAGGAACATCTAAGCCCTACACCACTGCTGATAGCAGAAAGATTCAAGTTCCATAAAAGAAACCAGCACAAAGATGAGAGCAATGCTGACTATCTTACAGAACTACGCAAGTTATCGAAGCACTGCCAGTTCAGAGCAGGACTGGCAGACACCTTACGGGATAGGTTTGTCTGCGGGCTCCAGAGTGAAGGAACCCAGAAACGACTACTTTCAAAAAAGGACCTGACGCTAGAACAGGCTTTCAGCGTGGCAGTATCCTATGAAGCAGCAGCACGGGGAGCTGCGGAAATACAACAGAAACCACAAGAATACAGCGCTAACGAAATGGCGTATGGAGCCGAAAAGTGCTATCGCTGCGGCAGAACAACCCGTGAGCAGAAGGACTGCTGGTTTAAAGACAAAATATGCAGGCAATGCGGGAAAGTGGGACATATAGCAAGAGTCTGCAGGTCGGGAAAGAAGACCAACACGACAAGAACTACTAAGGAACAGCACAGGAAAGCAAAGAAACTGACAGATAGTAGTTCAGAAGATCAGGAGAGTGATAAGGACTCCGGGAGCAGGCGACTAAGTTGTTTAAAGTTACACAACGTGATTGCAAAAGAAGATCACCGAACCATTTGGGTCACCCTCATGATAGCAGGGTCTCCAGTGAAGATGGAATTGGACACAGGATCAGCCCTAACTGTCATGAATCGACGAGACTATGAGCGGCTATTCTCACACGTACCCTTAAAGGACACGTCCATTGTATTGAAGACATACACGGGGCAAAAGGTCTACCCCAGAAGAAAAATAAGGGTGCCAGTTGAATATAACGGAAAGGAAACACAGAAACTATACATGTATATACTACGAGATGGAGGACCACCATTATTGGGACGTGAATGGATCCAAAGACTACAATTGGATTGGCATTCCATTCTGGCACTAACTGCGACTGACAAAAAAGATGATGACGTCGCACCTGGACGTCTGTCACAAATCCTATCTGACGCGGAAGAGGTGTTCCAACAAGGACTTGGGACTCTAAAAGGAGTAAAGGCAACCATAAAGATTGAGGATAACGCAACCCCAAAATTTTTCAAGGCCAGACCGGTGCCATACGCGATACGCCCAGCTGTGGAAGCTGAACTGGAGAGTCTGGAGCGTTCGGGGGTGCTGTCTAAGGTGGACTGGAGCGAGTGGGCCACACCCATCGTTCCTGTAATGAAGAAAGCATTGAGCAGCACGCCTGGGGAGCCAAGGAAGGTTCGCATCTGTGGGGACTTCAAGGTGACTGAACCCAGTCCTGCACACAGTACAGTATCCGCTTCCACGGATAGAAGATATTTTCGCCTCACTATCTGGAGGGAAACGTTTTACAAAGCTTGACCTGGCTCAAGCGTATCTACAAATGGAGGTGGAAGAAGCATCTAGGAAATACCTCACGATAAACACTCTCAAAGGCCTTTACCAGTACAATCGACTGGTATTTGGGGTAGCATCGGCCCCGGCTATGTGGCAGAGGGCAATGGAACAAGTCCTGCAAGGGATCCCGGGGACCCAGTGTTATTTGGACGACATCCTGGTTACGGGCGAAAAATGACAATGAACACCTTGCCAACCTGGAACAGGTGCTCACGAGATTGCAGGAATATGGGCTACGAGCCAGCCGTCCCAAATGCGAGTTCTTCAGGAGACAAATCTCGTATTGTGGCCACATGATTGACGAGGAAGGGTTGCATAAGTCGCCGGACAAGACTGAGGCTGTAGTCAAGGCTCCAGCACCAGAAAATGTGTCGCAACTGAGGTCGTTCCTCGCGTTGGTGAACTACTACCATAAGTTCTTGCTGAATTTATCTACAATTCTGCACCCACTGAACGCCGTCCTTCCAACTGGGGTAACATGGAAATGGAGTGATGAGTGTAAGCGCGCCTTTCCGGAATGTAAATGCCAAATCACTTCAAAAGAAGTATTGGCCCACTACAACCCAACACTACCGATTCGGTTGGCATGTGATGCGTCACCTTACGGCATTGGAGCGGTGCTGTCACACAAATTCCGTGACGGTTCAGAGAGGCCAATAGCCTTTGCATCACGCTCGCTAACCTCAGCCGAGCGTAACTACGCCCAGACTGACAGGGAGGCCCTCAGCCTGGTGTGGGGGGTGAAGAAGTTCAATCACTATCTGCACGGGCAGAAATTCACCCTACTGACTGATCATCAACCCCTGGTCTCAATTTTTAACCCAAAGAAGGGTGTTCCGGTGATGACGGCGCAACAGCTGCAAAGATGGTCACTTTTTCTAGGGGCACATCAGTATGACATAGAGTACAAAGGTACGAAACAACATGGAAACGCTGATGGGCTGTCGCGCCTACCGTTGCCTACGGCGGAAGAAGCACCTGCAGTGGACCCGGTGGAGATATTCCATGCGACCATAGTCGAATGTTTGCCTGTTACAAACGCAAGTATTGAGAAGGAAACCCGAAATGACCCGACACACTCTCGGGTCTATGATTTGACGGTGAAGGGATGGCCAGCATATGGCGACTCACTGTTGCCAGCATTCTCGCCAAGGAGGGAACAGCTGTCAGTGTGCCGGGGAACCTTGATGTGTGGATCCCGAGTGGTAATTCCACCCAAGTTGAGAGATAGAGTACTCAATGAGCTTCACGAGGGTCATCTGGGAGGGGTAAAAATGAAGAGCCTAGCCAGGGCGTTTGTGTGGTGGCCGGGAATCGATAAAGAAATCGAGGATATGACCAAGAGATGCACAGGATGCCAGAAGGTCCAAAACACTCCACCACAGGCCCCGCTACATCCATGGGAGTGGCCCTCATCTCCATGGCAACGGGTACACATTGATTTCGCTGGTCCATTTATGGACTCAATGGCCTAGAAATTCAGTTGGGCGCGCCAGCCGTTAGCGCCTTAGGAGGAGTAGATCCCGAGCGCTAGGCGCTTATCGCCCGGGCGCAGCGCGATGTGCGCCTCTCCCCAACTTCAGGACACATTTAGCGCCGGCGCAAAGTCTTAGCGCGCGCCCTGCTGCGCGCGCAGATCATGACGTCATTTAATAGCGCAACTCCCTTTGTGCGCCCCAAACCGGAACTTCACTCGCGCCAGCCCATTGTGCGCCGGGCGGCCCTAACGACTGTGAAGTGGAACGGTACACAGCCGTGCCGGGCCGCGGGGAGCGCTAATTAAAGGGCACTTACCCTGCACTATAAACGCCAGCCATTTTGCTGCATTCACTCTTGTGCCACGGTTTTTTGGAAAGAGACCAAGGAGGAGAGCTTACTGGTTTGGACCAACACTAGGACAGGTATTTTTGGCTCAGGCCAGAGCTTAGCAATTATCTTTGCCTTCATTGAGAGCTCAGTGTTTGCCAGCATATAATGGGGGCTGCATTGGGTGCCAACCCTGACTTTCAGCCTTATGCCAGAAGGGCTTACAGACGCCGTGAGAGAGTGGCAGCCCTGGCCAGACGCAGAGGGGGCAACAGGCGTCGCCAACTGAGGCCTTACCCACCCAGGGTATACCGCCAGCAGTCCTCCTATCTGACCATGTCTGCCGCGATGTGTGTTAGGAGGCTGCGATTCTGAAGGGAGGTGGTTGCAGACATCTGCCAGCTGCTTCACAGAGATCTGCAGCCGCAGCTGATGTGCAGGACGTCTCTGTCGGTGGCAGTGAAGGTGACGGTGGCTCTCAACTTCTATGCCACCGGCTCCTTCCAATCCGCTGCTGGGGACATCGCTAACATCTCCCAGTTCGCCGTGCATTGCATCCGCCAGGTGACAGAAGCCCTTTTCACAAGGAGACATCAATTCATCTCCTTCCCCATGACCCTGGACAAGCAGCAGCAGCGTGCAGTGGGATTTGCAAGAATAGCGGGCTTCCCCATGGTGCAGGGCGCCATTGACTGCACGCATGTGGCTTTGCGGGCACCTCTTGAGCATGCCGAGGATTACTGCAACCGGAAGAGCTACCATTCCCTCAATGTACAGCTGGTGTGTGACCACAGGCAGCGCATCCTAGCTGTCAATGCCCGCTTTCCAGGCAGCAGCCACGATGCCTTTATCCTGCGACAGACAACTGTGGCTGACATGTTCCAGGCACAGCCTCCCCCAAGAGGATGGCTTATCGGGGACAAAGGCTATCCTTTGTGTACCTGGCTCATGACCGCGCTCCGCGCGCCCACGACCCCTGCTGAAGAGGCATACAACGAGAGCCATCAAGCGACTAGGAACATCATAGAACAAACAATCGGCGTCCTCAAGCAACGGTTCCGCTGTCTCGATCGCTCCGGGGGAGCCCTCCAGTATTCGCAGAATCGAGTCTCCCAATTCGTCGTCGTTTGCTGCATGCTGCACAACCTGGCTATCCGCAGGACTCTGGCACTGCCACCTCACGTTGGACCACCACCTCAGGAGGAGGAGCAGGAGGAGCATGAGGAGGAGGAGGATGAGGAGTACCAGCCCAGGAGGGAGGCACAAGCTCCAAGGGCCGCCCGTCGGCGGCTTATTGAACGTCACTTCTAGGCCCCCTGTCAGGGAATGGCATGTGCCAATGAAAGAACATGATTGCAGCCGCTCCGCAAGCCCTCAGCCGGTTAAGGCAACAAACACTTCAAAGATCAAACATGGGCAATGTTAATAAATAAAATGCTTTATTGTTCAAACTCAGCTCCCTTCCCCCATGAAAACCAAAAACAGACAAAACTCCCAAAAAACACTCAAACAAATTACTCGCTCCCACAACCTGGAGAGGATTAACAAAATAGTGCAATGAAAATGGCCGTCATTCTCGGCCTTCGTAAAAAACAAACATCACATCATCGGCCTTCAAAAAACAAACATCCAAATCTCGGCCTCAAAAAACAAACACAACTGGCCACACATTCGACTATTTGGCCCGCTAGGGCGATGCCTTGGCCATCTTTGTGTGGCCCCTGCCCGCCCTGCTCCTCCTCAAAGTAAGGCCATTGGCTGCTGCAAGGCTGGGGGCAGGCGCCTGAGGGGCACATGTCGTGACGGCAGATGTCCTTGGGGGTCGGCCTAGTCGAGGTCTGGCCGTCGAGTGGTCGGCTGTTGAATGCTGCAGCTGTGGCTGGCCAGCATCAGTCGCTGCAGTAGCTCCTGTCAGCTCCACTGGGGGAGTGGCAGTGGCGGCTGGAGGAATGCGGGCAAGCTGGCGGATGGCAGGCGCTCGCTGGTCGCCTGAGACACTGGCACTCGCCCGGGCCAGCACTGCAGCATGCGCACCAATCTGCCGAGGGACAGACCGCTGTGCTGCTGCAGCGCGCCGGGTGCCCTGGCGATGCCTGGCTGACACAGCGAGTGTGGCAGCAGTGAGTGCCCGTGTTGACCTGTTCACTGACCGCATCAGAGCAGCCAATGACTGGACGGCACCACTGATCACCTGGCCAGTCGCTGCCAGAGCTGCCCCGAATTCCGCCCGACTCGCTGCCTGATCTGCCCCGAATTCCGCCCGACTCGCTGCGTGATCTGCCCGGAATTCCGCCCGACTGATGGCCTCTGAGGGCCCGAACTCGGTCACACTCCGAGAGAGGGACTCGATGGCCTCAGGCAACCGTGCCACTGCCGCCATGAACTCCGTGTGCCGGCGCTCCGAGTCCGCGGACAAGTCCTCGAGGCGTTCCATCTCCTCGGCGAAGACCATCTCCGGACTGGGGGCCGGACTCTCCCTCTGGGGAGAAGGCCGCCGAGCTGGCCGACCCTTCCTTCATTGCTGTTCGCCGCTGGGCCCAGCAATTGGACTCCCCTCCGACGCATCCCCCCTCTGGGGAGAAGGCCGCCGAGCTTCCACCCCCCTCCCGCGTTTCTGCAGGCCGCAGGTCCCATGAGCTCCCCTCCCCTTCGAAACTTCCGCCACGCTCCCCTCCAGGGAAGACGTGTCCCCTACATTGGCCTGGGTGGCCGCGGCTGAGGGTTCCCCTGATGGGCCGCCTTCCTCTTGCTCCTCCTCCTGCTCCTCTTCTGAGGGGCTGTCACTGGCAAGTTCAGGGACCTCCTCCTCACCATCTGAAAGCAGGAAGGCACAAGAGTAGCTTTAGACTGAGGAGAGGGCGTCAGCAAGGGATGCATGAGTGGTGGCATTCAGCGCATTGGTCGGACAGTGGCAAAGGATGTAGATCTGATGCGCAAGTGGGACGAGAGAGGTCCAAACGTGGATGTCCTTACCATTGGTGGCCAGAACAGGGTCGGCATCTCCACATGCAAGAGGGCCAATCACCCGGGCACCCATGATGCACTCCACGCGATGTTGAAGCTCGGTGAGTGGCTGGATCTGGGGTCGGCCTCCCCCGGTCACAGTCCGGCTCTTCTGATTATTTGCCAGCTTGGCCTGCAAGAGAAAGGACGGCCTCTAAGTACAGTGTGTCGCCCTGATCTTGTGTGCACTGCCTCCCATGGTGGAATAGCCTGGCCAGTGTGTCGCCCTGATCTTGTGTGCACTGCCTCCCATGGTGGAATAGCCTGGCCAGTGTGTTAAGTGCAGATTGTGCAATTGATGTTCATGCCTGTCCCATCGCTGCTGGATGAGGGCTGGCCATTAGGGCTTTCAGGTCCCTTTGCCCATAATGTGAGGTGCACATGCAAGGATGAGGAGGTCACTGGAAAGGGTACTCACCCTGACAATCCGCGTGAGGTCAATAAACTTTTTGCGGCATTGGACACCGCTCCTGGGGACCTCGCTGTTGGCTGACAGCTTGCTGGCGACATGCCTCCAGGCTCTCCTGTAGACGCGGAACGGCGCCTTCTTGCCATTGTGCGGGTACAAAACATGGCGCCTCTTCTCCACAGCACCAACCAGCACACTCAGATCACGCTCTGAGAAGCGCTGCGCACGTTCACGGGCCTTTTCCATGGCTTCAGGCGCTATTTGGGTCCAGCAGCAGTGTTCAGGCCTAGCTGCAGGGCTCCACTATCCAGGGCGTGGCAGCAGACACAGTCGACCCTTCCCCCTTAAGAGCTGGCCGGCGCCAGGGTGTCTGCTGTCAATCACGAGATGGCCGCACCTGCGCTGCGCCCGGCCTCGGCGCTATCGATCAGCACCTCCGGCTTAGCGCCCAAACAGAGGCGTCCAACACCAGTTTTAGCACTCGAGCGAACACTTAGGGTGAAGCTAATGAATATCGGAGAAGTGGCCTCGATTTGGCGGCGGGCGCAAACTTTAGCGGCCGCCCCACTTTACCGCCCCAAAAGTGGCTACAATGAATTTCTAGGCCAATGTTTCTAATCGCTGTGGACGCCCATTCGAAATGGCCAGAGGTCATTAAAATGTCCTCCACCACCACGGAGAAAACTATTGCAGTCCTAAGGACCATCTTCGCCAGGAATGGGTTGCCAGAACAGATCTGTTCCGACAATGGCCCACAGTTTGTGTCTGAGGATTTCCGGAGGTTCCTGAAGAATAATGGGGCGAAACATTACACATCTGCCCCATATCATCCAGCCACAAATGGATTGGCTGAGAGGTTTGTTCAGACCTTTAAAAAGGCCATAAAGGCAATGTATAATGATGACATACCACTGCAACACAAGGTGGATAACTTCCTGTTTGCTTACACATGCAGTAACCAACCAAACTCCAGCCGTACTGTTTTTCAACCGGAGACTAAGATGTCGCTTGGATTTGCTCAAACCAAACATAAGACGAGATGTTGAGGATAAGCAGTTCCAGCACATAAATGAGAAGCCAACCAGGAGCTTCAAGATAGGGCAACCAGTCTTGGCCCGCGACTACCGAACAGAAAAATGGCAGCCAGGCACGCTATGCACACAGCAGGGACCACTAATGTACACAGTGGACGTTGGAGAGGGCATCGTGAGACGCTATGCTGACCAGATTCTAGAGTCACAGGAACAAGCCAAACCTGTACCACAAGCATGTGCACCTGGTAATGAGCCTGAAGTACAGATTGCGTCTACCTCAGAAGCAGGGGTATTGGAAGCTGACGAACCAACCAATGACAATGAGCCAGAATTGACTCCACCGCCAGAACAGGATACTCGAGAAAGGCGCTATCCAGTCCGGATCAGGAAGCTTCCTCAAAGACTGAACTTATAAATGACTATTTCAGTTGATGTATATATTACTGAGAAAATTGTAATTAGTTATTATTTAGTTGTTAAATGAATGTTATGTACTGTTTATCTAAAAGGGGAGGAATTGTTGTGTATGTACCTTTAAGGGAATAACTGGTCTTAGACTGCAGTACCGGCAGTGACCACCCCTGTATAAAAGGCCCTAGCAGGCTTCTGTAGTTTCAGTTTCAAGCTGCCTCTTGTTCAGTAAAGTACCTGTTAAACTGTTCTCCCAAAGTCCGTGTATTATTGAGGCGCGGACTTTACATTAGTCATCCCCCTTTTTCTGGCTGATCGATCGCCTGTTCTATTTCCTCACCTCCTTGTGCACCCTCTTTGTGCTGTGGGGATGTTCTTGGTCTGTACGCTCTGCTAAGTGTCAACGTGTAGGGAAGAGATAACTTCGGATATGTCTGACTTTGAGCCGAAAACGCAGCCTCTTCCATGTCTTCATCCTCCTCCTCTTCATAACATCAAAATAATGGGACTCCCATTGAGATGTCAATACTTACAGTGCAAAGCAGTACTTTCAACAGAGCTGAGTAAAAGTAGCAGCAAAAATCCTGACTCAATTCCAAAGTACTAAAAATATTGCTATGTAGGCAGAAAAACACCAACCTTCAGCAGCAGCGCACACAATTGCCTCCTCAGTGTGGTATCCACCTCGGGGATACCTTACTACAGCTCTTACCACCACTGATATTACCCCAACCTCAGAAAACACCGTAAACTACTCCAATCAAATTTGCAAATCACCCTATTGGTTTCATTCAGTGAGATTGGATCAAATTGCTGTGGACTTGTGCCCACTCGGAACTGAACTGAGATTTCTCAAACTACTTTAAAATTTTCACAGCTAGTATAGGGAGGAGACTTTCATCTCATCAGACTGATCTGGATTTATATCCAGGGCCCAGGTGAACAATATTCTATTATGCTGTGTCATCTACTCCCCACTAAAACTTATTTTAAATAGAGGTTGTCATGCACCATTCCTTGGCCACGCTATCAGGCAATGGTACCTTGTAACCAATTACTAAAAGGTGCAAAAGAGCAATCTGGGGTAACAAGCCCTCTAGTTTTTCTATCCTTTATTATGGTGAGTTACCCAGTCTGTCCTTGGTTCATCACCACAATGACATGACCATGATCTAGTGCTTGCTACGTAGTAAATATCAGTAGAAATTGCTTTTAATACTCTTAATAAGTTTCAACTTTCTCTCCCAAAGTTAATTTGTTTTTAAGTGACGTAGATTCTGTAGTCTATATAGAAAGTTGATTTATTACTGCTACTAGTATACACAATCATATGTGAATTATTAGGTTGCAGCCACAAGTCAAATAAATTTGCTATACCACGTCTACATTTGCTATAATTAGTTTGCCAAACATAAGTAATTTAACCACAAGTTCATTGACCAATGCATAAAAATAGCTTGTTTTAATTATATGAAAACAGTTAAACCTACACTTGTGGTAAAGAAACTTTTCAGTAGTGATTTATTTTTTGTCAGCAGAGTCAGCACAAGTTTTCCATAGCCACTTACATACAGCAATACTGTGAGGCAACAAAGTATACTACTGTTGGCCATATGGCCATTCTCTCAGTACAGCAACAACCAATACTGTCTTTGTCAATGCCTCCCACCAAAACATCTCTCTGACCCTACTTCTCCTTCTCCAACTTGTGTTTCCTTTCTTATGTTTTTAGGCTCACTTATTGCTCCCTTGATCTTTCCTGATCAGCAGCCAGTGGGACCACACACAATCTGAGCTGTGGCATGCAGATTGAAGGTTGCAGCTTCAGGACAGCATCACACAACAGATCTTGGGTATTAAAACACACAGATCTGTATCTCGGCAATACTATGTACGCTTATCAAAAACAAAAATAAACATTTGTTTTGAAAGTCTATAATTCTCACTTTATTTTCTTAGTACCAGAGCTACATGTCCATAAACATGCTAGGTAGTGGTTCATGAGTATACAGCATCTTGTGAGTAAGCCCCATAAATACACTTGCAGCTACAGCACATATGAGTTGTTGCTAGTTAATTGCCCAGTAAAATATAATTCTTGTCATGTATCCTATCATTATACTATATATCCTGTGTTTAAAACTATTTGTAGCCGATGTCACATGACTGTGGGTTATTCAGGTTAATGAGTGTAACAACCGCCTTTAATTTATTTAGTTCACATTTGTAACATTAAGGGGTTTAATTTCTTCTGGTAGTGCACTGCTTAACATGTGTATGTAATGCTTCTTTGTGCACTATTTTACTGAAGTCATTGGGGGAAAAATTGGGTCGCGCCCCCTTTGGGGCGCTAACTTCGCTAGCGCCCCGAAAAAGCTAGCGCCCCTGCGCCCAAAATTCACTGGTAGTGCCCCAAGAGGGAGGCGGGGCACTACTGGAAGTGCCCCACCTCCCTCTTGGGGTGCTATGGGTGAATACCGCGGTGCTATGTGCCGCAGCACCACGCTCTGCGGCACGTCGCGCCGCGGTACTGCAGGCCTTCCCTTATTAAAGGGGAGGGGCCTAGCGCAGCGCGACCCGGGGCCCAGCTGGGCCACCAGGGATCGGAGTGCCGGCAAAAGAGCCCAGCACTCGAGAAGTGCCGGGCTCACGGAGTGCAGCTGGCACTCCGCGGGGGGGCTGCACAGAAGGCCGGGGACGGCAAAGTGGGCAGGTGCTGGCAGGCAGCCAGCAACAAAGATGGCCACCCGGCACCTTCCCTTTAATTTGCCCCACCCCAGCCGCAGGTAGGCCCCCCTGACCCTGTCGGACAGAGTGTCCGGCGGTAAGGCAGGGAGCGCTACTGAAGAACGCAGCCGGGGCACAAGCGGGGCGCTGTGCATGGCGATGACGTTTCGCTGGTGGCGCAGCGCCGCGGGGCACTAACAGTTACCACTGCCGCTAACCTCCCACTGAATTTTGCAGGAAGCGTTAGAGGCGCCGCACCCAGGCGCTAGTTGCTTTGCGCCCCGTTAGCTTAGGGCGCTAACGGGAGGCGCAAAGCAACCGAATTTTTCCCCCATTAACTCTTGTATTTAGTCTTGGATGAGCCTCTATTTCCTCCAGTTAAACATTGGGAAGATCAAAGCCATTGCCACCAGCCCCTGCCACAAACTCTGTACCCTTGCCATTGATTCCATCTCCCCTCACCGGCCACTGAAGAGACAAGTTAATGTTCAAGTACAAAATGTTAAACACTTGGTCCAACTTATTAACGATTCTTTTTCTGCTCTCCAGAATCTGGAAATTCTTGCTTAGATATGGTTTTACAGGTTCCAGCAGCCCTCCAGTATCTTAAGTAGTTCTTCTTTGTGTATGAGTCTGCATATTCAGTTGCAGGGGGCATCATAGCTGAGCTAAATCCTGTCTTCACCCACTTCTATCCATGCACATATTCCAGCAGAGAGCAATGGAACAGGATCAGGAACAAGAACCATATCTGTTTTTACCCCTGGTCTTGCAACACCCTCGCTGCTGCCCTAATTAAAACCTTCTGATCGTTGTGGTCTGTATGACTCAGTAACAAACAAACCAGTGCACTTACCAATTGGACCATTTAGTAGGCCTATTTTCAAAAGGAGATTGTTTATCAACTTTAGGAACAATCCAGAAAAACATTTAATAAAATGAAACACCACTTCTTACAGAGGATCGAATAGGATATGTAGGGGGTGGTGTGTGGGTCAGCTTCCCCTCTGACTTCTGAGCAGTTCGAATTGCTCCCACTCCCTTTTTATTCTAGACCTTGGGCTTATTTGGGGGTTGTGACAAAAGTGCAGCAGACAACTAGTTTTGGTGCAAGAAACTTTGATCTTTATTCAAGAAAGAAAATATAACACAGCAATCTTCTACTCTAATAAAAATGGGGAACACTCGATACATACGAGGGAAAATACAGTAGAAAAATACCTCACCCCTCCCAATCCCACTTCCTAGCTAAGTTGGACTCTAGAGGACCAGGGATAATGCTCACCAAAACGAATCCTTGACAGTTGAGCTGATTCGCTGGATGTGTTGGTTGGTGTCTGCCGTACCCCGTACGCGGTAGAGGACTTCAACTATCTGCTGGTCAGTCTTCACGAGTCCGCTGATGCGGTAGGGTGCGTTTTGGATCTATGGGGTGAGTGCCCACTTTTCTTCAGTAGAGATAGGGTTTAGAGTTCCTTTTTAAGTAAAAATTTTACCCGGGCTAGTCAGGAATAGATTGTAGAGTGGAAACTTTTGAATCTTCGGTTTTTCTCGTGAGTTGTTTTTCTTTGGTCGCGGTGGCTCAATATTACCAGATTGGTTGGTGGTAATATTTTGTTGGTAGTTTTGTAAGGCTCTTGTTGCCACAGGGTGTCCGACGATGTCCTGGGTCACTGAAGCTGTTGAACTTGGGTGTATGGCAGAATGCTGCCCCGTTTTGATGCTTCGGTTTCTCTTGTGTGTTGCTTCTGGGGCAGGGTTTCTGAGAGAGAACTTCTTGAGTTGTCTCGAACTTCTGGAGAGTTGACTTTCTTTAGAAAACAGGCCTTTAATTATACGAATTGTGCGCCAAATCAGTCCCGGTTTATTGTTTGATTTGGGTGGGCTCATTAAGGTAACTTGATTAAAAAAACGTGAAAAATGGTTTCGGGGTGTTGTACTGTTTAGTCAATGAGTTGTTGATCGCCTAGTTCATTGTCATCATAGTTATATTCAGGTTTCGAGTATCCTGTCTGAGCCTGAGATTTGTATGTAGGTTGGTGAGGTGATTTGCATTATGCATGTTTTGGATGGGTCCTGTGTTTTGGGTGGGGACTGCTCCTTCGTGGATCGATTGTTAGGATGAATTGAGGTTACACAGTTCCCCAGACAATTTGATTTACTCCAATATCCAAACTGTCTTTACAGAGGTTGATCCCATTTCCTGTTGCAGCCTTTTCTCCCTATACAGGTCCAAACATGCCTTTTTATTTTATCATCCTGAAACTTGTTTAGAAAGAGTCCAAAGTCATTTTCCTTAGGGTTTTCTTCTAGCTTTGGGGGATCTGTGAATTTTGAGAATCTTACAGATACATGGGTGCTTTGGAATATGGTTATCTTCTAAAGGTACTCATTATCTGATGATAGAAACAAACGTCATGGGGGTAATTTTAACTTTAGGAGACGGTGTAAAACTGGCAATATCAAATTGACAAGAACCCATATCAATATACACCTCACCTGATTTTCCCTTCCAATTACCTCAATCACCCATTTTACACCATCTCCCAAAGTTAATATTACCCCCATGAAGTTTGTTTTAAAATCTAATGAAGCATTTTAGAGCTCCCGGCACCTGCTGATTAGGAGACAGAAAATTGAGCATTGCTTCAGGTACTTAAGGACCTTAAAGAAAAGATGCATTTTTTTGTGGCCAAATTCGGAAAACAACACTGCAGCTACAGGATTGTTTACAGATACATTGGTGGAGAGGATGGTGGAGCAAGTTTAGCGGAGGAAGATGCCCTCTTCCCCTCGCATGGTCTGTGGGTGCCACAGCAAATTAGTGAATGGACATGCCCAGAGGTGGCACAGCATGTGAATGCAATCAGCATCATCTCCAGGACTTGGCAACAGTGCAGAAAGAAATGTAATGACCTCACCAAGAGAACCAAAGAAAGACTCCCCTTCACATGTTTATACTTTCTGCACAGCCCTGTAGGACCTTACCTCTGCCTCGGCACTATTGCCTCAAAAGCTCCTCCAGTCCTCGTAATTATTTCCACTTCTTGGTAACACTTGCTGCTTCTTCCGTTTTTCATGCACACTATGGTAAGCTGGCTCATACAAGGCAAAGGTTAAAAGGCCTTTCCTAGGGCACATAACCCATTTGCACTCTTCTTGCAGGAGACACTGTTACAAAACAGGGAGGAGATGGCTACAAGAGCAGGTCAGAGGCTAGGTATTCTGTGATGAGTGACTCATCTCCTGACTTCCCAAAGCCCTTCCACCATCTACAAGGCACAAGTCAGGAGTGTGATGGAATACTCTCCACTTGCCTGGATAAGTGCAGTTCCAACAACACTCAAGAAGCTCAACATCATCCAGGACAAAGTAGCCCGCTTGATTGGCACCCCATCCCCCATCTTAAACATTCACTCCCTCTACCACTGGTGCACTGTGGCTGCAGTTTGTACCATCTATAAGATGCACTGCAGCAACTTGCCAAGGCTTCTTCAACAGCACCTCCTAAACCCGTGACCGTTACCACCTAGAAGGACAAGAGCAGCAGGCGCATGGGAACACCATCACCTCCAAGTTCCCCTTCAAGCCACACACCATCCTGACTTGGAAGTATATCGCCAATCCTTCATTGTTGCTGCATCAAAGTCCTGGAACTCCCTCCCTAACAACACTATGGGAGTACCTTCACCACAAGAACTGCAGCGGTTCAAGAAGACGTCTCACGAGAACCTTCTCAAGGGCAATTAGGGGTGGGCAATAAATGCTGGCCTTGCCAGCGAAGCCCACATCCCAGGAACAAATAAAAAAACAATGAGCAGCACAGTAGGAGGTCTTGCCACACAATAAACACTCATTCCTATGGCTACCATTGACATCATAGGAAGATACATAGCAGTCAACATCAGAGATGGCGAAGCAAGAGGCCTGGCACAGTTGGGTTTGCCAGCATCTTCCCATCCTTTTCTATTTATACTTAATTCTTTCAGTCGCACGCTCACTAATCTGCTGAGCAAGACAACCTGGACTGCCATTGATCTGCTGGCGCTTGCCCTCACAACTACAACCCAACCTATCTCCCTTCTTATTCCCAGGTCAATCAGAAGACTCAGTCACTAGTGTCAGACATATTGATTATAAACATTCTGAAGACAATGCACCAACCCTTGATCTTAACTTGGTAAACACAGAATTCGGCATTGCGCATGATTTAGATAGTGAATTTCAGGGGACTGCATTGGGGATTCACTGAGCACAAGTAACTAGGATCATATTGAGGTGGCAAGGAAGGCCAAAGGAAGAGCTAAACACAGGGCTAGCTCATGTTCTAGCTCTGCTGAAGAGGACAGAGTTGCAGACTTCAGGGGCTCAGCATTTCAAAAATAAATGATTTTTGTGCACTAGCAAAATGTCAATGCTTTGGACTGCCTACCAGCGAGATTCCAAACATGTCAGATAGTATGGTGGAGTCCACTATTCACTTGTATGAGATTCTTATGCATGGTATTGAGACTCATGTTGATCATAGAATCTGTGGTCACCTTGAGTGCCATTTGCAGCTGAGACCTTGCCTGCAAGAACCTGTGGGGCCAATAATAGCATTCCTCAGGAACCATGCAGGATCTGAGCTCAACTATAGACAGGCTGGCAGAGCAAATGGAAAGGGACTTCACTCAGATCACTGATCTGGTTGAATCTGCTATCCTGCAGATCAGTAGGTGTGCTGAGCTGTAGCCCTGAGCGGGGCAGTTGTGCAGTGAAAATGGAACATGATGTCATCTCTCATGATGACAACACTACTGGACCCTTGATAGCCCATGAACTTATGTCCACCTTGCCAGAAGGCCAGCTGGGCTAAACTGCTCCAAACGATGCTGAGTTACTGTAGTCTGTAGCTGGGCCCTCTCAGGCCCGAGCTCCTAGAGGATCTCACGAGCCCTTGAATGAACCACAGTAGCCTCCATCATCCCATTTTCACAAGCCAAGTCAATTACAGATGAGGAAGGTCACTCTGCTCATCTTAATTCATCCATTCCGCAAGATCCTAATTTCCCCCCATTATAGCATCCAATTGTTATTAACTGATTCCCGGATTTTTGCCTTCACTACGCCATCTGGAAGTTTATTCCACACGTTGATCACTTTCTGTGTTTTTTTTTATTCGTTACTGGGATGTGGACGTCGCTGGCAAGGCCAGCATTTATTGTCCATTTCTAATTGCCCTTGAGAAGGTGGTGGTGAGATGCCTTCTTGATCTGCTGCAGTCCTTGTGGTGAAGGTACTCCCATAGTGCTGCTAGGGAGGGAGTTACAGGATTTTGACCCAGTGACAATGAAGGAACAGCGATATATTTCCAAGTCAGGATGGTGTGTGACTTGGAGGGAATTTGGAGGTGATGGAGTTCCCATGTGC
Organism: Somniosus microcephalus; assembly: GCF_052327205.1. Lineage (NCBI taxonomy): Eukaryota > Metazoa > Chordata > Chondrichthyes > Squaliformes > Somniosidae > Somniosus > Somniosus microcephalus. Next base: position 112,129,042 of record NC_140996.1, read on the forward strand.
CTGCTGCCCTTGTCCTTCTAGGTGGTAGAGGTCGCGGGTTTAGGAGGTGCTGTTGAAGAAGCCTTGGCAAATTGCTGCAGTGCATCTTGTAGATGGTACACACTGTAGCCACGGTGCACCAGTAGTGGAGTGAGTGAATGTTTAAGGTGGTAGATGGGGTGCCAATCACTGCTTTGTCTTGGATGTGGTCGAGCTTCTTGAGTGTTGTTGGAGCTGCACTTCTCCAGGCAAGTGGAGAGTATTCCATCACACTCCTGACTTGTACCTTGTGGATGGTGGAAAGGCTTTGGAGAGTCAGGAGGTGAGACACTTGCCGCAGAATACCTAGCCTCTGGCCTGCTCTTGTTGCCACAGTATTTGTGTGGCTGGTCCAGTTAAGTTTCTGGTCAATGGTGACCCCCCAGGATGTTGATGGTGGGGGATTTGGCAATGGTAATGCCGTTGAATGTCAAGGGGCGGTGGTTAGACTCTCTCTTGTTAGAGATAGTCATTACCTGGTACTTGTGTGGCACGAATGTTACCTGCCACTTATCAGCCCAAGCCTGAATGTCATCCAGGTGTTGCTGCATGCTGGCATGGACTGCTTCATTATCTGAGGAGTTGCGAATGGCACTGAACACTGCAATCATCAGTGAACATCCCCACGTCTGACCTTATGATGGAGGGAAGATCATTAATGAAGCAGCTGAAGATGGTTGGGCCTAGGACACTGCCCTGAGGAACTCCTGCAGCGATGGCTAGGGGCTGTGATGATTGGCCTCCAACAACCACAACCATCTTCCTTTGTACTAGGTATGACTCCAGCCAGTGGAGAGTTTCCCACCGATTCCCAGTGACTTCAATTTTACTAGGACTCCCTAATGCCACACTCAGACAAATGCTGCCTTGATGTCGAGGGCAGTCACTCTCACCTCACCTCTGGAGTTCAGCTCTTTTACCATGTTTGGACCAAGGCTGTAATAAGCTCTGGAGCCAAGTGGTCCTGGCGGACCCCAAACTGGGCATCGGTGAGCAGGTTATTGGTGAGTAAGTGCTGCTTGATAGCAGTGTCGATGACACCTTCCATCGCTTTGTTGATGATTGAGAGTAGACTGATGGGGCGGTAATTGGCTGGATTGGATTTGTCCTGCTTTTTGTGGACTGGACATACCTCGGCAGTTTTCCTCATTGTTGGGTAGATGCCAGTGTTGTAGCTGTACTGGAACAGCTTGGCTAGAGGCGTTGCTAGTTCCAGAGCACAAGTCTTCAGCACGATAGCCGGGATGTTGTCAGGGCCCATAGCCTTTGCTGTATCCAGTGCACTCAACTGTTTCTTGATATCACATGGAGTGAATCAAATTGGCTGAAGACTGGCTTCTGCGATGGTGGGGATCTCAGGAGGAGGCCGAGATGCATCATCTACTCCGCACTTCTGGCTGATGATGGTTGCAAACGCTTCAGCCTTATGTTTTGCACTCACATGCTGGGGACCACCATCATTGAGGATGGGGATATTCATGGAGCCTCCTCCCCCCGTTAGTTGTTTAATGGTGCACCACCATTCACGACTGGATGTGGCAGGACTGCAGAGCTTTGATCTGATCTCTTGGTTGTGGAATCATTTAGCTCTGTCTATAGCATGCTGCTTCTACTGTTTAGCATGCACGTCCTCCTGTGTTGCAATTTCCCCAGGTTAGCACCTCATTTTTAGGTACACCTGGTGCTACTCCTGGCATGCTCTTCTACACTCATCAGGGTTGGTCCCCTGGCTTAATGGTAATGAGCGAGGGATATGCCCGGCCATGAGGTTACAGATAGTGGTGGAATACAATTCTGCTGCTGCTGATGCCCAGTTTTGAGCTGCTAGATCTGTTCCGAATCTATCCCATTTGGCACAGTGGTAGTGCCACACAACACAATGGAGGGTGTCCTCAGTGTGAAGATGGGACTTTGTCTCCACTGCTATCAATACTGTCATGGGCAAATGCATCTGCGACAGATAGATTGGTGAGGATGAGATCAAGTAGGTTTTTTCCTCGTGTTTGGTTCTCCCACCACCTGCCGTAGGCCCATTCTGGCAGATATTTCCTTCAGGATTCGGCAAGCTCGGTCAGTAGTTCTGCCACCGAGCCACTGTTGGTGATGGAGATTGAAGTCCCCCACCCAGAGTACATTCTGTGCCCTTGCTACCCTCAATGCTTCTTCCAAGTGGTTTTCAACATGGAGGAGTACTGATTCATCAGCTGAGGGAGGGCGATAAGTGGTAATCAGGAGGAGGTTTCCTTGCCCATGCTTGACCTGAAGCCATGAGATTTCATGCGGCCCGGAGTCAATGTTGAGAACTCCCAGTGTAATATATGTGGGTAGAACAAATGAACGACAGAGACACGATGAGTTGCTAGTCAAGGTGCTTGTTTACTAGGCCAGAGCGAACTGAGCCTGCTCATATAAACCATGTGACAAACCATGTGATAATATATTACACTGCTTTCTCCTTAAAAAAAAAATGTACACATTCCCCTCTCAAATACAACAAAACTATGGTCCCACCTTTCCCAGCATTACACGTACCACATAACAGGTTTGCGGAGCCTTACAAAATGTCTTTGTGTTGAACAAACCTTCAGGCTATTTTGTTCTGGTTCCGAACTCAAAGATGATCCTGTTTCTATCTCAGATTTGTTTGAAACAGGTACTTCAGTTTCTGAAGTCTGAACGGAATCAAACTCATGTATGTGTTCATGATCAAGTGGTTCAAGATCACATCTTGGTTCATCTCTAGCAGGGATCGTTTGAACTACATGAACACTTCAGATGTTGTCACCAATTTCAACCAAATATCTCTTGGTTCCACCAACCTCTACTATGGTTCCTATATACCACTCGACTTGCCAGGGGGAGTGAGAACACAAACACACTCGTTTTGTCTGAAACTGCATTCGTTCTGATTGCTGTCATAATAACTTTTCTGACTCAATTGTTTCTATTCAACTCTTGAGGCCAAATTTGGTTGAACACTCACGATAGCAAAATACTACAGATGTTGGAAATCCAAAATAACAACAGAAAATGCTGGAAAAACTCAGCAGGTCAGGCAACATCTGTGGAGAGAAATTTGAGTTGACGTTTCGGGTCGAACCCTTCTTCAAAACTGGAAAGAAAATAAAATAGATCGAAGGCAGGGCTGCGATCGGACAAAAGAAGTGAAAGAGACAAAAGAAGTAGAAGAGACAATAAAAGGTATTCGAAGCCAGACGAGATGGTAATAGGCTGAGATTAGGTGTGAAGTGTACTGGCAGAGCAAGAGGTAGCTGCCAGGTGGGAGAGTGAAACAAAAGGAAAGGGGGGGGAAAGGAGTGGAAAAATTACAAGCAAAAAGTAATAGGGGCCGAGGTTATGATCTGAAATTGTTGAACTCGATATTGAGTCCGGAAGGCTGCAAAGTGCCTAATCAGAAGATGAGGTGCTGTTCTTCGAGTTTACGTTGAGCTTCCGTGGAACAATACAAGAGGCCAAGGACGGTGAGGTCCGAGTGGGAATGGAGCGGTGAATTAAAATGACAGGCGACCGGAAGCTCGGGGTCACCCTTATGGACTGAACGGAGGTGTTCCGCAAAGCGTTCACCCAATCTGCATTTGGTCTCCCCAATGTAGAGGAGACCGCATCGTGAGCAGCGAATACAGTATACTAGATTGCGAGATGTACAAGTAAATCGCTGTTTCACCTGGAATGGGTGTTTGGGGCCCTGGACAGTGGGAAGGGGGGAGGTATAGGGGCAGGTGTTACATCTCCTCCGCTTGCACAGAAGGTGCCAGGCGAAGGGGAAGGGCTGTTTGGGGTGATAGAGGGGTGGACTAGGGTGTCTCGGAGGGAGCGGTCCCTACGGAATGCTGAAAGGGGAGAGGAGGGGAAGATACGTTTGGTGGTGGGATCACTTTGGAGGTAGCGGAAATGCCGGAGGATGATCCGTTGAATGTGGAGGCTGGTGGGGTGAAAGGTGAGGACAAGGGGAACCCTATCGTGGTTACGGGAGGGAGGGGCAGGGGTGAGGGCAGAAGTGCGGGAGATAGAACTGACACGGTCGAGGGCAGTGTCAACCACGGTAGAGGGGAATCCTCGGTTGTGGAAAAAGGAAGACATGTCTGAAGCACTGGTGTGGAAGGTGGCATCATTGGAGTAGATACGGCGGAGACGGAGAAACTGGGAGAATGGAATAGAGTCCTTACAGGAAGCGGGGTGGGAGGAAGTGTAGTCCAGGTAGCTGTGGGAGTCAGTGGGCTTGTAGTGAATATTGGTCGATAACCTATCCCCAGAGATGGAGACGGAGAAGTCGAGGAAGGGAAGGGAAGAGTCAGAGATGGACCATGTGAAGGTGAGGGAAGGGTGGAAATTGGAGGCAAAGTGAATGAAATTGTCTAGTTCGGGGCGAGAGCAGGAAACGGCACCGATACAGTCATCAATGTATCGGAAAAAGAGGTGAGGGAGGGGACCCGAGTAGGACTGGAACAAAGACTTCAGTTTCCAAGTTCCTGGCCCCAACCGCTTCCTTTTCACCATGGACGTACAATCCCTCTACACCTCCATCCCCCACCAGGATGGCCTAAGGGTGCTCCGCTTCTTCCTTGAACAGAGGCCCGATCTGTCCCCATCCACCACCACCCTCCTCCGCCTGGCTGAACTTGTTCTCACATTGAACAACTTCTCCTTTAACTCCGAAATAACAACAGAAAATGCTGGAAAAACTCAGCAAGTCAGGCAACATCCGTGGAGAGAAATTTGAGTTGACGTTTCGGGTTTGACCCTTCTTCAAAAGAAGGGTTTTGAAGAAGGGTCAAACCCGAAACGTCAACTCAAATTTCTCTCCACGGATGTTGCCTGACTTGCTGAGTTTTTCCAGCATTTTCTGTTGTTATTTCGGATTTCCAACATCTGCAGTATTTTGCTATCTCCTTTAACTCCACTCATTTCCTCCAAATCAAAGGTATTGCCATGGGTACCCGCATGGGTCCTAGCTATGCCTGCCTTTTCATGGGCTATGTGGAACAATCTTTGTTCCAGTCCTACTCGGGTCCCCTCCCTCACCTCTTTTCCGATACATTGATGACTGTATCGGTGCCGTTTCCTGCTCTCGCCCCGAACTAGACAATTTCATTCACTTTGCCTCCAATTTCCACCCTTCCCTCACCTTCACATGGTCCATCTCTGAATCTTCCCTTCCCTTCCTCGACTTCTCCGTCTCCATCTCTGGGGATAGGTTATCGACCAATATTCACTACAAGCCCACTGACTCCCACAGCTACCTGGACTACACTTCCTCCCACCCCGCCTCCTGTAAGGACTCTATTCCATTCTCCCAGTTTCTCCATCTCCGCCGCATCTGCTTGACGATGCCACCTTCCACACCAGTGCTTCAGACATGTCTTCCTTTTTCCACAACCGAGGATTCCCCTCTACCGTGGTTGACACTGCCCTCGACCGTGTCAGTTCTACCTCCCGCACTTCTGCCCTCACCCCTGCCCCTCCCTCCCGGAACCACGATAGGGTTCCCCTTGTCCTCACCTTTCACCCCACCAGCCTCCACATTCAACGGATCATCCTCCGGCATTTCCGCTACCTCCAAAGTGATCCCACCAACAAACGTATCTTCCCCTCCCCTCCCCTTTCAGCATTCCGTAGGGACCGCTCCCTCCGAGACACCCTAGTCCACCCCTCTATCACCCCAAACAGCCCTTCCCCTTTGCCTGGCACCTTCTGTGCAAGCGGAGGAGATGTAAAACCTGCCCCTATACCTCCCCCCTTCCCACTGTCCAGGGCCCCAAACACCCCTTCCAGGTGAAACAGCGATTTACTTGTACTTCTTGCAATCTAGTATACTGTATTCACTGCTCACGATGTGGTCTCCTCTACATTGGGGAGACCAAACGCAGATTGGGTGACCGCTTTGCGGAACACCTCCGTTCAGTCCGTAAGGGTGACCCTGAGCTTCCGGTCGCCTGTCATTTTAATTCACCGCTCCATTCCCACTCGGACCTCACCGTCCTTGGTCTCTTGTATTGTTCCACGGAAGCTCAACGTAAACTCGAGGAACAGCACCTCATCTTCTGATTAGGCACTTTGCAGCCTTCCGGACTCAATATCGAGTTCAACAATTTCAGATCATAACCTCGGCCCCTATTACTTTTTTACCTGTAATTTTTCCACTCCTTTCCCCCCCCCCCTTTCCTTTTGTTTCACTCTCCCACCTGGCAGCTACCTCTTGCTCTGCCAGTACACTTCACACCTAATCTCAGCCTATTACCATCTCGTCTGGCTTCGAACACCTTTTATTGTCTCTTCTACTTCTTTTGTCTCTTTCACTTCATTTGTCCGATCGCAGCCCTGCCTTCGATCTATTTTATTTTCTTTCCAGTTTTGAAAAAGGTTTTGACCCGAAACGTCAACTCAAATTTCTCTCCACGGATGTTGCCTGACCTGCTGAGTTTTTCCAGCATTTTCTGTTGTTATTTTGGTTGAACACTCAATTGTGTTCTCAATCTCTTTTCCATCAATAGTTCTGCTGGGGTATATCCAGCTGTAGTGCGAGGAGTAGTTCTGTACTTCAGCAAGAAATTTGTCAGATGTTGCTTCATGCTGAGTCCTGAACAACCCTGCAACACTTGCTTTTTGAGAGCTTCTTTTACTATACTGACTGACCTTTCGGCTGCTCTGTTTGAAGCTGGATGATATGGTGGAACGAGAGTATGTTTGATACTGTTCCATTTCATGAACTCTTGGAATAGAGCAGAACGGAACTAAGGGACATTGTCAGAAACAAACTCTTCAAGTAAGCCATGACATGCGAAGATAGACCTCAACTCATCTATGGTACATTCAGTTGTAGTATTTGAACCCATATGTTTCTCTTCAATCCACTTTGAGTGACTATCTACAAGTACCAGGAAATAATCATTTGCTTTCTCACAGAGGTCTACATGTACTTTCTGAAAAGGTCTACTTGGCCATGACTAGGGTTGTAGTGAAGTTTTGGGTGGTTTGTTTCTGCAATTTTGGCAAACGCTGCATTTGCTGACAAGTGATTCAAGATCATTGTCCAATCTAGGCCAGTAAAGAAAGCTTCTTGCAATTGATTTCATACTGACGATCCCTGGATGTTCAGTATGAAGTTCGGCCAGAATTCTATCTCAGAGAAGTAGGTACCACAACTCTATTTCCCCAATTGATACAACCTTGCTTTCAAGACAATTCTGTATGACGGTTATGGAATGGTTTCAACTCTGTGTCCAGATACTGATCAGCCCATCCATTCAAGGTGTTTTCATACACTCTTTTCAGAACTGAGTCCTTTTGAGTTGCATTTGCAATCTCAGTTGCATTCACGGGAAAGTCTTTGTCAACTGCACCGAGCATGAAAATCTCACCTTCACTCCCAACATACGAATCTTCATGTGGCAACCTGGACAATGCATCTGCGATTGCGTTTTGCTTTGAAGTGCGATATTCAATCATGTAGTCATATTGTGACAACAACACTGCCCAACGTTGCATTCTTGATGCGGCCATTGCAGGGATGGCAGATTTGGGCCCCAATATTGCTAGGAGTGGTTTGTGATTGGTTATCAGGGTAAACTTTCTGCCGATCAGGAACTGTTGGAATTTCTTGATTATAAACACTATGGTGAGTGCTTCCTTTTCAAATAGTTTCTTCCGCTCTTTGTGAGGGTTCACAATGCGAACGTGATTGGTTTCTCTTGGTCATCATCCATTTAGGGGGTTATGACAACTCCCATACCATAGCTAGAAGCATCACATGCTAACTTAAGCTCATGCTCTGTGTCGTAGTGCACAGTAGAGAGTCTCACTAGAGAGACTTCTCTTACAAACATCGTAAGCTTCCTGTTGTGCTTTTGTCCACTTCCACTGGACACCCTTCTTAAGGAGCTCGTGCAATGTTGCTAACATGGTCGCTAACTCAGGTATGAAACAACTCAGGTACTGGACCATTCCAAGGAAAGATCTTAACTCAGACACGTTCTGTGGCTTTGGAGCATTGATGACAGCATCAACCTTTTCCTGAACTGATTGCAAGCCATTTGCATCAACTTTCAGACCAAGGTACACAACCTCGGGCTGCACAAAAGCACATTTGCTCCTTTTCAATTTGACATTGTGGGAATTCAACCTTTGAAGCATTAAATCTAACACTTCTAGATTTTCTGCCTTGCTGCTTGTTGCGATCAACACATTGTCTTGATTGCATAAGCAATTTGGAATTCCTTGCAAAATCTTATCCATTGTAGTCTGGAAGATTTTGAGGGAGGACTTTACACCATATGGCAGTTTGGTGTATGAGTATAGTGCCTTGTGTCTGTTGCTAGTGAGATACTGTTGACTCTCTTTGTCAACATTCAGCTGAGCATAAGCATGCGACAGGTCAAGCTTGGAGAAAACTTTTGACCCAGAGAGTGCTGCATAAAAATCTTGCGATGTAGGTAACAGGTACTGCTCATCATCAACTGCTTGGTTGATAGTAACTTTGTAGTTACCGCACAAGCATACAGTTTTGTCTGCTTTGGGCACTATCACAATCGGGGTAGCCCATTCACTCCGTTCTCTCTCAGTTTCTCTAGCTCTTCCTCCACCTGACTTTTCAATGCATAGGGGACCGGCCTTGCCTTACAATAGACAAGCTTCACATTGGACCTGATACGGATGTGCGCGTCATACCCCGTGATACCCTCATGACTGTCTGAGAACATGCTTTCATACTGTGTCAGCATTGTGTCGAGTCACTTCTTTGAAGCATCTACACTGAAGATGTTTTTCCAGTCTAGTTTTAACTTTCTCAACCAGTCTTTGCCCATGAGGGTTGGCCTGTTGTTGTAGCTCGCTACAATAATAGGCAGCTCTACTGACTGGCCATTGTGTTGAACTGTACATTCCATTTGTCCACGTGTGTCTAGGATTTCTCCAAAGTAGATTTTTAACTCTACGGTACTCTTTGTAAGTGGTATTTGATTAAACTTACTCTCATATGTGTCCTTACTCATGATAGAGCAGTCTGCCACTGTGTCGATACACATATCAATATACTGGTCATTGATCAAAAGTTTTGTATGGCACTCTTTCTCATGACTGCTAGTATTGCCGCTAGTGGCATAGATACTGTAGATACCGAGTTCTTCAACATCCGGTGTATTCACTTCAATAATGGGCCAACATTTGTGATCGGAGGCTTCCCGCGGGCGGACGCCTCTGACCTGCAAAATGTCTACGAATTTACCTGGTGGCCCGGGTGGAATGGCGGCTTGCGATCCTGGGCCCCTCTGGGTCTGCACGGGCAGAGCCCCGTGTATCCCAGGGGCGCAAGCGGTTCGTAGGCACTCCTGGGATCACGCGGGCCGGCCCAACCAATGGAAGAAGGGAATCCCCATTCATACTTTTGACAGGTCAGTACGTACAGAACTGTCAAAAGTATGAATGGGGATCACCTAAAAAATACACCAACACATTAAATAAATAAAATAAAAAATTACATATTTAAAATAAATTAAAAATGTCATTTAATTAAATATTTTAAACAAAAATTAAATTTTTTGAAAACAAAAATGTTTTTACGGGGCTAAAAATAAACTTACCCCTTTGAAGAGTATTTTTAATTTATAAATGAGTTATCAAATTTCATTTTTCTATTTTTTTTAACTCTTAAGCTGGTAAAAGCAGGCCTTACGCCTGCTTTTACCAGGCGTAAGAATTTGACAGTCATTCAACGGGCGGAAGTTGTGCAAAAAGCCCAACTCTCCACCCGCAGAGGCACTTTTCTTGGGCATACGGACGATCTGTCAAGAGAATTCTTGACAGATCGCAAGTGCCGGGTTTCGGCGCAAGCACTTCGCATGCCTGAAACCGGCACTTGCGCGGCCCCTACGGACGCGTACGCATTTCATACGCACCCGTAGGGGTTGCAAAATCTGGCCCATTGTGAATTCCTCCCTCTTGTTGTCGCTGCTTTGCATTGCCACTAGAATGGTTCTTACTTCCTGCTTTTGATCTAGCTCTGCAAGCTGCTGAAATATGGCCTTGCTTCTGGCAGTGAAAACACTTAGCATTTCTGTATTGGCAAGACTGTGGTGAGTGATTTCCACTGCAGCAATAACAATTCACTGAACTGCTCTCACCAACATGCTTTTGACTTGGTCTCACAACTTTAGGTTTGGCAATGGCTTTGTGACTGTAGACCTCGGCTGCACTCGTCACTTGAGTTGGACAGAGCTCCCTAGCATTCTGAGACGCTATCTCCATAGATAGGGCAATTTTGCATGCTATGTCAAACAGTAGGTTCGGAGTGTTCAGTAATTTGGACTGTGTGCGCTCATCCACCAGTCCACACACAAACTTATCTCGCAACGCACGATCCAAAAATGTGCCGGAGTTACAATGCAAAGACGGGTTTTTAAGAGCTACAATGTACTCACTGATGGTTTCACTTTGTTTTTGGTTTCTGGTACCAAACTTATAGCTTTCTGCTATTTCTAATGGCTTTTGGTCAAAATAGTCCTCGAGTTTCTCAACAATGTCTTCAAATGACACATTCTTCGCTTTCCTTGACGTGAGTAGATTTGTCAACGTTCTGTAGACATCTGGCCCGATCTCCGTTAGAAAAATTGTTTTTTTACATTCACGAGTTACTTTATTTTGAGCTTGCACATTCTCATCTGCACCTTCGGTCTCAATAATGTTATTGGCCTTAAAAAACATCTCCATCCGCTCATTGTAAGATCTGAATGGTTCGCTAGCTCGGTCATACATGCTGAGGTTTCCGATGAATCCCGTAGGCGCGGCCATGATTGCCCCGATCCCACTGACCAGTGACTCAACACGCTACCCGTGTACCTGTGAGAATCAACGCTGCTGTTGCTGTAAAGGTGAAGCACAGACGATTCTACATCAGCATTAACAGTAAAACATCGCAAAAAATTCAGTTTAGGTGTCATCAATTCACCTTAAACTTTTCCACTCAAAGGTTGAACACTGTGTCCTTCCATGATCCCTAAAATTGGCTTTGGAATCCCATTCTTGTCACCAAAAATGTAATATATGTGGGTAGAACAAATGAAGGACAGAGACACGATGAGTTGCTAGTTAAGGCGCTTGTTTACTAGGCCAGAGCGAATTGAGCATGCTCATACTAATGTGATAATGCATTACACCCAGGGCCACTCCCTCCCAACTGTATATCACAGTGCCGCCTGCGCTGGTGGGTTTGTCCTCCTGGTGGGACTGGACATACCCAGGGATGGTGATGGACAAGTCCGGGACATTGTCTGAAAGGTATGATTCTGTGAGTATGACTATGTCAGGCTGTTGCTTGACTATGTGTGAAGAAGAATTGCCCAGTATCAGTCCTAAGATTACCTTTCACTAGTTTGAAACTGTGTGCTCTTGTTCTACTTCCACAGTAAATTTAAAGTAATATTCCGAGTTAACTTTCTGTATACCCTTAACAATCTTACATACCTCTAGAAGGTAATCTCTTGGACCTCCTTTCCAAGCTGAAAAGTCCAAATTATCCAATCTTTCCTCATAATTCAAAACTCCGTCTTGTGGCTCTTCTCTGCATTGCCTTCAGTGCTTAAGTGCCTTTTGTTATTTCTTGGCAACGAGAAATAGACTCAGTATTCAAGGTGCAGCCTGACCAGAGCACTGTACATTTTTATTATTACCTCCTCTGACTTATATTCTATTGCTTTGTCTAAATAGTTCAACTCCTATTGGCATTGTTATTGCTGCTCTGCATTGGTTGCATTATGGGGCCAGAAATTCAGGTCAGAGACTTCCCGCAGGTGCAAGCCCCCGACCTGCACTTACCTAGCGCGCCTGCCATTGTGTTGTGGGCCCGCGTGGGATTCTGATCCTGGGCCTCCTCCAACTGCCGGCGCGCAGTGCTTGCGTATCCCAGGGGCGTAGTTAGTTCTAAGTGTCCCCTGGGATCACGTGGGCCATGGAGAGCCAATCGTAGCAGGGAATCTCCATTCATAAATTTGACAGGAAGACCTGTCAAATCTATGAATAGAGATCGGCCCCAAAACCTAACCACAACTTCAAAAAAAAATCACATTTTTAAAATAACTATAAATTACATAAAATAACTATTTTAAACAATAATTTAAATTTTTGAAAATATTAATTACAGTTTTTAACAGAGCTAAAAATAAACTTACCTTTCTTTCAAGTATTTAAAAATAATAAACCTGTGGAAAAAATGTTTTAATTTTACTTAATTCACCACTTACCTTGTTAAAAGCAGGCCTTGCGACTTAATTGCCCTTGAGAAGGTGGTGGTGAGCCGACTTCTTCAACTGCTGCAGTCCGTGTGATGAAGGTACTCCCACAGTGCTGTTAGGGAGGGAGTTCCAGGATTTTGACCCAGCGACGATGAAGGATCGGCGATATATTTCTAAGTCAGAATGGTGTGTGACTTGGAGGGGAACTTGGAGGTGGTGGTGTTCCCATACGCCTGCTGCCCTTGTCCTTCTAGGTGGGAGAGGTCGTGAGTTTGGGAGGTGCTGCCGAAGAAGCCTTGGCAAGTTGCTGCAGTACAACTCCTAAGTCTTTTTCAACTTCATCCTTAGCTATTTCAACACCATTCATAGAGTAAGCATGCCATCTATTTTTCCTTCCTATGTGTAGCATTTTACATTTGTCAGCATTAAATTTCATCTCCCATTGTTCTGCCTATTTGCATATTTGTCAAACTCGATCTGTAATTTTTGAGCTGCCACTGCTAATTCCACTGCCCCAGCCAGTTTAGTATAATCTACAAGGTTGACTACATTAAGTTTCTGAATCCAGGTTATTTATGTATTATTTGTGTTAAATCTGTGAATCTTGATGTATGGTGTCCTTCAACAAACAGACAGAGACTGCAGAGGAACAATCAACAGATGTTTACTGGATGAGGATTACTCTAAAACTAGCAGTACAGATCCCTACTCAGGGTTTATATACAGGTGTGGTCACTGCCGGTACTACAGTATACAGGAGCTGTAAAAAGTAGTTCTCCCCTTAAAGGTACATACACTACAATTCCTCCCCTTTTAGATTAACAGTACCATAACATTCATTTAACAATTAACACTTTTAACATGCAACATTAACTGAAAATAGTCCATTTATAAATTCAGTCTTTGGGGCGGCTTCCTGATCCTTTCTGGATAGCGCCTTTCCTGAGTGTCTTGCTCTTGGTGCGGAGGCGATTCTGGCCCCCTGTCGTCGGTTGGTTCATCAGCTTCCGATGCTACTGTTTCTGGGGTAGATGCTACCTGTATGTCGTGTTCATCACCAGGTACGCGAGACATGGGGTTGACTCGTTCCTGTGACTCTAGGATCTGGTCGACATGGCATCTCACAATGTTCTCCCCAACATCCACTGTGTACATTAGTGGCCCCTGCCGTGTGCATATCATTCCTGGTTGCCATTTCTCTGTTCGGTAGTCGCGGGCCAAGACTGGTTGCCCTACATTGAAGCTCCTTGTCGGCTTCTCATTGATGTGCTGGAATTGCTTATTCTCAACATCTCTTCGTACATTTGGTCTGAGCAAATCCAGACGAGATCTCAACCTTCGGTTAAAGAACATCATGGCCGGGGTCTGGTTGGTGACTGCATGTGTCGCATTTCTGTCGGCTAACAGGAAATTGTCCACCTTATGCTGCAGTGGAATGTCGTCATCGCACATGGCCCTTACTGCCTTTTTAAAGGTTTGTACGAACCTCTCAGCCAATCCATTTGTGGCTGGATGATACGGGGCGGATGTGTAATGCCTTACCCCATTCCTTTTCATAAATTTCCGAAACTCTTCGGACACAAACTGTGGTCCGTTATCAGAGCAAATCTGCTCTGGCAAGCCGTTCCTGGCAAATATGGTCTGTAGGACTGCAATCGTTTTCTCCGTGGTGGTGGAGGACATTTTGATCACCTCAGGCCATTTCGAGTGCGCATCCACAGCTATTAAAAACATTGAGTCCATGAATGGACCAGCAAAATCAATATGCACCCATTGCCACGGAGAGGAGGACCACTCCCATGGGTGTAGAGGGGCATGTGGTGGTGCATTTTAGACCTTCTGGCATCCTGAGCAGCTCTTTGTCAGGTCCTCGATTTGCTGATCGATCTCCGGCCACCACACATAAGCCCTAGCAAGGCTTTTCATTTTCACCCCTCCCAGATGGCCTTCGTGAAGCTCATTGAGCACTCTCTCCCTTAACTTGGGTGGAATTACCACTCGGGATCCACACATCAAGGTCCCCTGGCATACTGACAGCTGTTCTCTTCTGGATGAGAATGCTGGCAACAGTGAGTCGCCATGTGTTGGCCATCCCTTCACCGTCAAGTCATATACCCGAGACAGTGTCGGGTCATTTCGGGTCTCCTTCTCTATATCCGCGTTAGTTACTGGCAAGCGTTCAATTATAGTCGAATAAAATATTTCGACAGGGTCCACTGCTGGTGCTTCCTCCGCAGTAGGCAGTGGCAGGCGTGATAGCCCATCAGCGTTTCCATGCTGTTTTGTGCCCTTATACTCTATTTCATATTGGTTCGCCCCTAGAAAAAGGGACCATCTTTGTAGCCGTTGCGCAGTCATCACCGGAACGCCCTTCTTTGGATTAAAGATGGAGACAAGTGGTTGGTGGTCAGTCAGCAAGGTGAACTTCTGCCCGTGCAGATAGTGGTTGAACTTTTTCACTCCCCACACTAAGCTGAGGGCCTCCCTGTCAATCTGGGCGTAGTTACGCTCGGCTGAGGTTAGTGACCGAGACGCAAAGGCTACTGGCCTCTCCGAGCCGTCTGGGAATTTGTGCGACAGCACCGCTCCAATACCATAGGGTGATGCATCACACGCCAACCGAATTGATTGTGCTGGGTTGAAATGAGCCAACATCTCTTTTGATGTGATCAATTCTTTGCACTTCTGGAAAGCTCGTTTACATTCGTCATTTCACTTCCATGGTACCCCTGTTTGCAGTAGGGTGTTCAGTGGGTGTAGTACTGTAGACAAATTCAGCAAGAGCTTATGGTAGTAGTTCACCAGCCCGAGGAACGACCTCAGTTGTGACACATTTTCTGGTGCTGGAGCCTTGACTACTGCCTCAATCTTTTCAGGGGACTTATGTGACCCCTCTTCATCAATAACGTGGCCACAATACGAGATCTGCTTCTGGAAAAACTCGCATTTGTGGCGATTAGCTCGGAGCCCATATTCCTTCAATCTAGTGAGCACCTGCTCCAGGTTGGCGAGGTGATCACTGTCATTTTCGCCCGTGACCAGGATGTCGTCCAAATAACACTGGGTCCCTGGAATCCCTTGCAGGACTTGATCCATTGCCCTTTGCCAAATAGCCGGAGCTGATGCTACCCCGAACACCAGCCAGTTGTATTGATAGAAACCTTTGTGAGTGTTCATCGTGAGGTACTGTTTCGAGGCTTCTTCTACCTCCATTTGCAGGTACGCCTGGGCCAGATCAATCTTAATGATGCGTTTTCCTCCAGATAGCGAGGCAAAAATATCTTCAATCCGCGGAAGCGGATATTGTACCGTGTGAAGGACTGGGTTCACTGTCACCTTAAAGTCCCCACAGATGCGAACCTTCTTTGGTTCCCCAGGCGTATTACTCAACGACCTCTTCATTACAGGAACGATGGGTGTAGCCCACCCGCTCCAGTCCACTTTGGACAGTACTCCAGAGCGTTCCAAACCTTGCAGCTCTGCTTCGACGGCTGGGCAGATCGCATAAGGCACTGGTCTGGTCTTAAAAAACTTTGGGCTTGCATTTTCCTCTATTTTGATCGTCGCTGTTATGCCTTTTAGTGTTCCGAGTCCCTCCTGGAACACTTCTTGTTCGTCAGTTAGCATTTTTGACAGTCGTCCAGGTGTGACGTCGTCATCCTTTTTGGCATCTACAGTCAGTGCTTGTATGGAATGCCAATCTAGCTGTATCTTCCGGATCCACTCACGTCCTAGTAGTGGTGGTCCTCCATCTGGCAATACATATAGGTCCATTTTTGGTGTTTCCTTGCCGTTATATATAACGTTCACCCTTATTTTTCCTTTGGGGTAGACATTTTGCCCCGTGTACGTCTTCAAGACAATCTCTGTATCTCTCAAGGGTATATGTGAGAATAGCCGCTCGTAGTCCCTTCGGTTTATGACTGTTAGGGCTGATCCTGTGTCCAATTCCATTTTCACTTGGACTCCGTCTATCTTGAGTGTGACCCAGATAGTCTGGTGATCCTCCATTTTGTTTACCTTATGTCGTTTCAGACAACCCAGCTCCTTGCTTCCGGAGTCTGTATCACTTTTCTGTTCGTCTGAACTACTCTCCGTCACCTTATGTACCTTTTTGTACTTCTCCTGTGGAGATTTCTTGCTGCTGGTTTTCTTTCCCGACCTGCAGACTCTTGCTATGTGTCCTACTTTTCCACACTGTCTGCACGCTTGGTCCTTGAACCAACAATCCTTATGGTCGTGTGTTGTTCTGCCGCAGCGATAACACTTCACTGCTCCATATGACATTTCATTTGTGCCATATTCTTGCGGTCTCCGTTGTATCTCTGCAGCGCCCCGTGCGACTGCTTCATGTGATACCGCTATGCTGATAGCCTTGTCCAGCGTAAGATCCTTTTCTTATAGAAGCCGTTTCTGGGTTCCTTCACTTTGAAGCCCACACACAAACTTGTCCCTTAAAGTATCTGCTTGTCCCGTTCCAAACCGGCAGTGTTTCGATAGCTTGCGCAGTTCCGTTAAATACTCAGCATTACTTTCATCTTTATGCTGGTTCCTTTTGTGAAACTTAAATCTTTCTGCTATCAGCAGCGGTGTGGGGTTTAAGTGGTCCTATAGGATTGCCAGTATGCTTTCAAAATGCTTTTCCACTGGCTTCTCTGGGGTTACTAGGTTTCGCAGTAAGCCAGACGTTTTTGCACCCATGGAATTCAACAATACCAGTGCTTTCCTGGCATCTGGCACTTCATTCGCCTTGCAGTACACTTCTATGCATTCTACATATGTCGCCCAATCTTCGACTTCATTGTCGAACGCTGTGACACTGCCACTCTTCGGCATCCCTGGGTGTGGTTAGACTGGCTAAAAATGGCATCTCCCGTGCTCTCCCTTCTTCTCCGCTGGCTCAAAATGGCCTCTCCCGCGCTCTCCCTTCTTCTCCGCTGTGGCTCAAAATGGCGTCTCCCGCGCTCTCCCTTCTTCTCCGCTGCGGCTCAAAAATGGCGTCTCCCGCGCTCTCCCTTCTTCTCCGCTGTGGCTCAAAATGGCATCTCCCGCGCTCTCCCTTCTTCTCTGCTGCGGCTCAAAAATGGCGTCTCCCGCGCTCTCCCTTCTTCTCCCGCGGACGCTGCTCAGCCCTTGAACACCGGCCGTGCTCTGCGCGTTTTCCTGCGCGCCTCTCTCGTTGACGCCGCTCGGTCTTCAACCCCGGCTGCGCCCTGTGCATTTTACCCTCTCTCTTACCCCGTCGACGCTGCTCGGCCTTCCCCTGTGCCGTCGGTCAGCTCCAGCCGCCGCCGTCCAGGAAGGGTCTGCGCCGTACCTGCTGCCAGCCCATCTCGCTGGAGTCTCCGCCGGATGGTCGACGCCCGTGCCCCTGGAATCGGCCTTCTTCTGCAGAGTTGCAGGTAGGTTCGAATCGACTCGTCGCCAATGTTAAATCCGTGAATCTTGATGTCTGGTGTCCTTCAACAAACAGACAGAGACTGCAGAGGAACAATCAACAGGTGTTTACTGGATGAGGGTTACTCTAAAACTAGCAGTACAGATCCCTACTCAGGGTTTATATACAGGTGTGGTCACTGCCGGTACTACAGTATACAGGAGCTGTAAAAAGTAGTTCTCCCCTTAAAGGTACATACACTACAATTTGGAACCCATCTCAGTACTCAGACCCACTCTGACATAACTCCTCCAATGCGTGCTTGTTGTTTACTGCCCTTCAACCAGTTTCTTATCCACTCCCAGGATTTGTTTACCCTGAATCCCTGCAGGTTCAAGTTAAATTAATAGCTTTTCATTTGGAACTTTAATCAAATTCCTTTTGGACGTTGAGGCACAGCTCATGATCGGGCTTACCACAGTCCACTTGGGTTGTCACTTCTTCAAAAGATGTCAAGCATGATCTTCCACTTCTGAATACATGCTGACTGCTGTTAACTAGGTTATTGTTGTACTAATGACCCTCAAGCTTACTGCTGATAATCGCTTCCGTTATCTTACATGGAATAGAAGTAAAATGGGTTTATAGTTGCTTGTGTCTGATTTGTCCTCCTTTTTGAATATGGGCACCACATTAGCCTGTTTTCAATCTATTGGTACCTCGTCAATGCACATTGACTCCCTGATAATAATTGTCAATACCTCACAAAGCTCCTCCCTAGTCTGTCTCAACACGCTGGGATAAATATCATCTGTCGCGAGGGATTTACTTCTTTTAAACCCATTTAGCCTATCTAGAACTTGCATCTCGGTGAAGTCATTGATTATATTTGAAATATTTTCATTTGAAGAGAACATATTGGAGGAAGTAATCATTCAGAAAATTTACTATTTTGTGCTCACTTTTGAACTCAATTGCATGTTTTATGGTTTTCACTTCTTCTCTAACTACCCTCTTACTGTGGCACTGAAAGAGTTGTTTACTGTTATGCTTAACCTCAACTGCTATGCCATTTTCCAGGTTTCTCTTTGCTGCTCTAATCACCCTTTTAACGTGTTTCTTGATGTTCTTGTATTCATCCCATTCTCTGGATTTAGCCATGTCTCTGATATTCCTACTCCATCATATCTTCTTACTGTTACAACAGCCTCCAGTGCTGTCATCCTATTTCTAATGCTTCTAGCATTCATATAACCACTTCTCATGCTCTCCGATGTTTGCTTATACATGGGCCTGAAATTTCCTTGATGTGATTTACCCTATTGCCCCTTTAAAGAAATCGTTTTACCTACCGATGGGCAGTAGAGGGAATTACAATTTCCTGGGAAAGCTTATTTGCATTAACAACAGAAAATGCTGGAAATACTCAGCAGGCCAGGCAGCATCCATGGAGAGAGAAACAGAGTTAACGTTTCAGGTCTGGGACCCTTCATCAGAACTGGAAGAAGCTGGAGATGTCAGCCAGGTGGAGGAGGGTGGTGGTGGATGGGGAAAATAGATAAACAGAACTCCCGTCGGAGAGAAGAGCAGAACTTCTTCAAGGTAGGCATTCCTAGAAGAGAGGTGGCAGTGAACCAAACACTAATATAATTGCACAATACTGTGGAAGCTGGAAATCTGAAATAACAACAGAAAATGCTGGAAATACTCAGCAGGCCAGGCAACAATACTGCGGATGCTGGAAATCTGAAATAACAACAGAAAATGCTGAGTATTTCCAGCTGTTATTTCAGATTTCCAGCATCCGCAGTATTGTGCAATTTTATTTAAGCTTATTTGCATATTCATTTGTGCAAGCATTGGTGTGAAATCTATGCCGTATCATTCTATGTGTCTATGAAAATGGGTATTAGCAGCTAAACGTCCGGGAAACTTCTGTGCACCTTTTTAAAAGCACCGTTCAGTCTGTGCACATCAGCAGTACTCTAGGGGTAAGGCAGGTAAGACAGCAACAGTACTTTATGCTTTCATTTCTCTCAAATGACTTCACTACATGTCTTACCAAGATTTTGGCTATACTTGGACAAAATTATGACTACTTAATGTTGTAATAATGGAATTTGCTGTGAGGCAAGAGAGAAGATGCAGAGGCGGGGAAGGGCTTCTCTGTTGGAAGAATAAAGATTCCTTCGAGAACATCTCCTTCGATTTGCTTTCCCTCCAGCAGCAGTTCTGTTTGCTCCTTCTTCCTGCTCCTTTTCCTCATCCAAGAGTGGGATATCAACAAGGATCCATATCAAGAACAGCTACAATGTCAAAAGCACCATAACACTTCAAAACCTATAATAGTGGCTTGCAAATCCTTGAAGGTCCAAATACCCACAAGCTACTGCAAGAAAAATGTCTCCAAAAGCTCTATACAGCTTTACCAGAGAACAGCTGAGGCTTATTTGAAATGGCAACCTTAGGACTTGCATGGCCCATAGTTGGTGGATGGGAACAGGAAGTGATATTAGTCATGTGATAAGGTCAGAAAATGGCTTCGGCATTGTAACAATGTCACTTGACCACGATTCAGATATATTCATGAGTCTGCTGCCTGTTTCAGATGAGAGCTCTGGCTGCCAGGAATCATGTCCCTGAAAAAAATCAGGCGTGTTGTAAAATCAGTGATAATTAGGTGGAAGACCAAATTCGCACCCATCAATTCTTATAGATGTCCAAACGGGCTACTTGGATAATTTATACTAGAGGGGAAGGGGGGGACGATGAAGATTTCTTCGGTGTGCATTGTGTAACTAAATAATAAACTCATTTATAAAGTATGGATTTATGTCACACAGAGAAAATCTCCCCATGTGTGTTTTCAACAGAAAACTCAAATTTGACAAGGAACTTGTACTTTTACTTTTAATCAATAATGATTTTGTATGATGATTTTGCAATATATTGGGTATTGCAAGTTAGTTCTCATGGACAGACAGCACAATAATATAAATCACCTCTTCTAGTTGTGGGAGGGGAATAAAACATATTCCACTCAGAAAAATTCCCATATAAATGATTGTCTCCACCATGCACAAATTTATAAAGTGGCAAATTGTTTCACTGAAGTTATTCATTTATTCATTTCAACTTATGATGATAGAAACATCCAGCACTTTTCCCTTTACCTGTCCTCACCTGAAGGTGGTTATTTCATTTCATGCCTGCTACCAGCGGTCCATTAACTCTTTTAGTGGCACTCTTCATATGTGAGTCTGGGCAGATAAGTACCACCACCTCTCCCCCCACTATCAGAGCCCAAATCTGTTCTGTACATGCATACATTCAGAAGGATAGTAATCAGAAGTGGAAATCCTGGTCTATTTCATCTTCCCCCAAGTCCAGTGACAACCCCAATGTAATCCTGACTGAATTGGGCTAATTCAGCACAGACCAAGCATCAAACCGTGGGGTCTTTTAGGTCTTATGGTTCAAAGCTACACCATGCACTTGACTGCTAAGTCATGGGGACAGTGGTCATGAGAACAGCAACTATTCATGAAGTTACCTGTTGTAAGTGAGGTGGAACTGGAATTCCAAAAATACTGTTGCACAACTGGTCATGAAATCACAAACACATTTTTGTTTTAAGGTTTAAGACTGCTACTGTAAAAAAACTGAACATTGATTAGCTACCATAACAAACAGTTCCAGTGTAAACTTGCCAATTCACTTCGCTTACATAAAGCAAAATTGTTAAAGTAAGGTACAAAAAATTCCAACCTAGTACAAGCATGCATACTTTACATTTCATACTAATTTTTATTAACTCACAAATAAGAAATTGAAGTGATACAAAACATTTGCAAAAGATCTAAACTCTATTGAAAGTTTTTAAATGAGTAAAACTGAGTTACATCCATATAATTTAACAAATACAACAAAAAGGTAAGTTACAGCATACCTATAATTCCTAAGATTCAGAAATACCAGATGTAATACATTGTAAATTATCTCAGAACAAAACTTGCGTGATAAGAGAGTCACTAACAAACTAGTCTGTTTAGCCAAATGAACAACTTAAACAGCTGTACTTGGAGGATTCTTTGAAGCTGCCTACATTTCATCTTCACTTTACTGCAAATTATAATTAAATACAGTAGAAAGAAGGGAAGTCTCAAATATTGTAACAGATAATCCTTTGTTTTGCTCCTTATAACACACAAAGTTTTCACCACAGGACATCTTCAGCTAAATAATCGACGAGTACCAGCAAAGACACTGATCATAAGTATTAATTGCAGAATAATCCTCCTCCAAAGCAATGGTATAGTACATGCACATGACGTTTTAGGGGATCCACAATCAGATAGGCAAAAGTCTGTTCATGCTTCTTGGTGGAAGGATAACATGTGCCATAATCATCCTAGTTAAAAATGACAGTAGTGAGCAATTAGTACCCCAGTTTGTCACATTTTCACAAATAAAAGTAACAAAACAACTTAATTTTGGAAGGCAATATTGGTCCTGAAATACTGCAATTAATCATGCTAACACCCAAATAAATGGCAGTGTCATTATCAACTTCAAAATTGTTTTTATTTAGGATTTTATTAGAATAAAAGAGATTTCCCCAATGGCCTAGTGAGTAAAAGCACTGCCTGGTATAGCACAGTTATATAGACCAGGAGGTCTGTGCTGAGTAGCTGATCTAAGCTCTGGTAGTAAGTGGGCACAATTGGTATTAGTACCAGTAGACCAGAGAGTGAAGAAAAAAACTCAACCTGGATTCCTGCATATATAGAGACCACTGCTGAAGAGTGCAAGTGTGCAGATGTCAGGTGAAAAAATTATTAATGGCCTGGATTTTGCGGTCGGCGGCGTACCTACGATGTACGCCGCCGGCATCTGAATAGAATGTGCACTTCCCTGATGGGGATCATCCTTCACGAACTTGCTGGCAGATGCTGCATAGCAGAGGGCAGCGTAATGGCCCACGGATCCCAGGGGCACACCGTGTGCGGATGCGTACCTGGGATCACGTGGGTCGGTGCTCCAATCAGGAAACAGAAGCAACGCATTTGGAGTATTGATCTTTGAAGCTTTATATTTGGAGAATTGATCTTTCACGCTTTCTCAGAGAAAGAATAAAAGGAAATAAAAACAGGAAAAGAATAAATAAATCCAAGGAAAAGAGGAGGCAGATTCCAGTAGTTTAATGGCACTCAGGAGAATCAGGGTGAAATTCAGTTAAATTAACATCAGCTACATTCCCATTTCTTTTAAAGAAACACAAATTTAACAACATTTACTATAAGTTACTAGATGATTGTGTGTATGCCTGTCAATTTGTGCTAATATTCCACATTTTTCCGGGTGCAGTCCCAAATGAGACACTCAAGTTCTACAACTTTATACGTTCCTGGATGTCATCCAATTGGAAAAAAAAGCATTAAAAAAATTCTAATAAAGTAATAAAGAATCAGATGAAGATTTTTTATTGGCGGGTAGCCCCTTATGCTGTGGAAACCAGCCGTAAAATTTTTGTATGTAATTGCTGGGCAGTTAGAGGGCAATTAGCTCAACCTTGCACCAGCAATTAGGTTTTCAATGTCAGTGCAGTGTCAGTGTGGATGTTCTGTCAAGAGTACTCTCTGAGTACGCTGTCATGCCCACCGCAAATCCTGCCCCATTGTGCTCGGCTGTGATGTCTCTTGCAGTCAAATAGCCTGCTGTTGCTCACTGTGTGGGCTCACACATGAAGAATGCCCCCTTGGGCATTGATCAGCTAACAATAGTTCAACAGAATGCAAGCTTATATCTTAGGTCTGCCGAAGAGGACAGAGATGCAGACTTCAGAGGCCCAATCTTTAAAAAGAAAGTAGCTTTCTCTGCAGCAGCAATTGTATAATACATTGGACTGCCTTCCAGGGAGCTTCTGCAATATGTTGAAGAGTGTAGAGGAGTCCACCACCAACTTGTGTGGGATTCTGGCATGTGGCATCAACAATACACGCAACCATTATGTGTGGTCACCTCAATGGACACTGCAGCTGAGCCCTCCTTGGAGGCCTCTATGGTACTTGTAATAGCATCACTCAGGGATGCTCATGCTGAGATCATTGCAGGCTCTGGCCTCAACCACCTCCTCTGCCTTGGACAGGCTGGGAGACTGAATGGATAGGGCTTCAGTCGGATCACTGATCTCCTACAGTCTGCTCTGTATATCCAATGCAATCACAGCCAAAGGTATGGTGACAGGCTGTCACAACTATCTGTATTAGTTGCACAAGGGAAGATAAAAGAAAAGAGGATGAGTCCCTCAAATGTTTGGGACTAATGGCCCAGGCAGGTTTAGTGATCAGAACCAGAGGCCCTAATGGATTTTATTCTTCACTAGTCCAGGAACATTTAGGTCAATTATAGTACTTGTAGGTGGCATCAGCTAATTCAGCACAAACCAAAAATCAAACCCAGGGCCTTCCTGTTCTGTATGGGTCAACATAGGAACATGAGTGGGCTATTCAGCCCCTCGAACCTGTTTCACTACCCTTTGTGCGAAAATATGCTTCCTAATTTCACTCCCGAATGGCCTAGCTCAAATTTTAAGATTGTTGCCCCTTGTTCTGGATTTGATACCAGAAGAAATAGCTTCTCCGTATCTACCCTTTCAAATCTATCATTTTAATCACCTCAATTAGATCATCCCTCAAGTGTCTAAACTCAATGGAATACAACTGAAGTTTATGCAACCTGTCCTTATAATTTTATCCTTTAAGCCCTGGTACCATTCTAGTGAATCTGCACTGTACTCTTTCCGAGGCTAATATAACCTTCCTGAGGTGTGGTGCCCAAAACTGACTCAGTAGTCCAGATGTGGTCTGACCAAGGCTCTGTACAACTGAAGCATAACCCCTTGTATTCCAGCCCCCTTGAAATAATGGCCAATATTCGATTAGCATTTTTGATGACCTAGCTTTTAGTGATTTGTTTACCTGGACACCCAAATCTCTTTGCTCCTCTGCAGTTCCTCATCTCTCGCCATTAAGAACATATTCTGATTTGTCTTTCTTGAAGCCAAGGTGGATGACCTCACAATTCCCTACACTGAACTCATCTGCCACAGTTTTGACCCTTCCCTTAATCTGTCTATGTCCCTTTGTAACTTCCTGCTCCCATCTACACAACTTACTATGGGTCAGTAACATATTGGCTAGTGCATTTATTCACCAGGGCCATTCGAGAACTTACATCACAAATTATTTTCAATGGTTTGATTTGATAAGAGGTGAGAAATTACTGGTTGGTAATAATAGTGGACAAACACTTAACACAGCTGTATGACATTCTTCTGTCTGTTACTTTAACCCAGATGTTAATGCTCTTATTTTAAATGGGCTAATGCTTCCATTAAAGTAGTGGACAGGAATCTCGTGTGTACATATTAAGTGTTCATCCTCTAATATAACCAAATGTAATTTAGAGGCTTCTGTTTTTAAGTCAGCATTTCAACCCATGCAGTAGTCAACATAATTTCAAGGAAATTCAAATACAGTTCTTGTTTTTAACTGATACTTACATTGGCTGTAACCTTAAACACTGTAGAGATGACGTGTATTTCTTTTGTATCAGGATCTTTCTGTACGCTACAATAAAATAGTTAAGAGTTCAGTATTTTACAGTACAGATATCAGCTTTAGTTCTATGTGGCATCTATTCCTGAGATGCTGGAGCTAGAGCCTTTTTAAATTAATAGACTATTTACCAACAAAACTTTTTCACTTATCTGGGTGATTCTAATAAACAATCTTGTTATTTTCCAATTGCTTCTGTTGCTTGGGGCATTTTAAATGGCATTTCCAACAATTTTCAACATCACAGCTGACTAAATAGCTGACAGGTTAGCTGCGATGGACTGCTGGGGCTGAGACAAATGCATGCTGAAATAAATTTTAAAACACAGCGCTCAGGCCAGGAAAGGGCTGAATTTAGTTGCTAGAAAAAAGAAAATATATTTTGGGATGAATGTGCTATACCTGGGATGAGCTTGGAAAAAGAAAACATAATGAACACAAGAAATAGGAGCAGGAATAGGCCACTTGGCCCCTCGAGCCTGCTCGGCCATTCAATAAGATCATGGCTGATCTTGGGCTTTTCCCTGCCCGCTCCCCATAACCCTTCACTCCCTTATCTTGCAAAAATCTGTCTATCTCCACCTTAAATGTATTTAATGACCCAGCCTCCACGGCTCTCTGGGGCAGAGAATTCCACAGATTTATGATCCTCTGAGAGAAGAAATTCTTCCTCATCTCAGTTCTAAAAGGGCGACCCTTTATTCTGAAACTATGCCCCCGAGTTCTAGATTTCCCCACGAGGGGAAACATTCTCTCTGCATCTATCTTGTCGAGCCCCCTCAGTATCTTATATGTTTCAATAAGATTACCTCTCATTCTTCTAAATTCCAATGAGTATAGGTCCAACCTGCTCAACCTTTCTTCATAAGTCAACCCCCTCATCTCTGGAATTAACCTAGTGAATCATCCCTGAACTGCCTCCAATGCCTTAAATAAGGAGACCAAAACTGTACGTAGTACTCAAGGTGTGGTCTCACCAATACCCTGTACAGTTGTAGCAGGACTTCCCTGCTTTTATACTCCAACCCCCTTGCAATAAAGGCCAACATTTCATTTGCCTTTTTGATTACTTGCTGTACCTGCATGCTAACTTTTTGTGTTTCATGCACAAGGACCCCCAGATCTCTCTGAACTGTAGCATTTTGTAATCTCTCTCCATTTAAATAATAATTTGCTTTTTTATTTTTCCTGCCAAAGTGGATAACCTTGCACTTTCCCACATTATACTCCATCTGCCAAATGTTTGCCTACTCACTTAGCCTGTCTATATCCCTTTGCAGATTCTTTGAGTCCTCTGCACAACTTGCTTTCCCACCCATCTTTGTATCATCCGCAAACTTGGCTACATTACACTCGGTCCCTTCATCTAAGTCATTAATGTAGATTGTAAATAGTTGAGGCCTCAGCACCGATCCCTGTGGTACCCCACCAGTTACCGTTTGCCAACCGGAAAATGACCCATTTATCCCGACTCTCTGTTTTCTGTTAGTTAGCCAATTCTCTATCCATGCTAATATATTACCCCCAACTCTGTGAGCTCTTATCTTATGCAGTAACCTTTTATGTGGCACCTTATCGAATGCCTTCTAGAAATCCAAATACACCACATCCACTGGCTCATCTTTGTCCACCCTGCTCGTTACATCCTCAAAGAACTCCAGCAAATTTGTTAAACATGATTTCCCTTTCATAAAACCATGCTGACTCTGCTTGACTGCATTATGATTTTCCAAATGCCCTGCTACTGCTTCCTTAATGAAGGACTCCAGCATTTTCCCAACGACAGATGCTAGGCTAGCTGGTCTATAGTTTATTCCTTTCTATCTCCCTCCTTTCTTAAATAAGGGTGTTACATTTGCTGTTTTCCAATCCACTGGGGCCTCTCCAGAGTCCAGGGAATTTTGGTATATTGCAACCAATGCATCCACTATCACTGCAGCCACTTCTTTTAAGACCCTGGGATGCAGGCCATGTGGCCCAGGGGACTTGGCGTCTTTTAGTCCCATTATTTTACCAAGTACTTTTTCCTTAGTGATAGTGATTGTCTTTAGTTCCCCTCTCCCTGTGGCCCCTTGATTATCCATTATTGGGATGTTGTTAGTGTCTTCTACAGTGAAGACAAATACAAAATATTTGTTCAGAGTCTCTGCCACTTCCCTGTTCCCCATTATTAATTCCCCAGTCTCATCCTCTAAGGGACCAACGTTTACTTTAGCTACTCTCTTCCTTTTTATATACCTGTAGAAGCTCTTACTATCAGTTTTAATATTTCTTGCCAGTTTACTCTCATAATTCATCTTCTCTCTATATTTTAGTCATCCTTTGCTGGTTTTTAAAAATTTCCCAATCCTCTGGCCTCCCACCAATCTTGGCAACATTGTATGCCTTGGTTTTCAATTTGATACCACCCTTTACTTCCTTAGTTAGACATGGATGGTGTTCCCTTCTCTTAAGATCTTTCTTTCTCAGTGGAATATATTTTTGTTGAGAGTTATGAAATATCTCCTTAAATGTCTGCCACTGCATTCCAACTGTCTTACCCTTTAATTGATTTTTCCAGTCCACTTTAGCCAGTTCTGTCCTCATGCCATTGTAATTGCCTTCGTTTAAGATCAGGACACTGGTTTGAGATACAACTTTCTCACCCTGAAACTGAATTTGAAATTCAACCATGCTATGATCACTCTTTCCTAGAGGATCCTTTACTATGAGATCATTTATTAATTCTGTCTCATTACACAGTACCAGATCCAAGATAGCCTGCTCCCTGGTTGGTTCCATTACATACTGTTCTAGGAAACCATCCCAGGTACACTCTATGAACTCCTCCTCAAGGCTACCATGGCCAATTTGATTTGCCCAATCAATATGGAGATTAAAATCACCCATGATTATTAGCGTACCTTTTTTACAGGCCTCCATTATTTGTTGATTTATACACTGTCCAACAGTATTGCTACTGTTCGGGGGCCTGTAGACTACACCCACCAGAGACTTTTACCCCTTATTATTTTTTATCTCCACCCAAACCGATTCTACATCTTGATCTTCTGAGCCAATATATCTTCTTACCACTGCACTGATCCCATCCTTTACCAACAAAGCCACCTCACCTCTCTTTCCTTTCTGTCTATCCTTCCAAATTGTCAAATACCCTGGAATATCCAGTTCCCAGCCCTGGTCACCTTGCAACCACGGGGACGATTTTGTGACTGGGGACGCATTGGAGGCGGGACTGCTGCTTGTCGGGTCAATGTCCCGCCTCCATCGATTTGTGGTCAATCCACGCTATTTTCCCTTGATTGACCTTGTTAAGCCCACCCAGTGGGCTTAGCAGGCCAATTAAAGGAAAGCTGGTTGCAGAGCACGTCAACGTATCAACATTTGACAGATGAATTGTCATCATTTGACAGCTCTGTGAAGCTGTCAGTGACATTCTCTGCAGTTTGATGAGGTCTTGCATACAAGACCTCATCAATCTTCTTTCTTTTACAGAATTGAGAGGGTTGTTGCATCTGAGAATGCAACGGCCATCTCTCATCTGCAACACGGAGGTCCGAGGCTCTCCGCATACAAACCGACTGAAGCCTGCAGGGAGAAACAAAGGTAAGTACACTTTTAAAAACACTTTGCACTTACCTCAGATACTCACCTCTCCACTCTTGCACCCAACACTTACCTTCACACCACACTTTTGCACCACCCTGACCCCTGCAGACCCAGTACTCACCTTGCTGAGCTGGCAGGTTTTGGAGCCTTCGGGAAGCCCGCACTTGTGAGGGCAAAAAGGGGATAATCCTATTTTCTGCTTGTTAACTACCTGTTAACAGGCAGTTAATAGGCTTTAATCCCTTCCTGCCTTCAAGGAGACGGGACCCGCCGCGGGATGGCTACCTGCCTCCTGGGAAGATGGCATGGAGGCGGGTTGGTCACCCGCCCCCAAATTCTGCCATTTTCCCAGCAGTCCCGCCTCCATACCCACCTCCCCAGGGCTGGCAAAATCGCCCCCCACGTCTCTGTAATGGCGATCAGATCATACCCATTTGTATCTATTTGTGCCGTCAACTCATCTATCTTGTTACGAATGCTGCATGCATTCAGGTATAGAGCTTTTAACTTTATCTTTTTACCATTTCTCCTTGTTTTGGCCCCATTTTCTGTTGCACTCTTATTTTTAAACATTCTGTCCCTTCCTGTCACACTCTTTATTATTTCCCCCATCTCTATCCTGCTCTATTGTTTTCTCATTTCTCATTGACTTTTTAAATTCCCACTCACCTGCACCTTCCCCCCCACTATTTAGTTTAAAGCCCTCTCTACAGCCCTAGTTATTCAATTCGCCAGGACTCTAGTCCCAGCATGGTTCAAGTGAAGCCCGTCCAAACGGAACAGCTCCCTCTTATCCCAGTACTGGTGCCAGTGCCCCAGAAATCGAAACCCATTTCTCCCACACCAGTCTTTGAGCCACTCATTCATTTCTCTGATCTCATTTGTCCTTAAATGTCCTAGTAAAGGATCCCCTTGGAATGAGTGACCATAATATGGTTGAATTCCAAATTCAGTTTGAGGGTGAGAGAGTTGGATCTCAAACCAGCGTACTAAGCTTAAATAAAGGAGACTATGAAGGTATGAGAGTAGAATTGACTAAAGTGGACTGGGAAAACAGATTAAAGTGTAAGACGGTACAAGAGCAGTGGTCTACATTCAAGGAGATATTTCACATCTTTCAAGATAAATATATTCCACTGAGGAAAAAGGGGAGTAAAAGAAAAGACAGCCATCCGTGGCTTAGTAAAGTAATAAAGGATAGTATTTGACTGAAAACAAGGGCATATAAATTAGCCAAATCTAGTGGGAGGATAGAAGATTGGGAAGCATTTAAAAGCCAGCAAACAATAACTAAAAGATTAATTAAGAAAGGGAAGATAGATTATGAAAGTAAACTGGCAAAAAATATAAAAACAGATAGCAAGAGTTTCTACAGCTATATAAAAAGAAAAAGGGTGGCTAAAGTGAACGTTGGTTCCTTAGAGGATGGGACTGGGAAACTAGTGGTGGGGAACATGGAGATGGCAAAGACACTGAACAAATATTTTGTATCAGTCTTTACAGTAGAGGACACTAAAAATATCCCAACACTGGACAAACAGGGGGCAATGGGGGGGGGGTGGGGGAGGAGCTAAACACGATTAAAATCACTAAGGAGATGGTACTCAGTAAAATAATGGGACTTAAGGGGGATAAATCCCCTGGACCTGATGGCCTACATCCTCGGGTCTTGAGAGAAGTGGCGGTAGGGATTGTGGATGCATTGGTGATCATTTTCCAGAACTCCCTGGACTCAGGAAAGGTCCTGGCAGATTGGAAAACTGCTAATGTAACATCCTTATTTAAGAAGGGAAGTAGACAAAAAGCTGGAAACTATAGACCAGTTAGCCTAACATCTGTGGTTGGCAAAATGTTGGAGTCCATTATTAAGGAAACAGTAACAGAGCATTTGGATAAACATAATTTAATAGGACAGAGTCAGCATGGTTTTACGAAGGGGAAGTCATGTTTGACAAATTTGCTCGAATTCTTTGAGGATGTAACATACAGGGTGGATAAAGGGGAACCAGTGGATGTAGTGTATTTGGACTTCCAAAAGGCATTTGACAAGGTTCCACACAAAAGATTACTGATCAAGATAAAAAATCATGGGATTGGGGGTAATATACTGGCATGGGTGGAAGATTGGCTATCTAACAGAAAACAAAGAGTTGGGATAAATGGTTCGTTCTCGGGCTGGCAATCAGTAACTAGTGGTGTTCCGCAGGGGTCAGTGCTGGGACCCCAACTCTTTACAATCTATATTAACGATTTGGAGAAAGGGACCGAGTGCAACATATCCAAGTTTGCCGACGATACAAAGATGGGAGGGAAAGCAGTGAGTGAGGAGGACATAAAAAACCTGCAAAAGGACATAGACAGGCTAAGTGAGTGGGCAGAGATTTGGCAGATGCAATATAATGTTGGAAAGTGTGAGGTTATGCACTTTGGCAGAAAAAATCAAAGAGCAAGTTATTATCTAAATGGAGAGAAACTGCAAAGTGCTACAGTACAAAGGGATCTGGGGGTCCTGGTGCATGAAACACAAAAAGTTAGTATGCAGGTGCAGCAGGTGATCAGGAAGGCCAATGGAATCTTGGCTTTTATTGCAAGGGGGATGGAGTATAAAAACAGGGAAGTCTTGCTGCAGTTATACAGGGTATTGGTGAGGCCACACCTGGAATATTGCGTGCAGTTTTGGTTTCCATATTTAAGATAAGATATACTTGCTCTCGAGGCGGTTCAGAGAAGGTTCACTCGGTTGATTCCAGAGATGAGGGGGTTGACGTATAAAGAAAGGTTGAGTAGGTTGGGACTCTACTCATTGGAGTTCAGAAGAATGAGAGGCGATCTTATCGAAACATATAAGATTGTGAGGGGACTTGATCGGGTGGATGCGGTGAGGATGTTTCCACTGATGGGTGAGATTAGAACTGGGGGCATAATCTTAGAATAAGGGGCTGCCCTTTCAAAACTGAGATGAGGAGAAACTTCTTCACTCAGAGGGTAGTAAATCTATGGAATTTGCTACCCCAGAGAGCTGTGGAAGCTGCAACATTAAATAAATTTAAAATAGAGATAGACATTTTCCTAGCAGATAAGGGAATTAGGGGTTGCGGGGAGAGGGCAGGGAAGTGGACGTGAGTCTAGGTTCAGATCAGCCATGATCCTATTGAATGGCGGAGCAGGCCCGAGGGGCCGTATGGCCTACTCCTGCTCCTATTTCTTATGTTCTTATGTTCTATGCAAATTCACTCTTGGCTCAGGTAGTAATCCAGAGAGTATTACCTTTGTGGTTCTGCTTTATAATTTAGCCCCTAACTGCTCATACTCTCTTAGCAGAACCTCTTTCTTTGTTCTACCTATGTCATTGGTACCTACGTGGACCATGACAACTGGATCTTCCCCCTCCCACTCCAAGTTCCTCTCCAGCCCAGAGAAGATGTCCTTAACCCTGGCACCGGGCAGGCAACACAGCCTTCGGGATTCACGCTCTCGGCTGCAGAGAACAGTATCTATCCCCCTAACTGTACTGTTCCCTATCACTACAACATTTCTTTTTACTCCCCCCCACTTGAATGGCTCCCTGTACCACGGTGCTGTGGTCAGATTGCTCATCCTCCCTGCCCTCGTCCACACAGGGAGCAAGAATCTTGTAGCTGTTGGACAAGGCCAAGGGCTAAGGCTCCTCCATCACTACCTCCTGGATCCCAATACCTGCCTTGCTTATAATCACACCCTCCTGTCCCTGACCATGGACCAAATTGGAAGTAATTACTCTAGTGGGTGTGACTGCCTCCTGGAACTTAATGTCCAGGTAACGCTCCCCCTCCATAATGTGTTGCAGTGTCTGAAGCTCGGACTTTAGCTCATCAATTCTGAGCCGAAGTTCCTCGAGCAGCCAACATTTGCTGCAGATGTGGTCGCCGTGGACCTCAATGGTGTCCACCAGCTCCCACATGAAGTGAATGAACTGAAGGGGAGGCACAAGCACATGTAGAGAACATCACAGTAAGTGATCTACTGTTTAGTTAACTGTGATGTTGAAAACCTCTTCTAGGTAATGTAGATTCCAGGCAGAGTTTGATGGTGCAGTACAGCTATAAATGGTAATATTTTAATTAACTTAAATGATCTGGAAAACATGGGGAGTTATAAGAGATGGATTTGTTTTATTCACTTAAACAGACCTTTCATCCATTGGGTATTTACTTAAATAGGTTAAACTGTACAGCAATGTTAAAGATGAATAATATAGCTTGTATGGCTGGATAGATATACTATTTAATTTGACAGGCAGAGAGAAACCCTGTAGATTGCTTATCAGAAGATTAAATAAATTGGATAGAGTTCATGATAGAACTAATTATGAGTTGTCTGTGGAAGGAACTGGTTTGATGGATTCACAGAAGAAATCACAGAAACCCCACAGTGCAGATAGAGGCCATTTCGGCCCATCAAGCCTGCACCGACACATATCCCACCCGATCCCCGTAACCCCTACACCAACACATGTCCCACCCTATCCCCACGTATTTAATCCCCCTAACACTAAGGGTCAATTTATCATAGCCAATCAACCTAACCGCACATCTTTGGACTGATTACTACTTGCTTCATGCTTTTTTTTCTTATTTCAGATTTTCTAATTTTAGTATTTTTTGGGTTTAAGATTGCGTCCCTCTTTTAAGGGATTTTCCACCCCATCCTTTCATCCATACCATTCAGTACATGTGGTCAAATGGGTAGGTAGGCAACCTGTCCCCAGATTTCTCCCAATAATTCTGAAACAACAGCTTACACTTATATAGCATCTTTAATGCAGAAAAACATCCCTAGGTACTTCACAGAGGAGTAATGAAAAT
Organism: Somniosus microcephalus; assembly: GCF_052327205.1. Lineage (NCBI taxonomy): Eukaryota > Metazoa > Chordata > Chondrichthyes > Squaliformes > Somniosidae > Somniosus > Somniosus microcephalus. The sequence continues at coordinate 112,162,751 of NC_140996.1, forward strand.
GGACATCAAGAAAAAGAATGAGAGATTAGGATAGGTCAAGGAGCTGGGTTTTAAGGCGGTTATAAAGGAGGTATCAAGGTAGAGTGGTTTAGGAAGGGAATTCCGGAGAGTGGAACCTAGGTGGCTGAAAGTTTGGGGGAGGGGGGAGGAATGCACAGAACATTGGGAGACTCCAAGATGGTCTAATAGGCATTTTCAAAATTGTGAAAGGGGTTGATAAAGTTGATTCAGATTCATTGCTCATACTGACAAATGATTCAAAATGAAAAGAATGCAAGAAAAGGAAGGATTCAGGCAGAATTATTTCACAAAAGTACAAAAGATATATGGAATAAATTATTAGGAACGAACATTCAAGTAAATAGTACAAATGGATTCAAGAGACAATTAAATACATTTCTGGAGAAGAAGGGTTTTGAGGGATATGGGCAGAAGGTAGGATAATAGGAACGAGATCAACCAAAAGGGGAAGACTTGCTAGGCCAACTGGCCCTTTAATCTTTTTCAAATGTCCTACTTTCTTATATTAATCTGTATTGTTCATTGGAGCTTTTCCCCTTTGAAGTTCCTTGGTGCTTGTTGCTTCACTTCGTCATATTTTAGCATCATTCCAGCTACATAAGATACATTTTTTTAGTACATAAAAAGTAAAACAGTCAATTCAAATCGCTGACGTTGATCTACTTAGTGGCTTAGGAACCAAAACTCAACGCTGTTTGAGAAAGGAGTAAAAGTGACACAATGTGTAAGCCTGATCCTTCCCACTGAACTGGAAAATGGCAGCCCTGCAAATTTCCAGACCTAACATAATTCAGCGACAGTAACTGGAGTGCTTTTTTAACAATATATTTGTTAGGGATTTAATTACCTATTATATCACTAAATAAGGACTCAAAAACTTATCACAAATGTCTTACTGCAGGTGAGAATATTTGGTTGATAAATGAACAAGTAATCCTTTCACAAATGTTGCAAAGTCCATTGGGAATTTTGCAATCAACCTAATTTCAAATAAACATCCTCATGGGATGCGAGGGGTCTTCTTTCTCACAATTAAAAAAAAAATTGATGTATATTTTAGAGCAGGAGTTCTCAACCAGGGGTCAGCGGACCCCTAGGGAAGATTTTAAGGGGTCCACATCACGGGAGATCGACTAATTTTAGCAGGTGGCTTTGGGTGGACCCGCCTCACTGTTGCTGTTTGCAGGTGGTGGCCTGCGGGGAGGTCAGCAGCCGGGCCTGGGCTCCCCGGATTTTCGGCGACAGTAGAGGCATCGCTGCCTGTGGGCGCTATGCGAACCAGTCGAGACCGGCAGGTGGAGGAGGAGGATTGGCCGGAGCTTCTGTGGGAAAGCAAAGACTTGGGGCCTGTCACATAGAAACATAGAAGATAGGAGCAGGAGTAGGCCATTCGGCCCCTCGAGCCTGTTCCGCCATTCAATGAGATCATGGCTGATCATCCAAATTCAGTACCCTGTCCCTGCCTTCTCCCCATATCCCTTGATCCCTTTAGCCTTAAGAAATATATCCAACTCCTTCTTGAATATATTTAATGAATTGGCCTCTACTGCCTTCTGTGGTAGAGAATTCCACAGGTTCACCACTCTCTGGGTGAAGAAATTCCTCCTTATCTCTGTCCTAAAACCCCGTGGGGTTACGGGGTTATGGCTTGGGTGGGATGGCTGTCGGTGTAGGGACCGGGTGCTAGGGTTTGGATGATCAGCCATGATCTCATTGAATGGCGGAGCAGGCTCGAAGGGCCGAATGGCCTACTCCTGCTCCTATCTTCTATGTTTCTATGTTAAATGGCTTACCCCTTATCCTTAGGCTGTGACCCCTGCTTCTGGACTCCCCGACTGTTACATCGTTATATTATTACATCGTTAAATGGAACTACTTGTTACATCGTTATATGGAACTACTTTGGTTAGTGTATTTATATTGCTATGTGGCACACTGTAAAAGGGCAGTGCGCAGTGCAAGGTCGGACATCTTGTATCACTCCGCACCATGCGGCAGCAACATCATAAAAGCAAGAATACAACAGAGTGAAAGTCGTAAACTAAATGAGTTAAAAGTGTCTGTATTATATACTAATAAGAACACAAGGAGACACAACACCGACCATCGGGAACATCCTTCCTGCATCTAGCCTGTCTAGTCCTGTTAGAATTTTATAAGTTTCAATGAGATCCCCTCTCATTCTTCTAAACTCCAGCGAGTACAAGCCCAATCAACCCAATCTCTCCTCATATGTCATTCCTGCCATCCCAGGTATCAGCCTGGTGAATCTTCGCTGCACGCCCTCCATGGCAAGAACATCCTTCCTCAGATAAGGCGACCAAAACTGCACACAGTACTCAAGATGTGGTCTCACCAAGGCCCTGTACAACTGCAGCAAGACATCCTTGTTCCTGTACTCAAACCCTCTCGCTACGAAGGCCAACATACCATTTGCCTTCTTAACCGCCTGCTGCACCTGCATGCTTATCTTCAGCGACTGGTGCACAAGGACACCCAGGTCTCGTTGCACTTCCCCTTCTCCCAATCTATTGCCATTCAGATAATAATCTGCCTTCCTGTTTTTGACACCAAAGTGGATAACCTCGCATTTATCCACGTTATATTGCATCTGCCATGCTTCTGCCCAATCACCCAACCTGTCCAAATCATACTGGAGTTTCTCGGCATCCTCCTCACAGCACACACGCCCACCCAGCTTTGTGTCGTCTGCAAACTTGGAGATATTATATCTAGTTCCCTCGTCTAGATCATTAATATGTATTGTGAATAGCTGGGGTCCAATAACCGATCCCTGCGATACCCCACTAGTCACTGCCTGCCACTCAGAAAAAGAGCCGTTTATTCCAACTCTTTGCTTTCTGTCTGCCAACCAGTTCTCTATCCAAGTCAATACCTTGCCCCCATTCCCCTGTGCTTTAACTTTACATGCTAATCTCTTTTATGCGGGACCTTATCGAAAGCCTTTTGAAAGTCCAAATACACCACATCCACTGGTTCTCCCTTATCTATTTTACCAGTTACATCCTCAAAAAATTCCAGTAGATTAGTCAAGCACGATTTACCTTTTGTAAATCCATGTTGACTTTGTCCAATCCTGTCACTGTTTTCCAAGTGCTCTGCTATTACATCTTTTACAATGGACTCTAGCATTTTCCCCACTACCGATGTCAGGCTTACCGGTCTGTAATTTCCTGTTTTCTCTCTACCACCTTTTTTGAATAGTGGGGTAACATTAGCTACCCTCCAATCCATGGGTACTGTTCCAGATTCTATTGAATGTTGGAAGATGATCAGCAATGCATCTACTATTTCTAGGGCCACTTCCTTAAGTACCCTAGGATGTAGATTATCAGGCCCTCGGGATTTATCGGCCTTCAATCCCGTCAATTTCCCTAACACCATTTCCCTACAAATACTGATTTCTTTCAGTTCCTCCCTTTCATCATACCCTATGTTCCCCAACATCTCTGGGAGGTTATTTGTGTCCTCCTTTGTGAAGACAGAACCAAAATATGTATTTAATTGGTCTACCATTTCTTTGTTCCCCATTATAAATTCCCCTGATTCTGACTGCAAAGGACCTATGCTTGACTTCACCAATCTTTTTCTCTTCACATATCTATAAAAGCTTTTACAGTCAGTTTTTATGTTCCCTGCAAGCTTACTCTCATACTCTATTTTCCCCTTCTTAATTAATCCCTTTGTCCTCCTTTGTTGAATCCTAAACTGCTTCCAATCCTCAGGTTTACTGCTTTTTCTGGCCAATTTATATGTCCTCTCCTTGGATCTTATGCTATCCCTAATTTCCCTTGTTAGCCACGGTTGAGTCACCTTTTTTGTTTTATTTTTATGCCAAACTGAGATGAACAAATTCTGTAGTTCATCCATGCGGTCTTTGAATGTTTGCCATTGCCTATCCACCGTCAACCCTTTGAGTGACATTCCCCAATCAATCCTACCCAACTCACGCCTCATACCATCGTAGTTTCCTTTATTTAAATTCAGGACCCTAGTCTCTGAGTCAACTACTTCACTCTCCATCTTAATGAAGAATTCTATCATATTATGATTGCTCCAACCCAAGGGGCCTCGCACAACAGGATTGCTAATTAATCCTTTCTCATTACATAATACCCAGTCTAAGATGGCCTGATCTCTAGTTGGTTCCTCGACATATTGGTCCAGGAAACCATCCCGTATACACTCCAGGAATTCCTCCTCTACAATATTGTTACTAATTTGGTTAGCCCAATCTATATGTAGATTAAAGTCACCCATGATAACTGCTGTGCCCTTATTGCATGCTTCTCTAATTTAATGCCATCTCCAACCTCCGCATTACTGTTTGGAGGTCTATATACCACTCCCACTAACGTTTTCTGCCCTTTGGTATTTCTCAATTCTACCCATACAGATTCCACATCATCAGAGGTAATATCCTTCCTTACAATTGTGTTAATCCCCTCTTTAACCAGCAATGCTACCCCACCTCCTTTTCCTTTTTGCCTATCTTTCCTGAATATTGAATACCCCTGGATGTTGAGTTCCCAGCCTTGGCCACCCTGGAGCCATGTTTCCGTAATCCCTATGAAATCATATTCGTTTACCTCTATTTGCGCAGCTAATTCATCCACCTTATTACGAATGCTCCTCGCATTAAGACACAAAGCCTTCAGGCTTCTTTTTTTAATGCTCTTAGACCTTTTAGAATTATTATTTACTGTGGCCACAGATTGCAAAGAATAAAATACCAGTGGAAATACACCAAGACAACCATATATTCAATCTGGAACTGTGAATATTGCTAAGGACATAAATAATGATATAGTGAAATAGCTCCACTCCAGGAGGACTCCTGAAATCCTCCCACAATTTCAGCATGACTGGGAAACTCTTAAGTAGAAAGCTTCTTTCTCCAAAGTCTTCAGAACTGCACAAAACTTCAGCTATTATGTAATACAGTAGGGGAGAGGGTAAGAAAAACAGAAGCATAGGCAGAAGTAGATATAAAAGGAGACCACTTGAAAATTTATGGTTAAAGGGGTGCAGGGGAGATGAATAAAGGCGAAAGAGAACACCTGTGTGAATTAGATAACATAGGATATCACCCTAAACAAGCTAAAATAAATAAGAATACCCGAGCGAAGTAAAATCAAAAGGGAACATCTGGGATATAAAAAAGTTAAACGGAAAGGAAGCAATGGGAGAAATACAACAAGACAGGGAAACAGCTGAGAAAAGTAGAACTAAAATGGAGACCATGAGGTGTTTGCTGTGAGAAGTTCACAAATTAGAAAGTCAGATACAATAGAGGGGGTGAAGAGATGCAAAATCTGTCTGTTAATCAGTAAGGTTAAGGAAAAAGTTATGGCCTAAGAGGTCAAAGTACAGGAACTTACAAGGGCAGGTAGAAGTGAGACTCCTTTCAGGTTAAGTGATATTATCAGGCTAGCATCAGACTAAGTCATGGATTAAGTCTCATAAAAGAAGCAAGAAATGTACAAATCCCTTCATAACTACCCATGAGATTATTTTAACTAACAGATACCAGGCACTGTCCAACACTGCAGAAGGTAATAAGATCTTAGAAAAAAAAGGTAGTTAGAAAGCCAGAGAGGACAGCCTGGAAAAAGACATAGCCCCAAACCCGCCCCATTCCTGCTGGTAAGTTAGGTATAAATCGTAAATCTGATGGAGTAGCTATACTAGCTGTGCTAAAAAAACTCTGCATTATGACTGTTTGATCCTCGTGAAACAGTTCAGGCCACCTATGGGACGCTACTGCCTGGAACTTCCAGCAGGTAATGTACTAGGTGTTTACTTGAATGTCTTCAGATTAATTATTTTATTTAACAACAATGGCTGCGAGAGGAGTGTGGGAATACGATTCAAAAATTCACAAAATATAGTCACGTTTTTCTGAAATTCCTGCAAATTTTTATTGCCTTTCCAATAAGGAGTGGAAGTTTTTCTTGTATTCTACATTTTATTTCCAAGTTTGCTTCACTCGTTTTGCAGCGTGGGCAGTGGGTGAGCGCCACATTGTTCCCAAAGCTTCTGATGCAACTTCCACGCTACAGAGTAACCAGGAATACAGTGCACATAAATTAAGCAGAGCTGATGGGAATGGGCAGACACACGGCAGAGAAGTGTGAGGTGATAACATTTTAGTCGGAAGAATGAGGAGAGACCATACACACTAAATGGCACAATTGTAAAGAACATAAGAACATAAGAACATAAGAAATAGGAGCAGGAGTAGGCCAATCGGCCCCTCGAGCCTGCTCCACCATTCAATAAGATCATGGCTGATCTGATCCTAACCTCAAATCTTCTATCACTCTGCATCCACCCGAACCCATGTGATCTCCCGGGAGAGGCGAAAAACCAGATAAAGACCCAATGGCCAATTTGGGAGAAAAAAATCTGGGAAATTCCTCTCCGACCCATCTAGGCGATCGAAATTCTTCCAGGAGATCACTCTGTCCCTATATTTTCTACAGTACTTACCTTCTGTAAAGGCGATCTCCACCCCAGCCAGGAACAGGAATAAAACCATCTCCTGAAATCTAACAGAATTAGAACACAGTAGGAGCAGAACAAGGCTACACGGCCCCTGGGCCCGCTCCACTACCCACAGGGCCATGACCATTCCGAACCCAGACTCATGTCCAATTTCCTGCCCGCTCCCCGTAACCCTTTATTCCCTTTACTTCTAGGAAACTATCTATTTCTGTTTTAAATTTATTTAATGATGTAGCTTCCACAGCTTTCTGGGGCAGCAAATTCCACAAACCTACCACCCTCTGAGTGAAGAAGTTTCTCCTCATCTCAGTTTTGAATGAGCAGCCCCTTATTTTAAGATTATGCCCCCTAGTTCTAGTTTCACCCATCATTGGGAACATCCTCACCGCATCCACCCGATCAAGCCCCTTCACAATCTTATATGTTTCAATAAGATCGCCTCTCATTCTTCTGAACTCCAATGAGTAGAGTCCCAATCTACTCAACCTCTCCTCATATGACCACCCCCTTATCCCCGGGATTAACCGAGTGAACCTTCTTTGTACTGACTCGAGAGCAAGTATGTCTTTTCTTAAGTATGGACACCAAAACTGTATGCAGTATTCCAGGTGCGGCCTCACCAATACCTTGTACAACTGCAGCAATACCTCCCTGTTTTTATATTCCAAGGGGTGCAAGAAGAGAGAGACCTGGGGGTGCTTGTGCACAGATCTTTGAAGGTGGCAGGACTGGTTAACAAAACATACGGGATCCTGAGCTTTATAAATGGAGGCATAGAGTACAAAAGCCAGGAAGTTATGCTAAACCTATATAAACACTAGTTCAGCCATAGCTGGAGTATTGCATCCAGTTCTGGGCACCACACTTTAGGAAGGACGTGAGGGCTTTGGAGAGGTTTACTAGAATAGACTGGAGAAGCTGGGGTTGTTGTCCTTGGAGCAGAGAAGGCTAAGAGGAGATTTGATAGAGGTGTTTAAAATCAGGAAGGATTTAGATAGAGTAGAGATTGTTTCCCCTGTCTGGAGAGTCTAGAACCAGGGGGCATAGTCTCAGGATAAGGGGGCGGCCTTTTAAGACTGAGATGAGGAGGAATTTCTTCACTCAGAGGGTTGTGAATCTTTGGAATTCTCTACCCCAGAGGGCTGTGGGTGCTGAGTCATTGAGCATATTCAAGGCTGAGATCGATAGATTTTTGGACTCTAGGGGAATCAAGGGATAGGGAGATCGGGCAGGAAAGTAGAGTTGAGGTCGAAGATCAGCCATGATCTTATTGAATGGTGGAGCAGGCTCGAGGGGCCGAATGACCTACTCCTGCTCCTATTTCTTATGTTCTTATAAATAAAGAGAAACTGTTTCCAGTGGCTGAAGGGTCGATAACCAGAGGGCACAGATTTAAAGTGATTGGCAAAAGAACCAGAGGCGACATCCAAACTTTTTTACGCATCGAGTGGTTAGGATTTGGAATGCACTGCCTGATAGGGCGGTGGATACAGATTCCATAGTAGCCTTCAAAAGGGAATTGGATAAATACTTGAAGGAGAAAAGATTGCAGGGATATGGGGAAAGAGCGGGACTGACTGGATTGCTCTTCGAAAGAGCCGGCGCAGACTCGAAGGGCTGAATGGCCTCCTTCTGTGCTGTACTATTCTATGAAGTCGGGGTTGTAGTTTGCAGGTCACAAAGTCAAAGATGATTCTTTGTTCAGGAAAGTGGATGGTTATGTATGTTGTAAGGACACTACTTCTAAGATGGTGAGCTGTCTACCTGGAGCTAGAGCAGTACATATTGAGGAAAGGTTAGAATGGATACTGAAGGATTCAAGTAGAGACCCAGTGGTAGTAGTCTACTAGGTTTAAATAACATAGGAAAATATATAGGGGCCTTAAAGGCCACATATATCAGGATTGGGTATAGGAGGCAAAGTAATGTTTTCTGGTGTACTTGCAGTATTAGGGAAAGGAGAGAAGTACAGCTACATAATTGAGGAGGTAAACGAGTGGCTGTCAGCATGGCGTGAGAAAAACAATGCTTCCTTCATAAATAACTGGATATCCTTCCAGAATAAAAAGGACTGGTACAGCAAAGATGGACTACACTTAAACCAAGTAAGTAAAAAAGACTTGTGAGGAACATCAAGGCAGCAAAAATCATTTAACATAGACTGGTGTGGGGGAGGGATGGGCAGAAATTAAGCAGAATCACAGATTGTAGTGTAGAAGGAATCAACTGGCTGGTATGGATTCAGAAACTCGAAGGATCACATGAACCAGAGACCAGGAATATGCAGATAATGGGGAATGTGAGAGGAGGCAAATATATATGATGTATGTACACGCTACAAATAAGATGCAGAAATTGGAGCATGTTGTGGCAGTAGGGAACTACGATCTGGTGGAAACATCAGTAACATGGCTAAATCCAGAGGATGGAAATTAATACAACATTCGGGGTGTAGCATGTTTAGGAAAGACAAAGTAGACACAAAAGGAGGTGGCGTAACCCTATATATCGGACATCTGGGAGGTAAAAGAAGTTGATCTTGTGGGAGATAAAAGGCTACAAAATTAATTACTCTATTTCGACAACTCTAATATTAAAAATTCCAAGCAATACTCACCTTGATCTGGAATTCATTCATGACGCAAAAATGTACACAAATGTAAATTGTAGGACCCCCGAGAGACAATGCAGAGAATGATAACCTTTAACATGATCTGGGAGTCAGAAATAACCAAGACCAGGAAACAGGCATATTACTTTAAAAGGACTACATTTAATGAAATGAGGGAACAACTAAAACAAATAAATTGGAGATGTTTCTTCTGGCTTACAAGCTGCAGATGGTGTAAGCATGCACTTCTTACTTTACGCTATCTCCACACCAGAACCTTACCCTTGTCCCTTTTCCCTGTCAGATAGCCAAGAACTGCAACCTGCTCAGGCAGTGGAGGAAGACCAAGAAGACAGTGATGATGAAGACACACAGTCACTCGATTTCAGACTCGCAGCCACCAGCTCAGATACTGACACTGCACGTAATTTAGAGGATAGCACAGAGGTGGGATCTGCACATGGTGTGACACTGGGCACAAGTGCGCTGCAGCCAGGGCAGGAGGCAAGGATAGCACACATGCCAGCTCACCGGAGGGTGAGGTCGCACATGGGTTCGACTGCAGAGGATTCAGATGAGGACTTCGATGGGCCAGGCTACAGAAAAAGGCTGATGGGTGTACACAACGAAATGCTTGGCGGGTTGGGAAACCTGCCAGAAAGCCTGCGTTCAATGTCAAGGAGCAGGGAGGAGTCTGGCACTAATTTGGCACAGCGCTTTGCGCAAAGCTTGGAGCCCATATTTTTCAGCGTGGAACTGGTGGTCAACTCCGTCAACACACTTGTGGATCCAACCATGATGCAGCAACTGATGGCCGATGTCTCAGCTTCCATTGCAGCACAAGCAGCTTCCACCAAAAGTCTGAGTGCAGCAGTGCAATCTCAGATTGCTGTCATGCAATCTGAGGTTGCTGCCATGTAATCTCAGACTGTTGCTTTCATGGCTCTGGATACCAGTGTTCAAAGGGGCTTGCAGGGTGTCACAGCAGTCCAGCAATCTGCCCTCAAGCAGTTTACTAGGATTGCTGAGGCGCTGCCCTGTGGGAGCGGCAGTGGCTCCATGGAACACAAACCTGCTGTCCTCTCTCAGGATGACAGCATTCGTGATCGAACCCCAGCTGGGAGTGTACTATAGGCCCCCAAACATTCAGGGGGAAATAGAGGAACAGATATGTAGGCAAATCTCAGAGAAATGTAGAAATAATAGGGTAATAATAGTAGGGGATTTCAACTTCCACAATATTAACTGGGATAGTCAGAGTATGAAAGGCTTAGAGGGTGCGGAATTCTTAAAGTGCATCCAGGAGAGCTTTTTGAGCCAGCATGTAGAAAGTCCTACAAGAGAGGGGGCGGTACTGGACCTAATTCTAGGGAATGTAGCCGGGCAAGTGGTAGATGTGTCAGTAGGAGAGCATTTTGGTGACAGTGACCATAATTCGGTGAGATTTAAGGTAGTCATGGAAAAGGACAAAGATGGACCGGAAATAAAGGTTCTAAATTGGGGGAAAGCCGATTTTAATATGATAAGGCAGGATCTGGCCAAAGTGGACTGGGATCAGATACTTGTAGGAAAATCCACATCAGAGCAGTGGGAGTCTTTCAGAAAGGAAATAGCGAGAGTACAACGCCAACATGTTCCCGTAAAGGTCAAGGGTGGGACGAACAAGCCCAGGGATCCCTGGATGTCAAGGGATATACAAGAATGGATTAGGAAAAAAATGGAGGCTTTTGGCAGATACAAAGGACTAAAAACAGTGGAAGCCCTAGAGGAGTATAGAAAGTGCAGGGGGGTACTTAAAAAAGAAATTAGAAGAGCGAAGAGGGGGCATGAAAAAACACTGGCGGGCAAAATAAAGGAAAATCCCAAGGTGTTTTATAAGTATATTAAGGGCAAGAGGATAACCAGGGAAAGAGTAGGGCCCATTAGGGACCAAAGTGGCAATCTGTGTGTAGAGCCAGAAGATGTGGGTGAGGTTTTAAAATAATATTTTGCATCTGTGTTCACTATGGAGAAGGATGATGTAGGCAGTGATTGTGATATACTTGAACAAATTAGTATTGAGAGGGAGGACGTACTAGCAGTTTTAGCAGGTTTAAAAGTGGATAAATCCCCAGGCCCAGACAATATGTATCCCAGGCTGCTGTGTGAGGCAAGGGAGGAGATTGCAGGGGCCCTGACACAAATTTTCAGATCCTCTCTGGCCACAGGGGAGGTGCCAGAGGACTGGAGGACAGCTAACATAGTACCAATATTCAAGAAGGGTAGTAGGGATAAACCAGGGAATTACAGGTCAGTGAGCCTAACATCAGTGGTAGGGAAATTATTGGAAAAAATTCTGAGGGACAGAATTAGTCTCCACTTGGAGAGGCAAGGATTAATCAAGGATAGTCAGCATAGCTTTGTCAGGGGAGATCATGTTTAACCAATTTGATTGAATTTTTCGAGGGTGTGACTAGGTGTGTGGATGAGGGTAGTGCAGTTGATGTAGTCTACATGGACTTAATAAGGCTTTTGACAAAGTCCCGCATGGGAGACTGGTCAAGAAGGTAAGAGCCCATGGGATCCAGGACAATTTGGCACATTGGATCCAAAATTGGCTTAGTGGCAGGAGGCAGAGGGTGACGGTCGAAGGTTGTTTTTGTGACTGGAAGCCTGTGTCCAGTGGTGTACCGCAGGGATCGTTGCTGGGTCCTTTGCTGTTTGTAGTGTACATTAATGATTTAGATATGAATGTAGGAGGTATGATCAGTAAGTTTGCAGATGACACAAAAATTGGTGGAGTGGTAAATAGCGAGGAGGGAAGCCTCAGGCTACAGGACGATATAGACGGGTTGGTCAGATGGGCAGAACAGTGGCAAATGGAATTTAACCCTAAAAAGTGTGAGGTGATGCATTTTGGGAGGACTAACAAGGCAAGGGAATATACAATGAATGGTAGGACCCTAGGAAGGACAGAGGATCAGAGGGACCTTGGTGTGCATGTACATAGATCCCTGAAGGCAGCAGGACAGGTAGATAATGTGGTTAAAAAGGCATATGGGATACTTGCCTTCATTAGCCAAGGCATAGAATATAAAAGCAGGGAGGTTATGATGGAGCTGTACAAAACGCTAGTTAGGCGACAGCTGGAATACTGTGTACAGTTCTGGTCACCACACTATAGGAGGGACGTGACTGCATTGGAGAGGGTTCAGAGGAGATTCACCAGGATGTTACCTGGGCTGGAGCGCTTCAGCTATGAAGAGAGACTGGACAGGCTGGGGGTGTTTTCCTTAGAGCAGAGAAGGCTGAGGGGGGACCTGATTGAGGTGTACAATATTATGAGGGGCATAGATAGGGTAGATAGAAAGGAACATCCTAGGGTACTTAAGGAAGTGGCCCTAGAAATAGTAGATGCATTGCGGGTCATCTTCCAAAATTCGATAGACTCTGGAACAGTACACATGGATTGGCGGGTAGCTAATGTTACCCCACTGTTCAGAGAGAAAACGGGGAATTACAGACCGGTAAGCCTGACATCGGTAGTGGGGAAAATGCTAGAGTCCATTATAAAGGATGTAATAGCGGAGCACTTGGAAAAAAGTGACCGGATCGGACAAAGTCAACATGGATTTACAAAAGGTAAATCGTGCTTGACTAATCTACTGGAATTTTTTGAGGATGTAACTGGTAAAATAGATAAGGGAGAACCAGTGGATGTGGTGTATTTTGATTTTCAAAAGGCTTTCGATAAGGTCCCGCATAAGAGATTAGTGTGTAAAATTAAGGCACATGGGATTGGGGGCAAGGTATTGACTTGGATAGAGAACTGGTTGGCAGACAGAAAGCAAAGAGTTGGAATAAACGTCTCTTTCTCCGAGTGGCAGGTAGTGACTACTGGGGTACCGCAGGGATCGGTCCTTGGACCCCAGCTATTCACAATATATATTAATGATCTGGATGAGGGAACTAGATATAATATCTCCAAGTTTGCAGATGACACAAAGCTGGGTGGGCGTGTGTACTGTGAGGAGGATACCGAGAAACTCCAGTATGATTTGGACAGGTTGGGTGATTGGGCAGAAGCATGGCAGATGCAATATAATATGGATAAATGCGAGGTTATCCACTTTGGTGTCAAAAACAGGAAGGCAGATTATTATCTGAATGGCAATAGATTCGGAGAAGGGGAAGTGCAACGAGACCTGGGCGTCCTTGTGCACCAGTCGCTGAAGGTAAGAATGCAGGTGCAGCAGGTGGTTAAGGCGGCAAATGGTATGTTGGCCTTCGTGGCGAGAGGGTTTGAGTACAGGAACAAGGATGTCTTGTTGTACAGGGCCTTGGTGAAACCACATCTGGAGTATTGTGTGCAGTTTTGGTCGCCTTATCTGAGGAAGGATGTTCTTACCATGGAAGGAGTGCAGCGAAGATTCACCAGGCTGATACCTGGGATGGCAGGAATGACGTATGAGGAGAGATTGGGTCAATTGGGCTTGTACTCGCTGGAGTTTAGAAGAATGAGAGGGGATCTCATCAAAACTTTATAAAATTCTAACAGGACTAGACAGACTAGACGCTGGAAGGATGTTCCCGATGGTCGGGAGCCCAGAACCAGGGGTCACAGTCTAAGGATAAGGGGTAAGCCATTTAGGACAGAGATGAGGAGGAATTTCTTCACCCAGAGAGTGGTGAACCTGTGGAATTCTCTACCAAAGAAGGCAGTAGAGGTCAATTCATTAAATATATTCAAGAAGGAGTTGGATATATTTCTTAAGGCTAAAGGGATCAAGGGATATGGAGAGAAGGCAGGAACAGGATACTGAATTTGGACGATCAGCCATGATCTCATTGAATGGCGGAGCAGGCTCGAGGGGCCGAGTGCCCTACTCCTGCTATCTTCTATGTTTCTATGAACTTTTCCCGTTAGTAGAGCGGTCATTAACCAGGGGGCATAGTTCCAAGGTAAGGGGCAGGAGGTTCAGAGGGGATATGAGGAAAAAAAATTTCACCCAGAGGGTGGTTGGAATCTGGAACTCACTGCCTGAAAGGGTGGTAGAGGCAGGAACCCTCACAACATTCAAGAAGCATTTAGATGAGCACTTGAAATGCCATAGCATACAAGGCTACGGACCAAGTGCTGGAAAATGGGATTAGAATAGACAGGGCTTGATGGCCGGCGTGGACACGATGGGCCGAAGGGCCTCTTTCTGTGCTGTATAATGTAGTGTATGTACTTTGCAGAAGGAACTATATTCTGCAGCCCCTGTATACTGCAGTACCAGTAGTGACCACCCCTGTATATAAGCCTGTGTAGTAACATTTGCATAGTAGTTCCAGGTTGTCTCCATTCAGTAAAGACCTGTTATAACCAACTCCTGCCGTCCGTGTCTCAATTATACACGGGCATAATACTGGCGACGAGCAGATACGAACTTACCTACAGTCTGCACAACCTCATGGGGATCCATCCCTGAAGCGAAGTTATCAGAGGTCGAGGCCAGAAGGAAGAAAGAAACAGAAGAAACGGGCGTCGACCGTGGGCATCCGCCTCTGAGTCAGCGGAGTTGAAGATTTGCAGGAGAGGCTGTCGAGAGCGGGGCTTGGTTATCCTGTCGATGGTGCTTCAGCCAATCGGGCTGGTGGCAGGTAGTACACTGATCCTTCCTCGGCTGCGGCGGTCTAGAGCTCGAGCGGGTGGCTTTGCAACGGGGCCGAGCAGCATTGTTGGGAAGAGGAGAGAGAGAGAGGGCGGAGCACACAGGGCGCGGCCGGTGCTATGAAGCCGGGCAGCGTACAGACCCGAGAAGAGGGAGGCAAGTGTCCCGCAGGGTTGTTCCGACGACGGGGAAATAATAAAAATTAAACGCGCAGAAAGCCGCGAGGAGCTGCAGTTTGCCACGGGAACCGCGGAGAGCGGCGTTAGCAGCAGCGCGGGGGGAAGTGCGTGAAGACCATAGGGCGTCGCCATCAAGGCATAAAACGCCAGCAACAGCGCTAGCAACAGCGGAGAAGACAGAAAGCGCGGGAGGCGCCATTTTGTTAAATCGGAGAAGAAGGCAAAGCGCGGGAGGCACCATCTTAGATTTCCAAGATGCCGAAGACTGGCAATATCACTGCCTTCGATAATGCAATAGAAGACTGGACCACGTATGTGGAAAGAGTCGAGGTATATTGCGAGGCAAACGAAGTAGCCAATGAGAAAAAGGCATCGGTACTGCTAAACTTAATGGGCGCAAGAACGTACGGCCTATTGCGGGACCTGATTACTCCAGCCAAACCGAAGGCGAAGGGTTTTAACGAAATTGTTGCTATCCTACAGGAACACCTAAATCCTACACCGCTGCTGATAGCAGAAAGATTTAAATTCCACAGGAGAAATCAGCATAAAGATGAGAGCAATGCTGATTACCTTACGGAACAACGCAAGTTATCAAAGCACTGCCAGTTCGGAGCAGGACTGGCAGATACCCTACGGGACAAATTTGTCTGTGGACTCCTGAGTGAAGGAACCCAGAAGAGGTTACTCTCAGAGAAAGAGCTGACGCTAGATAAGGCTTTCAGCGTGGCAGTATCGTACGAAGCAGCAGCAAGGGGAGCTGCGGAAATACAGCAAAAGCCACAGGAATACAGCACCCACGAAATGACACGGGGATTTGCAAAATGTTATCGCTGCGGCAGAACAACCCATGACCAGAAGGACTGCTGGTCCAAGGACAAAATATGCAGGCAATGCGGAAAGATGGGACACATTGCACGAGTTTGCAGGTCTGGGAAGAAGACCAACGACAACAAAAAGGCTACTAAGGAACCATACAGGAAAGTACAAAAGATGACGGACAGTAGTTCCGAAGACCAGATGAGCGATAGTGAATCTGGGAACAAGAGACTAAGCTGTCTCAAACTTCACAACGTAATCGCAAAAGAGGATCACCGAACCATTTGGGTCACCCTCACGATAGCAGGGTCCCAAGTCAAAATGGAATTGGATACAGGATCAGCTCTAACCGTCATGAATCAACGAGACTACGAGCGGCTATTCTCACACATACCCTTGAAAGAGACATCCATTGTCTTGAAGACGTATACGGGGCAAAAAGTATACCCCAGAGGAAAAATAAGGGTGCCTGTCGAATACAACGGCAAGGAAATACAGAAATTGTATCTGTACATACTGCAAGATGGTGGACCACCGTTATTGGGACGTGAATGGATCAGAAAGATAAGTTTAGACTGGCACTCCATTCAGGCACTGACGGTGGCTGGTAAAAAGGATGATGACGTCACTCCTGGGCGATTGTCAACAATCTTAGCTAACGCCAAAGAGGTATTTCAACAAGAACTAGGAACTCTTAAAGACGTAACCGCCTCGATAACAATAGAAGAGAATGCAATTCTCAAGTTTTTCAAAGCAAGACCGGTACCATATGCAATTCGCCCAGCCGTTGAGGCAGAGCTGGAGAATCTGGAGAATGCAGGTATGTTATCTAAGGTAGACTGGAGTGAGTGGGTGACACCCATCGTTCCTGTCATGAAGAAAACGTTAAACAATAAGTCTGAGGAGCCAAGGAAGGTTTGCATCTGTGGGGACTTCAAGGTGACGGTGAGCCCAGTCCTTCACACAGTACAATATCCTCTTCCGAGGATAGAAGATATCTTCGCCTCACTATCTGGAGGGAAGCGTTTTACAAAAATTGACCGAGCACAAGCATATTTGCAGATGGAGGTTGAAGAATCCTCTAGGAAATATCTCACGATAAACACTCACAAAGGTCTTTACCAGTATAATCGCCTGGTATTCGGAGTAGCATCAGCTCCGGCGATATGGCAAAGAGCGATGGAACAAGTCCTGCAAGGGATTCCGGGGACTCAGTGTTACTTGGACGACATCCTAGTGACAGGTGAAGATGACAGTGAATACCTTGCCAACCTAGAGCAGGTGCTCACTAGACTACGTGAACATGGGCTACGAGCCAATCGCCCCAAGTGCGAGTTTTTTAAGAAACAGATATCGTATTGTGGCCACGTGATTGATGAAGAGGGGTTACATAAGTCCCTTGACAAAATTGAAGCGGTAGTTAAGGCTCCAGCGCCTGAAAATGTGTCGCAACTGAGGTCATTCCTCGGATTGGTGAATTACTACCATAAGTTTTTGCCGAATTTGTCCACAATTCTGCACCCACTGAACGCCCTACTACAAACGGGAGAAGCATGGAAATGGAGCGATGAATGTAAGCGGGCCTTTCAGAAGAGTAAGGACCTAGTCACTTCAAGAGAAGTATTGGCTCACTACAACCCATCACTACCGATCAGACTGGCGTGTGATGCGTCTCCCTACGGCATTGGGGCGGTACTGTCACATAGATTCCTTGATGGTTCAGAGAGGCCGATAACGAGCGTGACGCAAAAGCTAACTTCAGCCGAGCGTAACTACGCCCAGATTGACAGAGAGGCCCTCAGCCTGGTGTGGGGGGTGAAGAAGTTCAATCACTACCTGCACGGTCAGAAATTTACTCTACTTACTGATCATCAACCTCTTGTCTCCATTTTCAACCCTCAGAACGGCGTACCGATAATGACAGCACAACGGCTACAGAGGTAGTCCCTTTTCCTAGGGGCACACCAATATGACATCGAGTACAAAGGAACTAAACAGCATGGGGATGCTGATGGATTGTCGCGCCTACCGTTGCCGACGGTGGAAGAAGAACTTGCAGTGGATCCAGTGGAGATATTCCACTCGACCATAGTCGAATGTCTCCCTGTGACGAATGCAAACATAGAAAAGGAAACACGAAATGACCCGACACTCTCCTGGGTCTATGATTTAATGGTGAAGGGATGGCCAGCACATGGCGAACCACTGCTGCCAGCATTCTCGCCGAGAAGAGAACAGCTGTCAGTGTGCAGAGGAACCTTGATGTGTGGATCCAGAGTAGTAATTCCACCCAAATTGAAGGATAGAGTGCTCAATGAGCTTCATGAGGGTCATCTGGGAGGGGTAAAAATGAAGAACTTAGCCAGAGCGTTTGTGTGGTGGCCGGGAATCGATAGAGAAATCGAAGAGATGACCAAGAGCTGTACAGGATGCCAGAAGGTCCAAAACGCCCCACCACAAGCCCCTCTACATCCATGGGAGTGGCCCTCATCTCCATGGCAAAGGGTGCACATTGATTTTGCTGGTCCATTTATGGACTCGATGTTTTTAATTGCGGTGGATGCACATTCAAAGTGGCCAGAGGTAATAAAAATGTCCTCAACCACCACAGAAAAAACTATCACAGTCTTACGAACCATATTCGCCAGGAATGGGCTGCCTGAACAGATTTGCTCCGACAATGGACCACAGTTTGTGTCTGAAGAGTTCCGGAGGTTCTTAAAGGACAATGGTGTTAAGCATTACACATCCGCCCCATATCATCCAGCCACTAATGGATTGGCCGAGAGGTTCGTTCAAACATTCAAGAAGGCTATCAAGGCAATGTGTAATGAAGATATACCCCTACAACACAAGGTGGATAACTTCTTGTTTGCCTACCGGAATGCGACACATGCGGTTACCAACCAAACTCCAGCCATGATGTTCTTCAATCGAAGACTACGATGCCGCTTGGATTTGGTTAAGCCAAACATCAGAAGAGATGTGGAGAACAGACAGTTTCAGAATATGAATGAAAGGCCGACCAGGAGTTTTAAGATAGGTCAACCAGTTTTGGCCCGGGACTACCGCACAGAAATGGCAGCCAGGAACAATCTGTACATGGCAAGGACCTCTAATGTATACCGTGGACGTTGGAGAGAGCATTGTAAGACGCCATGCTGACCAGATTCTAGAGTCACTGGGAAACGTCAACTGCACATCATGATCTGATACACCTGGCGATGAAACCGAAGTACCAATTGCATATACCTCAGAATCGGTGATATTGGAAGCAGACGAACCAAACAATGACTTTGATCCCGACTCAACTTTGCCAGAAGAACCTGATACCCCAAAGAGGCGTTATCCAGACAGAATCAGGAAGCCTCCTCAAAGACTGAACTTATAATTGCTTAACTTCAACTAATGTATCTAGCAACTGTAATTGTAAATATGTTATTTCATTGTTAATCGAATGTTATGTACTGTTCAGCTAAAAGGGGAGGAATTGTAGTGTATGTACTTTGCAGAAGGAACTATATTCTGCAGCCCCTGTAAACTGCAGTACCAGTAGTGGCCACCCCTGTATATAAGCCTGTGTAGTAACATTTGCATAGTAGTTCCAGGTTGTCTCCATTCAGTAAAGACCTGTTATAACCAACTCCTGCCGTCCGTGTCTCAATTATACACGGACATAATATATAACTCTATGGGCAGGATTTTCATTGGGCCGTGGAGGCACGATTGGAGGCGTGTGGGGGGGTTAAAATTTCGAAATCGGGGGCCACAAACCCATCCCGCCTCCATGCCAGTTTCAAAGGAGGCGGATACTTGACCGGTGCTGGGAGCCGCCTCACCGAGGCAGGAAGGGGTTAGTGCCAATTAACTGCCTGTTAACAGGTAGTTAACAGGCAGTTTTTAGCCTAATCCCTATTTTTATTGCTGAAGTGTGGGATTCCCGATGGCTCCAAACCACGCCAAGTTTGCGAGGCGGACCATCGGGCTGAAGGGCTTGGAGGGTTCGAGATGTCCGGTGTTCAGGTGAATGATGGGTGCATGAGTGCAGAGGTAAGTGTGTTTGGTGTGTGTAAAGTGTTTAAAGAAGTTTTACTTACCTTTACAGCCTTCCTTCAGGTCTCGGGAATCCCTCATCTCACTGGCACAGAAAGCAGAGTGGCCGCGAGCTGTCAAAAGTTGCAGCATTCAGCTTTCTGTTCTGGAGAGATCTCTAAATCAGCCTGAGAGGAAGGAATTAACTTAGTGTACAGATTGTCAGTGTTTGACAGCTTCAAAGAGCTGTCAAACGCTGATATTTCATCTGTCAAAAGCTCTTGACAGATGAAATGTCAATCTGTGACGTCACCTGTTGCCAGGTGGCCCTTAATTGGCCTGCTGAGCCTGCTGGGCGGGCTCAACAAGGTCAATCAAGGGAAAATCGAGTGGGTTGGCCACAACTCGATGGAGGCAGAACTACAACCCTGAAAGATGTAGTCCCACCTCCTACATGCCTCCACTATCAAAATCCAGCCCTATGACTCTATGGGGGAAAAATTCAGTTGGTTTGCGCCTCCCTTTAGTGCCTTAAGAGGGCGCTAATGGGGCGCAAAGCAACTAGCGCCCGGGCGCAGCAATGTCTGCGCCGTTCGTGAAATTGACCAGTCATTTTGCGGTGGTGCCCCCAGATCTTGACGTTATTCGACCGTGCAACGCCCTTGTGGCGCACCGGACCGGATATTGAGTGGCGCCCCCCTCCTTTCCGCCTGGCGCTAGCAACGACAGGTAGACTGGAACGTTTCCCAGTCACTGTGGGGCTGGGGGGGGCGCTATTTAAAGGCGGCCTCTTCCTGGCTTTTTCTGTGGTAGACATTTTTGCACCACTCATTCTGACAGAGAGAAATTCTGAGAGTGAGAAGGAGAGACTTCTGCATAGAGTCAACGCTGTGTGAAGTAGTTTTGGCTACTGAGCATCACTTTGCAGGTACTTTTGTTTTTGACCTTCATTACTTTGATTGCCAAGAGACTTGGGGGGCTGCACTGATTTGGGGCGTCGTCCTGCGCCTGCAGATTCGGAGGCCACAGAGATGCAGAGAGAGAGTGGCAATCATGGCCAGATGGAGGAGGGCCAACAGGCCTCTGTACAGGAGACTTACCCTCCCAGGGTATTTCGCCAACAATTCTCCTACATTAATTTCTCTGAGCAGTGTTTGCGCAGGCTGTGCTTCAGCAAGGAGGTGCTCACTGAGCTCTGCCACCTGCTGCAGCCAGATTTGCAGCCTCTACTGAGGACCAGGACGTCTCTGTCGGTGGCAGTGAAGATCACAGTGGCTCTGAACTTTTATGCACCGGCTCCTTTCAAGCAGCTACTGGGGACATCACCAATATCTCCCAGTTCGCGGTCCATTGCTGCATCCGTCAGGTCACAAATGCCCTCTATAAAAGGAGACGCCAGTACATCTCTTTCCCGATGACCCGGGCCAAACAGCATGAACGTGCAATAACAACAGAAAATGTTGGAAAAACTCAGCAGGCCAGGCAACATCGGTGGAGAGAAATTAGAGCATGAACGTGCATTGGGCTTTGCGAGGATAGCGGGCTTCCCTTGACTGCACGCATGTGGCATTGCGTGCACCTCATGAGAATGTAGAGGATTTCCACAACCGCAAGGGATTCTACTCCTTAAACGTCCAGTTGGTCTGTGATCACAGACAGCTGATACTCGCTGTCAATGCCCGCTATCCTGGCAGCAGCCACGATGCATTCATCCTGCACCAGACTGCTGTAACAGAACTTTTCCAGGCACCGCATCACCCAAGTGGTTGGCTCCTCGGGGACAAGGGTTATCCACTGTGCACCTGGCTGATGACACCGCTCCGTAACCCCAACACCCCTGCTGAGCTACGGTACAGCGAGAGCCATCTCACCACCAGGAACATTGTTGAGCACACAATCAGCGTGCTCAAGCAACGGTTCCGCTGTCTGGACCACTCAGGAGGAGCCCTGCAGTACTCGCCTGAGCGAGTCTCCCTCTTCATAGTTGTGTGCTGCATGCTGCATAACCTGGCAATCTTCAGGACCCAGCCAATGCCACCAGGCCTTGGAGCACCACCAGAGGAGGAGGAGGAAGAGGAGGATGATCATCAGCAGCACCAAGGCGGGAGGGAGGCCCACAATGTTGAAACGGGAAGGGCCGTCCGTCAATGGCTGATAGCAAGTCGCTTCTAGGCCCCTGCTGAGGAAATGGCTTCTGCCATTGAGAACAACATGAATGAAACCAACCCGCAACCCCTAAGCTGGCCAAGGCAGCAATGATTCCAAAGACCAAACATGTACATTTTGAATACAAAAACTTATTTATTTTACAAACTCTGTGTGTGTCATTTCTTCATGACAAACTAATAGAAAGAAACACAAAAAAAGTCATTAACATAGCTGGTTCTCACAACCTGGAGATAATGTCCAAAACACTAAACAAATGTTTGAACACGAACCCCGGCCTTTAATAAAAAAATTGACAAACATTTTGTCACACCTCCTACTTTTTGCCCTTCGAGGGTGATCTCCTTCCCTTGCACACTTCCCCCCTTCCCACCCTACTGCTCCTCCGTAATGGGGCCCCAGTGGCTGCAGCAAGGCTGATGGAAGGCTGCTGATTGTCAGAACCTGAGACTGCAGATGCCCTTGAAGGACAGCCTCGATCAGCTCTGGGCCTGGAGGGCCTGGCTGCAGACGGCACCAACTCTGCATGGGTGGCAGCAGTCTGGGCTACAGGCGGTGGCAAGTGCAATAGGGAAGTGACAGTGGTGGCAGCAGGAATGCTGTCATCTTGAGAGAGGACAGCAACTCCCTGCTCGACCGACACACTGGCACCTACACGGGGCAGCACATCAGCATCTGTAGTAATCTGCTGGAGCAGAAATTGCTGGCCTGCTGTGGCGCGGTGAGAACCCTGGGGAAATGTGTCCGAACCAGCGACGATGGCAGCAGTCAGTGCTTGCGTGGCCTCAACCTGAGACTGCATGAGAGCAGTCTAAGATGGGGTCATGGCAGCCAGTGACTGAATTGCAGCACTAAGCT